>NC_088392.1:41297272-41923636 GCF_037993035.2 Macaca fascicularis | reverse complement strand
CTGCCATAGGATATATTTAAGCCTCAGTTCCATCATTATCATGCCTAACAAAAAAAAAGGTTTATTTTAAAATATCAAATTTGCATCTAGCTAGTAAAATCATTACCTGTTTACATAATAAAAAATATTTTTTAAAATAAACCAATTTATGATAAAACATAGAGCCCTCTGTATCCAAGGGTTCCACATCCTTGGATTCAACCAACTGCGGATCAAAAAGTAACAAAAATAAATTTTAAAAACTAAAAAAAAATACAATTGAAAAATACAAAATTTAAAAACTATATGGTACAACAACTATTTATACAGCATTTATATTGTATTACATATTATGCATAATATAGAGATGACTTAAAGCAGGAGTCTCAGAGGCCACAGACTGATACCGGTTCACGGCCTGTTAGGAACCAGGATGCACAGCAGGAAGTGAGCAGCAAAGGAGAGACCGTTACCACCTGAGCTCTGCCTCCTGGAAGATCAGCAGTGGCATTAGATTCTCATAGGAATGAGAACCCTATTGTGAAATACACATGCGAGGGCTTTAGGTTGGGCACTCCTTAAGAGAATCTAACTAATGCCTGCTGATCTGAGATGGAATGGCTTTATCCCAAAACCACTGCCACACCGCCACGGTGGAAAAATTGTCTTTCATGAATCTGGCTTCTGGTGCCAAAACAGTTGGGAACAGCTGATTTAAAGTATGAGAAAATACGTGTAGGTTATACGCAAATACAATGCCATTTTATTTTTAAAATAAGGCTTACTGCAGCCTTGACCTCCCAGCCTCAAGTAGTTCTCCCGCCTCAGCCTCCTGAGTAGCTGGGACTTAGGCGTGTGTCACCACAGTTGGCTAATCTTAACACTTTTTGTAGAGACAAAGTCTCACTGTGATACCAGGGATGGTCTTGAAGTCCTGGGCTCAAGTGATCCTTCCACCTCAGCCTCTCAAAGTGTGGGATTACAGAAGTGAGTCAACATGCCCAGCCTTACAATGCTATTTTTATATCAGAGACTTGAGCATCCACTAATTCTGGTATGAGTGAAAAATCCTAGAACCAATCCCCCTTAGATAGTGAGAGTTGTATAAAGCAGCATCTAGATAAATGTAATTATAATTGTCAAACTACACAAAGAAACATTTTAAACATAACTAAAGAACACAAAAGTGCACTGAGCAAAAAGAAAAACATATGACCCTACACAGGAAGATACCATCATAGAGGTATTAATTCTACCAAATTTATATATTTGATGCAATCTCAATAAAAATAAATGCTTTAAAAATCCAGGTATTAGTCCAAATACTATAATAAGCCAAAATAAATAAGTATGACCAGAAAAATTCTAACAAAGAAAAGACTTGTCCTACCAGATTCTGAAGCACATTACAAATTCTCAATAATTAAAACAGTATGCAATTAGTAAAAGAATACACAAAACAGAATGGAGGTTCTACTTCCAGTAATGGCAGAGCAGCCTCAATTAGGCTAACTTTCCTTCAGATAACAATGATAAACTCTGAACAAAATATAATAATCAACTATTTGAAAACAGTGGAGACAGATCAAAAACAGACAAAAGCTGTAGAGAGGTCCACCCGTTAAAGCTGCAAACTGTACTGGATGAGAGCTGCATTTCTGTGGCTGTGTACCCAAGGGCACTCCCCAGTCACAGCTAGGCAGGGCAACTAGAATTCAAACAGAACACTGCAGGGGGTTTGTTTTTAGAAAACTGCAGTTTTACTGACCTAGAATCAGAGGACACATTTGGGGCTGCCAGAGAGTTTGAAAAAAGAAGGAAGATACCCTGTAAAGAAAGAGGCACAAGGGAAAAACATCAAAATGTGACTGTGAACTCTGCCCAAACTCAACTTTGCTCAAAGATACTTTTTAAAAGCTAAGTATATAGAGATACAGCATATTCACAGATGAGTCAATATTAAGATGTCCATCTGCCCTCATTCCCTAATGAATTGTTGCCGATTTGTTTTATATCTATTACAGTCACCGTTTCAGCAAAAATATTTTTGTAGCAACTGACAAGCTGATCTAAAATGCATATGGAAATACTAAGGATCCTGAGTAGCAAAACAATCTTGAAAAAGAATTACTGACCCATGGATGAATCTTGGGAATATAGTGATCAAAAGAAGCTGAACAGTAAAGTATCTACACTGAATGATTCCACTTACATGAAGTTCTAGAAGTGGCAAAACAAATTCAAAGTGAAAAATTTCAAACAGTGGTTGTTTCCAGAAGAACCACTAGGAAAGAGTATGAAAGAACTTTCTGGATGATTGAAACGTTCTTTATCTTAAAACACTGGTATATGCATTTGCTGAATCTAAGTAAATCGAATATATAATTTGTGCACTTCACCATGTGAAAATTTTACCTGAAAAAGGAAAAACACAGAAGAACACAAAGAAAAGTAAAAACCAAAACAGAAAAAGTCCCAACAAAAAATTCATAGGACAATTTAGCATATGATGAAGGCACCCTATGAATTGATATGGAAAGGTCTAAAACATGCTACTTCCTGTATTAAAAAAGGACAGGTAAAAAGATCTGTAATTACTCGCTAATATATGCATAAAGACACACATACATCATGAACAGTAGTTACGTGAGGTGCAGACAGAGTGGGGAGAGGTTCCAATGTATGTTTGTGTATATGCATGCTTGTAGGTGTATATACATACATAAACATACGTATTTTTGAGCCATGTGAATGCACTGCCTTTCACCAAAATTGTAAAAATAAAACAAGAAAATATTGCCAGAGAATTAAATGCAAATCAACATCTTCCCGACACTTCTATAAAAAGATACGGTTCTAAAACATCAGAGGCACATTACTTCCTATACTGCATCATCTAAAGCACAGTTTGGGCATTATAACAACAGACAAATAGTAACATGCCAGCCTGAGCCCTGATCATTCTTTTCTCACACAATGTCCTTTCTGTCTCACATGAACCTTTGGTACCAATTTTCTTCCATGTGCATTTATGTTAACTGCCCCTTCCTAGCCACCTTTTAACTTTACTACTAATTCTTTAATATGTCTAGCAAACCAGGTCAATTTTTAAGATGCCTTTTGGTAGGTTTTAATCAGGCAGTTTTAATCACCCACTCTTCCTTAAAGATTCTGTCTAACCACAATGTATTTCCCCGCAACACCCTGAGATCTCAAAGGCCTTTGTGTACCAAACCCAGCAAACAACATATTTGATGACCCAACTGGTATTTTCATAGTACAAAAAGTGGATTATAATATTCCTAGTCACATTAAATTATAACATTCTAAATAACACTGGTGAAAAACTGTATCTCCCAGGTTTTCATTTTGTTAATAAAAAGTGTAAGTTATAACTTGCAGGTATGGCCAGTTTCTAAAAAAATATTAAAAAAAACAAATGCAGGAAAAATTTTAGAGAACTAGCACTGATTGTAACAACTATATAAAAAGCCTTTTATACATTCAATAACTTTCACTAATCTAAGATTATCTACTTTAAAATGCAACATTATTTGTGTAACACTTGAAAATCCTCTTTCAATTTTATTTATAAGGGGCATCTCAAAGTGAAAAAAATGTGCATCTTACAAATATTTGATGACAATTATCTTCATAGGCTAGCTACTTTATATCAAGTACTGTGTAAGACAAAATGGATTATCGACCTCAAAGTAACCTGCAAGTTGTGTAAAACTAGTATCCATCACCTATTAAACTGATGTTAATTGGAAGATTGTGGGTTATATAACGGAGTATAAATTTGTCTTTCGGTTAGCGTATGTTTGCATTCAAGTACGTTTCTATACATTTAATATTAAAGGAAGTCCACAAGAAATGTCTGTACATTACTCAAATGTGAAAAACATAAACCTGTACAACATCAGGCTGTTTACAAAGTACTAAGGATAGAAAACAGGTCTGAAAATGTTAAACTAAGACTACTTGCTATGTGAAATCAACAATATAACCTAAAGAGATTATTAAGTTATAACAATGATAGCAATATCCCAAACACATTGGCTCAACATTTCCTAAGCTTATTTGACCATCTAACGTCAGAATATTCTTAAAACTCTTATGTACTGAAAAATATCAGCAAAAATTGGTCTCATAAATTCTGCCTGAACAAATTTGATATTGCTTACTAACAAATTAATGTGAAATATTACAATATGTTGAAATAAGATGTAACAGACCATTAACTACAATGATGTCCCTGCATTAATATGCAAATGAACAATCATACGTATATTAGTATCTCATGCAAAGTCCCAAAGTTCTTTGCATTGAACAGTTTCCTAAAAACAGATTATCCCCCAACAACTGTGTAATGTTCTTGCTTATATATTCAGCTTGAATGAAAAAGATGTGGGGAGGAGAGGTAAAACAGCTATTAAAGTCATAAATAAACTAAAATAGCAACTACATTTGTTGGCATACAGTATATTAATCACTAAACTAACAGGATGACTTGGTAGTAAACCTGATAGAAATCCTTATCAAATTTCCCTAGTAACAACTTTTACAGTAAGTATTTCAGTAAAACAAAGATTTTCTTCATCTAAGAATAAGCTAACTTTTGAAAACTGAAGTTAAAATTTAATATCTAGTGTACAATTTACAAAGTACACACTTGCCTACATATATACACATCTAAATTAACATTTTGCACTTTGTTCCAATCATCCAGATATTACATGTTTGTGTCAATTAATATACTACTTTTTTGCATTAAGGATATAGATATTTATTCACATCCTTGTTATGGAGAAAGAAAAGAGAAGCAGTGAGAAGCTGAAGAAAACACTCGTATCACAGAATCTCGTAACCCTTTAAACCAGTTTTACTGTTCCTACCATATCTGTAAGATTTAGTGCTGCAGTTAGACAATCAATATCGAAAGTAATAAACCCCACTGTTTTACTCATTTGTTATTTTTCATGATCTTCTTGCCTAAACAGTGTTTTTTTTGTTTTTTTTTTTTTTTAAGAAATCAAAAGGGGTAACAACCTAAGTTGTCACCTTGGTAAGATTAAAGCATGCTGAACACTCAGTAAAATTAATTAGCAGAATATTATCAACAAAAGGAACTTTCCTGAGGTTCCAGCTCGTTCAATACAGACTTCTAGGGGAATAATCTGTAACTATGCATCCATAATTATTTCTACTGAAAATAATCCTTTCATTTTTATATGTGACTTAAGACTAAAAGTTTAAACAGCTCAGGAATGAAGAGTTAATCACTGTAATAATTTTTCTAAGTCTCCATAATTACAAGTACTATGTGTGGCTGTGTATTTTATCTTCACTACAAATATAATTGAAAGACACAAAATAGACTGTAGTATTCAACTACAAATGTTTAAATGTTATTTATCACATCACTGAAAACAATGTGACTACTTTGATTAAATTTAAATTCTTAATCAATGATTAAGAATGATGGCCTTTTATTTGCCTCAGAATCCAGTCTCTTCCCTATATTGTTTGCAAAATGTAAACAATCCTGATTGAGAAACAAGTAGGTGCAAATGATTTTTAAAGTTGCTGTATTACAGATGCAAAAAACTGTATCTCTTGAAAACCTGAGATATTCCTGAATAAAAACTGAAAATACAAAAGAAATATAGTAAGAAATTTATTTCAAAAAGGTTGAATCATCAACAATAGCTGATAAGTGCTCACATTCCTTCATAATTAAGGCATAATTGGGCAGTAATTAAATCTGGAGACAGTTTAACAGGGTCCTTAACTGACTTAAACCTTCACTCTGTAGAAAATGTTTTTCGATTTTATCTTGTAGCAATGAAATAGTAACCATTCAAAAACAGGGTCACCAAATGCGCATCCCAGTATGTCAGGGTTTCATTCTAAGTTTCAAATCAGAACAGAACATGTCTACATTCCAGATACCCAAACTGTACACAGCTCTAAGTAGAGCTCATCACACAACGCTGTGGTACTGTCATTTGTTTAATTTTACAAGAACACACACAAAACAGAATTTTAAAAAATAAACTAATGCCAAGTCTTCCTAATCAATAACATAGTTAAGTCCAATAATATGTCCAGATATGTCACGAATAGCTTTATTCCAAGGTCTTTGATGCTCATATAGTAAGTACAATTTTAACAACTAATTCTATCACGAAAGTTTGCAGAAAGCTCTGTAGAGCTGGATCCCTACACGTTCTTAAGAATCAAGCAAATAGCCTGGGCAACAAAGTGAGACCCCATCTCTACAATTAGCCAGGCAAGGTGGCAAGTGCCTGCGGTCCCAGCTACTTGGGAGGCTGAGGCAGGACAACGGTTTGAGTTCAGGAGTTTCAGGCCACAGTGAGCTATGACGCACTACTGCACTCCAGCCTGGGTAACAGTGAGATCCCATCTTTTTTTAAAAAAAAAAAAAAAAAAAAAAAGAATCAAGCAAACTTTTGGAGAGGAACACCTCAGAAAAGAAAAACTCAACAGTTTCCAAGTATTTACTCCAACTTCTCAGATACTTCCATGAACAAGCTTTCCATCTTCTCCTGAGTTCTGTATTACAAAAAATTTCAAGCATCCATTAAAGTTATGCGTAAGCACCCTACATATTCATCAGCTAGATTCTGCAATTTGGATTTGTTTTCCTTTGCTCTGTCATCTATCTACTTAACCTCTCTATCCATCTCTTACTTTTTGGAACATTAAAAATAAGGTTGTACCTGGGCAGCCTGGACAACATGGTCAAACCCCATCTCTACCAAAAATCCAAAATATTAGCTGGGTGTGCTGGTGCACACCTGTGCTCCTAGTACTCAGGAGGCCAAGGCTTGAGCCCAGCAGGTGGAGGCTGCAGTGAAACTGCACCACTGCACTCACTCCACCTTGGATGACAGAGCTAGACCCTGTCTGAGAGAGAGAAAAAAAAAAGTTGCAGATACCACAAATCTAGACACTTAAGAATGCACATAAGTAGAGTTCGCGGTTCCTTTTTTCTTTAGGTGAAATTTACACAGCATGAGACACGTATCTTAATGGTACCATTTGAGTTTTCTCAGATGCATAGATTGTACACTTCTCAACCCTGTCAAGATCATCACCCACGTCCCTTTCTCAATGTCTGGCATCCATGCCCCCATCCCCAGAGGCAACCACTAATCTGATCTTTTCACCACAGGTGTCGTGTCTTCTGGAAAGTCTATGAATGGAATATGATACATATTCACTTGGGTCTAGCTTTTTTGACTCAGCATGATTTTGAGATTCATCCATGTTAATGTATATGATGTGTGTGTGTGTAGTTGTTTTCCATTACTTGAACAAGCACAATTTGTTTAGTCATTCTTACACTGATGGACACCTGACCTGTTGCCAGGTTTTAATTATTGTGAATAAAGTTGCCATGAATATTCAAGAAAGTATATGTCATTTTATAGAAATATGATTTCTTTTTTCTCGCGTAAATACCCAGAAGTGAAAATCTTGAGTCAGTGGGTAGATGCGTGTTTAGCTTTTCAATAAATCACCAGATATTTTTCCAGAGCGGAAGTATGATTTTACAGTCCTCCTTCTTTCAACGTACGAGAGCTCCTGGTTATTCCAAAGCCTCATCAACATTTGGTGTGGTCAGTCTTTAATTACAGGTAGTCTGATGATTGTGCAGTGGTGTTTCACTATGGTTTCAATTTTCATTTTCCTGAAGCCTACTGATATTACACACTTTTCCACTTCTTTACTGGACCTTTATCTTCAGTGAAGTAGCCAACTACTGTCCATTTTAAAATTAGGCTATCTTTCCATTACTGAGTTACAGAAATCTTTACAAATTCTAGATTCAATCCTTTCAGAAATGTTTTGCAAATATTTTCTCCCACTCTGACTTATTTTTTAACAATGGATTTTCATAAGATGCTTTGTATACTGATGGAGTCTAACTTTGCAGCTTTCATGGTCACTGCATTCTACATACTTTAAACAATTCTGTTTACCCCCAAGTCACAAATATATTCTCCTATATTTTATTGCTTTATAGTTTTAGCTTTAATTAGGACTACAATTTATCCAGAATTTTTTTTCCACTAGTATAAGGTGGAGTCATGTTCATTCTTCCATATGGATATTCAGCTGTTCCAGCACTATTTGTTGAAAGACTTTCCTTTCCCTACTGGGTTGCTTTGGCAACCTTGCTGAAAATCAAATAGGCACACAGTGTTTATCTATTTGGGGCTATCTTATTTGTTTTTATGTATCACACTGTACAGATTACTATGGCTTCAAGGTGACTCTTGAAGTCATAATTTAAGTACTCTAACTTATTACTGTGTTTTCCAATTCACAAGGGTATCGATCAGTTTACTGCATGGTAATTCCAACTTGTAGGTCTTCTGGGGTTGGTCTCCTCATGTTAAAGGGTCACATTTTGTTTGTTCTTTGTATGTTAAGTAATTTAGGATTGTATGCTAGACACACTGTGAATTTTATCTGATGGAAGTTAGAGGTTCTGTTACTGTCTTCCAAAAAGTCTTCGTTTTTGTTTCACCAGAAAATTAACCTGGTTGTATTCAAACCACAAACTCTGCCATGGAGCAATTCAAATCAGGCTGATTATTTGGCTGTACTGTCTACCGCACACATGTGGGGTCAGCAGGTGATTTTGGCAAAGTTTGTAGGCAGAATCCAGGGCTCTCTTTCTGAAACTCTCCTTGCTGATATTCACTCCTCACTCTCCAGTAGCTGTGATTCTCCCAAGTCCTACCTATGGTGCTTCAAGGCCAGAAAGACTTGGTTTTGTATTGGAATTTTAGCTACCCTGTACACTTTACGTGGACAAAAGCTGTACAACAGAAAATTCGCCTGCGCCATTTCCTTCTTCCAAGTGTCAATGCCCTCTAAAACATGCCTATTTTTGTTTATTCTCCAGTACTTCATGTTATTTTTAGAATTTTGTGCAGTTTGTTATTGAGGGAGTGTCAGTCTGGTAAGAGCATACCTGGCCAAATGAGAATCACAACTCCCTCTTCATTTGTTTAATTTCTCTCAGCAAGGTTTTGACATTTTAAGCAGAGGTCGTGTGTGTGTGTGTTTAATGTATTCCTAAGTAGTTGAGTACTGACGCTACTATTCATGAATTTTCTTAACACCCCTATTTGTCTGCTGCTAGTATTAACAAAAATACAATTGATTTTTAGACACTGAACCTATAAATTTGCAGCCTTGCTAAATTTACTCATTTGCTTTGGCGGCTATATTTATAGACTCCTTAGGATTTCATAAATAAATAAGCATGTCATCTACAAATAGAATTTTAAAACATTCCTTCAGATCTTTAAACCTTTTATCTTTTGTTTTCCCGACTCACTGCACTTGCTAGGTCTTCTATTAAAATAATAAAGACACAAGAGTAGACATCCTTGTCTTGTTCTTGGGGGAAAACACAGTATTTCATGATTAAGTATATCCTTAGCTGTTGGTGTTTCTTAAATACCTTTTATCAGACTGAGAAAGTATCTTCGTTTCTCATTTGCTGGAAGTGCTTATCATGAATGGATGATGAATTTTGTCAAACGCTTTTGATCAAGTGAGGTGATCTTACAGTTTTCCTCCTTGGTTAATGCAATGAATTACCTAGTTTTGCTTTGTTTTTGGTTTTGTTTTGTTTCTGCCAGACAGGGTCTTGCTTTTTCACCCAAACTGGAGTGTGGTGGCGTGATCACTGTTCACTGCAGGTTCAACCTCCCAGGCCGAAGTAATCCTCCCACCTCAGCCTTCCAAATAATTGAAACCATAGGAATGCACTACCATGCCTGACTTTTTTTTTTTTTTGCAGTGGAGATGGAGTCTTATGCTGCCTAGGCTGGTCTCAAACTCCTTAACTCTCAAGCAATCCTCCTGCCTTGGCCTCCCAAAGTGTTGGGATTAGAGGCATGAGCCATCGCATCTGGACTGATTAATTTTTCTTTTTTGCAGGGTATGGGACAAGGTCCCAATGTCTCATGCAGGCTGGAGTGCATTGGTGCAATCATAGCTCACTTCAGCCTTGAACCCCTGGGCTCAAGTGATCCTCCTGCCTCAGCCTCTGAGTAGCTGAAACCACAGGGGCATGCCACCATGCCTGGGTGGGTAATTTTATCTGTCTATAGAAATGAGGTCTTGCCTTGTTGCCCAGGCTGGTCTTGAACTCCTAGGCTTAAAGCAATCCCCCTGCCTTGGCCTCCCAAAGTGCTGGGATTACAGGTATGAGCCACTGCGCCTGGCTCACACTGATTAATTTTTGAAAGTTATAAACTAACCCTGCATTGTTGGAATATATAGAACTCAATTATGATGTATTCTTTTCTCATGTATGTTAGCGATATATTAATCTTTAACTTTTCTTTTAGTCACATCTTTGTCAGGTTTTGGTTTCAGGGTTATGTGAACCTCATAAAACAGCATTTTTCTGAGTTTATTCTGTCTATAAGATTGATGATATTTGTTGCACAAATGCTTACATTTACCAGTAAAACCATGTGGGCCTGAAGTTTCCTTTGCAGGAAAGTTTTTGACTATGAAGTCAACTTCTTTCATTGTTATAGGGCTACCCAGATCTTGTATTTCTTCATGCATCAGCTGGGGGTAATCTAAATTTCATCATTACATTTAGTCATCAAATTTAATGGCATAAAATTGTTTATAATAATTGCTTATAATATTTTTACTGTCTGTAGGACCTACCACGACAATTCTTCCATCAGTACTAATATAGGTCATTTGTGATTGTGGGCTCTCTGTCTTTTTCTCGATCAGTCTAATAAGCATTTATCTTTCCAAAGAACCCGCTTTTGGCTTTCTCTACTAGCCACTGATTTCTACTCTTTATTTTTATTATTTCTTCCTTCTACTTACTATTTTATCTTTTTAGGTAACTTTCTTTCCTAGCAGATTATTTAAAACTATAAAATTTTCCATTAGGCACTCTTTCAGCTACATCCCACATATGTGATATGCTGTATTTTCATTATAATTTGGTTTAAATATATATTTTACCTCATTTTTCCCCTAAATAAACCGTAAGTCAGAATTTTAAGGTTTAATTTCCATTTCTTAACAGATGTCTTATTGGTATTAATTTCTTATTCTATTGTTGGCGAGAAGATACTTTGGATTTCAATCTTTTAAAATTGACTGAGAATTGTGCCCTGTAAACAGTCTCCTGGTGAGGTTACCATGAACACTTGAAACGCTTGTATTTCTACTCATGTTGGGTTTAGTAGTCTATAAATACCACGTAGGTAGTTAATAATGTAACTTAAAACTTCTATGTCTTTACTGATTTTTTTGTTCTAATTGAACTCTCCAATTGTGGATTTGTGATTCTGTACCGTTAATTCTACTCAGTTTTGTTGCATGTATTTTTAAGTTCCTTTATTAAGCAGATATAATTTATTGTTATGACACCCTGATGTTGGTGATTTAGAGATGTCACTTTACAATCTTCTGACTCTGTTGCTGATCACCTGTCATTCGTATGTTGCATGCCATTTTTCACCAGCAGCTTTAAGACTCCCTCTTTCATTAGTCTGACCATGATACATCTAAGTGTGGTTTTCTTCTTATTTATGCTGTTTGAGTTGAATAAGAAATCCGACTCCATTTCTGATATTTGACTGCTGATAGGTTTTAAGCCCCACCATTTCCTCTTCCCCTTCTGCCTCGAATCTGGGCAAGCTGGTAAGAAAGCCCAGGTGCTCCACCTGTTGATACTAGGGAAATTTCAAACCAGGCAAGTCTCAGAATATGTAGTGTAAAAACCAGCTCACAGCCCCATTCCCTAATCACCATAAAACCCAAGCCAGTCTCCTATCACTGCTTTCTCAAGTCATTTTTGGACCAACTTGGAAGCCTGCCATGCTCTACCCAGAAAGCATCATTATGTGAGTAATAAACCTTTTCATGCCCTCTTGGTGCATGTAATATAGGTGACATCATTAGTTTCACACCAAAATCAAATTTTATATATAAAACCCCATCCCACATATAGTTCACACTTATAAGCACCACCTATGTACTAAGCTCTTACACATATTAAACTGCTTAATCCTTCAACAATGCCATGAATGAAGCATTGTTGTCCCCATTTGACAAATGAGGTAAGGGAAGCACAGAGACAAAGTAACATGTCTAAGGTCCTACAGCCAGCAAGTGGTAGAAACAGAGGCCACATTCTGAATTACTAACATTACTCCGCCCCATATATAGTTACTAAAAAGAAACAAGTAATATAAACATAGCAAATCAAAACTAAAACAGTAACACTGGTATATCCCAGGTAGGTAAAACATTTACATAACATGTTTAATTATAAAAACTGAAGATTTCACCGTAAGAGGTATTTTCTCAGGAAAGAAAATTTCTTTGGACAAGTAAATTGAGAGAGCCCCTTCCAAATTAAAATAAGCAGCTTAGGTTTCCAAATATTAATAACTAAATAAAAAATAGAGGGAGACAACAGAACTTCCATAATCACACTCCTATAAGTCACATAGTCCTATGAGAATAAAATTGACACGTCTACTCATCTTTGATATAGTATAGCCTTTCTTAGAAGAAGGACCAGGTGATGATTAAAAAAAACTTTCTCAATATTTTCTACCTCCACCTCCAAATGCTGTATTAAAAACTCTACTCCGAGATACTGCTTCATATTTCTGCTGCCTCTGAAAAACAAAATATCTCCCATGCATAAAATAGTCTCTACTATTGAAAAGATTTAAATATCAATTCTAAAAATGGTCGAAGTATTTCAAACCCTTCCAAATACAAACTTTTTACTTAAAAAAAAAATAAGCTAACACTGAAAGGGTTCAGGTACATTTACTTTAATAACATAGCTTATCGATTTTCTAGATTTAGTCATATTTTTATATATGTGTGTGTGTATATATGTGTGTGTGTGTATATATACTTTCCCCCCCAAGACAGTCTCTGTCACCCAGGCTGGAGCACAGTGGCACTATCTTGGCTCACTGAAACCTCCACCTCCTGGGTTCAAGCAATTCTCATGCCTCAGCCTCTTGGATAGCTGGAATTACGCCACCTGGCCCAGCTAATTTTTGTATGTTTAGTAGACACAGGATTTCACCATGCTGGCCAGGCTGGTCTCGGAACTCATGACCTCAAGTTATCCACCTGTCGCAGCCTCCCAAAGTGCTGGGATTACAGGCATGAGCCACTGTGTCTGGCCAATATATACTGTTTTTAACAATTAAAATAGTATCGTAAATGACAAAATAAATATAAAATATAAGTAACAAGTCATTCTAATAATAAAATAAGTGCATAAAATCTGGAATACATGGTTGGTCTCTGTATCTGTGCATTCCACATCCACGGATAGAAAGTACTAGAGGAAAAACTATATAAAATAGCAATACAACAATAAAGAATACAGGCTGGGCATGGTGACTCACACTTGTAATCCCAGCACTTTGGGAGGCTGAGGCAGGCAGATTGCTTGAGCCCAGGAGTTCAAGATCAGACCTGGCAACATGATGAAACCCTGTCTCTACCAAAAATACAAAAATTAGCCTAGCATGGTGGCACGCACTTGTAGTCCCAGGTATTCAAGAGGGTGAGGTGAGAGGATCACCTCAGCCCAGGTAGCAGAGATAGCAGTAAGCCAAGATTGCACTACTGCACTCCACTGGGCAACAGAGCCAGATGCTGTCTCCCTGCCACCTCCAAAACAAAGTTTGTGGGGTGGAAGTACATAGGTTATATGCGAATACTATGAGATTTTATATAAGAGACTTGAGTGTCTCCAGATTTTGGAGATATGGGGTATCCCAAGGATACCAAGGGATGACTGTATATCAAATATAAAGCAATGATTGCAATACAGAATGTGATTCCATGAAATTCAACTTTTTAAGTTATATAACGCTTTTATAACACTTGACTTTGATGGTAAAATGTTTTTATAATCTGACAATTTTTGAAAATTAGCATCCCACAAAATAAAAACTCAAATTTGTACAGCACTCTGAATGTGATAAACTGCTTTTATGCATAGAGGTTTATGTTTAGATAACATGTTAAAATGTTTAGGCAAATGTTTAAGCACATAGATTAATGTTTTATACTTGTGGATGCAAATTATATAAGGCATCATATAAAAATTACAGGAAAACCCTTTTAAATTACTTAACTTCATTATAAATTTTTGTTCAGTATCTCTCAATTTCCCTATCATCCTAAATAAAAATATAACCTTCTTTCACTGCCCCCAATCCCCACTGTCCTAGCAAATTTCAGAGAAATTATATAGCCATAAAGATAAGCAAAGTTCTAAAAGACAAAAGGCTGGGGTGAAGGATTTAGTGAGAAGTCTCCTTACATATTTCAGTTCTAATTTAAGTATTATTAGTGATCACAGTTTCATAAGAGCACCAAGAGCATTTCATAGCACTTCCCATAATAACCCAAAGACAGAATTGAAAGTTGGATTCTGAGAGTAAAGACTAACCTACCGCTTCACGGAAAACGATGATGATAATAGAAGAAATCTGTAGTTGTGACATGTATTTGAAAATAAAACATCACTGGCTAATTTAACCGGTATCACGATTATATGCAAAAAAAAAAAAAAAAAAAAAAAAAGCTTTTATTTCATGCAGACACACGTAACATCCCTTTTTTCTCTCCACATATTCTCCCTGTCCCCAGCAACCACTAAATTTGGAATTCTCAGTTTTCAAAAGGAGGATACAGACAGCTCATGAAACAAGCTAGACTTAGTGAGCTCCCTCCCGCCACCACTCTAGTCATTGCTCTCCAACAAGCTCTTCTCAAGCTGCTTTTATCCCGTCTACACAAAATCTCAAAAAGATTTCAACACTTTCCAGTCATGTCCAGATATCTGTATTAACAGCAAATGTTTTCAGAAATTAAAAATCCAGCCAGAGCAAAGCCAAAATCTCACTATCTCATTAATTCTTTTCGCGCTACCTCTTCCAATACTCTCCATCTATTATTCTTAAGGCCCCTCCCGGTTCTGAAATAGCAGGAAGAGGGAGTCTGAGAGAAAAGGGGCACAATCTTATGTGGCTGGCTGGACTGTGATCTGCTGTGACAGTAATGTGATGGAGTCCTGTGGAGGCTGGAAGTCTAAATGCAGACTCTCTCACCTACAGTTAGTTCCTGATGCAGGAACTTCTCAGGCTGGCCTGCTTGGATCACTGCGACCCTCCAACCAAGTATGGCCTCTTGATCCTTTCAAGGGACGCCAACTTCAACTATTATGTCTTACTAAAGTCTACTTAGTCCATGGGGGTAATTCTTCCAGCTTTGACCCATCGAACTCTGACAAAGTGCTGGCCACTCCCATTGTGCCCTTTCTTCATTCTACTGATACAGGGGCAGCTCCGGCCTTTATCTCACTTTCTAGGCTTTTTCAGACAGAAGTCAAGTACCAGTCTATTTTTCTGTCAAACCTCAGCAGACACTGTCAAACTGAGAAGTTCTTGTCAAGTCCTTCAAATTGGATTAACAAAAGGGAGAAATACCTTAACATGTACTACTCTCGCCAAAAATCTTTTCACTATGGGGTCCTTTCTCCTGAACTCATCATCTTTATACAGCCTAGAGGTGAGTAACAGGTTTTAACCGTATAACTGCTTGACTCAGGGTATCTTTTCTGCAATCATGAATGCCATAGCACCTCAATTTTGAATGTAGGTTATTGGCAATCTACTGTTCTCAGATTTGGGGTAAATATCAGATTTGGTAAATACCAAAACAGATCCTATTATAACATTCTGCTACAGTTCCACTTCCAGGTAAAATATAAGCAGGTCACAGCAGTCCAATGTTCTTACTAGAGCGGAAAAAAAAGAAGGGAAAAAAAAAAACACTTGCTCAAAAGGCAATGGAGAGCTATCAAACTAATGAGATCCAGCTGAACTAAAACTGCAACAAAGCAGCTTTCTAGGTGAACTGACAAATGCCTATCACTTCCTCCCCTGGGGTCATGTGCAGATTCTAGGTGCAGGCTGAAGGCTTGGTCTGAGAAAGAACCTCTGAGGAATAAAACAGTAGAACTTTTGACAGTCACATGAGTATTGCCCCTCAAGACACTCATCAGATCTTAAAGCTGAGGCTAAAGAGCTCATACTTTGAAAGTCACCTCATACTTCGAAAAAGTAGAAGTGAATTTCCCAGTGTTTCAGGGGTTAGGTGACAGTCTAACAAGCTTTCAATCAAAATCCCTGGAAAGCTTTGTTTGCAGAAAGGGTATAATCCAGTGGCAGACTAAACCAAATTAAAATGGCAGTCTAGCCCCACCCAGCTCAATTGCTAATTAGATTAAGGTGAGCATCCTCTCTATCTACCTGGTAAAGGTAGGAAAGGTCAAATACTCTGGGGAAAGCATTGTTTGCAAGATCTTTATGGGTGAACTTTACATAATGTACACAATATATGGCATACAATAAATACTGTATGACATGAAAATGCAGGAAAATTTGAGAAAGGAAAGAATGGACAATAACAGAAGCAGACCAACAGATGATCCAGACATTAGAACTGCCATACAGAAGACTTTAAAGTAACTATTATAAATATATTAAGGAAATAGACAAAATAGATGGAGAATTTCAACAGATTTGGGATCTGTAATATCAAAGGAACATACCATAACTGAAGGATATAATATTTGAAAGTAAGAACTTACGTAGGCTTAACAGACTGAATACAGCACAAAAACAGGACCAGTAAACTCAAAAGTAGATCAACAGAAAATATCTAAATTGAAAAAGAAAAGAAAAAAAAGGAAATGAAAACAACAGATTGTACGAGACGTTTTGATTTTAGCCCAAGCACAAGAGAAGATTTAAAGCAAGATATCCTAAACTGCTGTTTTACTATTATCTCACCTCTCCACAGTCCATGTATGGGTACTGTCTATCTCAGGCACTTTGGATAGTGATACATTTACTTACATTGCCAGTGAGGACCACACAGGCCTGGAAGGACTCTACCACAAGACAGGAAGGGGAAGGAGTAAACAGTATGGTTTTTCCCCGGAATGTAGTCACATAAAAATGGCCTGGGTATGACATTTTGGGCTGGATGGTAAATACTTTAAAAAAAAAAAAAAAAAAAAAAAAACCTGGGTATCCTTGAATGGTTCCAGATAAGGCTGGAAACAGCCGGGTCCTGTGGCTCACGCCTGTAATCCCAGAACTTTGGGAGGCCAAGGCGGGCAGATCACAAGGTCAGGAGATCGAGACCATCCTGGCTAACATGGTGAAGCTCCGTCTCTACTAAAAATACAAAAAATGAGCTGGGCATGGTGGTGGGTGCCTGTAGTCCCAGCTACTCAGTAGGCTGAGGCAGGAGAATGACGTGAACCCGGGAGGTGGAGCTTGCAGTGAGGCGAGATCACACCACTGCACTCCAGCCTGAGTGACAGAGCGAGACTCCATCTGAAAAAAAAAAAGACTGGAAACAGACCAAGGATGTTGGGAAAACAAAAGATTATTGTAATTTTTAAAATGTCTATTTTAGCGAGGTTGACTCTCTTTCCTGATGCTAATATGTTGATTTAATAGCACAAGAAAAGTGGGTATATTATTCATTGCATCAAGTGTTACATGATAAAATTACAGAAATTGATTAATTTGGGTATAATTCAGTAATTTTTATAAAGGGCAAAAGTCTTAGGGCAGGTAGGTATTTTCCCTGGTAAGGTAAGTGATAAAAATGTACCATTTAAGAAGCTATCATATACACAAGGGACTTTGAATACCAGGGTCCTGGAGTAGGAGCCCCCTCAAAATACCTAACTGTAAATGCAGGCACCAGACAAGGTCCAGGGTTTAGCAAAAAGCCTTCCAAAGTGTGTTTCCCATGATACTCGACCTCATTACAAATGCTTTCACATTTATAAACAGTGTATGACAAACTGGATGCTAAGGCTGATAAGAGGTTCCTATTCCCCATAACCTCAAAGTTCTAATTCATATTTATAAAGTTTTGCTGTTCTGACTTTATCCACAAATTTTATACATTTAATAAACTAAATTATACATCATGAAATGTTGCCTGGCAAAAACTTTTTCTAAGCAGAGACAATACATTTTAATGTCTACAATGTAATGTGAGTTCTCTTGAAAAACAAAAATGGAAAGAAAACGAAGACCTAGAATATCTGAATATTAGCAATAGATCATATTCCTAGCTATAATGTTTTATAGCTTATGAAGCTCATTTACATTATTTCAATGGACCCAAAAGTCATACTGTGAAAGTACTCAGATAGCACTACTGCCTTTCACAGCTGTGAATAGTAAAAAGTACAGATTCCCCAGGATCTACACTCATCAATACTGAAGAAGCTGACACAAAAACAGGTTATCAAACTTGAAATTCAGAGTTCCCTCCACCATAGTGCTTCATACATATTACGATACAGTCAGACACACACACACGCCTATGTATGAATGAGAAGAAAGAATTATCCTATTACGAAAAAGCACTCGCTTAAAAATGGAAGAATACCACAGACTGAGTTCAAAAACACTTCTCTTTAGCTATTCCTGGTTACCTAAAGAAGCCAAAGGGTATGAACATGAAGTTAGAAATAAAATATGACAGTTTTTTTAATTAGAATTGCTCTATTCCAAGACAGTCTGCATAAAGTTACCAATTACTCTGATGTTTAAAAGTCTGTAAGAGGTGGCCGGGCATGGTGGCTCATGCCTGTAATCCCAGCACTTTGGAAGGCCGAGGCGGGCGGATCATCTGAGGTCAGGAGTTCGAAACCAGCCTGACCAACATGGAGAAACCCTGTCTCTACTAAAAAACACAAAATCAGGCAGGCATGGTGGTGCATGCCTGTAATCCCAGCTACTCGGGAGGCTGAGGCAGGAGAATTGCTTGAATCTGGGAGGCAGAGGTCGCAGTGAACCGAGATTGTGCCATTGCACTCCAGCCTGGGCAATGAGAGAGAAACTCTGTCTCAAAAAAAAAAGTTTGTAAGAGGCAAAACAAAACCCAAATGTTAATGGCAGCATTAAAAAGAAACATCCTGGAAGGATACATGAGGCACTAGTATACAATATTCACTACAGAGGAAAACTGGGTGACAAACGAACTGGGGTGGGAGGGAGACTGATTTTTCCACTGTATAATCACGGTTGATTTTTCAGTTATGTACATGCTACTTTATGTTTTTAAGCAACTTTTTTTTTTTTTTTTAAAGGGACAGCCTCTCACTATGTTGCCTGGTAAGGAGTGCAGTGGCTGTTCACAGATGTAATCACCACACACTGCAGCCTGGAACTTCTGGGCTCAAGTGACCCTCCTGCCTCAACCTCCCAAGCAGCTGGGGCTACAGGTGCACACCACCACGTCTGGCTAGTAATATACTTTTTGAAAGAAAAAATAGTCATAAACATACAAATATCAAAAGAGAAAGCTAAAAAAATAGAAATGCCCTTTAACAGAAAAAACTGACTTCAAAGAAAAGAGACAAGAATAGTCTTGTCATAAAAAGGCAAGAATCAAATTGCTCAGAAGTCCTATTTAAACATTTAATTGTGCTGACTATAAAAATGATACACTTTTACATATAAATATTAGGAAAAAAACTACAGGACTTTTCTGGGTCATCCATACTCATTTGGTATGACCAATCAAAAATTTGGTCAATTAATCTCTAAAAGTTTCATAATTAAGTGTCAACATTTTTAGAAGTATGCTTTATCGAGCTAACAAAACTCATTTCTAATTTGTTAATATACATAGTGAATTTTATAGAAAGCCCTTTCTAGATCCATGAGGATCATAAAGTGCTTCTTAAACATGATTATGTGGTATCTTATACTAACAGATTTCCTGTAGTTGTCATCCTTGAATGTCAACAATAAACATTACCTAGTCATTTTTGTGTGTGTGTGTCTGTGAGACGGAGTTTCGCTCTTGTCGCCCAGGCTGCAGTGCATTGGCTCAATCTAGGCTCACTGCAACCTGTGCCTCCTGGGTTCAAGCAATTCTCCTGCCTCAGCCTCCCGAGTAGCTGGGATTACAGGCGCACACGACCACATCCAGCTAGTTTTTGTATTTTCAGTAGAGACGGGGTTTTGCCAAGGCCAGGCTAGTATTAAACTCCTGACCTCAGGTGATCTGCCTGCCTCGGCCTCCCAAAGTGCTGGGATTACAGGCGTGAGTCACTGTGCCTAGTTATGTTTTTGTGGTTTTGTTTTTAATAAACCACTGAATTCTAGTTTCTGATACTTTATGACTTTTGCATCTATGTTTATAAGAGAGTGGTATAAACTTGTCTTCTGCTATCCTTGTTTAATTGTGGTATAAAAAGTGTTCTTTATTAGAGTTAAAGAAACTAAAGGTTAGGACTGGGTTTTTTTCTAATTCATATTAAAAACAATACAGATTCCAATGGACTGGTGGAAACAAAGAAAAAATGATACTGAAATGAACATCAGAAATCTGACAATATTCTGGTTATTTCCTTAGGATGAAAGATCAAAAATATGATTACATGGTCAGAGTACCACCTTAGGAAAGTCCTTTTAATTTATGCTTATGGAAATAAATTTTGCATTCCTATACATTTATGAATAATCAGTATTATAATAGCCATTTTAGACCCCATAGTCCTTACTTTTAACTTTACAGAACTCCACCCCTTACTTATAACTTTACAGAATGTTTAACACTTCAAAGTCCCTTACTTTTAACTTTACAGAACTCCATCCCTACTGCAATTTCAATTTTGCTTTATTGTGGATAATAATATATTGACAGCTTTTTCCTTATGTCTGATTCAACTGCCATTCTGACTTCATGACCAAGTGGTCTCCCATTCCTCGAACTCAAAAATGCTTGAGATGAAAAAGCTTCCTGAAATTTTTTATTATTTAGCTCACTGCAGCTTTTATTGAGGTTAAGCTCTACCTATAAATTACTCTGTGTCACCATAGAAAATGGTGGGAAGGAAGCAACAGTGACATATCTATAACTACAGCTTCTAAACTGCCAGAGGCAACAAGAGTAATGAGATGAAGGGAGTGGGAGGTACACAAAGCCAGGACTATGTTTCTGTCCTAACTTTAACCCCACTCTAATATTAAGGGGCTGAGAGTAGAGAGGAGGAACTGTTCAGTAAACATTTCAACAGAAAACATTTGCCATTTCTTAAAATTAAGCAATTTGTTTCCTGTTCTTCATTAGTTGAACTGAGTTGTATTTTTTGGCTTATAAAACTATAAAGGCACTTTATTAACATTTTATTTGAAATTCTGAGTAAACGTGCTTACAAATCCATTGTGTATCACATTTTGAATAATTCTGTTTAAGCTAAGGTTTAGATTTATCCATAACAGACCTTTTTCCATGCCGCTTCCCATCTTTTACACTCTACATATAAATGAGCTCCCTGAATTCCAACTAAATTTCTTACATTTAAGAATATTTAGCTGTTAAGAAATGACTAATAATGTGACACAATTTAATTGTTCTACTACTAAAAATAAGCTTTATAAAATATATGGCACCAAGCTACAGTGTATAAAAAGTTAAAATTTTTTTGATAGACCATGATCAATAACAAATCTCCATTTTTGCAACATCTAAAAAAACCACCAAATTAGGCAAATTTCTATGCTTCAAGGAAACTTTAATAGTGAAAAACAAGATAATGGAGAACTATCACTTCAACTTCATTAATCAGGTGAAAGGGCAGAAAAAAATGTTTTTAATGATGAAGCAGCTCTAGAATATGAGCTCTCAGAGATCTCTATCTCCATAAGAGGCTGTAAAAAGAATGGGAAATAAGGAAAAGAGCTATGACTAAGGTTACCTCCTCCACAGGTTAAATACCAGCAATGGCCAATTTTAGTACTGTTGTACCTCCCTAAAAGATTAGACTCTCTCAGGCTCTGCTCTGTGGATAACCTCACTGCAATGGCAACTTGAGCCTTATTGAAGTTGTGCAAAAACATGGCTCTATCTCTGCCTGTATCACACAGCTCCCTTCGATCAAGTGATACCAGTCTCCTGGCCTCCATTCTTGACAGCCTCATAAGGAGTTTTCTCACTGCAACCTACGGTGCACTTCAAATTAATCTGACTTCTGAGCCTTCAGACCCTAAGGCACTTAATGGCCCCAATCTCACCAGTCACCCTCAGGTTAAGTGTGAACTCTGGCACAGCATGCAGTGACACCTTACTACCTACACACACTCTGGCCATTTGCTATCCCTTACTTTAAACTCTAAGGACACCCAACTTGTTTGGAACACTTCACCAATCCTCCCCAACCTGCCAATCTCCATACCACCACACCACATGTGATGAAACAGGCTTCTAATTCCTCCTTTACCCTGCTCAACTCAAAAGCACCAGTATTCCTCCAGAAGGAAACTTTCCACAAGCCTCCTCTGGATATAGCCCAAAGCATACTTCTTTTATAACATCTACCAAGCCTTATGAAACCATCTTTTTCTTTTTTTTAAGTTTATCTCCCTTACTAGAAAGTAAGTAGTTTAAAAGCAAACACTGTATCTTAACTCCAGTGAGGAGGAGCATATCAGGCATGTAGTGGGCATATGATAAATGGTTACCTAACTGAAATCCCACACACTACACAATGAAGAATGAAATACAGCTGGACTTCTCAGCCCATTCACCAGGAAGTCCTCAGTTCCACTTCTAAAACCCAGGCCAAATCTGTTTACTTCGTGTGCTAGCACAGCCACCACGCCAGTCCAGTCTCTTATCACCTTGCATTTAGATTCCTCACAGTCTCCTCATTTTCCTGCTTCCATCTACCCTACTACACACATACCACTCTTCAGCAGCCAGAAAAATCTTTGTAAAAATGTGTAAGATCCTCTTTAAAATCCATCAGAATAAATTTACTTGCATCCTGTTATATTTAGACTAACATTCAAACTCTCACCACACCCTAGGATGCCCTCCATAAGCTTTGGGCAAGTCTTGTCCTCCATCTACACAGGGCTCCTTTTAAATACTCTAATACAAGAAGCTCACCTCAGTGTCTTCACCCTGGCTCTTCCCTCTGCCTAGAAGACTCTTCCCTCAGTTGGCTGCTGCTTCTCGAAGCTCTGCGCAAGCATCACAATCCAACCCAAAGGAGCTTTTTAATTCTTCATTCTATCATATCACCGCATTTGGTTGTCTTCTTTGCACTCATTACCATATCAAATTATAATTAATTTGTTTACTTGTTTATTGTGTATTTCTATCCCTTAGGAAGGCAGGAGTTTTGTGTTTTGTTAGTCACTGTATCCCCCATATGTCTAGAAACAGTGCCTCTACACAGCAAACACTCAATAAGCATTTGTAAAACAAATGAACAAACCAAAAAAAGCAATCTTTAAGATATACATAAAACAAGTAAGGGAAAGAAATGGATGGTCTACCAAACAAGGCAAGAAACATTCTGCTGTTAGTATTTGTAACCAGACAGGGTGTACTGGTGTTATTGGGATCTGTTATCTACAAGCATCAAAAGTGTACTTCCCAAAGTTCAAAGTCAAATAGAATGGTTTCACATGCTATATGCTAGCCCACGTTATGACACTGCAAACAATCATTTTAGAGAATTCTAACATTTCTTAACACTCCCCCCAAAACCTGTAATGTACACAAGTAGTAAAACATATTTTAAAACATGTGCCACTTTATTAAAAAGCAATACTTATGACAGTGGTACTTATCTGTAAATGATTAAATTTATCCTCAGAAAACTTCAGACTTTTAAAGTAACAGGTCCTCCTAACCTAAGAGGCAGGTCTTTAAGACAGGTTCTGACTAATGCCTACCACATACAAGAAGCCACCTACCACACTATTCTTTCTTGGAAGTAATGCTGCAACGCAAAGAAAAACGATATAAAATTCTAACACACTATTCTTTCTTGGAAGTAATGCTGCAACGCAAAGAAAAACGATATAAAATTCTAACACACTATTCTTTCTTGGAAGTAATGCTGCAACGCAAAGAAAAACGATATAAAATTCTAACACACTATTCTTTCTTGGAAGTAATGCTGTAACGCAAAGAAAAACCATATAAAATTCATTAAAAAGTGAGCAGCCTCTTTTTACCTCTGACTGATGAACGTTTTGACCAACGGAGGAGAAAACTATAGGCTGCTACTATGTTAGTGATAGAAAAAGCTTCAATTCTTTATTCAAGTATCATTCAATCACAGAAATAAGGAAAACATACAAATTTAGGCAATGAAGATAATAAATCTAAGTATCTTATTTAGCTTGATTAAACCTTCTCACTATTCAAGAAAATAATTTATAAAACAAGTCAGCTAGTAAAAACAATTTATACAAGGTTAAAAACAGTCGTATTTTAATCATCACTTTTTTACAGGCAACTTGAAAGGAACACAAATTCAGTAACTTTCCTTCAGATTCCTTGACACAATTTGATCAAACTTGGGATCTAACGAAACTTACCTTGGTATGGTAACACATTTAGTATTACAGTTTTGCGTGGTGATGGCTTTCTCAAGCTCATCTAATCGTCCTGTTTTCTTAAGCTTCTTCACCAGACTTTTCACTGCTTTCTCACACCACTTTTCTTCCTGCCCATTCTGCTCTCCTCCACCTGCTCCTCCAGACCCACCAGCTGACTTCTTCCATCCCAGCAGTCTCTTCACAACTGGCGGAGTGAATGGCAAGATGGACGACATGTTCTTACCAAAGGCAGCAAGCCACGCTAGGAAAACAGCCTCTTGTATCGAACCTAGCAAAGATATTGAAAGGATAATGTAGAGACTAACTTGAACATCAAACATCAAGTAATAATTTCAACTTATCATAGAAAGCAAACTGCAAAACGAGACAGAAATTCAAATTATGACTTTCCCAACAGACTTCTCCACCCATGAAAATGTTATCTTTATGAATTTAAATGAATTATGGAAACAAACTCTTCTAAAAACAAGAATGTTATAAGGACGCCTCTTGTGGGAAAATACAGTAATTTTGCAAGTAAAATCAGATACTTTTAACGATTTTTCACTACCAATACTGTTTTAAACTCTTAATAGTGTCAATTAAAATATTTTCACAAAAAAAGGTTTTCTTACTTTTTAGAACTTCAATCTACTCTCAAAAGACTATACAAAAATACATTGAAAATCTGTAAGCCCACTCTCCCCCAGGTTTTAAACTTTCATAACTATCAGGAGGCAAAATCTACAGTTACAAGAAGGGAAAATGCATCAAGTGTGAAGTAATCAAGAATAAAGAAAAAACCATGGCAAACAGAGTCTGTGGAGAAAAGCTGTTGTCTGGTTTCACCTGCCCTTGAGAGAAATTTTTTAACACATATTTTTTTCATTTTCATCTAAATAACAATTTGCATAGTGAGTAAAGTCAGATCATTTCTCTTCCTAATTTAAGGAATTGTATCTTGTCTTTTCTCTTCCATAGGAATTATTTTTATTAAGCTGTTTTGTCTATTCAGCGTCATTTTACAAATATAAACATGTGTACACACAGTTATCCACATTCCCACCACCTTATTCCTGTACAAAAGTAGCATAATAATCCTTGATTTTGTATATCTTGAATTTTTTTTTTTTTGCTTAATTCTCTGTAGGTCATTCCTTATCAGTTCACAGAGAATTTAGAAAGCACCATCCCCTCAATTTTCTAGACTCCACTACTAATACTGATAAGTACTACGTAACTTTTATTCCTGATCCTTTAATTGGGGCTTAAAAACTTTTTCGCTCCAGAAGCTCTTAATATCTCCTCTGTGATTCTGAAACTTCATAATGTTCTAAGAGGGTATGCAGTGTTTATTCTTTTTCTGATCAACTGTTCTGAGCACTTAATTGATACTACAATTCTAAGAGTTTTATTTTTTATTATTTCTTTAATTATTTTCTTCCCTATTTTCCCTGTAGTCTCTCATGGAAGTTAAGACTTCAGCTTTACTAGTATTGCTCTATCAGTTAAGACATTTCTACATGTGATTCACATTCCAAGATCTGGGTAACCTCTCCTTTTACTGCTGTTTCCTTTCTCATGCCTTAGCTCTTACGCTTTTCTTTTCTTTCCTTTGCCTTCAATTTTAGTGAGATGTAGGATAAAGGAAAACACGTGTTCAATTTGTCATATTTAATAAAGGTCCCAAAAGCATCCTTTTTAGAAAGTAAAGAGGTCTCTAGTCTTCACATCACACACCCCAAATACTGAAATGGTAGTTTTCAAAGTGCATCTTTATGAAAACAATGATGCTTACATTTTCATTAGTTTGTTCCTTAATAATCATAATGATCAGACAATAGTTTTTAAACTCACTTTGCACATATTTTTAACGTTAAAGAAAATCCTAACACAAGATGCAAATTTATTTCCCATCAAAGAACTGGCTAATTTTCATAGATTATATGCTAAGATTCATTTCCAATGTACACAAACTGCATTCCTGCTCTAAACTCTCCATAATTCCATTATTTTGGTTTGTACCACATGGAAGAATAATTTTTTTTAAAATATTCCCTCTTCTCAGGATAGTCAATGATTAGTGAAGAAGACTGACATGATCAAAATACACATGACAAATAAGAGAAATTGCAATGGGAATTACAGGTACACAAAGAAACACCACCTAACTTTGCATTAGGTGTCAGGAAAGGTTTTCCTGAGGAAACATTTGCACTTCCTTGGCAGCTTGCCATTTATTCATTCCTTCTTGCATTCAACAATTTTCTTTTACTCTTCTTTTTTTTTTTTGGCCCATCTATTGTGCCTGTATTTACCTGTTTATTCTCAAATCCTATCTATGTTACTCATCTGCAGACTACACTTCTGAGCTGGGATGGATAGAAGAAGAGAAACCCTTTGTAGCAAGGTATTGGCAGCGGGGAATGGAGAAGCGGTAAATTTCTAAGGGCACAGAGATCAACCAGCAGAGAATTGCAATACACAAAAGGAAAGAATAGATAATTAGGGAGACAGAAGGAACAGAGTTGATAAAGAAAAAGTTACAAATTACAGGTTCTTGCTTGAAAAACCAGTTGAATGAAAATACAATTGGCCAAAATATGAAGTATTTGGGGAACATAAGTGTTGTGTTAGTCAAGCTACATTTGCTGTGACTATGAAACTCCAGGAGGTGCCCAATAAGCAGGTAGAAACAAAGGTCTGAGGCTTAGCACAGAGATCAAATTGGTCACGTGGTAATGAAAAGCTGGTATATGGGAGAGCTCAGAAACCGCCAAGTTAAGTGAAAAAAATTTCTAAAAAATACATATAAAGGAGTTACCAAACGGAGGAAAAATGTGGATGATTAGGGAGAAAGGTGTCATGAATGCAAAGGACAATTTATAGCAATACAACATGATAACCCAACTTTTAAGTGCCAACGCTAGGATATGAATCAAGCAGCATGATGCCAGAGAACAAGTACTTAATTGTGTCAATATACTGTGTTGCACATAACAATCTGGAGCTAATCTGGAGACCTATATAGAGCCATTAAAGGCTGAGCTCTTTATACAATCAACGGAGCTATCTGTGCCTGACAAATTAGTCCATTAGACAGCATTAGAATAACACATTTAGCTCCAACTCCTTTCTCAATCTACAAATCATTTAACTAGTCTTTCAGTCTCCATCTTCTTTCTTTGATGCAAACAGCTTTCTAAAATGCATACTGCATGTCACCCTACTACTAAAAATCCTTCAATATTTGCAAAAAATAATAGTAAAATGACTTAATATGCTTTAAGAACACACAGTGTAATGCTTCAAAGAACAGATTCTGAAGCCAGTTGGCCAAGTTCAAATCCCAAGGATGACACTTACTAGCTGCATGGCAACCTCTATACACCTCAGTTTTCTCAGCTGTAAAACAGGGATAACAGTACCTATCTTAAAGCCAATATAACAACCTCTATAAAAATGTAATATGAGCCACATATGTACTTTAAGTTTTCTAGTGACATTTTTAAAAGTAAAAGGAAACAGGTGGCATTTTAATGATGTATTTAACCCAACATATCCAAAATGCCATCGTTTCAACATGCAATCAATATAAAAAAAAATTTCATACTAAGTTTATAAAATTTGTTGAGTACTTTACACTTACAGGACAACTCAACTAGGACTAGCCACATTTCAACTACTCAATAGTGACACAAAGCTATTGCCTACCCATATTGAATGGTCCAGCCCTAACTACTCAAAATTTCTGCCTACTCTCCCTATCCCATATTCTCTATAAACTGTTCATAAACACCTCTATTTAACAACTGTAGGATCCGTAGTAATGTGACATTTTTCATTCCTAATATTTAAATTTATGTTCTCTCTCCCCCTCCCCATCCTCTTTTGATCAGTTTTGCTAAGTGGTCAATTACATTAATCTTTTCAAAGAACCAACTTTTTCTTAGCTTTGTCAATTTTCTCTATGTAGGAATTACTTTCTATTCACTAATTTCTGCTCTTGTCTTCATTATTTCCTTACTTCTACTGTCTTTAGGTTTGATTTCCTATTCCTTTTCTACCTCCTTAAAAAAGCTTTCTTTTCCAATGCATAGATTTAAGGCTATAAATTTCATCTTAGCATTTCAGCAGCAGCATTCCAGATCATTGTAGTTCATCTTCATTTTCAATCAGTTTAAAATATTTTCTAATAGCCATCATAATTTCTTCTTTGAGCCATATGTCCTTCATAAGCATAGTATTTTATTTCCAGGCAGCTGGGAATTTTCTAGTTATTTTTTGTTATTTTTATTTACTATAATACAAACAACATATTCAATTATTAAAATCAATGATATTTGTTGAGGCTTTGTTTATGGCCCCAGATTATGGTCAATTCTAATACAATTTCCACGTGCAAGGGAAAAGATGGTTAATACCAACATTAATAGTTTCAATGTTCTACATATGACAATTAGATCAAGCCTGCTAATTGTGATGTATGTACGTCCTATATACCTGCATCCACTGTGATGGCATATTTGTCTGTTTCTTTCAGTTCAAAATAAAATTTTTGGTTGATAGATGTCCGGGCTGTTTTACTGGGTACAGATTAAGGATTGTGATAACTCTGGTGGATCAATCCGCTTACACTATAAAATGTAGTTCTCTTTTTCTACTAGTGTTTATTGTATTAAAGTCTCCTTTGCCTGATTAGTACAGCCACACTTATTTCCTTCAGTTAGCATTTGGATGGTATATCCTTTCCCAACATTTTCTCTCAATCTTTCTAGGTACTTATATTTAGGTAATTATTATTTGTCCAGTCTGATAATTTTTGCCATTTACTTGAAATATTTAGCTCATTTCCATGTAATGTAATTGCTAATTTAGTTGTCTGCTTGTTTTATATTTTCTTTCTTGTCTTTTGAATTTATCACATATTCTATATCCAATTTTTGTCTGTATTCATTTGTTACATTCTTTTCTTTTAGTGGTTACCCTAGATACTTCCTTATTCATCCTTCACTTAACACAATTTCATAAATATACTTTTACTACTTCCTCTATAATGCCAGAATCATAGAACGCTGCTGAGAAGCAGTTTTGCTATGAACGAGACTACCTCTGGTTTGTCCCTGTTCCTAGGATGAGACTCTGCTGAGCTTTTATTTCAAAAGCTAGTAGATGCTTATCTTTGAGGTACCTAGATACTATTAGAATTGCTTTGTTTTAAAGAGATTTCTGGTTTAGCTCTCTAGCCTAAGCAGCTTCAGAATTTAGCAAATGTCTACGGGGAAGAAACTGGGTGTGCTGAAAATCATCAGTGTGTATTCACCACTTCCTCAAACGCTTTCAACTCTCACCTATTGTTCTCAAGTCGTTTCCCTTAGAGAATCTTTATCTCAACACCACAGGACTAGAAAATATCCCAATCTCCTTTTCTGAGATTCTGGTTTATCTCTTCCACCCAGTTGAACTACGGAATTTAGCGAATATATTGAGGGGGTTCTCTGTGTTTAAAGACCCCTCATATTTCCAATCTGCCACTCAGGCTGCAGCCCAAAGGCCTCCTCTAGTCTGGACCCAGGAAAAACAACGATCAGCTGCAGACCTCTCCCAGCTCACTTGTGAAAGGTACTCCCCCAGGTTGCAAAATTTTGCTTTCTTTAATCATTTTTACACTCACTGTTCTCTATCTAAATATATAAATGTTGTAAATTACCTGGCTTTTCTAGTTGTTTTATTAAGAGTCTTGGACTACCAAGAACTACTACATCCTATCCCCCAAAATAATCTCATTCCATTTTAGTAAGTATTTTACAACTATAAATCTGTGAGTTGAAATAATTTTACGACTTTATTTCACAAGATCACGTACCACTTGAGGACAGAGATGGAGAGTTAAGATTTGAGAAGAATGGGAAAAATTTAGAAACCTAGCCCTGAGAAAAATCAACCAGAATGAAACAACAGAAAATGTGTCAGGTATATATTATCAGACTATATATTTTAAAGTATTCCACAGAAGGAATTCCACTTCTGATTAGGATGTAGAAAGTTACAACAGAGCATCACTTTCATTCTAATAATCAAAACTAGCCAGATAAGCTACAAAATCATGGTCTCTCTGAGCCAGAGAGTTAAGGATACAAAGTAGCCTAAGTAGAACTAAATTCCAAAGTGTAGAGCCTTGAGAGAAGAGAGGCTGCATGGATGGTCTCTTTCCTGGTGGAGTGGCTAATGAGGAATAATCCTGCCATGAATGAAAGTAAGAAGAAACCAGCCTACATGTGCACTGACATGACATATTAAATTGCAAGGATCCCACAGAGCAAGACTGCATCCATCCCAACCACTCATTCCCACAGGTTTCCACTAAGTACTTGCAAAAGTATGTCAAAGGTTGGACACGGCTGGAAAGCTGAGGGAGATCCCTTAAGGAGCTTAAGATCTCCCACAAATGCAAACAATCTACCCTCTCAATGGGGGGTGGTGGGGAGGGACAGGCAAGAAAGGTGAGAAAAAGATGATCCCACGAGACTCTAGACATTGAGCTGCCAAGGGCTGGGGTAGGACAGAAGAGATGAGAAAAACTTTCACCCAGATACTCAGGACATTGACCCACCAAGGCTGAAATGAGCAGTGAACTTGAAGACAGGGTAGGATTGCTAAAAGAAACCTCTGGAAGGTATTAAGAGCAGAAAGATCTCTCACTGGGCACAAAAGCCTGGAGACAGCAATAGAGAAAGAGGGGGTGGGGGGAGAGAAAGAAAGTAAGAATGACCAAGAAATTGATAGCTGAGCTATAGAGAAATCTCTCATGGTTCAGAAAGCTGATGGCTCAGCTATAAACCAAAATGAGATCCAAAATCACACTTGGACAACACAAGAAATGATGGACCATTTTCTAAAGGTAAATATTATTTACTTCCATCTCCATTGTTTTTATACAAATGTTCAGCATTCATTCAAAAATTACAAGATACAGGAAGTAGCAAACAGTCAAAACATGAATAAAATCAGATAACTATAATAAAAATTCTAAAGAAGCTGATGGAACAGATGGCAACATGAATAATGAAAAAATTTCATCACAGACATCAAAGTTACAAAAGAGGATCACAGGAAAATGTTAGAAATGAAAAATACAGTATTAGAAATTAAAGATATCATTAGATGGGCTTAACAGAAATAAGCATGAACCTGCAGACAGGCCAAATTAAAGTATGCAAATTAAAATACAAAGAGGGAAAACACAGTGTAGGGAAAAAACTCAGAATATCCAAAACCAAATGTCAGTTGGGTTTAATTGGAGTGCCAGAGGAAGATGAAAGAGAATGGAGAACAAAAAAATGTATGAAGAGACAATGGTCACAGATTTTTCAAGAGATGACAGATACTAACCCACATATGGAAAGATAACACATTCATGGTCAACCTGCTGAATATTAAAGATAAAAGTAAGGATGAAAAGCCGGACTAGGACAACAGTTAAGAATTCCTGGGAGCCCCAGACAGAAAAGAGAATTTGCACTCATTCGCAAGCTCTTTTCCAAGGGCCTCAACTGAGTGCTCTTGAAAAAAGGCAGAAAATGGGAGAGAGCTCCTTCCTCTCCACTCGGTGGCATCTCGTATAAAGCAAATGCCTTCAACTATGACGGGAGATGCAGGAAAGTCTACCAAACCCAAAGGCAAGCAAAGATCCCCTGCCTCAAGGGGAAAAGTAGAGCAAAAGACATGTGCTGTTGAGTTGGGGGATGTGTGGAGCACAACTTACTCACCCATCTCCCACACACAAACATACCTTTCACTCTGTAACAATAACCACCACATTCTACTGCCAGGGGAAGCGAGGAAACATTGCTACCACCAGTCCCAGACAAAGGTACACAGATGCTGAGCAATGAGAAACGACAGCTGTCTGATATTTAAAAAGGGACAACAAACTGGCTTGGACCCAAGATCCCGTACTAATACATAGCAAAGGTCTGTTACTACTAGATGCAAAAACCCTTAACAAAATATTAGCAAATCACATCCAGCAACATAAGAGAAAAGGTCATCATCACCAAGCAGGATTTATCCCAAGGAGAAAAACTGGTTTAGCATTCAAAAATCAAGCACCTCATTTATAGTACAAAGGAGAAAACACACCTATGATTCTCTCAAATGAGCAAGAAAAAAGGTATTTGAAAATGTTAATTCAACACTCATCTATAATTTAAAACTCCCAGCAACACTAAAAGAACGTTCTTCAATCTGAAAAGGACATCTATTAAAAACCTAGAGCTAGCATCATATGTCATGAAGAAACATTAAATCTCTCCCTTACAACTGGGAATAAGACAAGGATATCCACGGTTACCCTTTTCTATTCAGTAATGCATTGGATGTTCTAGCCAGGACAACTAGGCAACAAAGAAAAGATAGACTGGAAAGAAATAAATAAAACTGACTTTATTCTACAGTGATATGACTGTCTCCATGGAAAAGTACATGGAATCTACAAAAACACTGGAATTAGTAAATTTAGCAAGGTTTCAAGATAAAGGGTCAAGAGGCAAATTCAACATACAAAAACTATTTCTACCTACAAGCAAAAACATTTGGAAAATGAAATTTCAAGAAATATGCTTGAAACAACAGATATTTTCTACATATCTAAAGAAAGATACTCAAGATCTCAACACTAAGAATTACAAAATATTGCTAAGAAAAATGAAAAACACTGAACAAAGAGAGACCATGTTCATAGACTGGAAGACTCATATTGCTTAAATGTCCATTCTTTCCAATTTGATATATGGATTCAATGCAATCCCTACCAAAATTCCAGCAGAGTTAAGAAAGTCATACGATGTAAAATTCATATGGAAACAAAAAAAAAACTAGAATAACCAAATCATTCTTGAAAAACAAAATTGGAGGCCTCATACCACCTTATTTCAAAGTTTACTAAAAAGATTTAGTAATCAAGAGTATAGAGTAGGCACAAGAAAAAAAGATCAGTGGAACAGAACAAGTCTAGAAATAGACCCACACATATACAGTCAACTCATTTTCCAGTAAAGCACAACAAGGTCAATATAGTTTGCAACAACTTTTCAACATGGAAAATAATAAGCCTCAACCACAAGTGCATACCATCTTCAGCGGGAAAACAGAATCTTAAGCTCTTAGAGGAAAACACAGAATACATTCATGACCTTAAAACATAAAAAGCATTAACCATAAAAGAAATACAGGTTGAGTCAGGCATGGTGGCTCACAGCCGTAATCCCAGCACTTTGGGAGGCCAAAATAGGTGAACTGCTTGAGCTCAAGAGTTCAAGATCAGCCTGGGCAGCATGGCAAGATCCCATCTCTACTAAAAAACAAAAAAATAGCTGGGCATGGTGCGTGCCTGTGCTCCCAGTTACTCAGGAGGCTGAGGTGGGAGGATCATTTGAGCACAGGGATGTGGAGGCTGCAGTGAGCCAAGATCACTCCACTGCACTCCAGGCTGAGGCAGAGCAAGACCCTGTCTCAAGAAAAAGAAACAAAGGAAAAAAAAAAGAGAAAGAAAGAAAAAGAAATACAGGCCAAGCATCCCAAATCTGAAAACTGAAATCTAAAATGCTCCAAAATCTGAAACTTCTTGAGTACCAACATGACACCCAAAAAACAATGGTCATTGTAGTATACAACTATAATGCAAATATTCTAAAAATTGGAAAATACCTGAACCACTTCTAGTCCCAAGCATTTTGGATAAGGGATACTGTGTATATAATGTAAACCATCAAAATTTAAAAATCACAGAAAAAGATAACCTCAGCTTTTTTGTTAAACAGAAAAAGAACAAATTACAGACATCTCATAAAAGAGGATACAGGAGCACATTAAGAGGTATTTAGTATCACCAATCATCAAGAAAACGCAAATTAAAACCATAATGCAATACCATTTCACACCATCTAGAATGGTTTAAAAATTTTCTGACACTACTAAATGTTGGTGAGGATGTGGAGTGTATTAGTATACCATTGCTGCTGTAACAAATAATCACAATCACAGCACAAATTTAGCAAAATCAGTTTCAACGAAGTCACAGTGTTGGCAGGACTGATCCTCCTGGAGTGTCTGAGAAGTTTGTCCTTGCCTTTTTCAGCTTCCAGTGGTTACCTATAGTCCTTAGCTTGTGCTCCCTTCCCCACCTTCAGAGCACATCACTCCAATCTCTGCTTACATTGTCACACTGCCTTCTCTTCTGCATTCAAATCTCCCTCTACAGCCTTCTAATAAGAGCTCTTGGCATTCCATATAAAGCCCACCCAGATAATCCAGGATAATCCCCCATCTCAAGATCCTTAACTTAATCACATCTGTAAAGTCTCTTTTGTCATATAAAACAACATTCACAGGTTCTTGGGATTAGAACCTGAATATCTTTGGAGACCATGATTCAGCCTACCACATCAAGCAACTAGAACATTCATATTCCACCGAAATGGAAGTATAAAATGGTACAGCACACTTGGAAAACCGTCAAGTTCCAAAAAGTTAAACATAGATCTACCCTGTATCACACATTCAGGAAAAATAAATATATATGTCCACAAAAAGAAACCTGTACAAGAATGTTCATAGTAGCCATGTTAATAATAGCCCAAAACTAAAAACAGTCAAAATACCAAAAGAAAACAAAAAATTATAGTGTACTCATAAAAAGGAACACTGCTCAGGAACAAATATGAATGAGTTTATACACTCCACAACATGGATCAGTCTCAAAAACATGCTGGGCAAAAGACAAAAAAATATAGACTGATTTCATCCATGGCTTCCTACAACAGGCAAAACTAATCTAATGACAAGTCAAAATGATCGTCTCATAGGCACTGAGGAAGAGAAGTGGAAATGTTTGGACAGAAGCACAAAGTACCTTTCTAGGGTGATAAAAGTGTTCTCTATCTTTGTTTTATTCCCTCGCTCCTGTAAATCCACTGAATTCCTGAATGTTTTCTATCTTGTTTGAGAGGTAATCACACGTGAGTACAAATTACCAAAACTTACAGAACTGGCCAGGCCCAGTGGCTCACACCTATAATCCCAGCACTTTGGGAGGCTGAGGCGGACAGATGGCTTGAGTTCTGGAGTTCAAGACCAGCCTGGGCAACATGGCGAAACCCTTTCTCTACAAAAAATACAGAAAAAAATTAGCCATGTGCATGTCTATAGTCCTAGCTACTTGAAAGGATCACCTGAGCCCAGGAGGCAGAGGTTGCACTGAGCCGAGATCGTCCCACTACACTCCAGCAGCCTGGGCGACAGTGAGACTATCTCAAAAACACTCACAGAACTGAACATTTAAAGTTTGTGCTTTCACGTATGTTTACTGCGGCACTATTCACAATAGCAAAGACTTGGAATCAACCCAAATGTCCATCAGTGACAGACTGGATTAAGAAAATGTGGCACATATACACCATGGAATACTATGCAGCCATAAAAAAGGATGAGTTTGTGTCCTTTGTAGGGACATGGATGCAGCTGGAAACCATCATTCTTAGCAAACTATCACAAGAACAGAAAACCAAACACCACATGTTCTCACTTATAGGTGGGAACTGAACAATGAGATCACTTGGACTCGGGAAGGGGAACATCACACACCGGGGCCTATCATGGGGAAGGGGGAGGGGGGAGGGATTGCATTGGGAGTTATACCTGATGTAAATGACGAGTTGATGGGTGCTGACGAGTTGATGGGTGCAGCACACCAACATGGCACAAGTATGCATATGTAACAAACCTGCACGTTATGCACATGTACCCTAGAACTTAAAGTATAATAATAATAATAAATTAATTTTAAAAAAAGAAAGCAAACTAAATAAGACTTGAAAACTACAAAAAAAGAAATAAAAAAAATAAAATAAAAACTTTTAATGATGGGAAAAATAAAAAAAATTAAAAAATAAAGTTTGTGCTTTTTAGCAATGTAAATTACAATTCAAAAAAATTAAAAAGGTGCTGGACAAACATATTAAGAAGTTCCTAAATAAACTAAACAGACTTCTTTACTGAAGAACTTCTCAAAAGCTTCAACATGTCAACACACATTGTAAATTTCAGAAGACAGGAGGTTGCAAGTGACCAAAGATGTAAGCTTAGAAGGGTCTATGCAGAAGTGTACATGCAGATAGCCTCTGCAAGTACATGTAGGCAAATGTTCGCGGATGGAGGGTGGAAGGGGTATTGTTTTAAGGACAAAAACTGAGAGCCCAAATGACAGCCAACACAAACTTACATGAGGCACTGACAAAATGGTTGTTCTAACAGCTATACAATTGATCCTTGGATAACATGGGTTTAAACTGTATAGGTCCACTTATACACAGATTTTATTCAAGAAACACTGCAAAATGTCTTGGAGATCTGAGACAATCTGAAAAAAAACTCAGAAAAACCAGGTAGCCTAGAAACACTGAAAAAAACTAAGAAAAGGTATGTTATAAATGCATAAAAGATATGTAGATACTAGCCTATCATTTACCACCATGAAATACAAAAATCTACTATAAAAAGTTAAAATTGATCAAAACTTACACAAACACAGACCATACGTGGAGCCATTTACAGTCAAGAGAAATGTAAACATTCAGATGAAGTATTAAATCGTAACTACACAAGATTAATGGTAGTACATACTGCACTACTGTAATAATTTCATCGCCACCTCCTGTTGCTATCACGGTGAGCGGAAGTATCGCGGGTATCCACTGAGTGGGGCTAATCATGTCTGCATGAGCAGTTCTTCTCTCCAGTAAATTGAGTATCACGGTAAAAAGTGATCTCTCACATAGATCATGTAATTTTCACCATGTGTAGTGCAAGACCACAAGCCTTGACTAACACCATGAGATCTACATGATGTACCACTAGTGATGCTGAAAGTGCTCCCAAGAAGCAGAGAAAAACCATGACATTACAAGAAAAACTCCAACTGCTTGGTATGTACCGCAGACTGAGGTCTGCAGCTGCAGTTGCCCGCCATTTCAAGATAAATGAATCCAGTGTAAGAACTACTGTTTAAAAAAAAAGAAATTTGTGAAGCTGTCACTGCAGCTACGCCAGCAGGTGTGAAGACCTTGCACCTTCTGTGAAACAACTTTTTATCTTATATTGAAAATGCAGGTTTTATGTGGGTACAGGATTGCTATAAAGAAAGGCGTACCTATAGACTATCATATGGTTTGAGAAAAAGCGCAGTCATTATATGACAACTTAAAGCAAAATTAAAGTGAAGGATCTAAAGCTGGAAAATTTAATGAAAGCAAAAGATGTCTGAGAATTTAGAAAGAGGCGTGGCTTAAGAAATGTCAAGATAACAGGAAAGGAGCTTCTGCCAACCAAAGTAGATGAGTTCCCAGGTGCCATTAAGAAAATCATTGAGAAAGAGTGTCTGCCTGAACAGGATTTTAATGCAGACACAAGTGCTCTATTCTAGGGGGAAAAATGCCACAAAGGACATTTATTAGCAAAAAGAGAAGCAAGTACCAGGATTTGAGGTAGGAAAGGACAGGCTAACTCTACTGTTTTGTGCAAATACAGTCAGGCTTATGATTAGGACTGCCCTTCTCTATAAGGCTGCTGACCTCCAATCCTTGAAGGGAAAAGATAAACACCAGCTGCCACAACAAAAAGGCCAGGGCAGCCAGAGCCCTTTTTCTGGATTTGTTCCACCAATGCTTTGTCCCTGAAGTCAAGTACCCTGCCAGTAAAGGACTGCCTTTTAAAGTTCTTTTGATATTGGACAATGCCCCTAGTAACCCATAACCCCATGATTCCAACACCAAATGTGTCAAAGTTATCTACTTGTCCCAGAGGACATTAATAACATCTCTAAATCAGCCTCTACATTAGGGAGTCGTAAGGACCTTTAAGGCTTATTACACACAGTACTCCATGGAAAAGACTGTCAATGCTACGAAAAAGAACTCTGATAGAGTGTCACCAAAGTGTGGAAGGATTACGCCATTGAAGATGCCATTGCTGTTATAGAAAAAAGCCACGAAAGTCATCAAGTCCAAAATGACACATTCCTACTGGAGAAAACAGTGTACAGATATGCCTGACTTCACAGGATTTACACCAGAGCCTATCAAGGAAATCATGAGAGACTGTGGATATGGCAAAAAAAAAAGGGGGGGGGAGGGGGGAGTAAAGGGCTTCAAGATACGGATCTTTTTAGAGAAATTCAAGGGCTAACAGACACCACATCAGAGGAATTAACAGAAGACAACATAATGGAGATCAGTGCTTCTAAATCAGCTCCAGATGAGGAAGAACATGCAGAAGAAGCAGTGCCAGAAAACAAATGACATAGGACAATCTAGCTATATATATATATGGTTTCAGTTATTCAAGGCTGCTTTTGACTTATAACACAGATTCTTCTATGCCATGGGCACTGAAACTAAAGCAAAAGGTGTAAGGAGGATTGGTACCACACAAACATTTTCAGAGAAATGAAAATGCAAAAAAGTCAGGCAAAAATTACTTATTTTCATAAAGTTACACTGAATGTGCCTGACTCCTAGTCTGCCTCTTCCACCTGTGAGACAGCATGACCAACTACTCCTCAGCCTACTCAGAGTGAAGACAATGAGGATGAAGACCTTCATGATGATCCACTTCCACTAAGTGAATAGTATATGTATTTTCTCTTCCTTATGATTTTCTTAGTTTCTTTTCTCTAGCTTAAAGAACACAGTTTATCATGCATGTGACATACAAAATATGGGTCAATCAACTGTTTATGTATTGGTAAGGCTTCCAGTCAACAGTAGGTAATAAGCCTTAAGAGAGTCAAAAGTTATATACAGATTCTTCACTGTGCAGAAGGACAGCATCCCAACTACCCCATTGTTCAAGGGTCAACTGTATATTTACTAAAAAAGAAACTAAGTAAAAGCTCAAAAAAGAACTTCAAATGATCAAAAGAATGTTCTCAAAAAAGTCCTCAAACTGAAGATATTCAGCCCTTGGTATAATTTGTTAGAAAATATAATGGCCCTAACTGCCGGATGTGGTGACTCACGCCTGTAATTCCAGCACTTTGGGAGGCCAAGGCGGGGGCTGAGGCCAGTGGATCACGAGGTCAGAAGTTCAAAACCAGCCTGACCAACATGGTGAAACCCCGTCTCTACTAAAAACACAAAACTTAGCTGGGCATGGTGGCAAGTGCCCGTATTCCCAACTACTCAGGAGGCTGAGGCAGGAGAACCCGGGAGGCAGAGGTTGCAGTGGGCCAAGACCACACCGCTGCACTCCAGCCTGGGCAACAGAGCGAGACTCCATCTCAAAAAAAAAAAAAAAAAAAAAGAAAGAAAAGAATGGCCATAACCTAATATAATCATACTCACACCCCTCAAAACAGAAAAAAAATTAATGCGTCCTCAAGCTCAATTCAGGAGACTGGTCTCAAGGCCTCCCTCCAGGAAGAGGCAACATAGCATGCCAACCCTTTTTAGGGATGTATGGAACGCCACAGAACAATACTGCATCGGCAACCCTGGGGGTCCAACTAGGGTTCAAACACTAAAAATGTGAAAGGAGTCAATAATAGGATTATGTACCTTTCTTTAGCAATATAGTAGAAATGGTGGGAAAGTGAGGTTTGCGCATAACTAGGGAATTGTAATGCAAATAAAAGAGCAACAGTGAACTTAACAGTAGCCCAGTTAAACTGTAATATGACACACAAATAAGCACTGTAGTATGTAACTTGATAAAATAAAGCAAATACACAAAACTCCATCAAACACACGTAATAATCTACCAACTAAAAACCTGGGACTATTGGGCAGCAAAAAGTGTACCTGGCTACCTTTGGCCCCGTTGGAATCCTACTCTGTGCCACAAAATATGCTCTAGAGGAGCCAACTACAGACACTGTAGTATGCAGCACAGTTTTATCCTAGCACAGAGAACAGGATTAATTTAACCTTTGGAAAGGAAAGGTGTCACTGAAGTTGACACCAGAGCACAAGTATTAAGAGAGAGAGTACACCAGGTGGGAAGTTCAGCATGTTTTCTAAAGACAGGAAATGTTCTAGGAGAGATGAAAAATTTAGGTTATCACTAAAATATGGTGCACAGGAAGCACTGTGGTAGAAGATGAGGGGAAAATAAGACCAGTGCAGATTAAAAAGCTGAAGACAGAAATTACTGCTAATGATAGGAGTATTACTTCATTTATTTCAGTGACAATCTGCATTTTGCTGATCTACTGGATGTGCAGTTTAGGGAAAAGGACTGAAACACAACTAATGTGACCAACTACCTAATGTAACTGAGTAGCATGTAATGGTACATTAATCACTATTTGGAATGAGGAAAGAGAAACAACCCTGAAGGCTAAAGGGTCAGTTTTATACATGCCTTTATGTAAGTAACTACGTTCATCACATGGCCAGGAGGCAGCATAAAATACAGTAGACTCGGGAGATAGCAATCAATGTACAAGTAAGGGTGTGTGCCGGGGCTAGGCTGAGACAACTGGTGTCTTGAAGAAAAGCAGAGCGGCCAATCTCTAGGCTTGGTTTCTGAGGACTGTCCAGGCCTGTTCCAGCTCCACAATTATATCCTCAGAACAAAACCTCTTTTTGAGTTAACATGAGTAATATCTCTGTTCCTTGCGAAAAACTGATAGAGAAAGCAAAATTTAAGAAGAATCTCTCTAGAATATCTATATCTTTTGTTCAATTACTCCATTCATAAGAATTTAGCTTAAAAAAATGAATAAAAAATGAAGCTTCTGTATAAACAGCAAAAATAAAAGTGATTTCCAGCATTAGGAGGAATGAGAGTAAATTGTTTCTGTAACACTTTCTTTTGAGACGGAGTTTCACTCTTGTTGCCCAGGCTGGAGTGCAATGGCGTGACCTGACTCACTGCAACCTCCGCCTCCTGGGTTCAAGCAATTCTCCTGCCTCAACCTCTGGAGTAGCTGGGATTACAGGCAGGTGCCAACGCGCCGGGCTAATTTTTTGTATTTTTAGTAGAGACGGGGTTTCACCATATTGGCCGGGCTGGTCTCGGACTCCAGACCTCTCAGATGATCCATCTGCCTCAGCCTCCCAAAGCGCAGGGATTACAGGCATGAGCCACCGTGCCCAGCTTCTGTTACACTTTTGTCAGGAGAAATGTTTCTTATGAGTTAAGCTGTATTCCTAAAAGTTTCCTATAAAACCTTTACAGTATTTTTTCTTCACTGAAATGAAACTACCTTAAGTTAAGCCTATTCTAGGTCATCTGAATGGCCACATGACCTGGTACTGCCACGTGATTTCAGTGTCCCATGTCTTCCAAGAGGAGTTAAAACCATTTTGGAACTAAGTGAACACTTAAAGTTACCAGCCTTACCTTTGCATGTCTCAGTAACCACAGCTGGCTGACATCTGTCTAATATCTCTGGAAAATTTTAAAATTATGTAATAAAATAGCATTTGTTGTTAAGTAATGCTGATAATACATCTCAGTTAAACTTTTATTTTAAAAACTGAAGTATTTTTAGCAATATTTTTGAAGTGTAAATAGACTGAATGCAGGTTGACAAGGAACAGATAACGATGTGTTCCAGGTTAAAAACAAATGAAACACAAAAAAGAAAACTAGACTTATGATCAAGTTGCCATCAAAATATGAATGAGTCATTTACAGAATATACAGATTTCCTTCAATGGTGTGGCAGCAAATTCTCTACTGAAATAAATGTTCAACATCTGCAGAACTGAAATCTAAGTTCAGACACTAATTCTAATTCCAGCAATAAGTGATACTTACATAATGCAGATTTCAGAAGAACACAAAGACGTTATCTTTACAGTTGAACAAGTCAGCTTACCAAATGATATCTTAGTAAAATTAGGATTCTAAGATTACTCACCGAAAAGTTTCAATAAGGTAAGAGGTCTAATTATCCTGAACTTGTAGTAAAGCCTTCAAGTTATTAACTCCATACTGAAGGTTGACAAATAGCATTCTCTGCACATTTAATTAAACAGTACATATTCTTTGCAGAGTCCTCAATTATGTGGTCCTTTTCTTACTGTTTTTATTCTGACATAACTCTATCACTGAGTATGTATTACAAAAAAATCTCTAAATCCTTAGAATGACTTTTCATTTTATCTTGTCTTTTGGAACACATAAAGTTATATTTTAATTAAAAATCTTTTATGGCACTACCTTGCCTCTTTTCAAAGAAATCTTGCTCTGCCTCTAAATATGGTAGGAAACATTTACTGAGTGCTTAAGACTAACAGTCCAGTAAGCAAGAATTCCAAATCCTAAGAACCAACTGGGGTAGGTACTATTATTTACAAATGAGGAATGTGAGGCACAAATAAATACCCCAAAGCAATACAGAGAATCCCCTCTAGATATTCTTATGGACACTTCAGTTTTACTTTTCAAATAAAGTTTCTAAAAGAAAGATCAGAAATTTGGTTTTAAGAGGTGAGACAGTGATCTAACCATCTCTCATAAGGACAGCCTGTGTATTCAAGTTTACCTTTCGCTAAGTCATAATGCTACTTCTGTCGCATAGCAAATTCATACTAAATAAAGTACTGATCGCACACTTTCTATTCTGTTATTTGTTCACACTTAACATCAATGTAAAAGAATATTAATTACTACTGCTTTCTAGTTAGTCTTGATATTTGCCAGGGTGATCCTCCTTCCTTACTTTTCAGATGTGTAGTATTGCTGGTTACTTTAAGTTTAGCATGTTCTACAAAAATCCTATAGGATTTTGACTGGAAGTGCAATGAATTTATATTAGTTTATGGAAAACATATTTATGATATCAAGTACTCCTACTATGCAAATGAATATTTCCATTTATTTATTATCTATTGATAAGCTGCATAATTTTCTCCATAAAAAAACTTACATCTTGTTAAATTTCCTTATTTCTCCAGGTATCTTGGTTTTTATTGTAAATGGAGACTTATATTATACAAAAATATCATACCGAACACTCTTGTACTTTCCATCTAGCTGTCATATCTTAGCATTTTGCAGTACTTGATCAGATATAAGAAATAAGACAAGATATGGATACAGCTAAAGCCCCCTATGTATTCCTTTTTGATACCATTTCCCTCCCCCTTGCTTCTCAGAGATAATCACTATCCCCATGTTCCCCCATGGTCATTTAACAGTTTTGCTACATATTGTATCCATACAATACAGTTCTGTACATTTTATAAACTTATATGAAAGTTTGATACTGTTCAGTACATGCTGATACATATATAATCCTAAATCCTAAGTTCATTCATTTTAGCTGTCACATGGAATTCCATTTTATGACTAGCACAGTTCATTGTCCATTCACTCTGGATGACCAGTTAAGTTTCCAATTTTCCTCTCTCACAACCTGCTACGAATACGCTGGCATATATCATTTTATACTATGTAAAAGCTCTTCTAGGGCAGAAGCTTTCAAACTTTTCAACCAAAAAAAGTCCCACAGTGAAAAGTACATTTTACACTGCAAGCTAGTATATACACACACTTAGCTAGATGAGACATTTCACCATACGCTGCACTCTACAATTTCTCTAAACTGAGGGTCGTGAGCCATGAGTGAGCACGAAATCAATAATTCTAACAAATGTTTACACTCACGTAACCACCATCCCAGACAAGACAACATTTCCAGCATCTCAGATGTCTCCTTATGTTCCTCTTCAGTCAATCCACCCTCCCCATCCCAGGCAACTACTGACTTCTATCACTGAGTATTAATTTTACCTGTTCTAGAAATTCATATAGATGGAATTATGCTGTCAGTACTCTGTGTTTTTTTTAACACTTTCAGAAGTTCTCTTGTATTCGTTTTCTAAGAATTTTTGTCACGAACAAACACTAAATGTTATCATATGCTTTCCCGTTGTCCAAAGTTATATGACTTTTCTCCTTTAATGTGTTAACATGATGAATTTCATTTACGAGTTTTCTAATGTTTAATCATCACTGCATTCCTGAGACAAATCCTAACTAGTTATGGTATTTTTGTTTTGAGTAAATGCTAACATTTTACAAACTACAATTTTTATTGCCATGTTCATTGGTGAGAATGCAGCCTATATCCCCTTCTCACACTATCTGGTTGGGGTATCAAGATTATAGTAGCCTTGCAAAGTAATTTTTCTGTAACATTTTGTATAAGATTTAATTCCTCATGTTTGGTTGCACTTGTCCATATGGGGTTTTCATTTGTAGTCTGGTGTTTTCCTTGAGGACTTAAAATTTTATATTGGTACAGGTATATTTATTTTGTTTTGTTTTGAGAAAGAATCTCACTCTGTTGCCGAGGCTAGAGTGCAGTGGCACAATCTTGTCTCACTGCAACCTCTGCCTCCTGGGTTCAAGTGATTCTCCTGCCTCAGTCACCTGATTAGCTGGGATTACAGGCGCCTGAAACGACGCTTTGCTAATTTTTGTATTTTTGATAGAGATGGGGTTTCACCATGTTGGCCAGGCTGGTCTCGAACTGCTGACTTCAAGTGATCCACCCACCTCAGCCTCCCAAAGTGGTAGTCACCACGCCCAGTCTGGTATATTTCCAACATGACTTTATTTTATTTATTTATTTTTTTTTTTGAGACAGCGTATTGCTCTGTCGCCCAGGCTGGAGTGCAGTGGCACTATCTCAGCTCACTGCAAGCTTCGCCTCCCAGGTTCACGCCATTCTCCTGCCTCAGCCTCCCAAGTAGCTAGGACTACAGGCACCCGCCACCAGGCCCGGCTGATTTTTTTTGTATTTTTAGTAGAGACGGGGTTTCATCGTGTTAGCCAGAATGGTCTCGATCTCCTGACCTCGTGATCCGCCCACCTCAGCCTCCTAAAGTGCTGGGATTACAGGCGAGAGCCACCGTGCCCGGCCGACTTTTAAGTTTTTAAATCATAATCTAGTGAAGTTTCTAATTCTTATTAAGCCAACTGTGTAATTTATTTTGCTAGAAATTGTCCACTTTACCTGTTTCCAAATTTAAAGAAATAAAACTGTTCACAGTATTCTTGCAGTTTTAAAATCTCAATTTGTCTGCAGTTACACCACCTCTTCATTTCCAATACATTTGTCCATTTTTTTTCCTCCTCTATCAATCTTGGCACTCTTTTCAACTTAGTTACATACACTAAACCAAAGGTACTATTTTTGTTGTTGTTGTTGAGATGGAGTCTCGCCCTGTCGCCCTGGCTAGAGTGCAGTGGTGCGATCTCAGCTCACTGCAACCTTTGCCTCATGGGTTCAAGCGACTCTCCTTACAGAATGTATCTCCTGTAATTGTTGGGTGCTTGCTAATTGTACTCTTCTAATCCTTTATAACCTTGTAGTTTTTTAAATCTACTTACCTACCTTTTCATAAATTACTGAGAGATACATTAAAATTTTCTACTACGATTACAGATTTGATTTATCCCCGTAATTCTTCCAATTCTTCCAATGGAAAAGAGATACCTAGTATCTCTTTTCCATTCCTTTGCTTTTAAACTATGTCATCATACTTTTAGGAGTATCTTCACTTGTAAAATACAGCTGGCTGGATTTTTTAAATTTTTGATCTCCTTTAGCCAGCAAGTTTAATCTGAAATTACGTATTGAGTTTATGGAGATACTTGAGCTTATTTTCTACCATCTTATTTTGTGTTTTCTAATATCTATCCATTTTTCTTTACTTTTTTCTTCTTCCCTGCCTTATATTAGAGTGATCAAATTCTCTTCATTTGCACCCCTCATCCCCACTGACTTGGAGTTACACATTATTCTATTTCAATTCTTTTGGAGAGTTATCGGTAAAAAATTTTTCATGGAAAACTTTAACTTATCATTGCATTGCAGGTGAAAACAGTCTATTAAAAACCATAATAAAGAATTTTTTTTTTAAGAGATGGGTTCTCCCTACGTTGCCCAGGCTTTAACTCCTGGACTCAAGCGATCCTCCTGCCTCAGCCTCCCAAAGTGCTAGGATTACAGGCATGAGCCACCACGCCCATCCAAGGGAATTTTTAAAAAGCAGAAACCTCATGATAGGGAGAAGAGGTAAGGAGAAAACAGAAGCAAACTTTTAATGGCTGGAAAATGGGTGAGTAGTAATTGAACAGATCAGAAACTACTAACTCTAGACTAGCTGTAGGGAAAGCTGAAAACAAACGATTAACACAGAAATCCTCAAAATGTTAAGGAACCAACAGCAAGTCACGGCAAGAACTGAGGGCCAGGCGGGGGAAGGAGTAATAGGTGGTACTTGTTAGAGCTTTGTAGAAAAGAATTCAGTTCTTAGATTTGCGCCCCTTACTGTCTCTGGTTAACTAATCCTCTGCCTCAACGTTTACTTTCTGCAAAGGGGAAAACAACAATCTCTGGACTAGGAGATGGCCTGGGTATAAATAGAAAGAAAAGAGCGTGTCAATGAACATAAGCACACTATGCTAAATGTCAACTCCCAAACCCCTTCCTCCACTGGGTTCTGGCTCCCAAATACTAGCAGCCAGACCTCCGCCCAGTTATTCAGATCAAAAGACTTCACCAGGGTACCCGACCAAGCCAGGAGGAAAGGCACACAGATGCTAATACTGGGAGTTTACCAACAAACAGCCTGCTCAGATCCCTCTCCATTGAAACTGAAAGGAGACAAGTTTCACCCACACGTTCAGTTTTTGATCAGCTTTTTAGATCCCCACTTCTTAAGAATTACTTTATCTGAGGAAAAACGTCAAACAAAACCAGAAAAAAATCAGCTTCAAGAAAAGACTACATAGAGAAAGAAAACATTTTTAAAACATCAGTATGGCCAGAGAAACAAGACTCAGCAACCCTGAAGAAAGAGCAGCATGCTCTCAAACGCAGCATTCAGAGACCTGACCAGCTTTTGCGTAGCTTGATAGCTCATGACAGCAGAAATAGGGGGGAAAAATCAATAGAAGTGCTAGAAGATAAAGTAGAAGAAATCTTCCAGAAATGAGAAAAGAAAGACGGGAAACAGTAGAGAAAAAGCGAAAAAAATTGGAAGGCTGGTTCCAGAGGTCCAATGTCCCAACAGCAATTCCAAATACAGAGATGCAGAGTAGGGGAGTCAAACAGATAAATTAAGAAAAAGCCCCTGAACTGAAAGATGGGAGTTTCCAGATGGAAAGGGCCCATCAAGACCCCAGTAAAATAAATGAAAACAAACCTACATGAAGGCCCATTGTAGCGAAACCAGAATGAGAAGGACAAAAAAAGGGCCTGAAGTTTCCAAGGAGGGGAAAAAATAAAAAGGTTATACGGAAAACAATCAAAACGGCTTTGGTTTTGTCAACAGTACACTAAATAAAGTCAAGAGAGCAATGGCTTCGTAATCCTGGACTTCATAATTTTTCAAAAAAAAAAAAATTCCAACCTAGACTTATGTTACCCAGAACAAAGGCATTTTCAGACATGCAATATCTCCAAGTATTTACCGCCCCCGCCCCTCCCTCCCCGTGCCAACACCCTCTCCAGGAAGGTCCTGAAGAATATGTCTCATCAAAACGAGATACTAGTAAAACAAAAAGGAATACGATCTACACTTGAGCCCAGGAGTGCAAGGCTGTAGTGAGCCATGATCACCCTACTACACTCCAACTGGACAACAGAGTGTGACCTTGTCTCAAAAAATACACACACACACACACACACACACATACATATACGCACACATAAAGAAACAACGGGAGATCTAACAAAGAAGAGAAAATGAAGGCAATCCCTAATATGCTGGTGAGGGGGAATCTCAGGATGACTGCTGTGTACTAGGTGTAGAGGCAACCAGTGCAAATCGGAGCAAGTTAAAAAAAGACGAAGCCAAAACAATGGCATCTTCTCTCCAAAATGAACACCGTAAATGTCAATGGAAGCATAACCTTCACTGATGAGAGCTATAATGACAAATGGGTAACGGTGATTGATGGGGCCATAAAGAACAGTTTTTAACCACTCTTTACCAACATCTCAGCAGATTTCTGATTCCAAAGATTACAATGCAAAAGAAAAAAATTTTAAATAAGAGGAATTCTTATATTTGTACATATTTATATATGTATGGATTTATTTAGACCAGTGCTATTCAACAGAAACAGGATGCAAACCATATACTGTTAAATTTTCTATCAGCCATATTTAAAAAGTGAAAACAGGTGTGCTTTAGTCAGTTCAGGCTGCAATAACAAAGTACTATTGACTATGTGGCTTATAAACAACAGAAATTTATTTCTCACAGTTCCGGGGGCTGCAAGTCCGAGATCAGGGTATCAGCATGGTTAGGTTCCAAGTAAGGGCCCTCTTCTGGGTTGCAGACTGCCGCTTTTTTCAGGTTTCTACACATGGAGGACAGAATGCTAACAAGGGTCTCTTTCATGAAGGCACTAATCCCGTTCACGAGGGCTCATTATCTCCCAAAGATCCCATTTCCTGATGCCATCACAACAGGAATTACAAGATGAAATAATTTAATAATTTTACTAATTTAACCCAATATATCCAAAATACTATTTCAATTTGCAATCGGTATTAAAAACCACTGAAATATTTAACATTCTGTTTTTGTACTGTTAGAAAATTAGTGTGTATTTAACGCTTGTGGTCCATCTCAATTCCAAGAGTTCAATAGCCACATGTGACTAGTAGCTATCATACTGGACAGAGCAACTCTAGAAGGATAAATGAGAAGCTAGTAACAGTGATTACATTTCTGGAAAGCACAACTGGGCACCGGGAGGTAGGAGATGTGAAGGAGACTTACTTTTCTCAGTATTTATAGGAGATGTGAAGGAGACTTACTTTTCTCAGTATTTACTATTCTGTTCTCTTTCACTTTTATACCATGTGCATGTGTTATTCGAAAAAATGAATGAAACACATTCTCCAAAATAAATTACAAATGTAGATATTCTTTGAACTACTCCTAGCAATCTATCTTACAGACAAACCTGCAAAGGAGCAAAATGCTATATAAATGAAGTTACTTGTTGTTGCATTGTTTTTAATACCACAAAACTGGAAATCATCTAAACGTTCAACAGAGGACTGATGATATATTCACACATCTGGCCAGGCACAGTGGCTCACGCCTGTGATCCCAAAACTTTGAGATTGGCAACTGTATGGCAAAGAACAGACCGGTAAAGAGACTCTTCACTGCGTATCCCTGAATTTTGGATTGCAGTCATGTATTACGTATATAAAAATTCACTATTCCACATGCAGCTATAGATCTGTTTTCATTGACCCTGCCTTGCTTTGCTGTGATATTTAAGTCCATTGAAAGCCTGTTTTTCCAGTTCCTCCATAGAGAGGTCTGAGGCTTCTTTCTCCCAGAAGCCCTAGATGTTTCAATGATATGAGAACACTTTTTATTTTTTAATTTTTTTAAGCACACAGTTTCCAGAGTTCTGTCTCCTTTCATTGAATGGTATTATAATCTCAGCCCCAGCTACTGAATCTTATCTCTAGTAAATGCCCCACAGCCAGACTGTCCTTAAAGTTGGCTGATTTTTCTAAGTTTCTAGAACCTGGGCACTTTCTCTCCCCCTTTAAGATAACCTATATATGTAAGAGAAAACTTGTTTTATATTTTATCCAACATTTTCATCTGTTTACAATAGGAAGAATGGGCCTAACTTGTGTCTGTCTCATTTTAAGAAATTTAGATAAAGACAGTATAATAACAGCAAACACTGAAGAAGGTATGATCATTGAGAAAAGACTGCTAAACTTGGCAGTTCATCTGGAAGGCCAGTAGGAAGGGAAATGTGAAAAAGAATGGTTAAAAAAAATTTCACAAAGTTGAAGTCAAGGACAGATAGTGATTAAATGTAGAATGCAAATGTAGATTGCACTTTTAAAATGTATGGAGGGAAGAGAAATTTCAAATCTTCAAACTGCAGGGAAATACAAAATATTCCCCAAATACCTATGTGAATTTTTATTTCAAAAGAAAACCAAAGTTAATTATTTCAACATAACATACTTTAAACATGATGGTGCTGCCTCATCTACAACATCTAAGGTCCCACTAGAAATAATATAAAATCACTGTACAGTCAATCCTCCTTATCTGTGGGTTCCAAATACATGGATTAAACCAACCATGGATAAAAAATGTTCAGGAAAAAACTGTGACTGTACTGAACATGTACAGACTTTTTCTCATCATTTCTAAAACAATACAGAATAACAACTATTTACATTGTATTAGATATTAAGTAATCTAGAGACAATTTAAGAATAACAATAAAACGTGCATAAAACAAATTCTACACCATTTTATATAAGGGACTTCAGCATTCTCAGATTCTGGTCCCTGCAGGAGGGTCCTGGAAGCAATCCTCTATGGAGACCCAGATTTTTAGCAATGTATGTTCAAACATACTACAAGGCAGAGAAAAAAACAGCAGAATTTTAGTCAAATAAATAATTCATTAGTAACTGGGATAACAGAAAACCTCAAAAAAATTAAAATACATAAAAGCCAATTTTTTAAAAACAGATTTTTCAATTATCACTATAACTATGTTCTTTCCAAAGCGTAAGCTAGTAAGGAAAGACACTGCCAACTGGAAACCTAGGTTGGCCCTCATGGAGAATGATGGGTGATTTCTTTTAAACAAAAGCAAACAGAAAACATTGATGTGTTCAACTTTATGGACTATCAAACCTAATGCAAGCTTGAATTTAATTCAAGAAAATTATTATTTTAGTAAAAGTTCACATGAAATAGGGACTGCTGTGTAAAGAGACTACCTATTTGTTTTTGTTTGTTTTGTTTTGTTTTTGTTTTTACCTAGGAGTTATATTCCTATCACCTATAATGAGTTTTGTGGAATCCACAACTCTATAATCAACTTGTAAACATATAACTTACATATTGGTTTATCACTCTCAGATTATTAAAAAAAAAAAAAAAAAAAAAAAAAAAAAGCACCTATGACAACACTACACAGGCCCAGACTCAAATCAGCACAAATATAAAGTACTAGTACTCCAATTGCTCTTCAAATTCCCAAAGTCTATCCTGACCCTCTTCTGAAGCAACAACTAATACCACGTCAAATCACGTGAGTGGGGTCCTCAGGCCGTAAAAGTTCAATTAAAGGAAAGTCTAGAGTAGTGCCATCCAACACAACTTTATACAATGATGTAAATGTCCCTGGGCATCTGTGCTGTCTAATACAGTAGCCATCAGCTGCATATGGCTATCTAAATTTAGATTAAGTAAAATTTAACGTTCAGTTTCTCAGTCACAGCAGCCACATTTCAAGTGCTGAACAGTCACATGTGGCTGGCAGCTACCTGTTAAGATAGAGCAGGTCTACAGCAAAAATTTCTCCAAGACCTACTGTTCAGTGGTGCTTCAAAGGCTTCCTAGTAGTGAGGATGAGAGGAAAACTGATCAGGCAGGACGTCAACAACTGCCTATTCTTCCTTCTACAAAACAGCTTTACTCCTTTTATCTGCTTTACATTTTGAAATCCTGCGTATTTCTCTCTCAAGGCTTTCTAGTTGCTGCTGTGTGCGCAGGTGTGTGCATGTTTTAAGTCTGACTACTACTGGTTTAGAGCAGAAATGGCCAATGCACAACCTCAGGCCAAAGCTGGACCCCCCTGATAACTAAAACATTAAAAAAAAAAAAATGTTTAATTGATCAGCTAAAATGAACTACAACCTAACTGCCTATTAAGAACGTTAGGCTGGGCGCAGTGGCTCACGCATGTAATACCGACACTTTGGGAGGCCGAGGCGGGCGGATCACCTGAGGTCAGGAGTTCGAGACCAGCTTGACCAACATGGTGAAACCCCGTCTCTATTAAAAATACAAAATTAGCAGGGAATGGTGGCGCATGCCTGTAATCCCAGCTACTTGGGAGGCTGACGCAGGAGAACTGCTTGAACTTGGGAGGTGGAGGTTGCAGTGAGCCAAGATCGCACCATTGCACTCCAGCCTGGGCAACGAGCAAAACTCCGTCTCCAAAAAAAAAAAAAAAAAAGAGAGAGAATTTTAAAAGCTGATCTCAATAAGGAAAATTTGCATTCACTGCCACAGATAAAGTATCTCTAGTCAACAAAAAAGTTTCAATAGTTCATTCAAGTCAAGGGAGAAGACTCATGGGCCCAGCTTCCACAGCATCATTTATGAGGATTTTATACAGGGGACTCTGCAAAAAAGATTCACCACCCCACGTTTTCTCTTTTTTTTTTTTTTTTTTTTTTGATATGGAGTCTCACCCTGTCTCCCAGGCTGGAGTGCAGTGACAGGATCTCAGCTCACTGCAACCTCGGCCTCCCGGTTCAAGCAAGTCTCCTACCTCGGCCTCCCGAGCAGCTGGGACTACAGGTACCCGCCACCACACCCAGCTAATTTTTGCATTTTTAGTAGAGACAGGGTTTCACCATGTTGGCCAGGCTGGTCTCAAACTCCTGACCTCAAAGTGATCTGCCCGCCTCGGCCTCCCAAAGTGCTGGGATTACAGGCGTGAGCCATTGCCTACGGCCTCACCACTCCACATTCTGAAATGAAAGATGTGATGAGGATGGAACATTTCCTTGACATTTACAAGACCTTAACCATTATGTCTTTATAGAATTTCTGGAAGTAGCTGAAGCAGCATATGAAAATGTAGTTTACTTTTAAATATAGGCAAACTATAAGATCACAGATTTACTATGCTACTTCCTCAGATCAAGAGTCTTTTTTGACTTAAGAGACTCAAACTAATGAACAGATGGAACACCAGTGGTTCACTCAAGATTATTCTTACTGAATATATTAAATGTAAAACTACATCCCCCTTTCCCACAAAATGAGGGAAGGTATGACATTGTACATTATTCAAGGAAATGCACATTTTTACATTAAGGTAGACATGTGTACTAAAGAGAAGTAACTAAAGTCTATCCTCACTTTCCACTACTCTACAGCCTTGAGGTCAATGTAAAACCAGATTTTGAAAAATGACAGGGCTACCTAGGAGAATTAATGACAATTTCACAGTAAATTTACAAACTTTGATAAGAATTAATCACATTAGAATTTCTATTTTCTTAAGAGTGCAAATCTAAAGATACACCAAGCACCTGTCCTATCAATGTGCCTCAGTTACAAATAAGAGGAACCCACAGAGCCAAGGAGAACCATTCACACTGTACAATGTGAGGCAAGCACAGAAGACACAGAATTGCCCTAATATTTCTGGCTATCTGACCAAACTAAAGGCAGTGTCTAAATCCACCTGGCTTGGAAAAATTACATTCTTCCTACATGAAATTGCTGAACTGAAGCTGAGAGCTATCTTTCAGATGTAAATCTAGAATCAACATTGAATTATGTCCTAACTGAATACATCACAATTACACCAACCTGAAAAAAAGGATCAAAATTGATCAGGGACAAGCAATAAGCCTCTATGCATTTTTAAACCAAAAAGGCTAGTACTTTTTTTTGTACTACTGCTAAAAAAAAAAATCCGATTTTTAAAAACAGCCAAGGCTACACATTACAAGGTCACCAATAATTATCTGATGGTGTAGATGTTTTAAAAAGTAACCCTGAGGTAAGGTTAGAAGAAATGAGATCAAAAAACTTATCAATGCTAATACTGGGCAGAAGTATTATCAATGCTAATACTGGGCAGACATTACAAGAGTCAAGAAACCCTCAACAGAGAGACTGGCCAACTATTCACTCTTGCTTTATCCTAGAAATCTCGAGCATACTCTGTCTCAACGCACAGTGAAAAGCATACGCTACTGTCAAAGCACAAGTGAAATTTTATGATACTTCTGTATTCTGACAAAAAAAAATTACTTACTCTGAAGAAAGGGGGTGGCATAGGGTGCTACCACACTGAGACAGCCTTTCTTTACTGCTGGCTACCCTTTCAGCTTAGAATCTGAATGGCTGTCTGAATGGCAAAACAAATGAAAAACATCTTGGTCATAACAGGTACTGTGGATCTTTCATGAAATAAACCATAAGTTATAGCACAATCTTCAACCCCTTTAAGAACATTTCTTAATCATCCTGAGTGACAATCTAAAGTATATTATGTAGATTACTGCACTCTTAAAAAGATTTTCCCAAACATGATTTAAGCTAATTGATGAACATTCATTACTATGCTTTCAGGTCTGGTCCTGCACTCAATGGCCCCAGACATGCTAGTCAGGCTTTGACTATTTTTGTGTCTTGTAGATTATCTCTGTTATCCTCACCGGGCTGTTATCTGTTTTTTTCTTACAAGAGACACTAGGCTAACATCCTATTACCCAGCCCCCACCACACCCCCTGTAAACCTCCCACAGTACCCATAATCTACTTGTTTCTAATCTAGTGCAGGTTTAGAAGCCAGATAAGTTTGCTTGTTAGAAACACTTTAAGTAAATGCCAATGCGTTCTTATTAAAGGGCTCCAAGGCTTTAAGCTATCGACTGGGACAATTTGGCTATCCCAGGCCTTTGTTGTTCATTGTCTGCTTCTCATATACATTTTATAATAGGTCAATAATAATAGTGTGAGCAAATCATTTGGATTAGAAAAAGCCCAAGTAACAAACCCACAACTACAAGAGAGGAAGAAATCATTTGAGAGGACCCTTATGTCTCAGGCAATGTTCTAGGTACTTTAATTGTGATCACTGAATAAGGAAGGGGTTATTACTTCCATTTTCTGTCAGAAAACCAACGGTCAGGGGTTAAGCAGTAAATTGCCCAATATTGTAACTGAGAAACAAAATATTAGCCTATGGCTCTCTGATTCCAAAACCCACTACATGAGACTGCTGTCCAATCCTGAGTCTCGGTTTAACTACCTGGTTTTACACTTTATTCCTGATCCTTCCACTGGAACCTGAGTTATTCAACTTTGCTTTCTTTCCTTAACCAGTTTCTGTAACTAAAGGGCAATAAGTGATCAAATTAAGGTCAGATGAAGCTTAGCTCTACAAGTGTACATCTGTTCAGCAATAAACACGTTTCTGAAAGACTGGTTGTATCTTCAGTTTGTATAAGCTGTGTAAAACTGGTGACAATTGTTCCCAGTGACACTGAGTTAACACTTCACATCTTCCCTAGTGCTATCCGTTACATGTGATAGGAAGCAAGGCAAGCATACTTTAGGAATGGCTCAGTAATGCATGTGCCCCTGATTTGTACACTAACAACTGTCTTACTCTGAACACTGGAGAATTGGGCAAAGGACATGAGTTTCCACTTTTCTAACTCCATTAAGGAACAGGGGTGTACTTGTTTGCTGGTAAGATACTTTATTGCCTAGTCCAGAGCCTGACACACAGAGAAAGCTGTTTATTGCTACTTGCTCAATACAAGTTATTTGTTGAAAATAAATGCACAACCTCTCCTAAACTGGTTTTAAATTCTTTACGTTTCACATTTTCTGACATACCTTTGGAATACTTAGTGGAAAACATCTTACCTCTTACAGAAACTATGGGCCTAAAAATGACTCTTCTACACCCATCAAAAGGCTAGGAATCTAAAAGACATGTCCCCCTCCACCCTCTAAAAATGACTCTTTGTCCCAAGAATATGAATAAATCTCCATCTGCCAGGCTGCACTAAATACAGCTTTTATATGCATTACAAAAACACCTGTATTTAAAGCTGCTACAAAAGGAGGTTTTTGGAGCCCTAAAGCACAAAACCAACAGAATCAAAACCAAAAAAGAATAAGGAAAGTCTTTTAAAACTGACAGTATTTGCAAAATGTAAAAATTCAATAGGTCTTTGCCCAACAGTTTACACAGCTAAACTGAGCTTTTCCATTCACATATATTCCCCCAAAGGTGAAGTAACCAGATTATAGCAACATGATTCTAATATTTACAATGTGAAAATGAAAAGGTGACAACCACCTCTGGCCATCTTGAAGTAGAATAGAAACAACCTTTGTTTCTATCAAAGAGAAGTTTTGTTGAAATACACAAAACCATCCCCAATATTCCTACACCAGAGTTAAAACACATACCAAGCCTGGTAAGTCACAAACAACAAGAAATTACCCTGCACAGTTTCTTAAAAGACTATTATTTCACGAAGCGTACAGACTGTGTAGAGACATGACCACTTATGACTAAGTAAACGTAGGTTACAACCTTGAAAAATCAAACTTTTGTTGAACACCTACAATGCTTGTGGCCGCACTTAAAAAGGTGTGGCTAAGTATAAAAACCAAGCTCTAAGAGCATTTTCTTACTAAAACCCCCAAAATCAACGTTTCCAATCACGTTACATTAAACCTGGCCAGTGAACTGCCTTGAACTCAATTAAATCCAATAGAATTTAGTATTTATAGTAAAAGTGGGTACACTCTTTACAAATGCCAAAAGATGTGAACTATTTATATTTACTACCAAAGCTTAGTTTACGGCAAAGGGTAAGGAACTTTAAAAATAAAAGTATTACTTTTGAATTTAATATAAACGTCTGCTAAATGACCTTCTGGCAGAGGAAATTCTTTAAATATCTTGTATGGGTTTTCCGAAGGCAAACTTTTTAAAAACCCTCAAACTATGGTATATTTATGAAGCTCATTTTAAATTATTTCTTCCATCTCTGCTTCACTAATTCATGTATTAAAACTGTTGAAACTCCATTTAACAATTTAACTTCTCTGTAAGATAGAAACTTTTTTAACGGGGGTTAAAGTAGAATAGCAAATTTTCAGCATAAGAGCAAATTTATTATTAGGCTAAAGGAAAACATCCTATCAGCGATTCATTCATACGAAACTATCAGGTTCAATTCATATGAAGTCAGAAGAGAGAAAAAGAATTTTGGAAATTCACATCGCAAAGATATTTCTAAAAAGATGTAACTATTCCAAGTTATTTACTTATTAACAATTATTTTACACATGACATTTTAAAAGTTTCACACACCCAAATTTAAGATAGTCCAAATTGTAACAAACAAGACATGACTTTGATGGAAAATGCTGCTTGCAAACTCGTTTTCCCTGGAGATTTCTTTTTAAAAGATATGGTTGACAATACACTGGTGGTATTTTGCTTTTAAAGTGTTATGAGGAAGGAATAACAAAACCAACCCAGGTATTTTCTGTTTAGGATCAAAAGGAAATCGTAAGGATAAATAAAAGACAAAAAAGGGCCTGACCCAAGGACAGTATCCCCCTCCAAGAGAACAAAGTAAGTTGCAATTTTGAAAACCAAGTTTGAAATAAAAGAAATCACTTCGAGGGCTTTTCCAAAAGCGGGTGATAAAAACTAATAGGCTCCACCCGCAGAACTTTCACAAGTGAGTGAAGGATGATCACAGTTATCAGCTGTGTGCGTGTTTGTGAGTACACACAAGCCATGGAAAACCCGAGACTACTATGGTTAACAAAGGTTACCGGACCAAAAAAAAAAAAAGTGGAGGCAAAGTATTACGCGCCCCTAACAAGGCTTCCCCACAACTCCTGAAACAAGAGCTCTGGCCCTTCGGCTTTAAAAATCAGAACCACAAACTATGGAGTGTTAGAGCCGCGAGGGGAAGGGACGCAGGCAGCCCCCACCCCCGCCAGGCTGGGCGGCAGCGCCGGGCCGCCGAGCACCGTACCTCCCCGGCTCTCTGGCCCCGAACCCGCACGCCCGGGCCGGCGCACCCACAGCCCCCGAACTCACCACACCCCAGCCCCCACCCGCCGCGGCCATGTGACACAGCCCATCGCCCGGGCCGCGGACGCACGCAAACACACCCCTAGCCGGAGGCCCGCGGGCGCTCAGGCTTTACCTGCACGGTGGCGCCAGGTCCCGCCCCGTCAGATCCAGGGGGTCCGGGACCTTTTGTTCCTTCCTCTTCCGATGGGATGGAGGGGGCTGGGAGGGGAACAGGGGAATGGGCGATTGGAGGCGGAACTGAAAACACTCCCGGCCGCCGTCTTCCCGCCCCGCCCCCAGGCCCGGGCCCGGCCGCTTGCCCCGGCGCGCGGGAGGGTAGAGGGTAGAGGGAGGGTAGAGGGAGGGGAGGGAGGGGAGGGGAGGGGAGGGGACGGAGCCTGGCCGCCGCCCGCGGGGAAGGAGGGGGTGAGGACGCGCGCGCCCGCGCTGCCCCTCCTCCCCTCAGGCGCGCGTCCGCAGCCCTACCGGCCGCCCGCACGGCCGCGCCCTCCACCGCCAACCCACCTCCGCTTCCGCCCTCCGCCCTCGGCCGCCGGCCGCCGCGGCGCCACGCACCCACCTCCCGGCGGCTGGCGGGCTGCTGGCTGGCGAGCTGCTCCTCCGCCGCCGCGGCCGCGCGGGTAGACCCGCCTGCCACCCTGGGCCGCGGGCCCCGCCGATTCGCCAGCGCAGCCCCGGGGCTGGCACCCTGCCGCCCGCTGATTGGCGCCTCCAGCCGCCCGTTAGGGCGCGAGGCACGCCGGCCGAAAGCCGCGCGGGGCGGGCACGGAAGACGGAGGGAGCGGAGGAGGAAAGGAACGAGGCCGAGCGCCGCGGGCAGGGCCGGGGGGCGAGCAGGGCGCGGGGAGTCGCCGGCCACCGCCTCCCCACCTCCCTTTGCCTACGGCCCGCCCCGCCTCCCGGCCGGACCGGCGGCGCCCGCAGCCAATCAGCACGCGGGGAGCTCGGGGTGTGAGCCGCGCATCGGGGGCCTCGAATCGGAAGGGAGACGTCGCTCGCTGATTGGTCCCGCCTCCCCAGTCTAGCGTGAGGCGAGGCGAGGCGGGGCGCGGCCGGGCGGGGCTGGACGCCCGCGGTTTCGCTTGAGTTGGACTCCTGCGCGCTCCCACCGGAGTTCGGGGGCGGCGGGGGAAAGGCCTGCGCCCTGCCGCGCGGGAAGACGATTCCCGGCGACCGCCCGATCCCTCGCCAGCGTCGTGGGGTAGGGCCTGTGGGGGCCTGCCGCTTCGTCCACAGTCCGTCGTGAGGCCGGCAGCGGACACGTGCTCATCCCACTGGGAGGCCCCGGGCAGCCCGGAGGACGCGCCTAGGAGAGAAAGGGGGTTTGGGAGAAGCCCGAGGACCCGTCCCGCGACTGGGCGCGCCCTATGCAAATGAATGGGCGGGGCCCTCGTGCTGCTGAACGAGGGTAGGTTCGCGATGTAAATAAGCCCAGAGGTGGAGTCTTTGGAGAGCACTTAGGGCCCGGGTAGGGGATGCCAGATCTAAGTGTTTAACCTAAATCTTGGTTCCGTCTTCAGTAAAAATGATATCAATAATCCACGTCCCGAAGGGTCTGTGAAGTCTAAAAGAAAGGCATGTCATAATGTCCTCTAATGGCTGGGATATCTTCCCTTCCTCTTTTCTCCCGTTGCGGCGTTTAGGCCCCAGCTTGGGCATCTGCCCTACAGGAGGCAGCAAGGCCCTAAACTTACCACAGACCAGGGCATAACCGCACCCAGGGAAAACCTTGTTGCTTTTACCCTTAGGAGCACCCAGGCCTCTGCTGACAAAATATTGAGCCCAACTAATCACATCAGGTGTTTACTATGCACCCACTGTGACACAGGCAGGGAGTACCGTAGAACTAAAGTTGAAAAGAAACTTAGGTCTCACACAGGTGCCAGAGACAAGACTAGAACACGGTTTTTTTGGGGGTGCCTGTCCAGTAATTCATTCTCATGTATGGCTTACTTTATAGATATAATTGGGGACTTCAGATAAGCGGGAAAGAAGCACTAGCAATACAAATCAGTAATCAGAAAGTACCAAATGAGCACTCCAAACAATAAGAGTTTTTGAAGTATACTCTTTCTTCTGAGAAATGAACGTGTCCCAGAGGAGGGTGCCTTCAGATGGACCTTAAGAGAGATGTGGCCATCCCCTGAGTCATACAAGTTTTCCAGATGTCCTTTGAAAATCTCTGTCCTTTCCACCGTCTCTCTCCTCTCACATAGAGGAACTTTTCTCACGGGAAAGTTGCGATGAAGAGCATAAACCCAGGAGTCAGGCACATTGTAGCTTTGAGTACCACTCTGTTCCAGATCTGTAATCTTTGGCAAATGGAACTCACCTGCAACGATACCTACTTAAATATAGTTGTGTGATGATTAAATAATAAATATGAAAGTAAATAGCATAGGGCTTTGAAGTTCAAGGAAAGTCGGTGATCATTAACTTCTCTTCTGTTGCTTGCAAACATTTATGTTAAGACGAACCTACTCAGCAGAAATTCTTCCTCCAAAAATTCCCTTCCAGGGTGGTTTCTTCCATTATTAGTTTAGAGATAGCTCTACTAACCCCTTAATGAAAATGGTTTGTGAAGGAGACCCAGGAAGCCAATTGGTGGAGCTGTCCCACCTCCTCTGCCTTGTTTCCTCTTTCCAGAGCCACTAGGGAGGCGGGTCTAGGGCAAAGGCTGTTCAACTTACAAGTAGGAAGGCTGTTTCTGGTTTTTGGTCTGTCTTACTGCTAAGACAAGTCAACAGTTGTAATATGAAGTAGCATATTAAAAGCTACCCTGGTCACACAAGTATTTTCTCCTATGTGAACAAGGTGGGGATTTGGGTGTCCACCTGAGTAGTAGGAATAGGAACAAAAGCAGGTCTGGCTGGGATTCCAGAATGTACTCCTAGTGTGCGAGTTAGGTACTTTGAGGTTACACTAATTAAGTGGGTAGTATGCCTGAGGTCTAAGTTAGACCATTTATCCAAAGTCTCAGACTTTGGGTCCATAACTCTTCCATTTAGGAAGCCTTCCAGGATGTATAATTGAGGAAGAGCGAGGAGGGACAATCTGGCTACCAATGCAGTCCCCAAGGGGCTTAGAAATGGGAGCATGCCTACTGTCCCCTCTGCTAGAAATGCATCTAAACCAAAGTGGGTCAAGACAGAAACTGAAAGCACATAAAGCAGGGATTGCCATGGCAACAAACAGCTTGGAAATCCACTAGGGTACCTCAAGATCTATCAGTAAGTCCCTATTGTATAAATTAGATTGAATGAGTCTTATTTTTATATGGATAGAGACCAAGTTTAACCCTTCATTAAACATGACACTGCAAAATCACATCTAAATCAATTCAGAATCCAATTCAAAAGTAGTTAAGTGCACTAGAAAGACATAAGAAAAATGATAATGGTGGTTTCTTCTGGAAAGAGCCTGAGGGTCATAAGTGGAAAATTTAAATTTCATCATTATTTCTTTTGTAGTTTGATTTTTTTGAAAAAGCTCACTGCCTTGGTTCAGACTTCATTTTCTTTCATTGGAAGCATTGCTTTAGCTCTTCAGCTGGTCTTCTTGTCTCTACTCTTGCTCCCTTCCAATTCATCCTCCTTCCTGCTGCCAGAATTTTTTTAATAGCATATTTTCTAAATGTAAATCTGATATCACTACCTTGATTGATAGTGTCCTTCTTCCAGTTTTTTTTGTTTTTTTTTTTTTTTTTTCCGGGATAAAATCAAGACTATTTAGCATAACCTAAAAAAGATCTTTAATGATCCATCCCAGGCCAGTCTCTGTAGCGTCACATCTCAACACTCCCCACCTTGCTCCCTTTTCCCCAGCCAGACTGAACTCCTGACAGTTTCCCTAATCACCATGTTCTCTCATTCCCCAGTGCCTGTGCTGTGCTCTCAGTTCTGCTGAAAGCACTTGCCCTATGCTGCCTGACCAACCTCTGCTCATCCTTCGAAGCTCTGTATAGAGCTTCAGTACCCTCATTCGTTCATTGATCTCTCTATCCGTACAAAGACACACAGAGACACGCACACACACACACAGTTGTGATCTTTCAAAAAACAACTCATTCTCTCCTCTCTGGTCAATTTTTAAAGCCCTTTCTGGCTTCCCCAGCCCAAAGCTATACCATTCACGTATGAATTTTCTCTCATACCTACAGTAATATACATACCATTACTTCATTATGATTAATCTATTGATCCATTCATTTAGTCTTGAGCAGTTTTTTTTTAAGCTTCTCCTGTGTATATATGTATTGTCTCCCCATCTAGATTGTAAATTCCTGAAGGACAAGGACAACTTATTCTCACTTGTCTTCTCCTACCCTTACCAAAATACTAATTGAAGAAAGATGAAATACAGCATTTGTATAAAAGAAAAACATGCCACAGGTCTGAAAACATTCTACACAGCTTTGCGCCCATTCTTCCGGTTTATAGTGGCCCTCCATACAACTGTTGGGTCTCTTTTCAACATCATTTGCTCATCCTAGTGGGATTAAATTGCAGTGAGCATTACTACATCTTAAGGAAAGATCCAGTTATTTGCAACTGAGAGGATACTGATTAAATGAGATAAGTAAAAATTTTAAAGAACAAATGTGTGGAGTTACTTTTATTGTAAATGATAAGGAAGAAATCCAACACCAGCTAGATTTTCATATTGATACAGTGAAATTTCAGGTTCCAAATGAATTTATGTTGCAGATTTGAACATATGCAGCCCCCCAACACACAATCCTTATTCACATTAGTTTTTGCTAAAAAGAAAAAGTATTTCACATCTGATAGAATATGCAAGAGACAGGAATAAGGCATATCTGAGGAAAAAACTTGAAATTTAACAAGTGTTCATCAGGTATCTGTCATGCACCTACCACAGAAGCATTGATTGATCATGGTGGAAAATTCTCACTCTTTGGCCAAAGTCACTTGAAATAAGACAGGTAGGATTTTTTGTGATTAAAGAGAGAAAGAGATTAAAAGAGAAGTTGGCTCTGATAAAGACAAAAATATATGGCAAAACAAATTATATTTCTCATCATTCTCCAGGCATCGTAGTATTCTATTTCTTATCTCTACACTTAAATGGATAAATAATGATTAGAAGACTAGATCATTGGATAACCCAGTGACTGTTCAAATATTACTTGGAAAATTACAATACAATTCCAATGCAATGAGCTCTCCCATAAAGGCATTTAAATATCTGAGATCTACATATTTTGGAAAAAGAATAAAAGAGGCCAGTGTCTAAACCCTGAAAGAACAATATCCAAATTGTTTGAAGTTCTGTTGTGAGGGGAGATTATTTGGTAGTCATATGCCAACAATAGGGCCTTATGCTTTCATTATAATTGTCTGTGGGTGACAATATTGACTGAGCCAGGCTGCTGCTAGGCAGGAAAGTGTATGAAGGTATAATACTCTTGGAAAATTTCAAGCTTATTAGCATAATTGCTCTGATGAAAACTGAAGAGCTTACTTAACATAGCTGACTAGAGTAGACAATAGATGCATAAGCAGTGTTCTAATTATTGAATTAATGAGTCCCAATTGTTTGTCCTTACTGTAAACGGTCCTTGCTATGAAACAGACATTTGCTGAAGGAGTCTGACAATTGTGTTAGCTGACAAGTGGCCAGAATGTAATTAATGGTGGGAGAGAGCCAATTACTATTGGGTCCTAAAGACTTCACTGGTGAGTTTCAAGGAAAAATTATATAGCTATACAGTGGTTTCATATCAACTCTTCTTTGCTTTTGTAAACTCATGGAGCCTGATTCAGTGCTCTTATTTTGCAGTTGAGGAAACTGAAGCTGAGGCTTCCTTCTCCAAAGTCCTGTGACCACTTAGTGCCATGCATTGTGCATGTAGTATCTGCCTTTTCTGCTCTGGCACTGCCCACTGACTCTTCTTCATGTTCCTGGTCTGCATGCACACCCATGCTGCAAAACAACACTTCTGAACCTTTGCCGCTCTACAAAACTTCAAGTTCCCATTACTTTGTAAGCATATGTCCTCACCAACTATTTCGTGGTGAAAATAGAGGCAAATTTCCTACCCACGCCTGAACCCCCAATGATGGACAGATGTACCCATCTCCAGACTGACCCTTCCAGCCATTTTCCTCAAAAGCCTTGCCTATCCCTCTGGATAAGCTTTTTCCTCCACTTACTGTCTGTTCCCTTGACCACCCAGTCCAGGGTGGTCATACATACACACGTCCCTCCCAACATACACATGTCACACTCTATCACATCACCTTTAAAATTTTTTCTTTAAAAACTTATTATGTAGAATCATCACGTCCACTTACTCTGTACTGAATTGTTACTTGTCACCCCTTAACACTTAATGTAAGCTCTAAAAGAACAGGAAATATGTCTGTTTTGTTCACCATAGTATCCCTAATTCAAGCATACATGGAGGCACTCAATAAATATTTTTGAATGGATGAATAATTTTCACTCAAGTTCACTCAAACTCAGCATATCCAACTGGAAATGATCATCTCCTTCTGTTTTCCTGTCTGTGTATGTCTTAGCCCAGTTCCCTAGAAAACAAACCTGATGCAAGGATTAAGTATCGATGCTTTTTTTTTAGAAGGTATAATCCCAGGGCAACAGTATGAGGGAAAAGACAAGAAAAATGGGGAACAAGGTACAGCAATGCATTACTGTGCTAAACACTACTCCATGAAAAGCCTTAAAGAAATACAGCCTGTCTCTTGGGCAGGTGCAGCCACTTGGCCATACAGGACATCTCCAGACAGGCAGTATGGAGAAATCACACCATGAAACAATGTGAAGAAGGAAGGAATTTTTTCCTGTGTCTCCTGTCTCCTGTTGGTCATAGCTTGTCTTTCAGGGAGTAAAAATTTTCTCACTTCCCAGCTGGGTTATCCATTTTCCTTGACAGTCACTCAGAAAGCCAGGTCCCATGCCCTGGAGTTCAGAAATGGTGGGAGGAAACTGGGTATGTGGCTGGTTGACCTCAGGCAGTTAAACCACAAGGGACTTAACTAAGTCTCTAGTGGTAGCAGGTGAAACAGAAGAAGAGGTCAAGGGTCCCAGAGATGGTAAGGCCCAGAAAATCTGAGAAGACATGTAAATTAAGGCTGACATAGAGTAATCATTACTACTGCAAAGGTAGGACCAGGTTTATTTTATCCACTTCATGATACACAGTACCTACCACACTATGTGCTAATTAAACTTCTGTTGAATAAATTCCTGCATAAATTACACCACCACCTGCCAGATCTACTCAAACAGAAACCTTGGAGTCATCCATGGTCTTCCTTCTTTCTTAATTCCTGCATATCAAAGACAAAATTTCCGTTGGTTCTACCTTTTTAATGTGTCTCAGATCAGTGCCTCCTCTCCAAGCTCACTGCCTCGATGCAGACTTCACTGTCTTTCATTGGAAGCATTGCTTTAGCTCCTCAGCTGGTCTTCTTGTCTCTACTCTTGCTCCCTTCCAATTCATCCTCCTTCCTGCTGCCAGAATTTTTTTAATAGCATATTTTCTAAATGTAAATCTGATATCACTACCTTGATTAATAGTGTCCTTCTTCCTGTTTTTTTTCCAAGATAGAATCAAGACTTTAGCATAACCTAAAGATCTTTAATGATCCATCCCAGGCCAGTCTCTGTAGCATCACATCTCAACACTCCCTACCTTGCTCCCTTTTCCCCAGCCAGACTGAACTCCTGACAGTTTCCTTAATCACCATGTTCTCTCATTCCCCAGTGCCTGTGCTGTGCTCTTTGTTCTGCTAGAAAGCACTTGCCCTCTGCTGCCTGACCAACCTCTGCTCATCCTTCGAAGCTCTGTATAGAGCTTCAGTACCCTCATTCATTCATTGATCTCTCTATTCATACATACAAAGACAGACAGACAGACAGACACACACACACACACACACACACACACAGCCATTCAGTGTTTATTGTAACAGCCAGGGTTCTTAGTTGCAAGCAACAGAGAAATTGATGTTGGCTGACTTAAGGAGAAAGAGAATTTGGTGAAAGGATATTGGGTGACTGACACAATTGCTGGGAAGGCTGCAGAAACAGGCTCAGACAATAAGCAGAAACAAGGAAGGCTAGGCAATAGCCAGGAAGACAGCCAAGACACAGGACCACATACTGGGGGAGGAAGGCAACCATCACTGGCACCACCATTCCACACAGGATGCCATGGGCTTCACTTCCAAGTCAGTGTCACTGGGCACTACCCACCATTCGCTCCCCACCACTCTCACTATCAGCACTGTTGTTCCTGGCAACCAGATGTCACTGCAGTGCCTGTTACTGCCACCAGAATTGTTTCTGCACCACCTGTATTTTGCATTACTGTCTCTGAAGCCCAGGGCAGATCCATTAGGTCAACCAAGCTTAGCCTATGTCGCATGCTCTACTTGCAGGCAGGGTTGAGAAAGTAAGGAGCTAACATTTTGGTAGGCTTCTATATTACATTGGGGATCCGCTTCTCTCCAGTAATCCTCATATAATTATCTAAACAAAATAAAGGGGGCCAGGTTCTGGGGAGCCCCTAAATGACAAATGTCCACTATGTTCTCAAAATTGCTCAACAAATAAATTGTGCATCTACCTGAGCCAAGTTGTCTTCGAGGCACCAGGGATACAAAAATGAACAAAGTGACCACTTCATACCCACTAAGATGGCTATGATCAAAAAGGCAGAAAATAACCAGTGTTCCTAACGATGTGGAGAAATTGGAATCTTCATATATTGCTGGCGAGAATATAAAATGGTGCAGTCATTCTGAAAAGCAATCTGGTAGTATTAATACCTCCAAAGATTAAACAGAGTAACCACATGATCCAGCAATTCCACTTCTAGGTATTTACCCAAGGGAAATAGCAACATATATCCACCCAAAGACGTGTACACAAATGTTCATGGCATTCATAATACCGTGAAGTAGAAACATCCCACATGCCCACCAACTGATCGATGGTAAAAAGTGGCACATCTATACAATGGAATATTATTCAGCCATGAAAAGTAATGAAGTATTGAGACATGCTGCCATATGGATGAATAGTGAAACTTGAACCATTATGCTAAGTGAAAGAAGCCAGTCACAAAGGTCACATACTGTGTGATTCCATTATATGTAACATCCAGAATGAGCAAATCTATAAAGATAGAAAGTGGATTTGTGTTTGGCAAGGTCTGGGAGTGGAGGTGGGGAAGGGGAGTGACAGCTCATGGGTACAGGGTTTCTTTCTGTGATAATGAAATGCTGTAAAATTAGATTGCAGTGATGATTGTATAGTTCTGTGAATATACTAAAAACCATTAACTCATTTACTTTTTTTTTTTTTTTTTGCCATGCCACGAAGTGTGTTTTATTTTCATTATTCATACAAATAATTTTCTATAATATTCCAGGGCAAACCAGAGAATTTGGCAGTCCGATTGGGGGGATCCCTTCAGAGACCCACAGGCTGGTGGCATCGGCGTGGAGTGCCCAGGTTCACAGTGCAGCTTGTGGCTCGTGTCCATCTTGCAGGTAGCTCTTCCTCCACATCACGACTGGGGTCTCGAAGATGAAGGGGGTAGGAAATCCTCCAGGATTTTAGGAAATTTCACTCCGCTTCTCCTGCTCAATGGTCTCTTTGGTTGGCAGGGTGTTCTCCTGCGTCTCCGTTTTCTTCAGCTTGGCCTTATCGAAGCTGGCGATTTCCCCCATGTCTGGTTTGTCTGCCATTTTCTTAAAACAATCCGTGTAGTCGGGTTCCGAGCCCATGATCCTGGTGCTCCCACTCGCGTTGCTGCAGCAAGAGACCAACTCATTTACTTTAAATGAGTGAATTGTGTGCTATGTGAGTGATGTCTTAATAAAGCTCTTTATAAAAAAAAAAAATGTAATAAAAAAAGCCTCCTTTTCCTCAAGGAACTGACGAGCTTGTGGGACAGCAGAGTTAAGAAGGTGGCTGCCAGTGGCCGCTGGTCATGCCTGTAATCCTAGAGCTTTGGGAGGCCTGGAAGGATCACTTGAGGCCAGGAGTTAAATAACAGCCTAGGTAATGTAGTGGGACCCTGTCTCTACAAAAACTGTATTTAAAAAAAGAGTTAACAAGGAAATAATACAACTTCAAGTTGTGGCAAACCTTTCCCTCACAGCTACTCCTTCTTTCTTCACGCCTCAAGATGGAAGATGTACCTTGCTCCTTGCCACAGCACTTAACTATATTTTAAATTGTCTTTCTCTGAACAGTACGATCCTTTAGGTAGGAACAAGTGTGTCGTTGAACTTTGGGTCACCAGGGCTAGCGGCAGTGCCTAGCACACAGTAGGCTTAATAGTTGTTTGTTGAATGGTGAATAAATGAGAGAGCCAGAACTGGAACTTGGGTGTCCCAAGACCCAGACCAGATTCCTTCCAACTACACCCAATCATATTGACGTCAGAAACGAATGCTTTCCAAATCTGACGGCTAGCCAGAGAGACGTCTACAACAAAAACAGTTGCGTTTTCTACAAGCTGTCAGTTTCCAGGTGTATGTTTACATTTTACACTGTAAATGTAATTTTGCTGTTTCCATTAATTATGCTATGTCCTTTGAATAATCGTTTCACTCACCTGATTTACAGCTCTCTCCCTTGAGTTCATCACATAGCACCAGCTTTGCTGTCATCTTTAGCATCCTGCAATTGCGACTTCTCACCCACTTGGCTGGTCAACACTGAGTAGGGGGCTTTCTGGCCTATGTGCACAGGGTTTCAAAGGCCCAGATTTTAGAGATTTGGTTTTTCACTTACCAAGAAGCACAGAGTAGAACTATATCAGCAAAGGTTATGTAGAAAATTATATTTTTCACGGCCTCTTGAGATTTAACTTTGCAACAAACGTTCCGTACTACTTTTAACAATCAGCTTTATTGGCTGGGTGCAGTGGCTCACACCTGTAATTCCAGCACTTTGGGAGGCCAAGGCGAGTGGATCACCTGAGGTCTGGAGTTCAAGGCCAGCCTGGTAAACATGGTGAAACCCTGTCTCTACTAAAAATAGAAAAATTAGCCAGGCATGGTGGCGAGCACCTGTAGTCCCAGCTACTTGGGAGGCTGAGGCAGGGGAATAACTTGAACTTGGGAGGCAGAAGTTGCAATGAGCCACAATCGCACCATGGCACTCCAGCCTGGGTGACAAGAGTGAGACTCAGTCTCAAAAAAAAAAAAAAAAAAAGCTTTATTGAGATATAATTCATATACCATAAAATTCAATCAGTTAAATGGTACAGTTCAATGGCTTTTAGTATACACAGAGCTGTGCAACCATCACCACAATCTGATTTTAGAACATTTTCGTCACTTCAAAAATAAACCCATACTGGTAGCATTCACTCCCCATTCTTCTCTCCCCTACTCTTGACCCTAGCCAACTACTAATCTACTTTTTTTGTCTTTATAGGTTTGCCTATTCTGAATATTTCATATAAATGGAATCATATAGTATGTGGTTTTTTGTGACTGGGTTCATTCACTAAGCATGTTTTCAAGGTCCAGCTATGTTACAGCATGTATCAGTATTTCACTTCCTCTTATAGCTGAATAATATTCTATGGTATGGATATACCATATTGGGCATTTGGTTGTTTCCATTTTTTTGTCTCTTATGAATAATGCTGCTGTAAACATTCACATATGTTTCTCTACTACTTTTTAAATCATAACTTTGTTTCAAAAATTCCTCCACTCCTCTGATGCTCTTGTCTCTCAGTAGGCTCTCCAGTAATTTACAAAGTTCTTCTAGGTTTTTTATAATTGATTATTAATGGTTATCAAAGGCCTAACGTTTACCTGGCAGTAGCTTTCCTGTTACTGTAATTATTACCAATATAGAAAATATTTCACTGAACTAATGAAATAACTGTATCTCCGATGACATTTTGTGACCTGTTAAAAGATGCCAAGGAAGGCTGGGTGCGGTGGCTCACACCTGTAATCCCAGCACTTTGGGAGGCTAAGGTGGGAGAATCACTTGAGGTTAGGAGTTTGGGACCAGCCCAGCTAACATAGTGAAACCCTGTCTCTACTAAAAATACAAAAATTAGCCAGGTATGGTGGCCCACTTCTCTAATCCCAGCTACTCAGGAGGCTAAGGCACAAGAATCGTTTGAACCCAGGAGGCAGAGGTTGCAGTAAGCCAAGATCACACCACTGCACTCCAGCCTGGGCAACAGAGTAAGACTGTTTCAAAACAAAACAACAACAACAAAAAGATGCCAAGGAACCATGTTCTTGGAGAGTCTTATCTGCTAAAGACTGTGCACTGTACTGTGAAGACAAGAATTAGGACACAGTCCTTGTCCTCCAGGATCTTCTGTTCTGTTACAGGAGACAGTTGTAGGGGATGCAACTCACCCAGTCTTGGTGGTCAGGGAAGGCCACTGTAGGCAGGATGGTACTGCTGGGAGTTAGCCAGGAAAAGAGCCAAGAGAGCAAAGGCAAACACATGAGCAAGGGCCCAGATGTGAGAGGAGCATGTTTGTAAGAAAGGGAGGGAGAAAGGAAAGGAGAGAGAGGGAAGGGATATGAGGAATTATGGAAAGAAATGAAGCTGAACCAATAAAGAAGAGCCACATTGTTAAGGGCTTTGAAAGCCACGCTAAGGAAAAGTTGCTCTGCTTTAAGGGGAAGGATTAAAAAAACATCAGCAGATCAAACGTTTGACCCTCTCAACACAAAACAAACACAAAACCTTATTGAAAAATGTACAAAATGAAAAGGAATTTGTGAAATACTACTTTTTAGTCTTCGTGTTAGAAGTAAATGTGTTTCTCTTTTAATCAAAATTTTCAAATTTGGTGTCAACTTGTAATAATAGTAATGTTTAAAATTATTTTCTTTTTATTATTTAACAAATATGTGTGTAGACCCTCCTATGTACAAGAGATTACTCCAATCTCTGAGGCTACAAAATGTTTCGCAAGGCTTGGTTCCTCACTTGAAGGCATTAAGTGTTAAATCACATAATTGGTGCATAAATCAATAATATTTTATATATTATACATATTTAATAAATTTATTATTCAGAAGAAGAGGCACCACCAAAGATTCAAAGTGTATCAACATTAGTGTCCCTCATTGGCACAATTATAATTAATTCAATTTTTTAAAGAGCCCTACATCAAGGGGCCTTCAACTAAGAAGGCTCTTAATTACTTTTGCTTTGGAAATTTTTTATCCTCTGGTCCAATTCAGGGAAAAACACTAGGAGTATTTTTTTTAAAAGCTTTTATTATACATTACAGACAAAGTAGTGTCCTATGGGCTATGAAGAATGTAAAGGAATGGTAGGTATGGTTCCTTCTCTCAATAAAATTCCAATTCTACTGGGAATACGAGAGGTGGCATAGAGGAGGTTGGGGGAGCATTTATTGTCTCCTCTCATTGTGCAAGGTTCCTAAAGCTCGCTTTATCTCATTTGATCTTCCCATAACCCTATTAGGAAGGTATTTTTCTCATAAATAATAGAAGTCCCCGTAGAGGTAAAATAACCCAAGATCAACAAGCCACAGTGTACATTTCCAATTGAGGTGAAAACCAGGAAATATATACCAAGTGTGGTCACATGGGCAATCGCCCAGTTCAGCTGAGTGAAAATGGGGTTGAATTATCTTATAGCTAGCCTTCAGGGGTCTTTCTTGCATCTCTACTCTTTAGCTCCAAGGAAGGTGATGAAAAGCCCTTCTGAGACCTGGGGCTGGGGCTAGCACTGTCTGGAGGCATCTTCACTCACATGTCTGGTGGGTGATGCTGGCTGCTGGCCAGCACACCTACACATGGTCTTTTGAGTCTTTGGTAAAGGGGAATGGATATAGAGAAATAGGAAAGACCAGTGAAGGGAGATACGCAGTTAAGGGAAGATTTTAATCAGATGGAACACAGAATATTTTTTGTAGATTGATGGGAATAAACCAGTAGAAAGGGGGAAATGATAGTATAGGAAAGAGAACAGATAACAGTGAGAATGGTACTCTAGAGTTGGTGAAAGGAAATGGGACCCAGTGCACTGGGAGGGTTTAGCCTAAGACAGCAACTTGGATGGTTCACCTATTGCACATATCCTCAATGAGGACAAAAGTTGGTTCCTACTCTTTTTATGTACAAAGCACAGATACGCATGCAGTACATAATCTTATGGCATGAGGCAACTAGGATAAAGGTATCTAAAAAGACTCTTTAAGGGGCAATAATGAAAAGAAAAGGTTGAGAAACACTGATCTACAGTAACTCGAGAGAAGGCAGAGAGTATATGAGTAGGTATCAGTGTTCTGATGTTCGGGTGTTTAGATGTTTGAAAGGTGTGGAAGCTCTTTTCTGATATCATCTATTTCCCAGTGAAATAAGAAGCAAGAAGAACCAAATATGAGAAGGAGAATGGGAGTTTTACAGGTTTGTCAAGAGATAAGAAAGTTTGAAATTGATATCTTGGAGGGTCAGAGAGGGAATTGGCTAAAGACTCACTTGATGTTGATGGACTGTTTAAGGTGAGATCAGTCAGTATGTTTGTGTGCTTTTCTCTAACTGCATTCAGTTGCTAGGATTAGGCAGTGGTTGGGTTTCACCAGGGTTGGTATACTTACTAGGGAAGTACAATGGCTGGAAATATGAGGAAGGGCATTTCCAACAGAATGGCTATAATTGTCCTCAATTCCCTACCCTCACTCTGCACTCCCCATAACAGCACACGTTGTTGGCTTCTCACACCAAGCCCCTGCAGCTCTCTGTGGAAGGGCTTCTTGTTGGCCTGTGTTAGAATAGGCCAGAAGTGCTAGGAAGCTCCTGGGAGCAACTTTTAGCTAATAATAGATGGGATACTACAATTTCCTTGCCCTTGGGCGGGGGGGGGGGGGGTGGGGATAATTCTAAGGACTGTTCCACACACCTGCTTAATAAATTCCCTGTATTCACTTCCTTCTCTTCGCTTTTCCTACAATTATTCAGTTGAGTTTTGGAGTTAACAAAACTAAAAATTTCAATTTTCTTATGTTTTCATTAATTTGAGTTGAGTTCCTCTCATTTGTAACAACAATAAAAACAATCAAATGACTAATAAGGGAATTCACCTCTTGCCTCAGCTGGCCGAAGTGATCTAATGCAGGGTTTGTTCGTGGAGATCCTTTAAAGCCCTAGAGAGGAGGGAGTGTTGTGAGGTTTAAAGAACATCTGACAACCACTCATACTCGAGTTTGTCTCAATACTGCCATGTGCTAACGAAGTGGGCATTGTGCCTTAGGGTTTCATTGAAGAATCTCTAAAAGTCAGCCTTGCTAACTTATGTTGTAGCTAAGTTTTTGAAGGCATCATCTACTTCACCTGTCAGTATCCTCTCTATGATATGCACAGGAGAAATTTATTTTAGAATGTGTTGCCAGAAGAACTTGACTTCTCTCAAAGAACTGAGAAGGGTTTTCTTTGTGAATCAAGAGAGAACTAAGGAATCAATTGTGTTTATTCACTTTGGCTATATGGAAGCTCAGAGGCAAATACACAGCCCAACATGTGGGACCTTATCATCTGCAATGTGAATATGGACATTTTATGTTTTCCTCCTAATCTTAGGAATATATTCTAATTTATATTTTCCTTAAACTCAATTTTAATATCTTATTTAAATTTTACTATTTATTATAAATGCTATAGAAAAAATCCTTATTTGTGGAATAAAGAAAAGTATAAATAAATAGGTACACACAAGCTGGGCATGGTGGCACACATGCCTATAGTCTCAGCTACTTGAGAGACTGAGATGAGAGCATTGCTTGAGCCTGGCAGTTCAAGGTCAACCTGGGCAACATACACAAGCCCTGTCTTTAAGAAATAAAATGAAAGATAAAGAAAAGAATGAGTACACACACTATTATTCAACCTGAGGAATATCCCTTCACTTTTTGTGTGATTCTTTACTGTAAAGTGATACAGTTTAAATTTTTACTGGAAATGGTAAATTCAGAAGCATTCCTTTTACTAAAAAATATAGCAGTAATAGATGATGATTTAAAAAAATAAAGTAATACAACTGGACTCAATAACAAGATAAAAATCTCCATGACCCAGAAACAAAGTAAATAGGGCTAAAACCATGGTGCTCTGGGCTTCTGGTGCAGAGGCAGCAGTCATGTCTAGGAGCTCAGTCCTGTAGAATAATAGGGACCAAGTGGATCCCACATGAGATGGGGTATTAAAGCCAGGAATATTTGCCTGGTCATGAAAGGAAGCTGAAAAAGAAAACTCTTCTTGACTTGTATGTGAGCTTATAGCTTTTATAAAAGCAGGAGGGAAACCTAGGGAGGCAGCAGACAGAAACATAACACCACAACTAGGAACTGGAACAAGCTGCCTCCTGAGCTAGTGACTGGATCTGAAGCATCCTCAGTGTAATTATAGGGCAGGAGTCCCCTACCACAAACGTAAGACTTGGTTCTAGAATGAAATACTGGCACGAGGGTGGGGGAAACTAACTAGAAGCTATCACAAACCTGCTAAATAGGGAAGAGAGATAGAAACAAGTGTCCCTCTCAAAATGATGTTACAAACTAAAACCATTATAAGGCATTTGAAGAAAGCTAAAACATTAAGAAAGACCAGAATAAAAAATCAGTTATTCAAATGTAATTTGCTTTATTAGAAATATATTTTAGGGGTTATTCTGAGAAAGACTAAAACATAAATATGCTTGGGATGCTAAAATCCATTAAAAAAAAAAAAAAAAAAAAGCAAGCGACCAGGTGCGGTGGCTCACGCCGGTAATCCCAGCACTTTAGGAGGCTGAGGCAGGCAGATAGCGACGTCAGGAGTTCAAGACCAGTCTAACCAACATGGTGAAACCCCGTATCTACTAAAAATACAAAACTTAGCTGGGTGTGGCGGCGCACACCTGTAATCCCAGCTACTCAAGAGGCTGAGGCAGGAGAATTGCTTGAACCCGGGAGGCGGAGGTTGCAGTGAGCTGAGATTGCGCCATTGCACTCTAGCCTGGGCAACAGAGCAACACTCCATCTCAAAAAAAAAAAAAAAAAAAAAAAAGCAAGCAAACAGGCAGAAATAAGAACTATATAGATAAAACAAAACATTGATTATAAATTTTGAAATGGAAACAAAGATTTAAAAATTTAATAGACCAGAAATGGGCACTGTTGATGAACAAATTAATGAACTGAATTACAATATTGCAAAATTCACTCAGAATGCAGCGCAAAATACATAAAAAGTTTTAAATAATAATTAAAAGACATGGAGAATAAATTGAGAGACCACATAGTACATCTAATAGGAGTTCCAAAAGAATAGAGGGAATAAGGAAGAAGTAATAATTGAAGAGATGGTAGCCGAAAATTTGCCAGAATTAAGCAATGATATAGGTCCTTGGTTTGAAAGTGTGTTTCAGGTACCAAGTAGGAAGAATACAACTAAATCCCCACTTAGATTCTTTATAGTGAAACTGCAGAAGATAAATAAAATTCTTTAATAATTAGTAATGAAAATAACAGATCATCTAATAATGAATGATAGACTAATAATAAGCTTCTAATTGGAAAAAAATCAGGCCAAAGGACAATGGAATAATATCTTCGAAATGCAAGGAAATATATTTGGCAAGCTAGAATTTTATACACAGCTAAACTGCCATTCAACAGATGGCAAAATATAGGCACACACACATAACCTGAGAGAGTTTACCACCCTCAATTCTCACTAAAAGAGAACACTTAAGCCTTTTAATCCAAAGAAACAAGAAAGGAAGAAGAAAAAGAAGAAAATGAAAGAACAATAACTAAAGACATGGAACAGAAGAAAATATTAGAGGACAGAATAAGAAAATATGTTTCCATAAATTTAATATTGACTGAAACAAAAATCAAAATAACTGATGATCCATGCTTATAATAGGGAGAGTAAATTAGTATTACGAATAATAAGAAGAAGATTGGGAGCACAGTGTTCAATAGGTAAAGTGTATTCAAGTTCATGCCATTTTTAAAGAAGGAAGTGGTCTAATCTCCTCTTTAAGGCCCCTCCTCTTAATACCATTGCATTGGAGATTAAGTTTCAACAAGAATTTTAGAGGGACACCAGTATTCAAACCATAGCACCACCTAGTAAATAAATTAGTATATTCTTTAACAAATAATATTGGCCCTGGATCTGGAAAAATATGTAGCCTCAGTCATTGCCCTATCAGAGTTTAAATTTAGCAAAGAAGGACAACAGAAGCAAGAAATTTTTTCAAAGGAGAAAGAAAATGTAAAATAGGCTCACCAAACTCCTACTGTGGCATAGTGGACAGTTAACATTTTGCCTGCCAGCACATACTTTTCTTTAGGGAACCACATCTCCCTTCTCTATAAGCTGTTCCTCTTCTGCTTATAAGAATCTTATAGGGACAACCATATTCTTAGAGGACCTCAACCATACGGCCATAAGTGATTTGTCCAGGTATGGGCGTCTGACCTAACCTGCGTCCATCAGAACTCTACCCAGGGCCACCATGAGTCCATATGGCACTTTTGTGTAAATTAGGAAAAAAGTGGCCCTTCCTCAAGACACTTTATACCCTGTGTTAGGAAACTGTGGGAATCTACAATGTTTATGGGGAATGTGGCACCCGTAGGTTGTTGCAGTAACTCCAACGGCAGGATTTTTGAACTTCAGACTACCAACAATATGACAGGCAGTATCTCTCCAGTACAGAGACAATAAAATTCAGGAGCTTAGGGCAGACATCCACTCTGATACATGGAAAAGGCTAGTCTACAGTGAGACAGGATGAAGTCAATGTGTGGAAAGAAGCCAAAATGCAGAACAGAGGGAGACAGTTCCAGTTATATTTGGGGTCATAATTCCAATTGTTCCCAGAGACTCAAGTGTATGCCTTCCTCTCCCATTGTTTGGATGTTCAACTCTTTCTTTTTTTCCACAAGGCAAAACATTCCTTTTTTGGCTTCTGCAGGATCAAATAGAATTTTTGTTATTTGCAAATAATGCAGCTGTGAATTTAATTTCACTAATTTCCACATCCCTCAATTTTAAAGGCAAATGGGGGAGGGCACATTAGCTGTAATCTCTATTTGATCAAGTATGATTTTTACACAAAGGGAAACAGCTCTGTGTCTATCTATTCCAACCCAGTAAGTTGTTTCTCATTCTATGTCCATGCCTAAAAAGAAAATTACATGTTGGCTGCCTGCTTTAATTGTTTGTAATCACTGAAATTTGTAGTCCCATCCTGTGGTGTGTTCTGAGACCTCTCCTCATGGGGCATTCTTTCACTGTGTTTTGTTGGCAGGAGTGTAGCAATTAGAAAATTAGGAAATCTATAAAATCCAGAGGGATATCAGTTTTGGCATTTCTTTCCTTTAGTCAGTGTTGTTGTTAGAAATACATAGGGCACTGGAAAAAAAATTAAATGGAACCATGGGCTCTACCACTGACATGCAGAGCTAATCTGTTTCTAAGAATCACTCACTATTCCATTGGTGAATCCCACTGTAGGTGAATCCAATGAGTCTCTTCTTGGAGGGAGAAGGGAGGAGTTCTTCGTGCCCTCTGAGCTTGCTTAGAGGCCAGTATCTTTAGAAAGTCATCTTCCTCCCGAGTGCACATGACTCTAATTTGTAGTTACAGCCAAATATACAGAACGGGAAGATTAAACCTTATTCATTTATGTGCATACATACACCTGATCACATGCAACTACAAAGTCATAAGACTAAATTTAACACAAACATAGCAGAACTGAGGTTATCCTTTTCTCCTTCAACATGCTTTAGAAGTGTGTTTGCTCTTTGGAAATAGGAAAGAGTCATCTGGAGCCACATTACCTGGCAAATTAGGTAATCGAGCTGCAGTAATTGGGGGTTCAATAAAAAAGTAAGAACTTCCATCAATGGAAGCATCCTTAGAATAACTAAGTAACCTTCTAAGGAGATTACACAGGAGGGGAACCACTCATTTGGAAAGGAAAGAAGAGGTTGTGCATATGCTTGCCATTCAAAAACGGTTAAGTGAGGAAAAGCACAAACAAGTGCATCTGCATGAGACACAGCGATATAAATACTTATGTTTCTAGAATATTCATCACATGATTCCGGGAAAGTTGGCAGTTTAGAAGTAATCAAGTTAGATCTTCTCCTTCCAGTATATCCTAGAATAGATTCCCAATATATTAAAGAGAAAAAATAAAATCATAAAAATTTTAGTGACTGAAAAATGTGAAAGAAAATAGAGTTTGGGGACAAGTTTTCTAAGCATAAAATTATGAAAGAAATGGAAATTTTATAAGACTGAAAACATTGTATAGAAAAAAATGTGCATCAAGGCAAAGAGTTAATAGCCTTACTATACACAGAGCTGCTACAAAGTAATAAAATATTTCATATTTATATAACATGAGATGTTTTAAAAAATGTTTAACCTTCCTAGCCACTACCAAAACATTGCAATTTAAAGACGTTGTAGCTGGAGTAATATTTCTAAGCACATTAATGTGCTTTTTCCCTGCTCTTAATGGTTCTATGCATTTGACCTTACCATGATCAGCCTACAAAATCCATCTGTGTTGGGTAAAGGGGAAGGAGAGGAATTAGGGGTGGGAGGCTGTCAGGTGGGGCAGATAGAACTCTTACTGTAACAAAAGGCAAGAGTTAATAATTTGCTTCTGATAACCAAAATTGGGTTTTATAGCATGGAGAGACAGACTTTGTCGGAAGAAACAGGATTTCTGAATTTCTGTAGTCTCTTTCACTGTAGAAGAAACTTTCACTGCCTATAACAGTTAAACTATGATGTCTGCTAACCTTATAGTCTAGGATGGAGAAGGGACAAAGAGGATATTATACAAACACAAATATATACATAATATCAATATATAATTATTAATATATTTACATAAATGTTTATTTACATAAATATATTTAATATATTTATATAATACATAATTATATTTACATACATATATTTAATATATTCATATAATACATGATTATATTTACATAAATATATTTAATCTATATATACAGAATAATTAATATATGTCTATTTAATATATAAGTATATTTACATAAATACATTAATATATTTAATGTAATATATAAATTTATATATTCGTATACATATATAGTTATCCATATAAGTACATATGTAAATATATAAATATATTTATAAAATATAATACATATAATATCCTCTGAATATACTTATATATATGCCTAGATATACACAAAGGATATTATATGGAGACAAATATAGAAAATATATAATCTATTATATAACATATAATATATAATAGATTATATATAATAACATGATCGATTATATATTATATAATAACATATAATCTATTATATATTATATAACAGTATATAATCTGTTATATATAATATATAATCTATTATATAATATATACATTTGTCTCCATATATCTTCTGTGTATATTTATACATATATAGAGACAGCAGAACATCAAAAGACAGACCTTTCCTGCTCAGGTGAAAGAACAAAGGAGAAAGACTGATGTAGTACAAGCAGGTCAGGTGCTGAATCCCTATTATTTTCCTCTCCACATATGACAGGCAGGCACTTACACATCTAAATAGATTTTGGGAAGTGCAAGGACATCAGGGCTAGCAACTCATTTCCCTGGACACAATACAGGAGAAACCCTACCTGTGGCTACTTTGAGCATGGAGGAAACTGAGACAGGTTTGGCAGGTGATAGGCAGTTAGATGGACCATGTGCTCCTGGCTGTCCATGGTCTGCTCACAGATAGCAGAGGATCCATGTGAAACCAAATGCCCTGGTAAAGAATGCAATAGTGCTGAGAAGGTCAGGGGACCAGCAGAAGTAAGTGGGACTAAATTGCTGGGCTCAAAGGCCCCAGCAACATGTGCTAGCACAGAATCCCAAGAGGCCAGGTCAGGGTAGGTACTATTCAGCACTTACAGGTTCTGATACAATCCCTGGGCAGCTGACACCTTATGGGGGATTGGTCTCTGAGAAGTAAGAATTTATAAATTGAAAGTACCCTGTTTAAACCAGAGGAAAGGGGAATACTATTCACTGGGAAGCCTTAGGCTCCTTACTGTCCAATGAGGAGGTGCTCATGGGGAATATCAGAAATATATTGATGACATTAATATTGAATATCAGTTCAATATTAAAACAAAATGAAACCACATTTTTAATACAGTCAAGTGTGACTTGAGTATCTGCAACATTGCTAACACAGTACTTTTTTTCTTTGTTTCACTCTTTCATGAGTTCTATTTTTTCTGTATATATTTCTGTTTTCCAAATGTCTATAAAAATAATATAAAATACAATTACCCTTTTATAAAAACATGTATCACCTCTGAAATAAAAAATACAATACGTATTTTAAAAAATGTGTTTGTAACTGGGCGAGGTGACTTATACCTGTAATCCCAGGATTTTGGAAGGCCAAAGTGGGATTATTGCTTGCATTTACGAGTTTGAGACCGGCCTGGGCAACACAGCAAGACCTCGCCTCCACTAAAAAATAAAAAATAAATAAAAATAAATAAGCTGGGCATGATGGCACTCACCTGTAGTTCCAGCTACTGGGGAGGCTGAGATGAGGATTACTTGAGCCCAGGCATTTAAGGCTACCGTGAGCTGTGATCGCCACTGCACTCCAGCCTGGGCAACAGAGCAAGACCCTGTCTCTAAATAAATACATAAATAAATAATAAAATATGTTTATATATCAAACAAGATCAGAAGAGATTCTAGGGTAGTGTTTCAGTTAAAATTATTTTCTGTAAAGTTAAGTGTACAATAAAAATTCAAAGATTAACAAATTTGGGCCTCCTTAATTTTGTCACTTACCCATATATTTCATCTTTTTTTTTTTTTTTTTTAGGCGAAAACAAGCCATCTCCTGCACTAATTTTCAATTATCTGTACTCTGGAAGTCCAACACACCCTTGCCTAATTAAGCATATGCTTCCTGGGATTAGCGCAGGAGAGATTTCCCGCCTAACGCGGCTCTCCCAGCTCCCAGCGCCATCTGTGCATTGAGCCGTGCCCAGAGTGATTTGGTGATTCACTGGAACCTGGCAAAGGGTCTGGCCAGGCTCCGACAGAAAACAGGATATGGTAATTCTCTCGAGGCTTAGCCCCACTCTGCTGTGGTTTCCTTGATACACTCTCTGATTCCTCAAGACCAGCCTTTGGTTTTCATTGCTCTGAAGTGGTGTTTCCACACCCACACCCTAGTTCAGACAGAATAAATTAGACAGTGCATTTGTGAGCTCCTTACTTCTCCAAGAGGCCCAGTGCAAAGAGTCTGTTGCCCGAGGTCACACTGTTAGCAGTGGCAGAATGAGGACAGGACCCAGGCGCCCAGCTGTTCATCCAGGAAGACTAGAGCGTTTGAGGAAAATATCCACAGCCCAAAGTAGTCACTTGTTACCATGAACAGCCATGAACCCCCCTTTCACTTTTATGATTCACTCAAGGGTGGCTCAAGTTCAAACTAACCTAGTCCCACATGGAATTCACTGCAAATGATTTCTAAATGTGGGCAGGATTGAATTGTATTTATATACAGACTTTCTTCTCCCTGGGCCCCCCAAAGGCTGCCCTTTCCACAGCCTCCCTACCCTTCCCTCTGCCTGCCAGTAACTGTGGTTTCTTGGTAAGGCAGCTAAGGTTCATTATCATTATTATTACTATTGTTGACAGGTTATACAAGCACAATGTATAGAAGTTGAAAAGTACAAAAAAAGTAACCAGTAGAAAGTAATTATTTTTCTTACCTTCAGACACTCAGTGACCAAAACATTGGTATCAGATTTTTGGATATCCTTCTGGAGTTATTCCATGAATGTACAAATATACGTATTTATATACATATATGTCATCTTTTGAAATTGAGGAAAGTATGCGCTTGCTACCTTTTTTTTTTTTTTTTTTTTTTTTTTGAGACAAGAGTCTGGCTGTGTCACCCAGGCTGGAGTGCAGTGGCATGATCTTGGTTCACTGCAACCTCTGCCTCCTGAGTTCAAGTTATTCTTGTGCCTCAGCCTTCTGACTAGCTGGGACTACAGGCACGCACCAGCATGCCAGCTAATTTTTTTGTATTTTTAGTAGAGATAGGGTTTCACTGTGTTGGCCAGGATGGTCTCGAACTTCTGGTCTCAAGTGATTCACCCACCTCTACCTCCCAAAGTGCTGGGATTACCGGTGTGAGCCACTGCATCCAGCTGGAAGTATGCGCTTTACACCGTTACCCTTGCTTCATCTTCATTTAACATCTCTTGACTATTGTTCTGTATTAGCATGCATGAACAAGATACCTATGTATTTCTGATGCCAAATGTACCTAGTGCTTTAAAATTTATCTCCAAAGCCATGGTATTCTGTGTCCATGTACATTCAACAAAAACTGTCATTTTTATTCCTGTCAAAGTTATGGCTGCGAGGATTTTAACAACTAATGATCAGGAGATAAGTAAGCACAGCAAATGCATAAATACTGGATAGTCTCCCTGTATAAGCCCCATCAATTGTCATATATTAGGTGACAGAACCTGGCATTTCAGAGTTGGAAGAGACCTTAGAATCATGTGGTCTGACTTTTTGCTAAGGAAAAGAATCCCTTTCACATTCTTCCTGACAGTGTCACCTAACCTGTGCTTAAGCTCCACAGGTATCCCTCTTCCTCTAAAAATAAGACATTTTACCTCTAGGGCATTTAAAGCCCAGTCTTATATATATATTTTTTAATTCTTTTTTTTTTTTTTAAAGAGATAGGACTTCGTCATGTTGCCCAGGCTGGCGTGCAGTAGTCATTCACAGGCAAAATCATAGCTCACCGCAGCCTCGAATTCCTGGACTCAAGCTATCCTCCTGCCTCAGCCTCCCAAGTAACTGGGATGACAGGCATGCGTCACTGAACCCAAGTTATTTTCATATTAAAACTTGACTTCCTAGTGGCCCTTTGAGGAGACTGATGGCTGCTGCTGTGGTACCTCAGTTTTGTCTTCAGGCTGTCCTCCAGGGTGTTCCATTGCTCTACCAGCACCCAGGTGTCCACAGCCCCACTGTCCTGGGCAGGTACCTTGCTGCCACACTGTCTGAAAAATAGGCACTCAGACCTGGCTGCAGCCACGCAGCTGGGGCCTCACCAACACAGAGCAATAGGCACACAGTCAGGCCTAGGGACTAAAGGGTATGGCTTGTGCCTTGCTTACCTTTTCCAAATATTTCCTGACTTTCCTTGGGAAAACCAAGAACAAGTGTTACCCTATGGGTTTAGCGGCCATATTTTCTGAGCCAAAAACTGCACCTGCCAACCACCAGCCAAATTGTTGCCTTCTGTACAGCAAAGACTATCCCATGCCCACCTATGCAGAAAGGAGCAGGTGCATGCATTGGTGGGCTGATACCTCAGCCCAGCACTCCCCTGTGGCTCCTGGAAGTTCATGGGTAGCCTCTGAAAAGACTGCTTGGCCACCATTAGGATTTGTGTTGATTCTGTGATTTGAAGTTATGGTATCAATTTGGTAAGAACTAAAATGATTATCCACGTTTGTCTTGGGCTCATAGGGCTTTCAGTGATGTGCCCTCCACCCCGACTTTGAGGATGAAACTGGGTAATTACCACCCCGTGACAGTGAAAATGATGCTAATCAGTGCACAGCTGATGAGAAGAACCAGATACAGAGTCTCTCCACCTAGCTATAGGTGGCTTTTAAATTAGTGACTGAGAAGACAACAGACACACCTACGTCAGACCTGTCCAGGTGACCAGTGGCTATCCTTAGGCCTGGATCAACGTGAAGAAAGCTATAACCTCAGCAGCTGTAGGGGCACTGTGTGAATAAAGAAAGACCTGAGGCCCAGCCTTGAGAGATGTGTACACAGTCCAGATGGAGAGAGGCGGCAGGGGATTCATCTGAACTACCACTTCTGAGGAAGCACACGCATCCAAGCAGGAGTGCTTTCATTCCGGTTCTGGGCTCATTCAGCAACCTTCTGACAATGGATTTGGTTTCCCAGTTACCTGGAAATCAAGCACAGGTATCTGTGAAAAACAGGCATAATTCTGAACATGTGAATCCTAGGAAGGGCATACTTCCCAGGAAGTTAGTCAGTTATCATACAGCTTTCTAGGTTCAACTTTATTAATCAGGAGAGTGAGAGCCTGTTACTGAACATCTGGTCAATTAAGGATAAATGGAAACAAACTGAGTCGCTGTGACATCTCCAAGAATATGACAGGCTGGGAAACCCTGCCTAGATGCTGGCTAATACTGTCTTTAAAGGCAACACCGAGTCCTGCTTTCTGGGACCCATTCCTAGACTCCTCGATAGCTTTTTGGCACCTGACTCTCATTCTTTCTATCCTTCCTGCCCTCATCCCAGTTCCTTTCAACATTCATTTCAACTACCTGACAATGCATGTATTTGTGCCCCTTTGACTCCATGGACCTCTTCTCTACTCCATACCGGTGACACTGCCAGTCTCACCATCTCACTTATGGCTCTGCTCTGGTGAGCTTGTCCTTAGAACACCCTCTCTGCCTTCTCACCCACTCTACAACCTTTAGCAAATGTCCTCTTTGGGTCCAGACTCTATTCTGTCAGCGCCTGTGAACTGAACTTTTCTGGCTCTCCTCTTACTTACCTGATTACTCTTTTTCTCTCCTTTGTTTTCTAACCCACTGTATCAGTCAGGAATTACATTTAGTTTCATATAATAGTAACCCTACTATAGCAGCTTAACAAAATAAATATTTTTTTGTTTTTAGACGAAGTTTCACGCTTGTTGCCCAGGCTGGAGTGCAATGGTGTAATCTCAGGTCACTGCAACCTCCGCCTCTCGGGTTCAAGTGATTCTCCTGCCTCAGCCTCCCGAGTAAATAGGATTACAGGTGCCTGCCACCACGACCAGCTAATTTTTTGTACTTTTAGTAAAGATGGGGTTTCACCATGTTGGCCAGGTTGGTCTTGAACTCCCGACTCAGATTATCTACCTGCCTCAGCCTCCCAAAGTGCTGGGATTACAGGTGTGAGTCACTGTGCTCGGCTAGAATTTTTTTTTTTTTTTTTTTTTTGAGACAAGGTCTCTCTCTGTCACCCAGGCTATAGAACAGTGGCAGAATCATGGCTTACTGCAGCCTCAAATTCCTATGCCCAAGTGATCCGCCCACCTCAGCCTCCCCAGCAGCTGTGGTTACCGGCACACACCACCACAAAAATTAACAGTAGTTAATTTTTTTTTGTAGAGATAGGGTGTCGTCGTGTTGTCTGGGCTGGTCTCAAATTCCTGGGCTCAAACTATCCTCCTGCTTTGGCCTCCCAAAGTGCTGGGATTATAGGTGTGAGCCACCATACCCAGCCTCGTTTTTCTTATTTCACGTGAAGTGCATAGGTAGACAATCCAGGACTGGCACAAAGACTTTGCAATGTTCCCATCTTCCCAGGCAGCTTCTATCTTTCTGCTCTCTCATCCTTAGCAGGTGGCTTTTGTCTTCATGGTTAGTCATGACTGCAAAATGGCTGTTCAACCTCTTGCCTCCAGTCCTCCATCCAGGCAAAATGAGAGGAAGCCACAAGGAAAAAAGGTTGTCATTCACATGAGAAAAGAAGAACCTTCCCAGAGATCCTCAACACGCTTCCACTCAGGTCTCATAACCAGAGACGGTGTCACATGCTCATCCCCACTGCAAAGGAGCTGGGAAATGTATTTTTGGAAGCAGGAACATTGCTGCTGAGGGTTAAGTTAGTAAAGAAAATCAGGTGGATACCAGGTTGGCAACTAGCAAGGTCTGCACACCTTTTACACTTATGATATTCTCCAAGGTTGAGGGAATCCTTAGTCTTTTGTTCTTTTCTGTATACACTTTACCTACATCTAATTCTAGAAGCTTCCCTATTTCTGTCATTCAAGCCTTGGAATCCTCCTTGATTTCTTCCTCTCCTAAGCTCCATGCTCTGTTCAAATACCAAGTCCAATTATTTATTGCATGGAAATAGCTCATATGTTCAGCTATTTTTGGGGGGCAGCCACAGTCACTACTCCCACTTAAAGGTAAAAGCCATACTCCTCAGAGCTAAAGGATAGCAACAGCCCCTAACTCTAGTCCATGCCTTCAGTATCTTCCCCATTCTACTCCTGCCTCTCACTACCATACTCCTCTTTATCACCTACACTGTGACCTTGTCACTCCTCTGCTCAGAACATTTTGTGTCCCTATGCCACCCACCAGACAATGTCACCCAGGCAGAACAGCATTTGAGACTGCCAGAATTTGGCTCCTGTGTACCATTCTAGACTTCATTCCACTACTCTGCTACTGAGCCCTCAAAACTAACAGGTGAATTCACCAATGTGTTCTGCATATCTCTTGTGTTCTCCAGTCTTTGCATCTTAGTTCACATTGATCATCTCTTCGGGGCTGCCCTCTGCCTCCTTTCATCTCTATTTCTGGGTCTACCTCAAATCCAGCCTCCTCCATAAAGCTTTTCCCAACCACTTTAGCCTACATGGCTTTCCATTTTTGCTTGGGGGAGAGGGGTACAATTTGATGATACTGTAAAGAACACAAACCTTGGCCAGAAGCAGTGGCTCACGCCTGTAGTCCCAGCACTTTGGGAGGCCGAGGTGGGTGGATCACGAGGTCAAGAGATTGGGACCATCCTGGCTAACGTGGTGAAATCCTGTTTCTACTGAAAACAAACAAACAAACAAAATACAAAAAAATTAGCCGGGCGTGGTGGCGGGCACCTGTAGTCCCAGCTACTCTGGAGGCTGAGGCAGGAGAATGGTGTGAACCCGGGAAGCGGAGCTTGCAGTGAGCGGAAATCACGCCACTGCACTCCAGCCTGGGCAACAGAGTGAGACTCCGTCTCGAAAAATAAATTAATAAATAAATTAATTTTTTTAAAAAATGAACACAAACCTTGGCTTTTGGAAGACCCGGGTTCAAATCTCAACTCTCCCATTTACTTATCTATGGGACCTAGGATTGGGTAGTTAACCTCACTAAACTTCCAGTTTCTCATGTGTAACTTGAGTCAGAGATTACTAGTGCTGATCTCAAAAGATGCTGTGAGGAATAAATGCCTGACACATGGCAAGGGCTCAGTATCTTCCTGTGGTTATAATCATAGCAGACATTGTTGTTTACCCACCCAGATCCTTCTTAATAGACTAGCAGATTTTCAAGCAACTCCTTCTCCTACACACAGCCATCTTCTTCAGAGAGAGCTGATTCAATCTCCCACTATAGCTAGATTCTTTCTTTATTGATATATCACAGTTGTACATATTTGTGGGATATATGTGATAGTCTGATGCATGCATACAATGATCAAATCAAGGTAATTGGGATATCCAACAATACCTCAAACATTTGTCTTTTCTCTGTGTTGGAAACATTACAATTCTTCTAGCTATTTTTAAATATACAATAAATTAACTATAATTACCCTATTGCACTATTGAATACTAGAACTTATTCCTTCTATATAACTCTATTTTTGTACCCACTAAACAACTTCTCTTCATTTCCCCCTCCCCTCTTCCCTTCCAAGTCTCTGATAACCAACATCCTACTCTCTGCCTTCCTGAGTAGCTCCCATAGGAGCTAGATGATCTAGACCCTGCTTGCTTTTCTGACCTCATGTTCTTCCACCAGAATACGATGCAGCAGCCATGCTTGGCTTTGTTGTTTCTCAAACAGGACAAGCTTCTTCCTGCTTCAGGACTTTTGCTTTTGTTATTTCCTCTGAGTGGAATATTCTTCTCTTGCCTTTTCTCTTCCTTGAAGTCATAATTCAAACGTTACATCCTTGGAGAGGCTTTTCCTGAAACCCTATCTAAAGTAGATACCAAACCCATTGCATGCTCAACTCTTCTTAAAACAGCTTTATTGAGATATTCATATACCATATAATTAACCCATTTGTGTGTATAATTTAATAACTTTTAGCAGATGTACAGAGTTGTGCAGCTATCACCACAATCAATTTTAGAACATTTTCATAACCCCCATTAACAATTGCTCCCCATTCCTACCCAACCCCCCCAGGCCTAGGTAACCACCAATCTACTTTCTGTCTATATAGACTTGCCTATTCTGCTTATTTCATATAAATGGAATCATGCAATATACATTCCTTTGAGACTCAGTTCTTTCATTTAGCATGTTTTCAAGGTTCATTCATGTTGTAGTATGAAACAGTACTTCATTCTTTTTCATGGTTCAATAGTATTCCATTGTATGGATATACCACATTTTATTTATTTATCCATTCATTTCTTTATCAAACAAATGGATTGATAAATTTTATCTGTTCACCAGTTGATGGGAAATTGGGTCATTTCCACTTTGGGGTTCTTATGAATAATGCTGCTGTGAACATTCATGTACAAGTTTTGTGTAGACATATGTTTTCATTTCTCTTGGCCCCTTCATTATTTATTCCATCTAAAATAGGGGTTAGCAATCTTTTCCAGCAAAGGGCAAGATAAGTAAATATTCTAGCCTTTATAAGACAGTCTTGGCCGGGTGCAGCCACTCACGCCTGTAATCCCAGCACTTTGGGAGGCCAAGGTGGGTGGATCACAAGGTCAGGAGATGGAGACCATCCTGGCTAACACGGTGAAACCCCATCTCTACTAAAAACACAAAAAATTAGCTGGGTGTGGTGGCAGGCACCTGTAGTCCCAGCTACTCGGGAGGTTGAGGTAGGAGAATGGTGTGAACCAGGGAGGCAGGGCTTGCAGTGAGCTGAGATTGCGCCACTGCCTGGGTGACAGAGCAAGACTCCGTCTCAAGAAAAAAAAAAAAAAAAAGACAGTCTCTAGAGAAATGACTTAACTCTACTACTACAGTGAAAAGCAGACACAGACAACATGCAAACAGATAGCTATGGCTGCATTCTGATTGCATTTTATTTATGAACACTGAAATTTGAAAGGCCATCTAATTTTCTTTTTTTAAGGTTTTTAAAATTTTTAAATTTTTGTGGGTACATAAAAGGAGTACAAATGCCATGTAATATTCACATCATGAAATAATATTCATCTTTTGATTTTTTTCACAACCATTTAAAAATGTAAGAATCATTGTTAACTCACAAGCTGTATTAGTCCATCTGTGCGTTCCTATAAAGAAGTACCTGAGTTTGGGTAATTTTTAAAGAAAGGAGGTTTAATTGGCTCACAGTTCTGCAGGATTTATAGGAAGCATGGCTCCAGGATCTGCTCCTGGTGAGGGCCTGAAGAATCTTTCGATCATGGTGGAAGATGAGGGCAAGAGCAAGACAGAGAGGGGAGACGCCACACTCTTTTAAACCACCGGATCTTATGTGAACTCAGAGCAAGAACTCACTCACTGTCATGAGGACAGCACCAAGATATTCATGAGGGATCCACCCCTAGAATCCCAATGTTGGAGGTGGGGCCTACCACCAGGCCCATCCCCAACATTGGGGATTACATTTCAACATGAGATTTGGAAGGGATAAACATCCAAACTACCTCATAAACTACACAAAAACAAGTGACAGACCAGGTTAGGCCCACAGGCCATATGTTGCCAATGCTTGCTCTATAATGCAATATGTTGATTTCTTTCAAAGCAGTTTACAAACCTTGTGTGGCTATTTGTTTAGCTATTTGCTCTGCATTTCCTTCCATGAGAATGCAAGTATCATCAGATAGTAGACAATCAACATTTGGTTGGATTAATGTATGTACTCTAATTTGTCTCATTGATCCCCATCAATAGATATTTGAGTTGTTTCCAATCTTGTGAAGCTACACATGATGCTTCCAGGAATGAATCTGCCAATAGGTATAAATATTTTACATTTTAATGAATTTGACAAATTATCCTCCTAAAAAGTTATATTAGCAAACATATGAATGTGCCCACTTTCCCACACCCTATCCAACACTGAGTATTATCTAGTGGACAAACAAATAAAAGAAGGACAAGATTTAAATATATCAAGTATTAGTGATGGTGTGGACATTTTCTTAATTATTGGACCCTGATTTGTAAGAGCTCGCATGGGTTTGTACATAAGGGAAATTAACTCCTTAGCTGTCAAATGTATTGCAAATACATTTTTGCAGTGTTTTTATATTCTGATTTTTTTATTTCTTGGCTTTCAACTTTTTTTAGGATGCCATTTTTTCCATACAGAAAGTTTCTTTTTTTTTTAAGTTGTCAAATGTGTAAAATGTTTTCTTTATTACTTCTAGTTTTCACATTATGCTTAGAAAGGTCTTTCTCATTCCAAGATTTTAAAGATGATCATCCTTGTTTTCTTCTAGTAATCTGAGGTTTTCTTTCTCTTTCTCTTTTTTAACATTTTAATCTTTGAATTATTAGTAATGATCACTAGGACAGGCAAGGCCAGGAACCAGCTTTACTTTATTCTAAACAATGAAACAGGTATCCGTATAAATCATCTTTTTTCTGCTGATTTGAGATGCCAATTTTAGGATACTACATTTCCGGAACTACTTGGTATATTCAGGGTGATAGTCAAACTATTTAAACACAGATACAATTCGTACTCCCCAATCAGTCAGAACAGGGCATCAACACATCATGGCAAAAGAATCATGAAAAGGGACAATGGTAGGTTCGGGCAGTCAGTGTGGCACGGGCCACATAGCTTGATTTCTGGACTTGGCTCTGGCTCCTCATCCACCTATCTATTCCTGCTCTCCTATCTCCTCTAAGAGCAGAACTCCTGGAGCTGTGGTCCCAGAGGGCCTCATTAAATGCTTGACCTAACAATGAAAATGACTACTCCTAGGCTTCTAGTGGTATCTGGTTTGATCATAAATGGCCTGATATTTAAAAGTGACTCTTACTCAAGGATCCTGTTACACACAGCTCAGAGCATCTCATCTGACACATGGGCTGTGTGCACGCACAGGTGAGTATGTACATCTGCCACATTCATCAGCTTTTAGCATCACTGTCATCACTGTAATTCTGGCTTAACAGGCTATTAGGAGAGCAGAAAGTCTTCCTTATTTTGTAATGCTCTGTAATAGTTGAATAGCATCAAAATTAATTTGTTCCTTGAAGTATTCATCCACAAAACTCTCTAGGCATGGAATTTTAACAGTTTTCCTTCTTCTTTCTGTTTTTTCAAAAGACAAAGTCTCATCACTCTGTTGCCCGGGCTGCAGTGTAGTGGCACAATCATGGCTAATTGCAGCCTTGAATTCCTGGGCTCAAGTGATTCTCCCGTGCTGGCCTGCCAAAGTGCTGAGATTACAGGTGTGAGCCACCATGCCAGGCTGACAATTTTCCTTCTCAATTTATCCTATTTTTTGCCTTGTTGTTACTAACTTGAATTTGCCTTCTTCTTTAAAACTTATTTTGAATAACATATTTTCTTAGAAAATTGTCTATTTTGTTCAGATTTTTAAGTTATTGGGATAGAGTAGTGAAAAGTTATTCTTCAATAATTACTACTTATACTATTTCATTACAGTCAGACAATGTAGCCAGTAGAGATTCTTCTTGGAATTCATGTAGGTTTTTGTTGTGATCTGTTTGATAAAAATTTAATGTTTCAGGTAGGATAGGATAGAGAGGTTAAGAGCCAAACCATCAAACCATATGGGGTTGCAGCTCAGTTCCACCACTAACCAGTGACTTTTAGGAAAGGTTCTTTTTTTTTTTTTTTTTTTTTTTTGGAGAGGGAGTCTCCCTCTGTTACCCAGGCCAGAGGGCAGTCGCGCAATCTTGGCTCACTCCAACCTCTGCCTTCCGGGTTCAAGTGATTCTCCTGCCTCAGCCTCCTGAGTAGTCGGGATTACAGGCGCATGCCACCACGCCCAGCTAATTTTTGTGTGTCTAGTAGAGATGGGGTTTTGCCATGTTGACTAGGCTGTCTTTAACTACTGTCCTCAGGTGATCCACCACACTCTGGGAGGCCCAAAGTGCTGGGATTACAGGTGTGAGCCACTGCATCCCTGGCCAGGAAAATTATTTAATGTCTCCATATGTAATAGAGGGATAGCAACAATGTTGCCGGTTTCAAATGGCTAATACATGTGAACCACTAAGAACAGTATCTGAAACATAATAAATACTCAGTAGATGTTAGTTTTTTGTATTTTTAAGTTGAATTTTATTTTTTTGAGACAAGACTGTTGCTCTGTCGCCCAGGCTGGAGTGCAGTGGTGCCATCTCGGCTCACTGCAACCTCTGCCTCCCGGCTTCAAGTGATTCTCGTGCCTCGGCCTCTGGAGGAGCTGGGATTACAGGCGCCCACCACCACACTTGGCTATTTTTGTATTTTTAGTAGAGACAGAGTTTCACCATGTTGGCCAGGCTGGTCTTGACCTCCTGGCCTCAAGTGATCCACCTGCCTCAGCCTCCCAAAGTGTTGGGATTACAGGCATAAGTCACTGTGCTGGCTGTTAGATTTTATTACTATCAGCCTGTGGTGTTATCTCTTTTCAAGTATGTTTTGTAAAATTTTACAGTCTTAATCTATAGAGAAGCTTAACCAAAAAAAGTCTCCTGTTTCCTAGAGAGATTCTTCTTTTAGAATGTTCTCTAATTTATACTTGATATTTATTTCTTCTTATCTTTATCTCTTTTCTTGCTCTGAATTCACATAAGATCCGGTGGTTTAAAAGAGTGTGGCGTCTCCCCTCTCTGTCTTGCTCTTGCCCTCATCTTCCACCATGATCGAAAGATTCTTCAGGCCCTCACCAGGAGCAGATCCTGGAGCCATGCTTCCTACAAATCCTGCAGAACTGTGAGCCAATTAAACCTCCTTTCTTTAAAAATTACCCAAACTCAGGTACTTCTTTACAGGAACGCACAGATGGACTAATACAGCTTGTGAGTTAACAATGATTCTTACATTTTTAAATGGTTGTGAAAAAAATCAAAAGATGAATATTATTTCATGATGTGAATATTACATGGCATTTGTACTCCTTTTATGTACCCACAAAAATTTAAAAATTTTAAAAACCTTAAAAAAAGAAAATTAGATGGCCTTTCAAATTTCAGTGTTCATAAATAAAATGCAATCAGAATGCAGCCATACCTATCTGTTTGCATGTTTTCTCTTTCTCTTTTCTCAATGCATAGAAATCTTTTTGGGGTGAGGGTGGATAGTGAGGCATATTACTTGTCTCCAATGAAACATTCTATTCCAGCTTATTTGCCCAATAATTTTGTTTGAAAATTATCCTGAACTGTTTACCTTTTTTTCCTGAGTGGTGTTTAAAATGTACTTGGAATTTGAGTTAGAAGGCAGATCATTGATAGCAGCCTCTGACAGTGATATCTGCCCGCGTGGAGAGATGGGAAGGAGGCAGCAGTAGAAAGGATCCTAAATGCGTTGTCTCTGATCATCCCTCTTTGCACGCCTCTTATTCCACAGAAGGGGAGTTCTCTTCTGGTTTTGGCTGTCCCTCCACTTTGGTACTAGTAAGTCATCTGGAAAGGTTTTCCAGTTATGAAATTGAGTGAGGCCGATGAAGACAGCTTTGGGAGATCTCCTTCAACCCTACCTTCCTGGCCCCAAGCAACACATCTTTTTCTTTTGCGTCTTGCTCACCATTTGATATGGCTTGGCTCTGTGTTCCCACCCAAACCTCATGTCGAATTGTAATCCCCAGTTTCAGAGGAGGGGCCTGGTGGGAGGTGACTGGATACGGGGGCAGATTTTCCCCTTGCTGTTCTCGTGACAGTGAGTGAGTTCTCACAAGACCTGGTTGTTTAAAAGTGTATGGCACCTTCCCCTTCACACTCTCTCTCTTGCTCCACCATGTGAAGATGTGCCTGCTTCCTTTCACCTTCCACCATGGTTGAGAGTTTCCTGAGGCCTCCCCTGCCATGCTACTTGTACAGCCTGCAGAACCGTAAGTCAATTGAGCCTGTTTTCTTTTTTTTTTTACACAGAGTTTTGCTCTTGTTGCCCGAGCTGGAGTGCAATGACGCAATCTCAGCTCACTGCGACCTCCGCTTCCCAGGTTCAAGCGATTCTCCTGCCTCAGCCTCCTGAGTAGCTGGGATTACAGGCATGCGCCACCACGCCTGGCTAATTTTTTGTATTTTTAGTAGAAACGTAGTTTTACCATGTTAGCCAGGCTGGTCTCAAACTCCTGACCTCAGGTGATCCACCTGCCTCAGCCTTCCAAAGTGCTGGGATTACAGGCCTGAGCCACTGCACCCGCCAAGCCTGTTTTCTTTATAAATTACCCCGTCTCAGGTAGTTCTTTTTTTTTTTTTTTTTTTTTTTGAGAAGGAGCCTCACGAGCAGTAGCCCGATCTCGGCTCATTGCAAGCTCTGCCTCCTGGGTTCACGCCATTCTCCTGCCTCAGCCTCCCAAGTAGCTGGGACTACAGGCACCTGCCACCAGGCCTGGCTGATTTTTTTTTTTTTTTTTTTTTTGTATTTTTAGTAGAGACAGGGTTTCACTGTGTTAGCCAGGATGGTCTCAATCTCCTGCCTTGTGATCCGCCCACCTCGGCTTCCCAAAGTGCTGGGATTACAGGTGTGAGCCACCATGTCCGGCCTCAGGTAGTTCTTTATAGCAGTATAAGAACAGACTAATATACCATTTCTTATTCCATATTCATGGAAAGAGACTCTGTAACATTAGGAAACAGTTGTCCAAAGACTACCCTCACTTCTGACAACAATGGCAAGTTGGAGGGTTCCCAAGACCACCCTTGCATTTGATAATTCACTAGAAAGACTCACAGAACTCAATGAACTCTGTATACTCACAATTATGATTTATTATGGTAAAAGGGTACAGATTAAAATCAGCCAAGGGAAGAGGCCCATGCAGCAGAGTCCAGGAAAGTTCTAAGCATAGAGCTTCCAGTTGTCTCCTTCCGGTGGAATTAGGTAGAGTGCGACTTTCCCAGTAATGATGTTTGATAATATGCACAAACTATTTCCCACCAGGGAAGCTCACCCAAGCCTCAGTGTTCAGAGCTTTTATTAGGGCTGTGTCACTAGGCCCAGTGGAATACCCATGTCACGGATCTCAGTCTCCAGCCCCTCCAGAACTGGAGCTGATACCACACGACCCAAAGCCCCCACCCTAAATCACATTGTTAGACTATTTGGAGTGACCCAAGGCACTCAGAGAAACAAAAACATTCCTATCAGGCATGACATTCCAAGAGGTTTAGAGATTACCTCCCAGAAGCCGAGGGCACAGAGGAGACCTCTCTTGGGCAAGGTTACATTCTTTACAACACAGCCTCTGTGTACACTTTCATTTACATTTCTAAATCTGTACCTGCCTTGAATTAGAGGAAAAAGATGTCAGACCCTGGTCCTCTCCTTTCTTTTGGATCAGATTTCTTCATATCTGGCAGCCAGAGCTCCTGGCATCTAGAACGGTGCTGGCACCTCAGCAGCATTCAGTAAATATTTGTTGAATGGATGAAATGTGTATGTGTGAATGAATATCTTTTAAATATGTGGTGTGAGATTGTGGCTATTCTCTAGTAATATCAAGGTGGAATAGTTTTTACTTTATTTTGGCTTTTGCTCTTTGGTGGATTTCAGAGGGAGTGGTGATGCCCTCTCTCTAGAAGGGGATCCTTTTGTTTTACAGATGAGGAAGCTAACTTCAGAAAGGATGTCACTGGGCCACTAATGAGGGACAGAGATGGGATCAGAAGAGAAGTTTCCCCCAACTTTTAAAATTTCTCTAAGCCAAATGCTTTAGTTTCTCTTTTTCTTACAAAAATGACAAAATTCTTTCTCTCTAATGAGTTTGTTACCAGACAGCAAAATTCCCTCATTTGGGACAACCTGCAGTTGCCCAGCCAGCCTGTGGTGTTGGTATTAATGAGTCAGAAATCCATCAGTTCCATGGCTGGAGTACAATAAAACTGCTAAGGGCCTAGACACTGATTCTACCTTTGAACATTAGAAATTCATCGTGTTTGCATTTATTTTGAGACTTGATTGTCTAATTGGATCTCCCAAGTGTTCCATTGCATTTTGATTTTAAAACAGAAGTTCCCACTTGGGTTGGTAGCCAAGCCCTTGGCAACAGGTATGTTCTTCAAAAGGACTTTTTAAAGGTAATGCTTGACCTGACAGTTAAGATTACAATGAAAAGACGGTAGTAGCAAGCTCAGGAGCCCAGAATAAAAGGTATTAACACAGTATATCTTATATGGCAGGGGTCCCCAACCCCCAGGCCATGGACCAGGACCCGTCCATGTCCTGTTAGGAACCAGCTGGCACAGCAGGAGGTGAGCAGTGGGCAAGGGAGCATTACCACCTGAGCTCCACCTCCTGGCAGATCAACGGCAGCATTAGATTCTCATAGGCGCAAACCCTATTGTGAACTGTGCATGTGAGGGATCTGGGTTGCACACTCCTTATGGCGATGATCCGAAGTGAAACAGTTTCATCCCGAAAACCATACCACCGTACCCTGGGTCCATGGAAAAATTGTCCTCCACGAAACTGGTCCCTAGTGGCAAAAAGACTGCGGACTGCTGTATATGGGGTTGTTCCCCTGCAACCATCAGTGTCCCCTGAGGTTCCTGTCACATCTCTGATCCAAAACTAACTGCAAGATTGACATTCACGCAGCACTTACTATGTGCCAGGCAATATCCTAAGTGCCTTGTAGATATTGAACCATTCATTCCTCACGGTGACCTTCAAGCTGCTGTTATTGTCATCATCCCTGCTGGGAAAACTGAAGCACAGACAGGTTATGTAACTCACCCATGTTTTCTCGGCTGGTAAGCAGATCTAGAATCAAGCACCAGCAGTTCAGTTTAAGTCCAATATATTGCTTCTCTCCTTCCCACTATGCCCATGCTCATCATTATAATGCCAGTTATATTACATGAAAATAAACATTTAGGATATATTGGATTTCCATTGCTATGTAACCAATGACCACAAATGTGGCAGCTTAACACAACACGGATGTGTCATCTCACAGCTTCCCTGGGTCAGGAGTCTAGATATGTTTTAGCTTGGTTCCTCTCTGCAAGGTCTTGCCAGGTTGACAGCAAGCTGCAGCCAGAGCTTCAATCTCGTCCAAGGCTTGGGTCCTCTTCCAAGCTCAGTGGTTCTTGGCAGAATTCAGTTCCTTATGGTTACAGGTCTGGCAGTTGCTTCTTCAAGTCCAACAGAAGAGCATCTCTGCTGCTCCAAATCTGTGACTTCTCCACCTCTGACTTCCAGACCATCTGTTGAAGAGCTCACCTGATTGGGTCAGGCCCACCCAGGATGATCTCCCCTTTAAATAATTGACAGTCAACTGATCAGAGATCTTCATTGCATTTACGACATCTCTTCATCTTTGCCATGCACATACAAGGGGGTCAGGGATGCGGCAGAAATCTCGAGGGCCTTCAAAAATTCTGCCAGTCGTAACACTGAAGCAGAAAATGTCACAAAAGGATAGAGTAGAGGAGGGGAGGGAATAACAGAGGAGCAATCCTTACATGTATGTATAGGAGCCTCAGGTCTCTCATTAGCAGCAGCTGGTAGAAGCTATTCCTTCCTCACCTCCACCACCTCCTTATGACTACTAACCAGTCACTATCAACATGCTTTGGCGTGACACATGCTGGCTTGACTTGTCTTAGAAAACCTTTACACTCTCTTTGCCACCTGCCTCCCCTGAACCCACCCACCCACTGCAATTCCTTATGCTCTGCCTCAGTTCTGCCATGAGCAACTCCATCCCAAGTTGTATGGCCTTCCCATCCAGGCCACCACGGCTGGGTACTCATGAAGGTATGGGTGTCATTGAGAGCTGATTAAGGGCAGTAAGTGAAGGTGTTAGCTGTGATATCATCAAGAGGAAGCTAAGGAAAAAGAGGAAGTGTGCCAGTTTATGTCATCTTGGCTCTTCTGAAACATTCTCAAGTGTCTCCAACAGGAGCTTCAGCCTCTTAGAATGATACTGGATGATCAGATAACCATCAAATAAGTTGTTAATCAAAGTATACTTCTCCTATGAATTATCTTGACCCCTCCCCACTATTTCTTACATCCCCTTCACAGCATTTGCCAGACATCATTCCTGCAAATTTGGAGGTAGGGAAAAAAATGTGCTGGGGCTGAAGCAGCAAACAGCTCTGTCTATGTCATGGGACAAAGTCAGTGAAGCTTTCTTAGTAGACAAAGCTTTACAGTGATGAGTCCCCGCTTAGCAGCCATGGAGTTAGGGGTTAGGGAAGAGCTGTTTGTTTGTTTCTTAAGTGATAGAGATCCCTTCTGTCGTTTGGTAAGACCAGAAGAGCTAAAAATAAAGCCCGGGAGATGTCCTATAACAGCAGTCAGAACTCTTCTTTGTTAAAAACAATCCCCACTGATGAAGCATCCTGAACGAGAGTGGAAGGAGGGTATGCAAATGATCTGGGGCCAGGAACAATGTCACTGACCTCCATATCCACCACCACCCTTTCATCCCCCCATGTCCAGTTCAGCACTGTGCTTATGGAATCTGAATAAAGACTGCATTTCCATCTGGAGTTTCCATTGCAGTTTGTTATCGATAGTGCTTTAGCCTTTCGGGGAGAAGGGAGCTTATGAATTCTTTTCATTCATTCATCCATTCGACCAATATTATTTAATGCTGGAAAAGAGATTATTTCTGTTCTTGGGACACTAACAATAGAAAAACTTTCTTTTTTAAATTTTTATTAAGTTCTGGGGTACATGTGCAGGATGTGCAGGTTATATAGGTAAACATGTGCCATGGTGGTTTGCCGCACCTGTCAACCCATCACCTAGATATTAAGCTTAGCATGCATTAGCTCTTTTTCCTAATGCTCTCCCTCCCCCTACCCCACCCCCTGACAGGCCCCAGTGTGTGTTGTTCCTCTCCCTGTGTCCATGTGTTCTCATTGTTTGGCTCCCACTTATAAGTGAGAACATGTGGTGTTTGGTTTTCTGTTCCTGTGTTAGTTTGCTGAGGATAATGGCTTCCAGATCCATCCACATCCCTGCAAAGGACATGATCTTGTTCCTTTTTAAGGCTGCATAGTATTCCATGGTGTATATGTACCACATTTTCTTTATCCAATCTCTCATTGATGGGCATTTGGGTTGATTCCATGAATAGACAAACTTTCTAACTTTATTATGGTAGGTAAAACTGAAAGCAAACAATTATATAATGTAATGTAATATATGATGTAGGGTAGTGGTAAGTGCTATAAAGTTCTCTTATGAGAATATGATAAAAGTTGTGGTTCTTTCCTTAAAAAAAAAGAAGAAGAAGAAGTTGGATTCAATGTTGCCTAGGATTTCCAGAGGGTCATATATCCTCTGAATCCCATCCACAGAGCTACTCTCTAGCAGTGGCTCTCAAACCCATTTAAAGTCTGATTTAGTAGTACTGATATGAGGTCTTAGAGTCTTTATTTTTGTAAGTTCCACTGGCGATTCTGCTGCACATTGTTCTAAAGGGTCTGATTTTAATCCACATTATAAAAAAGAAAAGAATAGACAAATCTAATTTACAGAAGGCTTACAAAGAAAGACAAGCATACCTACAAGACACCTAGCCAAGGGCCTGCACTGAGTTCTTCAGAATTTAGAGTCCAGTGACCTGTGCTAAAAGGCTTTCCAGCCTTGGGAGACAAGGCCCAGTGTGCCTCTGAGGCCATCTGTGTTTGCTTAAGCCCATCCTTTAATGCAGTACTCCTCCCTCTACCTTTTTAAAAATTCATGCCCCCCCCCTTTGGATCCAAATTAAAATCTCATCTTTTTCTGGATATTATGAAATAAAGTCCTTGGTGGAGTGTAATCCCCAAGGGAGAAGTGCTGTATTTTCAGTGTAATCTTATAAACCAAGACCGTTCAGCCTTGTTTTCTAAAATGTTTATTATAAAATACCAAGATTAAGATTGTATGTTGGTGTTTGCCATACTTTTCTAATACATACCATATAATTATGTCATTGTCCCTCTTTGCCCCTTTTCTGGTATTGCTCACCAAATGTAAGGCTTTGTAGCTTATGACTAAGGCTATGCATTTCTGTTCTCTGTTCTATTGTGATTTCTAGGTAGAAGAATAAGTAGATGGGAGAAGGGAGGGAGAATCTGAACAGCAGGGATTCTTGTGTAAAGATGCAAACATTTGTTTTCATTCCCCCCTGAAACCCCATGAGAATGCCAGTAAAGGGATTTTTAAAGGCACAGACCCACATCAATGGAGAAATGGGAGAGTAGAAAACAGCAACAACACTTGAAACCGGAAGAGCAGCCAGATAAGGGGTAATTTACTTAGCAGACCTAAGAAAATGGAATCCTAAGCCAACAGTGCAGAATGTGAGAAACCAACTCACTTTATGAGCCAGAACCCCCATAAGGCTTGAGAGTAGGCGGCACCAGGCACTTCTGGAAGTGGAGATGAGAGTGACAGTTGCTAAAATTAGGAGAATTGGTTTATGGTCTGTTTATGAAGCAGTCACATCTCCACATTTCTTCCCCAAGTCCAGGCAGCCAGGTTCTCCCCCATTCTGGACAAAGACGGGAGACAGTAATGCCAAGGGTCTCTAGTCTAGGAGAGGCAGGCACTGTAGAGAACAAGGATGGTGGAGCCCCCAGAAGCCATGTCCCCACTCCCCCAAATCTGTTGGCCAGACCTTCACCCTTTAAGCAGGAACTCAGTAGAGTCCTCTTTGATCATCTGACCTGCCCCAGAGAATAGACCTAAAGAGACTGATTCGGAAGTTCCACAAGGAAAAGATTCAAACACACTAAGATGAAGTTTGCAGTTGACAAGTTTATGTACAGCCCAGAGCTTCCAATAAGATTATTTGTCCACTGGACTTAAACACAAACAACATCCCTACTTCTTAAAATGGAGATAACAATGTCCCTATCGCATAGGGACATTGGTATAAGGATGAAATGAAATGGTACTTGTGAATTGCTTAAAACAGCATTTGGCACACAGTGGGAGCTATACAGGTTTTTGTTATAGATGGATAAATGGACAAGCTAAGAATTACCAGACATCTAAAGAAATCCTCTAATGTGAACAATAGAGACCAAAATAACTAGAAAATAAAGTTGCTTAGAGGCTCTGCTACTTAGAACAAGAACCAACACCACCCCATCCTCATTCATATAAATACATCTATATATTTATATGGAAATAGATATTCATAATATGTTAAAGTGTGTATATTTAATACACATTCACATATACATATACACAGAGAGTTACTGGAAATTTAAAAGACAAGAGTAAATCTGAAAAACTTAACAGTAACTTGGAAGTTAAAATTGAGAATATCTCCCAGAAAGCAAAGCAAAAAGTTAAAAGGGTACAAAATTGGACAGAAAAGAGAAGACAATTAAACAAGTCCAGGAGTTCTGATAATCAAGTATAGAAAGTCCAGAAAGTGAGAGGAAGGAAAAAATAGAGGAGCGGAAATCAAAGACATAATTCCATAACATTTCCCAGACCTGGTACATTTTCTGGACTGGAAAGGCCATGAGTGTCAAAACGGACCCACACAGAGGTAGATGACTGGACATTTCAAAACACTGGATTCAAGTGGATCCTGCCATTTCCAAGGAGAAGAAAATCAGGTATAAAATAATTGAGAATCAGGATGGCAGAAGGTCACTCAACAGCAACAGCAGAAGCAAGAAGGCAATGGAAGCTGGCACGGTGGCACACATCTATAATCCCAGCACTTTGAGAGGCTGAAGTGAGTGGATTGCTTGAGCCTAGGAGTTTGAGACCAGCCTGGGCAACATGGCGAAAGCCCATCTCTACAAAACATACAAAAATTAGTGAGACATGGATGGTGCTTGCCTGTAGTCCCAGCTACTTGGGAGGCTGAGTGGGAGGTTTACCTGAGCCCAGGGAGGTTGAGGCTGGAGTGAGCCAAGATCCTGCCCCTGCACTCCAGCCTGGGAGACAGAGTGAGATCCTGTCTCACACACACACACACACACACACACACACACACACACAGACAGAAGGCAATGGAGCAAGATCCTCAAAATACTGGAGGAAAACTGTCTACAAGCTAGAAGTTTCTGTCCAGCTAAACCAATCAAGACATTCTCAGAATCGAAGTCTGAAAAATTTATTTTTCATACACTATTTTCTGGAGGCTAGTAGGATATGTGCTCCACCAAAATGAATGAGCAAACCTAGAGGAAGACAAATCTCAGATGCAGGAAACCAGAGAGCCACCTCAAAAGATGGGCACGGAGGGGGAAGCCCGAAATGTTGGGGAAGGGAGATGCCAGAAGAAATGATGGGCGCTGGTGGTAGAGAGAGCTGAGCCATGCTGGAGCAGGCCAGAAGGCCCTCGGAGAGGTTTCTCTCTGAGGAAGATTAAATCACTAGAAAAACTGACAGTCCTCCTGAGAGAAAATAGATCACTGGCCAATAATTTGGGGTTGCATTCGTGGAACCTGGACAATTACACAAATGAGAAAACAAGGTAATTATTCTTGTGAAAACAAAAAGTACAGGAAAGTAAAGGTAACCACAGTCTAGTTCATGGTTCAGGTATAGACAGCTTTTGCCTCACCATAATAACGTGAAGGACAGAGTCTATCCCCTGCATCCACGGATTCAGCCAACTGCAGATCCAAAATATCTGACAATAGAAAGAATAAAAAATAATAATACAGCAATAAAAAATACAGATAAAAACCAATACAGTTTAACAACTATTTACATAGCATTTACCTTGTATTAGATATTACAAGTAGTCTAGAGATTATGTAAACTGCATGGAAGGATATGCATAGGTTATATGCAAATACTACACCATTTTCTATCAGGGGTTAAGCATCTCCAGAGTTTGGAATCCTCAGCGATGCTGAAACCAATTCCCTGCAGATATCAAGGGGTAACTGTATTGATCTGACCCAAATTACATTGTTATTAGAGTGAGAAGGAGGGGGTTGGGAAGACAGCCTGTATGTTGTGGGCACAGCAGGGAGGAAAGAGAGCTAAGTGCTGTCATCCACAATAGAACGTACATAAATGATGGTTAAAACAGAAAAAATCAAAAAGTAAAACTCAGAGATATTATTTATAGGCATAAATGTAAATACCAAAATAATCAGCAGAGAGGATAAAATAGTTGCTTCTGGAAAGAGAGAAATTAGAGGTGGTGAACAATGGACTGCTGGTTTTTTTAAATAAAACTAGAAGTATTTGGTTTTATAAAAATATATTGTGTGTATATGGAATAAAAATAGAAACTTAACAAAAATTTGTTTTAATTTATCAAATACATAGTAACTGTATTTTTCCTTTCACACACAAGTGGGGCTGAACGCCGCAGGTCTAGGTGATCTGGAAACACCCAGACCAGCTTTGCTCCAGCTGTTGTTGCTGTCATTTTTTTTTCCTGCTTGCATTTAATATAGGCAGAGTCCTATATGTGACCTTTCAGGCCTGACCTTAGGCAATTGCAGAGACTTTACCCGGCAGGCCCCAGGGGAAAAACTGCTCTGGCACACCAGAGTTGCAGCACAGCCTGGAGGAAGTTGCAGTCAAGGACTCAGCCCCGAGTGGTAAGTAGCAGCCACATTGCTACTCTTCTCTTAGATTTCAGAGATATTTTCCCTGCCCTGCTTCCTATCTTGTCTTGATTCTCCCTGTTGAGTTTGTTCTCTAGGAAATCCCTGCCTCAAAGGTGTGCCCCTATGATATGGTTTGGCTGTGCTTCCACTCAAATCTCATCTTGAATTGTAGCTCCCACAATTCCCATGTGTTGTGGGAAGGGCCTGGTGGGAGGTAATCAAATCATGGGTCAGGTCTTTCCTGTGCTGTTCTCGTGATAGTGAATAAGTCTCACAAGATCTAATGGTTACGTAAAAGGGAGTTTCCCTGCACAAATTCTCTCTCTTGCCTGCCACCATGTAAGACGTGCCTTTCGCCTTCTGCCATGAGTGTGAGGCCTCCCCAGCCACATGGAACTGTGAGTCCATTAAACCTCTTTCTTTATAAATTACCCAGTCTTGGGTATGTCTTTATCAACAGTGTGAAGACAGACTAATACACTCTGGTACATGCAAAGCTGCACATCTTGTGCTTTCCCTTCCCATAGAGGGGCCTCAGCTCTCACACCCAGCAAATGAAGGTGCTGGGCTAGCTCTTGTTGAAGGGTCTCTGGATGAAGCTGGAAAGTTATCAACAAACACAGCCCCTCTCCTGAACTCCTACTGTGTTTATATTACCTTATCCAATGACTTAACACTTGCTATTAATACATCCTCACCTAAAGATGAGTTCTGTTGTTTTGTTCTGGGGGCGGGTGTGTGTGTGTGTGTGAGAGAGAGAGAGAGGGTGGGGGAGAGAGAGAGAGAGACAGAGACATAATTTGGTCTTGTCTCTTCCAAAGAGATAAAAATAGCCTTGAGGGCAGAGACCCACCTTGTATCGCTGTGTCCTACAGCATACTGGACATCCAGTCTGTGATAAGGGACAATTCCATAAAGGAATAATGATGTAGATAATTTCTGTGGGATAGGTAGGAAAAAGTTGCTCCTAATCCTCAGTTTTGTTCACTGCTATGTCCCCACCACTGAGAACAGTGCCTGACACATAGTAAGTACTCAAAAAATGTTTGTTGGATGAAGGCATGAATGCACCTAAAAGGAAGACTAAACTGGGACTTGGTGGCTAGAAATGCAGAAATATTTTGGAACTCACAGAACAAGCTGTTGTTGCCCCTGCAGTAAGTGACTGGAAGTAGGAGAAGGGAGGTATCCCAAACTCTCCATCTTTTTCTCATTGAGATTCCCAAGGGCAGAGTGTAAATAGTGAAACCTTGCAGGAGGATGGGTTAGCTAAGTATTTAAAGGCTTCCAATATGCATTACCAACTGTTTCCTGTCTAAGGACTCTTTCCCTAAAGAAATACAGCAAGTAAGCACAAGATGAATAAACAAGGACTTTACTGCAGCATGATTTACAACAGAAAAACTGGAAACAACCAAAGTGTTTATTAATAAGGGACTGGTCACAGAAAAAGATTTACTATATGTTGCTTAGTGAGGAAAGTGAGACAAAATGATATATGCCTTTCTTTTGTGATATATGTGTGCATATATACATTTATGTAGATACATACAAATATGTATACCCATATATATAGAAAAATAATGGAAAGATACATATGAAATGATTACAGTATAAAAGAATTAAAGTCTGGTTTTTGTTTTTTGTTTCTGTGCTTTTTTCCTTTTTTCCTTTTTTTTTTTTTTTTTTTTTTTTTTTTTTGAGACAGGGTCTCGCTCTGTCACCTGGCTGGAGTGCAGTGATACAGTCATGGCTCACTGCAGCCTTGAACTCCCAGGCTCAAGCTATCCTCCCATCTCAGCCTCCCTAGTAGCTGGGACTATAAGCATGCACCACCACATATGACTAATGTTTGTATTTTTTGTGCAGACGAGGTTTTGCCGTGTTGTTCAGGCTGGTCTCTAACTCCTGGGTTCAAGAGTCTGCATGCCTCGGCCTCCCAAAGGGTTGGGATTACAGGTGTGAGCCACCATGCCCAGCCTGCTTTTCCATATTTTAAAAGTTTGCATTGCTTCTGTATTTAGGGGGAAATATATTTTATTCCTTTAAATGACATCATATGGCAACATTGTGTGGAAGTTTATATTGACAACGACATTGGTGAATACACCTAATACAGATACCTTCACAGACAGCAAGAGCTCACTACTCCAGCCCCCCGTACCCATTTTGAGATAAGTGGAGGTTTATTCTGGACCTACTTAATAACTAAAGATGTGTGACTCTGAATGATGTGTGATTCTGAATGACGTGCCAAATAACTTGAAAGAATATAACTTGTCCATCAGGGGATATAGACATTCAAGTGATGGGAAAGAAGACTAAGCCTGTCTTTAATGGTGAGGGGTCTGGACTGGGAGAGGAGGGACTTAGGCAGGGAGAAGAGGAGGAGCAAACAGAAGCTCCAAGCCAAGTGGAGTCAGACACCTCATTAAACTTTTACTGCGTGTGCTCCACTGTATAGCAGGTGCTCTGAGAGATATTAGAGAAGCCAAAGACAAGTTTATAGTCTAATTAGAAAGACAAGCCTAACACTTATAAAACCATTAAAGACAACAGCTAGACTGCACTGTTTATAATTAGTGCTAAGGAGTGAGATTCAGATGAGTGCTCTGATAATAGTCTAGATTTTAAATATTTTAAGATGCTTTGAATATGTATATATATATATATATGTATTTTTTAAACAATTTCATTAAACATTCAAATAGGCTAAAAAACAAGCAAAGGTTGAACACTGGAATATATGACAAATTGTGGTATTCATACAATTTCACATATAACCTCTTGGTAAGGATGTTCCAAGAGATTAGAATCTGAACAGAAAGATGTGTGAGTGCTTAATCTCTAAGATCAGCAGACAAAAGCGCTGAGGCCCCTTTTCTCCTAGGAAAGGCTTGATGGACAAGAAAGATCTATAAGGCCTAGAGACTCAAGGTGCAGAGGCTGTTAATGGATTTACTGAGGAAGGAGGGGGAGGGAATATAGAGTTTTCAGGATCTTGGATGTGACAGGAATTGGTACACAATGGTAAGGCTGGAATCTGCTGTGCAGTCGGGGGCCCTCAGACCTACCTATGGGTGCTGGGGACTTCATGCTGCTCCAGGGCTCCTCCTTGTTCCCAGACTTTCCATATCCTGAACCTGATCCAACAAGGAAATAGCCATTTATTTGGGAATTACAGAGTGTAGGATTAGGATTATCCCCCTCAATATCAAAATAATACCTGTTCGTGAGATAATTTAGCAAATATGGAAAAGAGTCAAAGGAAAAAATAAAAGTCACCTGTAATTTTCCTTCAGCTAGGGTTTGCCAGATGTAGCAAAGAAAAATAGCAATGCAATGTTTGGGAGATATATGCATACTAAAACTTATTGTTTATCTCTAGTTCAAACTTCGTTGGGTGCCCTACCTGTTATCTGGCAACCCTACCCTCAGAAGTAATCCCAACAGTGGGCTCCACTCGCCCCCTCCACTTCCCAGTCTCCTTCAGTCTTGACCATCTTGTTTACCACAGTGGATTCTGTGCCTCAAACCAAGTTTATCTGAATCCCCATGAATGTGCTGGGCTTTGCAAAGCTACTGCTTCTCTCCGAAGTCCCACCTCACATCCAGACTCCCCAGGAGTATCGGCAGCACCTCCCATCTCCTAGCAGGGCTGGATTTGTCCTGGCACTGCCCCTCTGCCAGCCGTTGAGACAGTGGGTTGGGGATGTCTGTCACAGCCACAGAGGGTCCTTGTTTCCAGGCTCACCTAACATCTGATGCTGCCTGAGGCCAGGTGAGTCAATGTCATCCCCCTGGGAAGAAGCAGAGTCTCTTGCCTCTAAGCCAGGTGCATGACCCAGTTCACTCCCACGAGGCCACAGCCAGCCTCCAACATGTGGTCAGACTGGTTCCCCGTTCAGGAACTTTCAACCTGGCAGCCCTACACTACCAAAGAGGAAGCAGACCCAGCCTGCCTTTGCCGCTCCATGCTGTGTATCCAGTCCTGGTCCTGCAGTTCCATCCCTTTGAAACCTCCTCCTTGTCTCCCTCCTCCCTCCAGCTCCATGAATCTCCTTTATCTCAAGCCAAGGCCACCTTCTCTGGCATCCATCTTCCTAAGCCCATGGCACCCCCCGCACCTCCCTCAGGGATGCAGGGTCCTTTAAGCCCTGCTTAGGAAAGGGACTGTCAAGGATTAATGACCTATAAAGTGGTGGGGTAGAGATGGTGATGAGGAAAGCGGGTCAAAAGGAGGGGAGATACCATTGGGTTATCTTCTTTCTCTTTCCTTCTATATTAGGCAAGATCTATTTACTTTGCTTTTAACAAAGTGTATTTTGGGCACTCCAATTCCTTGCCACCTGCCTGCCTACTGTCTATAGTTTGCATATCATCATAGGGTTTTGCATCTCCCATACTTTGGACAAATTGTTTTGTTTTAATAAATGGCTGTGCTTCAGGGACATTTATGTCAGAATATCATTTCCTTTTTCTAACTTTAGTAAAGACAAGCAAACATTGCTGAAAACCCAGTTAATCAATAGGGCTTGGAAGAAGAAAAAAACAAAACCCCACCTAGGGTCATTCCTAAAGCAGTCCCTGTCAATTCTGCTTTCAAGATATTGACACATACAAGTGCTTAGTAAACCAAAACCATTTTCCCACTGAATTAAACAGGTGCTAACTAAAATAATTACCTGGTTTCACAGGAACATGCTGTTGACCCCAATCTCAAATTCAACTCTGTAAATGCCTGGTATTTGAGGAAGTATTCCTAAATGTAATCCTTTAATCCACCTTAATCTCCACTCCCACCTCATTTGATCACTGACATGGAGAAGTCAATCATTGCTCTCTGCTCACCAGCCAAAGCCCAGCAAGAGTGACTTCAGCCTTCCCAGGGTAAGCCTCCCAGGAAAGGGCTAATTCTGAGAAGGGTGTTCAAACTAGCTCCAGTGACAAAATCATTTATTTGCTTCTCATTCATTGAGAGTTTAGTACCACCACCACCAATGAAACTAAAATAAGCAAAGAGTCAACAGTTTGGTACAAATAGCTGCATTTTATGATATGTTTTATTTTTTCCTTTTTTTTTTTTTTAAAAAAAAGATGCACCATTTTTTGTTTTTTTTAAAAAGGATGCACCTACTCTTTGTTTAAACACACACACACACACACACACACACACACGCACACACACACACCCTAAAATCATATAGACATACATGAAGTAAAAAGAACCATGGTTCTTCAACTGAAAATTAGACACAAAAGAAACCACTATTACTAGTTTGCAGGTTGCCCTAGACCTCAGATTTTCAAACTACAGTGGACTGATACCCTGAGGCCCAGACATACCAATTGGAAAGTGAGGACTAGGCCTTTGATCCTCGTAGAGGAAGGTGAGCTGACACCCCTTAATTGATTTGTTGCTGTTTTCAAGTAGAAATAATCTGAGGTATTTGAAGACATTTGGAGGAGGCAACAGTGAGAAGAGCAGAGGTTGCTACTCAAGGCTAATGCCAAAGGAAGACTTGATAAACACAGGACTGGGAAGCACCCCACTTGCTCCAGTGGGCTTTCCCTCTCCACGTAAACCTTTGAAGGGAGCCTGGGGGCCAAACAGGCATTACATTCTTGTCTTGTTTCTAATGCCCCACCTCCTGGCTGAGAAGATAAGTATTTTATATTCTTGAAGGCAGGGGGCTTATGGAAGGAAGGCATGCAGTGCCCAGCATGACAGAGGACCTGGACAGAGGAGAGAGGGAACAGGGATCAGAATACAGAGGAAATTCGATACCCATTCTTAGAGGAATCTGCTCATGGTGGTCCTCTCTGTAAAATGCCTCCTTGCTCCCCAGCACTGCTGGATGGAGTCCTGGAATCCCAGACTCTTCACAACCCCATTCTCCACTTCCAGTCTGGATGGATCCCTGCCTAAGGAAACAAGAGCTTCTTGTAGCTCCTCTCACAGGACATGATGGCATTAGACCCTCCATCTGGATCTAGGACTTCCCTCGTGAAGTCAGCCAACCTGGTGGTGGAAGGCTATGTTTCTGGGTGCTGCCAACAGGCTGGAGTCTGGTGGCTGCTGCATGGGCTACATGAGGCCTGCACTTCCAGTTCACATAAACAGCCACTCACACAACATCTGCCCTTCCAACCAGCCTGCTCTCCTCTCTTAGGTTATCTGTCCAGACCCTGAAGACCTTTGAGTTTGAGGACACTGACCATCCTATCTCAGGTCAGGCACACAGACCAAACTTAATACTCATACCTATTGAAATGAGAATAAGCCTCTCACCAAGGGGCACACCAAGCCTGTCTGCTCTGGCATCCAGCCTTGGAAACTGTATTTGTCCATTTTCATATGGCAATAAAGACATACCTGGTGGGGTTCCAAGATGGCAGAATAGGAACAGCTCCAGTCTACAGCTCCCAGCATGAGCAACACAGAAGATGGGTGATTTCTGCATTTCCAACTAAGGTACTGGGTTCATCTCACTGGGGCTTGTCAGATGGTGGGTGCAGCCCATGGAGTGTGAGCCAAAGCAGGGCGGGGCATCACCTCACCTGGGAAGCACGAGGGGTCAGGGAATTCCTTTTCCTAGCCAAGGGAAGCCGTGACAGACGGTACCTGGAAAATCGGGACACTCCCACCCTAATACTGTGCTTTTCCAATGGTCTTAGCAAATGGCACGCCAGATTATATCCCATGCCTGGCTCAGAGGGTCCTACACCCATGGAGCCTCGCTCACTGCTAGCACAGCAGTCTGAGATCAAACTGCAAGGTGGCAGCGAGGCTGGAGGAGGGGCATCTGCCATTGCTGATGCTTGAGTAGGTAAACAAAGCGGCCAGGAAGCTCGAACTGGGTGGAGCCCACCCCAGCCTAAGGAGGCCTGCCTGCCTCTGTAGACTCCACCTCTGGGGGCAGGGCATAGCTGAACAAAAGGCAGCAGAAACTTCTGCAGATTTAAACGTCCCTGTCTGACAGCTTTGAAGAGAGTAGTGGTTCTCCCAGCATGGAGTTTGAGATCTGAGAACGGACAGACTGCCTCCTCAAGTGGGTCCCTGACCCCCGAGTAGCCTAACTAGGAGGCATCTCCCGGTAGGGGCCAACTGACACCTCGTACGGCTAGGGGCTCCTCTGAGACGAAGCTTCTGGAGGAAGGATCAGGCAGCAACATTTGCTATTCTGCAATATTTGCTGTTCTGCAGCCTCCCCTGGTGATACCCAGGCAAACAGGGTCTGGAGTAGACCTCCCGCAAACTCCAACAGACCTGCAGCTGAGGGTCCTGACTGTTATAAGGAAAACTAACAAACAGAAAGGACATCCACACCAAAACCCCATCTGTACGTCGCCACCATCAAAGACAAAAGGTAGATAAAACCACAAAGATGGGGAGAAACCAGAGCAGAAAAGCTGAAAATTCTAAAAATGAGAGCGCCTCTTCTCCTACAAAGGAACGCAGCTCCTCGCCAACAATGGAACAAAACTGGACGGAGAATGACTTTGATGAGTTGAGAGAAGGAGGCTTCAGATGATTGGTAATAACAAACTTCTCCAAGCTAAAGGAGGATGTTCGAACCCATTGCAAAGAAGCTAAAAACCTTGAAAAAAGATTAGACGAATGGCTAACTAGAATAAACAGCATAGAGAAGACCTTAAATGACCTGATGGAGCTGAAAACCGTGGCACGAGAACTATGTGACTCATGCACAGGCTTCAGTAGCCAATTCAATCAAGTGGAAGAAAGGTTATCAGTGATTGAAGATCAAATGAATGAAATGAAGCAAGAAGAGAAGTTTAGAGAAAAAAGAGTAAAAAGAAATGAACAAAGCCTCCAAGAAATATGGGACTATGTGAAAAGACCAAATCTATATCTGATTGGTGTACCTGAAAGTGACAGGGAAAATGAAACCAATTTGGAAAATACCCTTCAGGATATTATCCAGAAGAAATTCCCCAACCTAGTAAGGCAGGCCAACATTCAAATTCAGGAAATACAGAGAACGCCGCAAAGATACTCCTTGAGAAGAGCAACCCCAAGACACATAACTGTCAGATTCACCAAAGTTGAAATGAAGGAAAAAATATTAAGGGCAGCCAGAGAGAAAGGTCGGGTTACCCACAAAGGGAAGCCCATCAGACTAACAGCAGATCTCTCGGCAGAAACTCTACAAGCCAGAAGACAGTGGGGGCCAATATTCAACATTCTTAAAGAAAAGATTTTTCAACCCAGAATTTCATATCCAGCCAAACTAAGCTTCATAAATGAAGGAGAAATAAAATCCTTTACAGATAAGCAAATGCTGAGAGATTTTGTCACCACCAGGCCTGCCTTACAAGAGCTCCTGAAGGAAGCACTAAACATGGAAAGGAACAACTGGTACCAGCCACTGCAAAAACATGCCAAATTGTAAAGACGATCGATGCTAGGAAGAAAGTGCATCAACTAATGAGCAAAATAACCAGTTAACATCATAATGACAGGATCAAATTCACATATAACAATATTAGCCTTAAATGTAAATGGGCTAAATGCCCCAGTTAAAAGACACAGACTGGCAAATTGGTTAAAGAGTCAAGACCTATCAGTGTGCTGTATTCAGGAGACCCATCTCACATGCAGAGACACACAAAGGTCCAAAATAAAGGGATGGAGGAAGATCTACCAAGCAAATGGAAAACAAAAAAAAGCAGGAGTTGCAATTTTAGTCTCTGATAAAACAGACTTTAAACCAATAAAGATCAAAAGAGACAAAGAAGGCCATTACATAATGGTAAAGGGATCAATTCAACAAAAAGAGCTAACTATCCTAAATATATGTGCACCCAATACAGGAGCACCCAGATTCATAAAGCAAGTCCTTAGAGACCTACAAAGAGACTTAGACTCCCACACAATAATAATGGGAGACTCTAACACCCCACTGTCAACATTGAACACTCCTCAGCAAATGTAAAAGAACAGAAATTATAACAAACTGTCCCTCAGACCACAGTGCAATCAAAATAGATCTCAGGATTAAGAAACTCAAAACCACACAACTATATGGAAACTGAACAACCTGCTCCTGAATGACTGCTGGGTACATAACGAAATGAAGGCAGAAATAAAGATGTTCTTTGAAACCAATGAGAACTAAGACACAACATACCAGAGTCTTTAGGACACATTTAAAGCAGTGTGTAGAGGGAAATTTATGGCACTAAATGCCCACAAGAGAAAGCAGGAAAGATCTAAAATTGACACCCTAACATCACAATTAAAAGAACTAGAGAAGCAAGAGCAAACACATTCAAAAGCTAGCATAAGGCAAGAAATAACTAAGATCAGAGCAGAACTGAAGGAGATAGAGACACGAAAAACCCTTCAAAAAATCAATGAATCCAGGAGGTGGTTTTTTGAAAGATCAACAAAATTGATAGACCACTAGCAAGACTAATAAAGAAGAAATAGAAAAGAATCAAAGACACAATAAAAAATGATAAAGGAGATATCACCACCGATCCCAAAGAAATACAAGCTACCATCAGAGAATACTATAAACACCTCTATACAAATAAACTAGAAAATCTAGAAGAAATTGATAAATTCCTGGATGCGTACACCTTCCCAAGACTAAACCAGGAAGAAGTTGAATCCCTGAATAGACCAATAATAGGCTCTGAAATTGAGGCAATAATTAATAGCCTACCAACCAAAAAAGTACAGGACCAGACGGATTCACAGCCGAATTCTACCAGAGGTACAAAGAGGAGCTGGTACCATTCCTTCTGAAACTATTCCAATCAATAGAAAAAGAGGGAATCCTCCCTAACTCATTTTATGAGGCCAGCATCATCCTGATACCAAAGCCTGGTAGAGACACAACAAAAAAAGAGAATTTTAGACCAATATCCCTGATGAACATCAATGCAAAAATCCTCAATAAAATACTGGCAAACCGGATCCAGCAGCACATCAAAAAGCTTATCCACCACAATCAAGTTGGCTTCATCCCTGGGATGCAAGGTTGGTTCAACATATGCAAATCAATAAATGTAATCCATCATATAAACAGAACCAAAGACAAAAACCACATGATTATCTCAATAGATGCAGAAAAGGCCTTGACAAAATTCAACAGCCCTTCATGCTAAAAACTCTCAATAAACTAGGTATTGATGGGACGTATCTCAAAATAATAAGAGCTATTTATGACAAACCCACAGCCAATGTCATACCGAATGAGCAAAAACTGGAAGCATTCCCTTTAAAAACTGGCACAAGACAGGGATGCCCCCTCTCACCACTCCTATTCAACATAGTGTTAGAAGTTCTGGCCAGGGCAATCAGGCAGGAGAAAGAAATAAAGGGTATTCAATTAGGAAAAGAGGAAGTCAAATTGTCCCTGTTTGCAGATGACATGATCATATATTTTAAAAACCCCATAGTCTCAGCCCAAAATCTCCTTAAGCTGATAAGCGACTTCAGCAAAGTTGCAGGATAAAAATCAATGTGCAAAAATCACAAGCATTCCTATACACCAATAACAGACAAACAGAGAGCCAAATCATCAGTGAACTCCCATTCACAATTGCTTCAAAGATAATAAAATACCTAGGAATCCAGCTTACAAGGGATGGGAAGGACCTCTTCAAGGAGAACCACAAACCACTGCTCAATGAAATAAAAGAGGACACAAACAAATGGAAGAACATTCCATGCTCATGGATAGGAAGAATCAATATCATGAAAATGGCCATACTGCCCAAGGTAGTTTATAGATTGAATGCCATCCCCATCAAGCTACCAATGACTTTCTTCACAGAATTGGAAAAAACTACTTTAAAGTTCATATGGAACCAAAAAAGAGCCCGCATTACCAAGACAATCCTAAGCAAAAAGAACAAAGCTGGAGGCATCACGCTACCTGACTTCAAACTATATTACAAGGCTACAGTAACCAAACAGCATGGTACTGGTACCAAAACAGAGATACAGACAAATGGAACAGAACAGAGCCCTCAGAAATAATACCACACATGTACAACCATCTGATCTTTGACAAACCTGACAAAAACAAGAAATGGGGAAAGCATTCCCTATTTAATAAATGGTGCTGGAAAAATTGGCTAGCCATATCTAGAAAGCTGAAACTGGATCCCTTCCTTACACCTTATACAAAAATTAATTCAAGATGGATTAAAGACTTAAATGTTAGACCTAAAACCATAAAAACCCTAGAAGAAAACCTAGGCAATACCATTCAGGACATACACATGGGCAAGGACTTCATGACTAAAACACCAAAAGCAATGGCAACAAAAGACAAAATTGACCAATGGGATCTAATTAAACTAAAGAGCTTCTGCACAGCAAAAGAAACTACCATCAGAGCAAACAGGCAACCTACGGAATGGGAGAGAATTTTTACAATCTACCCATCTGACAAAGGGCTAATATCCAGAATCTACAAAGAACTTAAACAAATTTACAAGAAAAAAATCAAGCAACCCTACCAAAAAGTGCACAAAGGATATGAACAGATACTTCTCAAAAGAAGTACATTTGTGCAGCCAACAGACACATGAAAAAATGTTCATCATTACTGGCCATCAGAGAAATGCAAATCAAAACCACAATGAGATACCATCTCACACCAGGTAGAATGGTGATCATTAAAATGTCAGGAAACAACAGGTGCTGAAGAGGATATGGAGAAATAGGAACACTTTTACACTGGTGGTGTGAAAGTGTTGGTGGGACTGTAAACTAGTTCGATCATTGTGGAAGACAGTATGGCGATTCCTCAAGGATCTAGAACTAGAAATACCATTTGATCCAGCCATCCCATTACTGGGTATATACCCAAAGGATTATAAATCATGCTGCTATAAAGACACATGCACACATACGTTTATTGCGGCACTGTTCACAATAGCAAAGACTTGGAACCAACCCAAATTTCCATCAATGATAGACTGGATTAAGAAAATGTGGCACATATACACTATGGAATACTATGCAGCCATAAAAAAAGGATGAGTTCATATCCTTTGCAGGGACATGGATGAAGCTGGAACCATCGTTCTGAGCAAACTATTGCAAGGACAGAAAACCAAACGCCGCATGTTCTCACTCATAGTTGGGAACTGAACAATAAGAACACTGGGACACAGGGTGGGGAATATCACACACCGGGGCCTGTCATGGGGTTGGGGGAGGGGGGAGGGATAGCATTAGGAGATATACCTAATGTAAATGATGAGTTAATGGGTACAGCACACCAACATGGCACATGTATACACATGTAACAAATCTTCATGTTGTGCACATGTACCCTAGAACTTAAAGTATAGTAATAATAATAAAAAAGACATACCTGAGACTGGGTAATTTATGAAGGAAAGAGGTTTATTTGACTCACAGTTTGTCATGGCTGGGGAGGCCTCAGGAAACTTCCAATCATGGCAGAAGGGGAAGCAGACACCTTCTTCACAAAGTGGTGGGAAAGAGGGATAAGGAGTGGGGGAGTGGGGGAGAGAGGGAGGGGGGATGGGAGGATGGGAGGACAGGGGGATGGGGGGATGGGGGATGGGGGATAGAAGATGTGGGATGGGGAGGGAGAGAAGGAGAGAGAAGGAGAGAGGGAGAGGGAGGGAGACTGAGGGAGGGGAGAGGGAGGGGAGAGGGAGGGAAGAGGGAGGGAGAAAGGGAGGGAGAGAGGGAGGGAGAGAGGGAGGGAGAGAGAGAGGGAGAGAGAGAGGGAGGGAGAGAGGGAGGGATAGAGGGAGGGAGAGAGGGAGTGAAGAAGGGTGAGAGGGCGAAAGGGAGAGTGAGAAAGGGAGAGTGAGAAAGGGAGAGGGAGAGAGGGAGAGGGAGAGAGGCAGAAAGAGGGAAGGAGGGAGAGGGAGAGAGGGAGAGAGGCAGAAAGAGGGAGGAAGGGAGGGAAGGAGAGAGGGAGAGAGAGGGAGGGAGGGAAGGAGAGAAGTAGACAGGGAGAGAGAGGGAGGGAGAGAGGGAGGGAGAGAGGGAGAGAAAGTGTGAAGGGGAAAAGCCACTTATAAAGTCATTAGATCTTGTGAGAACTCACTCTCATGAGAACAGCATGGGGGGAACCGCCCCCATGATCTAATCACCTCCCACCAGGTCCCTCCCTCAATACATGAGATTTGGGTGGGGACACACAGCCAAACCATTTCAGAAATCAAAAGGCCAGAGTTCCCACTAGACAACAGTGATGGTCTTCTGGAAACTCCAGGTCTGGAGCACGACTGGGCCACCTGTTCCCAACCTCCTTTTGCCTTTCCCCTCCTCCCCTTTCCTTCCCTCTCGTCCCCTTTCCCCTTCCTCCTCCTTCTTTCCTTCCCCCAGCAAAAACCACAATTAATCCCCAAACTGACCTTCCATCATGAAGCTGGGGTCAGGGTGCACTTCCATCAGTGCCTGTTTTTCATCATGGTCCTCTGGGATGGGAGCTGAGAGCCTGTTGCTTAAGAACTATCACAGGCCAGCTGAAGTTTGGCTCCTTTTTAAGCACTCTTTTGCCAGGTTGCCTTTTTTTTTTTTTTTTTGTAACCTCTGGGCTCTTCCCTGACTCCTCTCTTTGCTTCTGCAATTCCTACATTAAATTGAAATCTGGAGCTGTATTATGGATTGGCTCTGAAGACCACCCCCCTCACTCCTGGAAAGCCACAGCCCCGTGGCTGTGTCTGAGAGCAGGTTCAGCCCCTCCTTGTTCTGGGAGAAGAGCTGAGCCCCACATCTTTAGGATAGTGGTCTTCCAACTTGAGTGGGCATTGGAACCACCTGGAGGTTTGTTAAAACACAGACTCCTGGGCCCCACTCCCAGAGTCTGATTCAGTAGGGATCCGGTGAGGTCTGATAATTGGCATTTCTAACAAGCTGCGATGCTGGCTCAGGGAACACACTTTGAGAACCACCAATCTCTGTCTCCCAGAGGAACTTGAGGCTGAGTTTTCTCTATGCACCTCCCCAACCTTCTGAAGTAGAAGGCTTCCCTGCAAGAAGCTTAGGTTCATCTATGAGGAAGAATCGAGGCTGTCCTGCCTGCTGTCCTGTTTCTCTTCCTCCCTCTCTCTCCTTTTTCTTCCTTGCCTTTTTCCTTCTCTCCCTGCTATGATTCTGCGTCTGTCTCTGGGCCTCTCCACGTGCACATACATCCCCAGTGATGAGCTGGCTCTGATTTGTGCAGCAAGCTCACAGCCATCTGGAGACGCTGGGCCACCCTGACTGACATATGCTAACATACAGGCGGCAGAAAGACTCTGGGCAAAGAGACCAATTTGTTAATTTAATTGAGTTGCAAACAAGCAGGAAGCCAACAGGGTTTGTGGGAAACCTATTAGGTGTTCTCAGAACCAGCAACCGGGTTAGGTCCTGAGCTGAGGCTGGCCTCTGTGGGCCAATTGCAGGAGGAGGGAGGGGCCTGTCTCACTTCAGGACTGCCCCGCTGTGCAGAGTGGGGCAGAGATGCTCTGTGGGGGCCCGCCTGGTGTAGTGGGTGTCATTAGTGAACCCCTCGATTCCACCACCCAGAGCCCCTTTACTAGGCTGGCATTCCATCCTCCTTCTCAGAGACTTTGGAGTGAATGAGCCCCACCTTGCTTTGCTCCTCCCCTGCTTGGGAAGCAGCCTGAAGGCAAGGGCTGGCTGACTTGGAATATAAAAGCTGGGCCCCTTGCAAAGTACTTTCCCAGAACTGAGAGGTTTCCTGGGATAAAGGACAGTTCCAGGCAAACCCGAATGGCTGGTCACCCTACCACTACCTCATGTGGCCATGCAATTTGTTTTCCAGAGCCTCCAATGAGATCAGGCTAAGACTAGACTTCAGTGGAGACTACATCCTGGCTGAGTCCCTTCCTAGCCTGCCCTGCTTCCCTTGCTCCTGAGCACACATGCCTATCAATCACTTGTGCTGAATCCCTGCTTCAGGCTCCGCTTCTAGTGAGACCAGACTAAGGATGCATCACCTAAGAGTGATCACCCCACCCTCCCTGCTGATGAAAACAAACCACGAATGGGGAGGGAGTTCTTCAGCACTTCTAATGGTTCTACAGATAAGGAACAGTTATTAATAACAGATATTTGTTGATTTTCAGGGGGGCCACCTAGCTTCCCTGTGATGCCCACTAACTCCAGTTAGTCATCAAAGGAAGTGTGTCTTCGTTGCATAGGAAGCTGGGAATACTTCATCTGTCCCTACCTTTACACTGGGTACTTACTATGTAGTCAGCGCTGCTCTAAGTTCTGTGAGGGAAAGAAAAATGAGTCTGACACAGTCTCCGGCCTCCTATGCAGGTGTGTTGGTAAAATAGTTTCACACAATGTGTTGTAAGGTCACATGGGTGAGTGCCAGGACTTGCTGAGGCAGTGAGGGAGTTCAGAGAAGGCATTGCTCAGGGTGGGTTGTGGGTGCAGGCAGGCTTCTCAGCAGAGGGGCTGCAGCTGGGTTCTGAACGGGCCCAGAGTCACCAAGGTAAAAAGGAAATAGCAGAGATGTCCAGGATGCTGCCGTCTAGGTAGAGAGGCTCGGGTGTGTTTTGGAGTCAGGGAGGGGGTGCTGTTCTGGAGGGATGCTTGCACAAAAAAGGAGGGGATGGGGTCTGCAGGAGGAGATGGTGCTGTGTTCTAAGGAGAGAAGAATGAGAATGGCTCCCTGCAAGCTGGTCCTTTTGGGGAAAAAAACCAGGGCTGTGTCACCATAGCAAGTTCTTAACCTCTCTAGGCCTCCCTCTCCTTGACTGTGAAATGCAGATAAAAATATAGAACTGGGCCAGGTGTGGTGGCTCGCGCCTGTAATCTCAGCACTTCGGGAGGTCAAGGCAGGTGGATCGCCTGAGCCCAAGAGTTCGAGACCAGCCTGGGCAATGAAGTGAAACCCTGTCTCTACAAAAGTGAAACCCCATCTCTACAAAAAATAAAAAAAAAATTAGCCTCGTGTAGTGTTGTATGCCTACTAGGAAGGCTGAGGTGGGAGGATCTTTTGAGCCCAGGAGGTGAGGCTGCAGTGAGCCGCTATCATGCCACTACACTTCAGCCTGTTTCAAAAAACAAAAACAGAAAAGGAACTGGGTAGGGATGGTAGTTATGAAAATTAAATGAGGTGGCTCACGTATGCTCTGGGCATTGACCAATTGCTCACACAGTGCTGGTTCCCTTTTCCCTGGTGCGATGTAGAAACAATGCCCCAGTCCCCACCCAGTAAACACTGTTCAAATCCTGAAACCTCAAGTCCAAACTTATAAATAGTAATGCCAGACTGGCCGGGTGCGGTGGCTCACGCCTATAATCCCAGCGCTTTGGGAGGCCGAGATGGGCAGATCACTTGCGGCCGGGAGTTCAAGGCCAGCCTGGGCAACATGGTGAAACCCCGTCTCTACTAAAATTAAAAAATTAGCTGGGCGTGGTGGTGGGCACCTGTAATCCCAGCTACTCAGGAGGCTGAGGCAGGAGAATCACTTGAACCTGGGAGGCGGAGGTTGGAGTGAACCAAGATCGCCACTGCACTCCAGCCTGGGTGACAGAAGGAGACCCTGTCTCCAAAAAAACAACAACAACAACAACAAAAAAAACCAGACTAACCCACAAAAACTTGCTTAGCTCATAATGCATCAGAGTGTGTGTGTGTGTGTATATATATATTATATATATTCATATATGAGTAAAGATATAGTACAAAATAATAGTGATAATTAAACAAAATTTATTCATGAATAAAAAAGGATTTTTATGTATTTTTATAATAGCATAGCCTTAGAAGGAAAGGAGTGATGAGGAAGAGCCATGCTAGCCTTGACCTCAACCCTGAGAAGACGTCAAATGCTTCCTGCTGATCTGGGACAAATGTTGCTGGCTGTTATGAAGCAGATAGGGGAACTGATCAAAAATGTGCATCCCAACCTTGAACTGTATCTGCCACGTCTTTCTGTCCCCTATGGAGGGGCTGGCAGGGTTTGCTCTAAAGAGCCACCACTGCTTAGATGGCCATGAATGATCAGGTCTTCTCTCAGTTCCTTATACCTTCTCCTGCACCCAGAGAGTCCCATAATGAGTTCCCTATGAATGCTCAGCCATGCTGGGCCTGTGTATTAAAATGATGGTTTAATGTTACATGATCTATAGCACAGCTGCATTGGCTGCTAAATTGTGTCTTTACTAGACTTCATTACGGTTTTGTGTTTGTTCATCTGTGACTTCCTTCATAACAAGCTGTCCTAATATTTTACATTTCAATATGCATTTTTTGGTGAGTTTTAAAGCTGGTTCATGGCAACAGAAGTATGTCACATCCAACTGATCCATTGCTGAGAGATCAGGGTTTGTTCTCTTTTTGTTGGTTTTATACCAATATTTTCAGATGCACTTATAAACTTTTAACATCCTTACAATTATACCATGGCTCAGTTACACACTCAATTTTCTGCACTTACGTCATCTTTTTCATGCTGAAAGTTTGTTAATGGTAGAATGGATAAATAAAATGTAGTAAAATTCATAGAATAGTATACAAGAATAAAACTGGGCTGGGCATGGTGGCTCATGCCTATGATCCCTTTGAAGTGAGACTCTGAGTCTTAAAAAAAAAAAAAAAAGGAATAAAACTGAACACTGAACAAACTGCAGCCACACTCAGCAACATAGATGAATCTCACGAATGCAATGTTGAAAGAAAGGAAGTCAGATACAGAAGGATGTGTACGGTAATGATTCAGTGATGCATTCTTGGGTGAGAAAGCCATAAAGAACATGAGAAGATATTATTATAAAAGTCACAGGGACAGAACTGAGGACTTCTGGGGCACTGGCTAGGTTCCATTTCTTGACCTCGAGGTGGTTACACATCTGTTTGCTTTAGAATATTTTGTTAAGCTATACATTTGTGTGCTTTTGACAATTAAAAGATTGAAAAGTAACTACTACATATACTGAATTGAGTAGGAATTTTGGCCATACAAAATTCTATTTCATTTGCCAATTATAAGCTTCCTGATTTATCATTTTATCATTTATTTCTGAGTTTGCCAGTTATGTTCAGCTAAAATCCACCTAATGCCAGATAAATCTGAGAGTGAGGACTTCAAAATCTGAAAACTGCAGGCCTGCTAAGTATTTGGTATACTATAGGCATTGAGCTAGGTAAATTATATTAGTCATCATATTAGAGAAACAGAATCATTCTATAGTCATCCATCTGGAGAAACAACCAATCAGATGTCTATACAGATAGGAAGAGATGTCCTTTAAGAAATTGATTCACATGATTATGGAGGCTGGCAAGTCCAAAATTAGCAGGGTGGGCAGGCAAGTTAGAACGCAGAAAAGCCAATATTCCAGATGGCTGCAGAATTAGGAAGAGCTGATGTTGAAGGTGAAGTTCAAAGGCAGCCTATTGAAGAATGCTCTCTTGCTAGGTGGGCAAGGCTGCTCATTTTGTTCAATTCAGGCACTTAAACTGATTGGACGAGGCCCACTCACATAAAAGAGGGCAAATATACGTTATTCAAAGTCCCTTGATTGAAATGTTAGTCTCTTTCAAAAACAACCTCACAGAAACACCCAGAATAATTTTTGACAAATATTTGGGCAACCCCTGGCTGAGCCAACTTGATGCATAAAATTAACCATCACAGTAGGTGTCACATGACATGTACCTGGTTTACAGCCTCCTAATTTGATTATTCTGTCCCCCATTTTGCAGAAAGCATTTAAATACCTTGTCTGTGGTTGCACAGCTGGGAAGCAGCAGAGACAGGAGTTAAATCGAAGTCCATGTGACAACAAATACCAGTGTTGAACAAGCTTTTTTCCTTTTTTGGCATTAAGGCCAACTCCGTTTTAAAAAAATGGGCTACATATTTTCATTTCTTTTCATTTCACTTCATTTCATTTTGTTGTTGTTGTTGTTGTTGTTGTTGTTTTGAGATAGAGTCTTGCTCTGTCACCGAGGCTGGAGTGCAGTGGTGTGATCTCGGCTCACTGCAGCCTCTGCCTCCTGGATTCAAGTGATTTCCTGCCAATTTTTGTATTTTTAGTAGAGACAGGGTTTTGCCATGTTGGTCAGGCTGATCTTGAACTCCCGATCTCAGGGGATCTGCTTGCCTCAGCCTCCCAAAGCGCTGGGATTACAGGCATAAGCCACCGTGCCTGACCGTTACATTTCATTTCTTTTTTCTTTTTTTTTTTTTTTTTGAGACAGAGTCTCGCTCTGTCGCCCAGGTTGGAGTGCAGTGACCGGATCTAAGCTCACTGCAAGCTCCGCCTCCCGGGTTCACGCCATTCTCCTGCCTCAGCCTCCCCAGTAGCTGGGACTACAGGCACCTGCCATCTTGCCCGGCTAGTTTTTTGTATTTTTTTTTTTTTTTAGTAGAGACGGGGTTTCACCACGTAGGCCAGGATGGTCTCGATCTCCTGACCTCGTGATCCACCCGTCTTGGCCTCCCAAAGTGCTGGGATTACAGGCTTGAGCCACCGCTCCCGGCCTACATTTCATTTCAATCCAAAATGAAAATAACTTGATTGAATCTCGTGGGGAAAATGTATTTAAAATATAATTACCCAACTTACTGATGGGAAATTGACAATTGCCTTTTCTCTTTAGTGACCAAAATGCTGTATCTGGACATTATTGAAAGAAAGCAGTTTTCTAATATTTCACCCTGTCGGAAAACCAAAGTGGGCTGTGTGTTGCACGTTCCTGCACTCTGGTGCATGCCAGAAAGGTGAGCGAGGACAAGCAGGCTTAACTTTCCATGGAAGCGGGCGCAGCTGTACAGATAAGCAGAAGGAAACTGCAGGGCGCTGTCCAGGGCTTGAGTGTCTGATGGCTCTGGCTTTTTATCTTGTCTAATCTCACTTCAAACCTACCTTTCCCTAGAGGTAGAGTATTATTAGCACAGCACTTAACATTATCAACCTTGACCTGATGGTCTTTGGAGGCTACAAATGGAGTGGACTGAGACAGACAGCAAGAAGGGGAAGGAGGGGAGGAGAAGGTATGGAGAGAGGGAGGGTAAAGAAGGAGGAATGGAGAAAACTCAAGCACAAGAGAGATGTCTTTTGAGGAAAAAAACAAAAAACAGCACAGAAAGCCAGGAGAAAGAAGCTGCTTAAGGATGTCTGATTTGTAAGAGAAAAGAGCTGTGATGGGCTTCACGGGCCCACAGAGTGGTGAAAACCTGGTGCAGGAGTATGCACAGCCCTGCAGAAGGAAGAAAGTGGTACCCACAGAGATGGGGGCTGAGCCATTTGGAGAGTATATGGGAGTCAGAGAGCTGTGGCTGGTGGAGGTGGCGGGGATGGTCCTGGAAATATTGTCAAGGCCATGAGCCACCAGCCTGATGTGTGGGTGGCTCTTTCTCTTTTTGATTTTTGATTTTTTTGAGACAAGATCTCACTTTTTCACCCAGGCTGGAGTGTAGTGGTGTGATCAAGCTCACTGAAGCCTCAACCTCCCATCTCAGTCTCCTGAGTAACTGGGATTACAGGCATGGCTAATTGTTATATTTTTATAGAGATAGGATCTCACTATGTTACCCAGGCTGGTCTCAAATGCCTGGTCTCAAGCGATCTGCCTGCCTTGGCTTTTCAAAGTGCTAGGATTCCAGGCATGAGTCACCATGCCTGCTCTCTTTCTCTTCTTTACAAGTCGAATGCCAGAGGAAAGAGCATGGGCTTTGAAATATATATAGAAAGAGATGTATTATAAGAAATTGATTCACATGATTATGGAGGGTGGCAAGTCCAAAATCTGCAAGGTGGGCCGGCAAGCTAGAACTCATAAGAGCCGGTATTCCAATGGAAATATCGAAATTCAACTTAAAATAATGTCACTACAATGCCATATCCATATGAAGGCCAATTTGTATTTATGTGACATATTTACGTGATACTGTATTAAGTGTTGCTGGTAAAAAGAGGATATTATTTGTCTTTTCTCATAGGATTGCAGGAGAATTCAATATGATAATAAATATGAAATTCTAGGCATAGAGCTGGCTCCTTTCTTCCTGCTGTCATCTTGAGTAATTGTAGCTTTGCCACTTTTCAGCACAGTCACTGTTTCACGTTGTTGTTTTCTCTCTCCAGTGAGATGGAAGTACCTTAAGCGGTTTTCTCTCTCCAATGAATGGGTCACAATAGGGGAGAGAAGAAAGAGAGGAGGCTGAGATCAGACTGGGTAAAATCACAGTGCTACCATGACTGTTACCTTAGGAATGTCATTTACCTGCCAGAGCTCTGTTTCTTCTCACCTGTACAATGGGTTTATAACACCTACCTTGTAGGGATGTTGCAAACATCAGGAAAAATGAGTGTTCAATGCCTGTCTTAGTAGGCCCTAAACTATGATTGATCCTAGAGTAGCTAGCCCAGAGCTAAGCCCAGAGTAAGTGCTTAATAAATATTTGTGAATGGGACTCTCTGAAGCCCAGTCCCAAGGTGAGCTGGATTTCCAGGAGTTGGCAATGAAAATCCTTGGATTGTGTAATCTGAGAGCTGAATGTGTGAGTGAAGCGGTTCTAACAGCATAGCACCAGCAGCAGAGGGTGGTGGCGGGGCGGCAAGGATCCCAGGCACCCAGCCTTCAAACCACTTCCTCTGCCTCAGGGAGAGGCGTGCGTGCATCCCTGAGGTCAGTGGCCACAAGGGACTCAGCCCTAGGGGACAGCAGGTGTCAGATCAGCCTCCACAGACCCTCCACTGCATGAATCCACTTGTCAGGGCAAATACTCACTTCCTTCATCCCCTCTTCCCCTGACTTTGAAACACTGAGCTCTGGTGGAAAATTAAAACCCACTTTGTCACATCCCCCAGGGAGAAAAGGGAGCTTGGAGCAGACGTTTAACACCAGAATTAGCACTCACAGGGCACTGGTAACACCAGCTCCCAGCTGAAGACCTCTGATCCCAGACATGAAAGCCATTTACTTCCTAGTGGAGGCCAGACCAGGATAGTTCCACCTTTCAAGGAGAAAGGTCACAAGCCCTTGGAGGGCTTTAGAGTGGTCTTTTCTGCCCTGCCCATGGCGTCTGCTGTGAGGAAATCTGGCTGTAGCTATTCAGGTTAGCCCTGATTGCAGACAGAACTTTCAACTGCACATCACCTCAAGTCCTGCTGCTCTGCTGATCCAGACCCTGACCCCAATGCACCATCTTGACAGTATGGGCAAGTCCTCAGGCCAATCCAGATGCTTTTCATCCCTTCAAAGGTGTTCAAGTCCTCCCACTCCATGCAGACTTCCCTGACCATTCCAGCCCGGCTCATCAGCCTCTCCCCTGACCTCCAGCTGCCCTTGGAGGCCTGAGTTTAGGCTGTGCTTATACACACATGTGCTGTTGGACTGTCTTCCACACAAGGAGCTCGTCTCCTGAGTTAGTAGATCCCCACAGGTCCTTTCCTCTTTTCCCATTTCTGTCCGACACATGGCCACTTGCCCAGCCCCAGCTTCCATCCTCTGTGCCCTGGGCCCGTGCAAGAGCCTTCTAAATGGTTTGTTGTGCCCGCTCTTGCCATGGCACCATCCATTCACCAGCCAGAGGGCTATCTTTAAAAAGCAACATTGTCACCTCAAGTCTCCCTCCCTATCCCCCACCTGAAAAGCCTTCAATGGCTTTGTATTGCCTTGAGCATGGCTCACAAGCCCTCTGCAATCTCATGATTACCAAGCAAACAATGACAGTAGTTACTCGTTACTGTCAGCCCTCCCAGTGAGATTAGAAGGCCTGTGAGGGCAGGAAACTTGGTTACCACTCCATGTACAGGGCCTAGCACATTGCTGGTACCTCACTATATTTTTGTTAGATGGCGGGATGAGTGAGGGAATAACTGAATCAATGAATGCCCTGTGAGGCCTTGAGATTGCTGCAGTGGTTGCATTTAGTCCCTATCCTAGGTCACATTTTCTGGTAGCAGAATGCCTGGCAGGAGGGGTTGTGAGCACATGACTGCTTAGAGAAAGGCATTCAGTGGACACCAGTCAGCGAGCTGGGGAAAGCCAAGTGTGGTCGAATAAAAAATATATTTGCTCTTTGCCCCATTTCTGGCATAGATATTCCTAAAACTTGTGGAACCCCCTGAAAGACAGGAGCGTCTTTTATCATTTATAATGAGCCCCTTTTGAACATATCTGAGTCTATGCTAATGAGATGGCTCTTGGGAGCGCCCCTAGATAGCTTCAGGATAGGGACTGGTCACCAGAGGAACCAACCAAGGGTCTGTGCTAAAGTGTGGAGATTATTTCGTTTTTCCTACATTATGGCAACTTATCTCAAAATAATGTCTCTCTCCCTTACTTCTGTGCTAATTGTCTTTTAAGCCAGGGAAAGTAGGATCAATGGGCCCCAAGTTCACAAGTCCTGCCCTTGTCCATGTGGCATGAATGTGAACAGCTCTCCCCATGAGACCTGCTGCCACTGTGTGGGATGATGCTCCTTTGCAAGCTCTGGCCTCTCCTCTGCACACAGAAGATTGCAAGTCGAGATCTCATTGAGAACCAGCTTGCAAAGGGTAATGGCATGATCCTGGGTTGGGAAGGGTGTGGGGTGCAGTTGTGGGGGAGGCTGCCCAGGACATTAATGTCTAGCTTCAGCTGAGCCAGCCATTCCCAGTCACAGGGCTCCATTCCAGTTGCTGACTGCTCTCAGTTTTCTGCTTGTGACACATCATTAAAGTCAGGCTCTGTCCCTGTTCCCTGCCACCTCGTTTTAATATTAATTGCAGCCAAAGCAAATTAGAACAAATCTGCTGTTCCTGAAACATGCTGTGCATGACGGAGCCAAATGTAAGTGATTTTATTTTTACGCAAGTTATTTATGTGATTGCTCTCTTCCATTGGTGCTGATATGAGGATGACTGCTTTTGAAAGTGGAAGCTTTGGGTTCCTCACTGTCAAACAAACAGCCAGGAAGTGACTGCTGGGAGACTAATAGATCCTAAGACTATCCAGCCGTACTTCAGCTTTGGAGGGAAGAAAGAGGAAGAAAATGCCTATGTCCTGATTGGCAAGGGACGGGGTTTGCTTTGTGGCTGCCCTCCCCTCCAGAACATTGGTCAAATGTATGTCCCAAAGTCCCATCCAGCCTGTGGCATGTCAGATCAAGGCCAGAATTGTCTGTCTCTGTGTTGCAGCTCGGCCGCTGCCCGAAGGCAAGTGACTGGTGTCAAAACAGACCCTTTGTCCTCACCACTTCCTTGGAATATGCAGAAAGCATGTGTCTGGGGAACTTAAGCTGCCAAGCTTTGCTTTGGGGAGACTTCAGTGAAAATATATGCCACTTCTTGGTGGCAGGACTTGGTGGGTTGGGCACGTGCAAGAGGCAGACAAAGCATTTTTTTTTAGAAAAACAGTAAAGCAGGGTAAAAAAGCAAAAGGGGAAGAGAATTACTAAACTTTGGATATTTGATCCTTCCTTCAATGTGGAAAAATATGAACGCTGGTAGGTTTCCTTTTGTATCATTTGAATTTCGGTGTATGTGGGGAAGCAGCTTGCAGCATCTGTTCAGGATGCGGGATTTTTATGATCTCAGACACACTTGCCCCCATGGAAAGGTGGAGAATGGGAGAGGGTGGGGTATTAGTAATTTGTGTAAGAATTTTACATTCTTAGAGGTTGATTTAGGAGTTCTTTGTTTGGCAAAGCCAGATCTAGAGAAAAATAGCCCAGAACATGGCCCACCTCCCTGTGGGTATAAATAGTCCTTCCTGGAGCCTAGGAATGGCCTGTGCAGTGCACACTTGAGTGAGCAACAGCATCAACTGTGGGACTTGTTAAAACAGATTGCTGGGACCCACCGGAGAGTGTGTGATTCAGCAGGTCCAGTGTCGGGCCTGAGAATGGACATATCTAATAAGTTCCCAGAGGTGCTGATGCTGCAGGGACAGGAAACGCACTTTCAGAACCACTGGCCTAGAACATGGTATCACCCAAGCTGAGGGGGCTGACGTGCAGTTCTGGAGCTGAGCAGACAGTGTGGAACCTTTGTGGCACTAGGTTAGTGGCTTAGTGTTTGCCACAGCAGGAAGCTGTGGAGGTGTCAGTGGTTTCAAGCAGTCAAGTGGCTATCCCAGGAGGGAAAAAAGAAGCCCTGAGTGTAGCTCTTTCCAATTTCTGTGGTGTAAATACTCCTATCATGGCCAGCTTCAAGCTACTAATATGATGCTACTGAACACTGAGGAAAAATGTGCCTAATTCAGTCTTTCAGCACATCAGGGAGGAGAGGATTACTGAAGGGGAACAGGCCTATAGCTTGGTACGTCTGCTGGAATGACTGAAAGGGCTGTTCACCACTATGGGAAAGTCCTGAGGCCTCTCACTGGAAGAATGAAGAACAGAAAGTATGGGAGTGGAGTGGCCGGAAGAAAACAACTGGTTTGTTTCTCTAAGAGAGAGGAGACTTGCATCTGGCCTGCCCACCCTTCTCTTGCCTGCTAACCTGGGACACAAAAGATTGTTACATGTGTTTTTTTTGTTTTTTGTTGTTTTTTTTTTTTAAGTTAGTCCAGGCGGGGTGGCTCATGCCTGTAATCCCAGCACTTTGGGAGGATGAGGTGGGTGGATAATGAGGTCAGGAGTTAGAGACCAGCCTGGCCAATATGGTGAAACTCTGTCTCTACTAAAGATACAAAAGATTACCCGGGTGTGGTGGTGGGCACCTGTAATCCCAGCGACTTGGGGGGCTAAGGCAGGAGAATCGCTTGAACCCAGGAGGTGGAGGTTGCAGTGAACAGAGGTCACACTATTGCACTCCAGACTGGGTGACACGACAAGACCCCATGTCAAAAAATATATATATAAATATTGTTATGTTTAATAAAGCTAAGTTTCAGAGGTACAAAAAAAGAAAATAAACATCATATATTGTTCCACTGTGCAGAAATAAACACTATTAATATGTTGGTTTCTATTCTATTTTGTTTAACATGTATACACATACATAATTATTCACACAAGTTTTATGGAGTTGTTACATATACTGTTTTGTAACCTGATTCTTGCATGTAATAGAGAATCAGGAACACTTTCTCATGTAATTAAATGTTCTACAACACAATTTCTAATAAGTGAAGAGTATTCCCTTATGTAGATACATCACCATTTATTTATTGAATCTCCTCTTCCTGGAAATTTGCTTTGTGTCCCACATTGTTTAATTACAAACATGCTCTGCTGAACAGCCTCATATCTAAATATGGCCTCATATCTAAATACAATTATTTCTTGGAATTCAGTTGTCTGATAGGAAACACTGGCTCAAGCACAAGTGTGCATGTTTTTAAACTTTTGATTCATAGTGTCAAGTTGCCTTCCAGAAAGGCCATCGCTGTTCACACTCCCACCGGCAGCATTTGCAAGGTCCCTTTTCATCACCCTCTTACCCACAGTGAGTTTTACAAGTTTTTAAAACTCAAATGTATTAGTGAGGCGGTTTGTTTTTTGCTTTTGTTTCTTATGTTACAATGAAACAGTCATGTCACAAGAAACTGACTGGCATTCAAGTATAAGACAGGCAATCAATGAGGTACCACCCCGCTGAACTTCAAAGTTCCACTAAAATACTTTAATATTTGGGTTCCAGGGAGATGATAAAAATTGCAGCTGTTGCAGTTAACTATGCTTTCTACAACGTAAGTGTCTTGATGGAAGCAGAGAGGGTGGGAGGAGCTGGGGCATCCAACAGTGCTCAGGGAACAGAAGACCAAAGAGCCACCAGGCAGAACCATCTCTCACAATAGAAGACTGACATTTTGTGATCACAGCTCCTGAAAGGAACAAAGAATGGACAATAGCAGGAACTGGAGGAGAAAAAGAACAAGCTATTAACAAGCAAATTAAGACCAGACAAGGGAGATGAATCAGAAGTGATCCAATAACCAGCCCTGGATTAAGTGCATCTGGCTCTCCTGGGGATTTCACAGTCATTTGCTTCAAACTGCTAATCTTTTCTGAGAGGTTCCCTTCAAGCCGTCTGGAAGGAATGAATAAATGGATGGCTTAGCCAAATAGTTACTCCTGCAATGTTTTATACATGGGTTAGCATACACATTGTCATGCCTCATTGATTCAGGATTTAAAGTGTGGCTGTTTTACAGAATTACAGAATTTTAGAGCTAGAAGTGACCTAAACGGCTTTTAGTCCACCTGTCATTTTGCAGACAAGGAAACTGAAGCTCAGATAGGTCATATGATTTTTTTCCTATTTCATGCATCAAAATATTGGCAGAGCTAGGACTAGAACCCAGGTCTACAGCTTTTAGTTCAACACCATTTTACTAACTAGTTGCCATTGGTTACTCTAGTATTTTTCTAAGTTTACTTAGCTGCGAGCAACAGAAATATTTAACATGAGTAACAAGACCAAAAAAGTAGAATCAGTAATTTCACTACTTCTCTTTCCTAGGTGGGATATTACAGAGGCAGGCGCATATGCATAGGAGGGTGAGAAAAATCACTCAGGTGTGTGTGACATGGGTAAATGATAAAGTCTCATTGCCTCATTTGTAGCATGGGGTTGATAATAAGATCTACCACACAGGTCAGGGTGAGGTAGCAGAGAGCTTGGCACATGGCATTCAATATATAATAACTAGTTTCTTCTTTTTTTCCTCCTCCTCTTTCTTTCTTCTTCTATTATTATGATTATATGAGAGAATGCCAGTTAATTCTTGGTTTAAGCTGAGGCAGAAAGTCACCTTTCAGGGGCTATTGCTTGCATGCAAATATCTAAAGTCACAAAGGCACCAATTGCCCTGGGCGAGAGCAGGTAAGATCTTTTGTGGCTGGATCTGTCTGCCTCCTGATACCTCCTGGCATGCTAGTTGGTGGCTAGGGAGGGAGGCAGGTCTGTACAGAAGTCAAGGGAACTGAGCTGGAGGAAAGGGAGAGATTGGTGACTCGCCCCATCATTTGGGCCTAGAGACTATAGGGAAGGCTGTCACTGGAAACCCCTCCTGACCCTGCTTTCCTTGGCATAGAAGGTTGTGTTGCAAAAACAACAGCTGAGCTTAGGAGAGTGTGAGCAGAAAAAGGATCACTCTTGGAGCAAAGCTCAGGATGTAGGGTCTGTGGTCTCTCACAGTGCTGATTACTGTTAGCCATACTTGTAAGCCTGAATATGTTAACAACCCGGCAGTGCAGGAATAGTGACCAGCAGCGCCCCCATGTGGCTGCAATGGAAGCGGCACAAATACTAAGTTAAGCACACTTGGAAGCTCACTCTGGCTGGTATTTGCAACCTGAACTGACTTTGAAATAAATAAATCCCGGGCAGTTCTGGGTAAAGCAAAAGATCTCCAGAGGGATGTGTGGGATTTTCCATTACTTTGGGCAGCAATTGCTCATTTAATTATTTTGAACCATTAAAGTGCCCTTTACTCAAAGCTGGTCAGAAGGGATACTGGTCTATATCCTTGAAAACACATATTTATAAATACGTACAGAACAATCACAGCTGAAGTCCTTAATAGTTCTGAATTAAATATGTTATACACAACTTTGAAAGCTTTATTTAGCTATGGTCCCTAGCTTTAGTTAATAATTATAATAATAGTAATAACAAAACATTAACTGTATGCTGACTACATGCCAGATTCTATATTACATATATGCATTATCTCATTGAACATTCACAGACACTTTATCAGGTGGGTACATTTTATAGATGAGAAAACTGAGGGCAGGCGGTTGACGTGCACAAAGTTACATGTAACCAGGAGGGAGAAAGTTAAGATTTGAAATAAGCCTGACCTGACTTTATAATTCTGCCTCGTAAAAGCAGTGTTTAGGCTGGGCGCAGTGGTTCACGCCTGTAATCCTAGCACTTTGGGAGGCCGAGGTGAGTGCATCACCTGAGGTCAGGAGTTTGAGACCAGCCTGGCCAATGTGGTGAAACTCTGTCTCTACTAAAAATACAAAACTTAGCTGGGCGTGGTGGCGTGTACCTATAATCCCAGCTACTCGGGAGGCTGAGGCACAAGAATTGTTTGAACCAGGGAGGCAGAGGTTGCAGTGAGCTGAGATTACACCACTGCACCCCAGCCTGGGTGACAAGAGCGAAACTCCATCTCAAAAAAAAAGAAAAGCAGTGTTTACAGAATGTTGCATTCTCTGGTATTCCTCAGACTAACACTTGGGAATTTTTAGCATCTATTTGATGCTTGTTATTATAGTTTTATATCAATAGCAAAGTCATTATTCCTTGCTTATTTTTATACATTTATTTGTATATTGACTGTCTCTCTTAGTGCCTGGTACAAAATAGGAGCTTAATCAATAATAGTGGAATAAAAAATGAGTATTATACTTGGCCTGAATATTCCCTCCAAATGACAAACATTCCAGGTTTTCCAACCAATAAAAGGAAGCTCCAGAAAGAAGTTATGTTTCTGGGGCTGCCTCCATTAAGAAGGCCCGTGGGCCAAGACTGTTGGTGTGGGCCGTGTTGGCCCTGCCAGGCCTCTCCAGGATCTGTCCTGTGGCCCTCAGCAGGACAGGCATTCCCCTCATTTGCTCACTAGCAGGCCTCTGTATTCCCATCCTAGAGCTTTCCCCTGCCATTCTCCCCTCCCAGAATACCATTCTCCACCTCAGTTTGGGCTACTTTCAATTCTTTTTCTTCAAGACTTACCTTTTCCCCAGTTTTCCCTGCCCCTTCACCTTCACACACAGAGATGAGTCTCCCTGTTTTTGGAGCTCCCATGCTTGCAGTATCATTAGGAGAGGACAGAGTTGAAAGAGGCCCAGATGCTACCCAGACCTGGATGGTGTAATGGACTAATGTGGTTTGGCTGTGTCCCCACCAAATCTCATCTTAAATTGTACTCACATAATCCCCACATGTTGTGGGTAGGACCCAATGGGAGACAATTAAATCATGGGGGCGATTTCCCCCATACTGTTCTCATGGTAATGAATAAGTCTCATGAGATCTGATGGCTTCACCAGGGAAACCCATTTTGCTTGGCTCTCATTCTCTCTTACCTGACACCATGTAAGACGTGCCTTTGCTTCTCCTTTGATTTCTGCCATGGTTGAGAAGCCTCCCTAGCCATGTGGAACTGTGAGTCCATTAAACCTCTTTTTCTTTATAAATTACCCAGTCTCGGGTATGTCTTTTTCAGCAGTGTGAAAACGGACTAATGCGGATAGCAAACCTCTCCTTGGCCCAGGGTTGCTGGGAGGTGCTTCAGGGAGCTACCTTGGGGAAAGGGTCAGCAAACGGGAGCCCATACTGGAAGAGTCCTGGGTCTCCTGTCGCCACTTAAACACGATGCCCTACTTCCATCTGTAGGATGTGACTTCCTTTGAAACAAGATGTTAAACGGTCAAAAATATGAAAAACAACTGCTCTATTTCCACCTCCTGCTTTTACAGATAAGAAAACCTCAACTCTTATTTAGACCTCAAAATTCCTCCTTCTTTCCTTGGTTCCTCCCTTCCTTCCTTCCATGTAGCAGAGTTTTGGCAAATGCGCCCCACATGGGACACCTTATTTCCCTGCTTTCCTTGCAGCTATTTCTGTGTGGCCATGTGACAAAGTTCTCACTAACAGAAAATGAGTGGAGTGACAGGGGCAAGTTTTGCATCACTCGTTTAGGAGGAAATAGCGTGTCCTTCCCTTTTCCTCTTTCTGGACTCCCATGTGCTGGGTCACAAATGGGCAGTGACTCAGCTTGGCCCATGCCTGTGGGGACAACTGCCTGAGCCAGGGGTCTCTAACTTTTTTTTGTGACATGGACTCCCTTGGCAGTATGAAGCCTATGGACTTTATCACTCCATATGCATTTATTTTAATGTATAAAATAAAATGCAGAAGGTTACAAAAGAAACCAGTTGTATTGAAATACAGATATTAAAATAAGCACACACACAAGCACACCTAAATTTGTGACACAGTAAAAATGTACTTCTTTATTCACATTAAATAATAAAATCTAGTAGCAAGGCTGATAACAACTGTAATTTTAAAACGGTAATAAACATTAAGTGATATTTTGAGATATCTTCAACACTGTAATGTGAGATGAAAAATCTTTATGATTTCTATTGGCCACAGAGTCCTCGATCTTTCTAGTACTACAGAGGCTTATTTCCATTTGCATAATTGAAGGAAATGCTAAAATTTATGTAGAAGTTTTTGAAAATATAGATGTAATTTTTTTTCTATGCAAGTTCACAAATCCCTTGATATCTATCTGTGGACTCCAGGTTGAGAACACTTGCCTTAGGGCAGGAGTCCCCAGCCCCTAGGCCATAGCTGGTCTGCGGCCTGTTAGGAACTGGGTCTCACAGCAGAAGGTGAGCAGTGGGCAAGCAAGCAAAGCTTCATCTGTATTTACAGCCACTTCCATCGCTCACATTACTGCCTGAGCTCTGCCTCCTGTCACAGCAGCAGTGGCATTAGATTCTCACAGGGGCATGAGCCCTACTGTGAACTGTGCATGTGAGGGACCTAGGTTGTAGCTCCTTATGAGAATCTAATGTCTGATGATCTGTCACTGTCCCCCATCACTTCCAGATGGGACTGTCTAGTTGCAGGAAAACAAGCTCAGGGCTGCCACTGATTCTACATTATGGTAAGTTGCATAATTTTTATACTTTTCATTATATATTATAATGTAAATTACATGTTATAATATAAGACAATAAAAATAATGTGCACAATAAACGTAATGCACTTCAATCATCCCCAAACCATCATTCCCCCACCCTCTGGTCCATGGAAAAATTGTCTTCCACAAAACTGGGGCTGCCTCCATTTAGGAAATCCATGGACCAAGGCTGTTGGTGTGGGCTATGTCCCCAGACTGGTCCCTGGTGTCCAAAAGGTTGGGGACCGCTGCCTTAGGGGATGTGACAGCAAAAAGATGAAGAGAACTTGGATCCCTGAATGTTTTTATGGAACAGAGCTACCCTGCCAGTCTGGGTCGCTCACCTCTAGACTATTATGAAAGATAAATAAACAAATCTTACTTAAGCCATTGTAGTGGTGAGTTCCTGTTATAGCAACTTAGCCTATATCCTAACTTCTATACCCAGAGAGAAAATGGTTTGTTACATATTCTGTTTTCTACATTTATATAAATGGTTTTCTGTTAGTTGGTCTCCCTAACCATCTCTTCCTTTCTTGCATATAGACAATATCTAGATCGGGGTTGGGTAGAGACTAAGTGTTCAGTTCATATGTGCTGAATTAATACAAATTTGTATAATTGAGTCCAAAACACTAGAACTGGCCGGGCCTGGTGGCTCATACCTGTAATCCCAGAACTTTGGGAGGCCGAGGTGGGTGGGATGGCTTGAGGTCAGGAGTTTGAAACCCGCCTGGCCAACATGGCGAAATCCCATCTCTACTAAAAATACAAAAATTAGCTGGGTATGGTGGTGCACACCTGTAGTCCAAGCTACTCAGGAGACTGAGGCAGGGGAATCGCTTGAACCTGGGAGGCGGACATTGCATCGAGCCGAGATAGTGCCACTGCACTCCAGCTTGGGCGACAGAGCAAAGAACAAACAAACAAACAAAACCACTAGAACACTAGCGGTCAGTGACCTGTGCGGGGGGGCTTTGGCCAGTGAAGTACTATGTGTAAACCTTGATTTTTGTGATCTATTAGCTGTGTCACTTTGTATAACCATAACCATTTACATGCTTTTCAACCTCAATTGCATTATTTATTATAACAGAGATGATAATTACTTGAAGTGTTCAAAGTCCAATGGGGTAGACAGATGATGCCCTAAAATAGATTTTAGTAGCGTAGATGTTGTTGGTCTTTACTATCAGTCACACTTGAAGTCCTTGAGTGTGGGACTACAGCACTTCCGAGATGGCTCCCTGCCTGTAGTTGCCGCTTACTGACTTGGGGACAAAGGTAGAGGCAGGGAGCTATGAACGTTCTCCTTTAGCCTGCTCTCGTCACTCAGCAACAGTGATAGCTACCCTTTCCCAAGCACGTCCCACGTTCCAGACACTACACACTGGCTCACTGTAGCCCTAGGAAGAAAACACTGTTGATGTGATTCCCATTTGGCAAGGAAACTGAGGCACACAGAGGAAAAGTAACTTGCTCAAGGTCTTTCCATTATCGAGTGTCCAGTTCAAGATTTGAACTCAATACTAGTGATTGTTACACAGATGCACAGACCGTGTATGTGTGGGGTGTGCGTGTGTGTGTGTGTGTGTCTGGTGTGTGGGGAGGGAAACACTGGCTGTGTGAGACCCCTGAGCTGAGGAAGGTGAGCACAGAGTGAGCAGCAGTTGAGGGTGCCCTGTGCAGCCCAGTTTGGGGATTCCAAGCAGGAGGACCTGGGAGTAGCTGTCCCACTGGCTTGAATGCATTTCAAGCCCTCTCTTGGGGGCCGAGCTCTCTCAGCCTCCCAGCCCCAGTTTCAGGCCTCCTGAATGGCATCCTCAGCTCACCTGCTGACTCCTTCTCTTCATCTAGGCCACTTCACTCCCTCTGACCCCTGCCTAGTAGCCTCTGGCCTGGCCAGGGACATGCGAATGGCAGTGGCATTCCAGCAAGGGTGAGATCACCACCCATCACCCTGGAGAACAGGCTGCCAGGGGAGGTGTCTGCGTCACTTGTGGCCTTGTTGGCAGATCATAAAAGCTGGAAATGCCTGATGAGGTCATTATGCCCCAAAGCCCTGGGGGCCGGACCCTGCGGGCTCCCGCCATAGTTGCCACTTCCCAGCACCTCCCTTTGGAAAGGCAGAGTGAGCAGGCTGCTTTTCTCTTCTTTTGCTTCACTGTGGGCCCCCTCCTGGCCCCTGGGAGGAGAGGGCAGAACCTCCATCTTCATGACAGGGAGCCCCAGCTCCCCAAGGCTCTGCCAGCAGCTCTGAGACCCTGCCCTGTGGGCCCTCCTCCAGGAGGGTCCAAGCAGCTGTTCCATTGATACAGAGGGGTGTAGAAGAGTAGGGAAGGGGAAGCAATAAACAAAACAATTAATGCTGATGTAAGAAGCTTGGTTTTGAGCCAAGCTGCCTGGGAGAGACCCAGAGTCTAGAGCTAGTGTTGCTCACTGGCAGGGCTTGTCCCTCCCTTTTCTGACTCTCAGTTTCCTCATCTGTGAAATGGGTGTGTTGGCCTAGAAACGAGGATCTTAATCTGCTGGGAGTGCAAATCCCTCTGAGGCTAGAGGCAAAACCGTGAGAACATGAATTCCAGAGCAGAAGGCTGACGCCTTTCCTTGGATGCTACCGTCAGGTCCCCCGTGAGGTTGGGTCTTTAAAATCCTGCCCCACCTAACAATCTCTGTTGCTTGAAGGTCACCAGGAAATGACACAGAAGCCTTTGGAGTGGTGCCCAAATGCTCACTTAGGCCTGAACTCCGCAGCTCTGAGGGCCCAGCCCCTGGGAAAGGGAGGGCAGTAGTCCTGTGTGCTTCTCAGAAGAGCTGGTGCCAACAGGGTTCCTTTGAAGTGCCTGCCTAGGTCCTGGGCCCGAAAAGGAATGGCACAAAAAGACGGCCTGTCCCCATCCTCCTCAGCCTCGTGGTGCCTGGTGCCGCGAGATGGAGTGACGTGAATGTTCAGGCTAGGGAGGAAGCGTTGGGTCCAGTGTCTGAGGTCAGCCACATCACAGGGGTTCTTGCTCTGCTCAGGCTCTGGAAAGAATTTCTGCCCTGCAGCTGCAGTCAGCCCAGTTGGAGCTGAAAGAGTGGAAACTGCAGTAATAAAGCAATTAAAGAGCTGCAAAAGACCATCAGCTTGCTGACCGCATTTCAAAGAATGCGAGAAAGCAGGTGATCATATTCCCAAGCCTCCAGCTTCCGTGAGAACCCACAGGCATCCAGGCCTGTCCCACCAGGACCCTTTGCCCTCTCCCCAGATGATTTAGCCCCTAGATGGTCCTCAGACTCACAAGGGGCAGAGCACCTCGAGTTTATAAAGGTGCCCTGCAGCATTGAACTCACATGGTTAATTTCATCATAAGCCACATCAAAGGTTTAGAAAGGAGTATCTAGAGTGATCACCATTACCTGCTATATTCATGATTACCCCCATTTTTAGATGAGGAAACTGAGACTCAGGGGTTACCCAGCTATGGGCTATGAGTGGCCTTGCCACTCAAACATTCTGAGGCCCAGTTGAGGTATTTCTCACTCACTCATCTGCTCAGTTAAGTCATGATGTCAAAATACATATTACAGTCTGAAACAGGAGTAGGCAATGAACAGCCTGCTTCAAATCCAGCTCAGTACTTGTTTCTGTAAATAAAGTTTTATTGGAACAGCCATGCCCATTCCTTTACATATGATCTATGGCTGCTCTTACCACAACAGCAGAGTTGACTAGTTGCAACAGAAACTGTATGGTCCACGAAGCCCTATTATATTTCCTATCTGGTCCTTTACAGAAAATATTTGCCATAGTCTGGAATATTTACATCAAACTGGATTTCCTCAAGAAATCAAGTCATCAGGAAGATGACTTCTTTAGTTTTATTTTTAATAATTTTAACCTTTAGATTCAGAGGGTGTATGTGCAGGTTTGTTATATGGGTATATGGCATGATACTGAGCTTTTGGGTACAAATGATCCCATCACCCAGGTAGTGAGCATAGTACCCAATGGTTTTTCAACCTCTGCCCCCTTCTTGCCCTGTCCTCTCTAATAGTACCCAGTATACATTGTCATCTTTTATGAATACTCAGTGTTTAGCTCCCACTTATAAGTGAGGACACACAATATTCGGTTTTCTTTTCCTGTGTTAATTCACCTGGAATAACGTTCTTTGGCTGCATTAATGTCGCTGCAAAGGACATGGTTTCATTCTTTTTTTATGGCTGCATAGCATTCCAAGGTTGTACATGTACCACATTTTCTTTATCCAATCCACTGTTGATGGGCACCTAGACTGATTTCATGTCTTTGCTCTTGTGAATAGCGCTGTGGTAAAGGTGAGTGCATGTGTCTTTTTGGTAGAATGATTTATTTTCTTTGGATATGTACCCAGTAAGGGGATTGCTGGGTAGAATGATAGTTCTAAGTTCCTTGAGAAATCTCCAAATTGCTTTTTTTTTTTTTGGGACGGAGTTTCGCTCTGTCACCCAGGCTGGAGTGTAGTGGCGTGATCTCGGCTCACTGCAACCTCCACCTCCCTGATTCAAGCAATTCCCCTGCCTCAGCCTCCTGAGTAGCTGGGATTACAGGCACACACCACCACAACCGGCTAATATATATTTTTTCTTAGTAGTGACAAGGTTTCACCATGTTGGCCACGCTGGTCACAAACTCCTGACCTCAGGCAATCCGTCCACCTTGGCCTCCCAAAGCGCTGGGATTACAGGCATGAGCCACTGTGCCTGGCCCAAATTGCTTTCTACAGTGGCTGACCTAATTTGTATTCCCACTAACAATATATAAGTGTAGGGAGATGACTTCCTAACCAAAGGCCTGATGTCTAAGAGTTTGCGGCAATAATGCAAATGACCATAACACCTGTATTTAATCAACTGTTAATACCACCCTGCTGGTACTTCCTCCAAAGCTTTCAAGTTGCAGCCTCAGCAGATACTGAGGTATGGGTAGTAATTTTGAGAAAACCACCACCAGAGGAAGAAGCTTGTGTATGAGGTTAGAAGTGGACATAGGGATAAGAGGCGAGATTGAGGGAAACTGCCCTGGGCTTCGGATGAGACCAGAGACACTTTGGCTACTGTGCGGGAGGGAAGCCACTCAGCTGGATAGGATGGTATAAAGTGCTCCCATAGTGTCTTGTCCACAGTGGGTACACCACCAGCATCCTCCATGGAAATGCTGGCCACAGGTGCCCCGTGCAGAATCACAAGCAGGGGCCAGGGTTTGTGAAGGGGGATCCAAGGACTGTGTGGAAGGAATGAGTCCACATCCCTTCTGACTGATTTGGCCGAGTGCCTGGGCTGAAGTGGGTGTCCTGCTTGACCCTACGAGGCCACCCTCAGGGTGTCAGTTTCTGGGAAAAAAGTGGGTAATCCTAGGAGACTCTCTGGACTCCTCCTTCTTGGGACTGGCCTTGGGAGGTGGAAGGGGACCTGCTGTGGCCCCCACTGGGAAGTGGGCTGTGGTGCAAAAATAAATGGGTCCGTGGAGCTGACCAGACAGGCAGTGTCTGCAAATGCAGAGGGTCTAGATCAGGGGTGTCCAATCTTTTGGCTTCCCTGGGTCCCAATGGAAGAAGAACTGTCTTAGGCCACATATAAGATACACTAAGACTAACGATAGCTGAAGAACTTTTTTAAAATCTCAAAACAAAACAAAACAAAACAAAAACAAAAAACCAACAACCTCTCATAGGGTTTGAAGAAATTTTACGAATTTGTGTTGCCCGCATTCAAAGCTATCCTGAGCCTCATGCGGCCAGAGGCCGCGGCTTGGACAAGCTTGGTCTGGATTCAGGAGGGTCTGCCTCTGTTTCACCCCATCATTCTTGACCCTCGTTGAGGTGTTAGTGGGTGCTCCAGCTGGATTTCGGCCAAACACCTGGGTTCAGGCTGAGGTCCATGCTCAGCTTCGGGCCAGGGCACTGGAGCAGGAGTGGCGTCACTCAGGGCCTGTCCTCACCAGGGTCTCCTTCCTTTGCCACCTTGGGCAGCTCTGGGTTGTTTTGTAGGGGAACGTGGCATCTCCTCCCCTGCCCAAGAGGAGGGTGGTGCTGAGCAAAGGTAGCCTCTGCGGGCTAGAGATGGCAGGGACCATGGCACCCAGCAGAGTGAGGGGTGCTGAGGGGTCTCAGAGCAGAGAGACTCCCTTTTTCTGACCCTCTCCAGCTGACTGCAGGTCCCCGAGCCTGGGGGGCCGGACGCTCCCCCATGTGCTTCTCTGCCCCTCTGCTAACTTCAGTCCACATCTCAGGCTCCGAGGGTGGGGCGTCTGGAGCCATCCCCTCTGCGCTCTCCTGCGGGACTTTGTACAGTGACCCGAAGCTTCCGCTCCCTAGCCCTGTGCTCTTCCCCCCTCCAGTCTATCTCGGCCAGGAATTGGGTCTCTGCCAGCCCAGCGCTCGGACTGGAGCTTCGGGGGGCTGGGGAGTTAACCCTTGCCAATGGGAGGGGGGTGTCACAACGCCTCATTCCCTCCCAACTTGCGCGCCTCGGAATAATCTCCAGCAGCGTGCCTAGAAGCACAACTGCTTTTGTTTCGGGCGTCGGTGCTTCCCGGAATCCCGGTGCACCGACCCAGCCACCAAGCCGACCCCACCCCGCCGCGGGCTTTGTTCCCTGCGCGGCGCATTGCGCGCCGCGGCCACGCGGGGGCGCTGGGCCGGGGGCGGGGCCCGGGCTGGGGGCGGGGCGCGCCCCCGGGCCACCTCCCCAGCCCCTCCCGGTTCCTCCCGGTTCCTCCCCTCTCCTCTTTGCTCCTCCCGGCTCCTCCTCCCGCTCCCAGCCTCCGCCTCGCAGCTGGGCTCGGACTCAGGCTTAGCCGCAGCCTCTGCGCCTCCTCCCCGCAATCCGGCAGCCAGGCCAGGCCAGCCCGCTCGTCTCGCCGCGCCCGGCTGCTGCCTCCGCTCCAGGGTTCGGCGCCAGGACCTCCTTCTCCGCCGCCGGCCCGCCCTCGTCTACACCGCACACCCGTGGTGCGCCCTCCAGAGGCGGTTTTTCTCCCCCGGGGGAGATGCCCAGCTAACCACCCGGGCTCCTAAGTCTCACTCTACCTGCTTCACGCTTAGTGGTCATCTAGAAATACAGACGTGTCGTAGGCACTCAATAAATGTCTGTTGAATGACTATGTGTAAGCACTCGTCCGTTCTTTACCATACGTCATTTTTAAAGTTAATAACGCTGGACGTTATTTTTTGGAGCAATTTTAGGTTAACGATAAAATTGAGCCAAAAGTACAAAAAGTTTCACTTACCCCCTGTACCCAACCCCGAACGACCTCCCCCACTCTCGACCTCCCGACCAGGGCGTGCATTGGTTGCCATCGTGAACCTACACTGCCACATCAGGGTCACCCAAAGTCCACAGTTTTTTTTTAGGGTTCACCCTTGGTGCTGTACACTCCATGGGTGGGTATGACATGTGTAAGGCCATGTCATTCTGGTATCACGCAGTATTTTCACTGCTCTAGAAATCCACTGTGCGCAGACTATTCAACCCTCCCTCTTTCCAACTCCTGGCAACTACTGCTCTTTTTACTGTCTCCATAGTTTTATGGAATCATACTAATTTTCACAACCATCCAAGAGGTAGGAACTCTTCCCCTTTTACCCTTGAAGAAACTGAGGCTCAGGGAGGTTGCCAGGGCCACGTCAGCTTCCTGATAGGAGAGCCACTAAATTCCAATCGGCTACCAGGTTTCCTGCAACCCTGGCCTGGGATATACTCCTGAACAATGAAGCCAGTAATGGCATGACCACAGCGCTGCACCATCCTGGCCAGCAAACAGGCTCCCTCAGGGGACTCCACTCCTCTACCTGGACACTTCTGCAGGCGGGAAGTGGGGAAGGAGTGACAGGTATGGACTGCCTTGCTTGGCTTCTGGGAGGAGCCATTTGTGCCTACTGCCAGGCCTGATGTAACATTACTAGGCTGGGCAGAAGTACAGATGGAAGCCCTGGTCAGTGGTCTGCCCCTTCCTTTCCCCAGCCCAGGCTCTGACTTCACTGTAGGGAACTTGCAGAGCATACTTGGACATCCAGCATGCAGCCCAAACTCCATCCCCACCCCAGAGCCAAACACCCCCAAGCTAATCCTCAGGCCCAGGAGTGTGCACCCTGGTGAGAGCAGACAGCTGCAGGAAGAGGACTTGCAGAGGCTCTAAAGTGGGCCCCAGGACCTTTGGGCAGGGCCTCAGGTACCTGGACATGATCCAAAAGGGAGGGCATGAGCTCCAGGTGGGCATATCCCTTGACCTTATGCTAGATTACCAGATTTAGTCAATTAAAACAGGAGTCCCCAAACCCCTGGCCGTGGACTCATTCTGGTCCATGGCCTGTTAGGAAGTGGACTACATAGCAGGAGGTGAACAGCAGGTGGATGAAGATTACTATCTGAGCTCTGCCTCCTGTCAGATCATCAGGCATTAGATTCTCATAAGAGCGAGAACCCTATTGTGAACTGTGCATGTGAGGGATCTAGGTTGCCTGCTCCTTATGAGAATCTAACTAATGCCTGATGATCTGAGGTGGAACAGTTTCATCCTGAAACCAAAACCCTGCCCCAATCTGTGGAAAAATTGTCTTCCGTGAAACTGGCCCATGGTGCCAAAAAAGCTGGGGACTGCTGAATTAAAACACAGGACACCCATTTAAATTTGAATTTTAGATAATTGTATTAGTCTGCTTTCACATTGCTGATAAGACATACCCAAGACAGGGCAATTTACAAAAGAAAGAGATTTAATGGACTTACATCTCCACATGTCGGGGAAGCCTCACAATCATGGCAGAAGGCAAGGAGGAGCAAGTTACATCTTACACGGATGGCAGCAGACAAAGAGAGAGAGTTTGTATAGGGGAACTCTTCTTTTTAAAACCATCAGATCTGGTGACACTTATTGGCTATCACAAGAACAACACACGAAAGTCCTGCCCCCATGATTCAATTACCTCCTGCGGGGCCCCTCCCACCATATGTGGGGATTCAAGATGAGATTTGGGTAGGGACACAGCCAAACCATATCAATAATCAATAAATAATATTTTAATAGAAGTATGTCCCAAACATATACTTATACCCTCCATACCCCCCAAATTATTTGTTGTTTATCTGAAATTCAAATTTAATTGAGCATCCTGTATTTTATCTGCCAACCCTGCCCTGTGGACTCCTGGCCCATAGAGAGAGAGACAGCAGGAGGAGGGCCTGAGTGGAGTTCTCAAAAGTATGGGGCTTGGGCAGGGGCCTCAGTCCTCTGTGCTGAGGCTATCCTGGCTGCATGTTTTAATATCCTGAAATTGCAGCAGGGTCCTTGCTTCTAGGGGTCCTGGGAACAAGGTCCTTGTCAGAAGCTGGCTCCACTCAGTAGGAGTCCAGGGTGGTTTGACAATAAACTTTGCCATTGAAGCCTCTGAAATGCAGGTGTGTTGGGTGAAGGCTGGGGAGGCAACAGATGGTGTGAGGAGATGGGGAGGTGGGATGGGGTCAGGAAAGTGAGCTTTCAGCTGCTGCCTCCATCTTGGTCCACATGGGGAGAGGTTTTAGGAGAGTTAGGGAGGATAGGAGGGACACAGCGACAAATCCCTGCACTTCCAGGGTGAAAGTGCACTGTGGTTGTGCAGCCTGATTTCCTGGCTGAAATGTCCCTTTCACATCACCATAGTTAGTATCCCAGGCAAGGTCGTGAAGGAAGCCAGGCAGGATCTGATGGAAGCTGGGCAGATGGCCTATTGAGGCACAGAGGGTACGTCTTTGCAGGCTTGGTGTTGGTGCCCATCACCCTGAGCTTGGGCCCATGCAGATCAGTGGGGTCACTCAGGGCAGTGAGGGAAGCTCTCACTGGAAGGGGAAGAGCTGGCCCAGGGAGGAGGTGGTGGACATGGTGGAAAGGCCAAGATGAATGTTTGGGAATGACTTCTGGAAATCTTTTGTGGAGGACTCACTGAACTGCTTTAGAATCGGAGTCCCAGTCTATTCTAGTGGCTTTTAAAGGAGCTACCTGGAAGAGAGAAGCCACTGTCCTTAGGGCAATGTTCTGGGCAGGGGGGAGTTCTTGTACATACTCCCAGATGGGCCTGGACTGCATCCTCCATGTATATAAGCCTCAGCTTCCGCACCTGCTGAATGGAGATAATTTGGGGGGTTTATTGCGAGAATCAAATGAAATCATGCATAAAAGCAACTTGCAAGGGGAAAGTGTACTTAGAAAGTACAAGAGAGCATTGATTGTTAACTCAGTGTGTATGCAGCTCTTCCTTCGGACTAGACCCTGTGTCAGTCTGCAGGGAATTGGAATGATCCCATGGAGCCTAGGTCTGGTGGGGAAGATAGGCTTGTGATCAGGTCACGTAGGTATAGGCAGGGGGCCCCAAGGTGATCTGAGGAAGGGAGTTGTCCCTATTCCTTGGGAGATCAGGAAGGGGTTACCCAGGAGGTGTTGCTGGATGGAGCTCTCAAATATGGGACAATGTCACCAGATGGAGCAGAGTGGGAAGGGGATTTCAGTCTAGCAGGCAGGAGGCGAGGCCAGGGGCTGACAAGAGCCTGGGTGGGGGCTGCCAGGCAAGAACAGATGACTCACTGAAGTGCCTTGGCCCCCAGGAGGTTGAACTGTTTCCTCTGGGCAGGGAGGAAGTGTGCAGGTGACAGCATCTGGGTGACAGTTTGAAAATATCACTCTGGTTTCCATTGAAGTCAAGGTTTACAGATGCAAGGTGGGAAGGAGGCTGGGAATCTAGAGGGGGAAGTTTTCTCTTATGGTCCAGGTTAGCTAACAAGGGTGTGATTGGGGCGGGAACATGGGTATGGAGAGGAGGAGACTTCCTGTAATGTTAGAGGTGGAATCTGCAGGGCTCAGTACCGTCCTTATTAAACCCCTCTCAGGATCCTGGGCCCTCTGAGCCCCTTCCTCCCTGAGCTCATGCCTGACAGCTCTATTCTGTGGGAGTCTTCTCTCCTCTGAACACCGATAACCTCTGCTTCCCACACCACTGACTTTAGAGTCTAGTGGCATACTTTTGTTTATTTATTTTTAATTGTTTCCAAGTCCCAGTTGTTTTCTTGAATGTCACAGAAACATTGGTGAAATTATTTTCTAGGGCAGAGCTAGCTTATTTACTTGTTTCTCTCCCTCTCTTCCTCCCTCTAGCTCTTTCGCTCCCTTCCTCCTTCCCTCCCTCCCTTCCTTCCTTCCATTCTTTCTTTCTTCCGTTCTTTCTTTTGTTCTTTCTTCCCCTCTTGTACTTATCACCATTTATGCATCTATTTTGCCACTGCACTGTTTCCAGTTTTTGGCAATTATGAATAATGCTGCTTATAAATATTTCTATAATTGTATTTTGATGAACATATGGATATATTTCTCTTGGACATATAGCTAGGAGTAGAATTGTGGGGTCACAAGGTTCACATATGTTTGACATCAGTTGGTACTGCCAAACAGTTTTCCAAAGTGATTGTATTGATTTATGTTCTTGTCAACAGTCTATGAAAGTTGCAATTGCTCCATACCCTTTTGAACATTTAGTATTGTCAACTTTAAAATTTTTAGCTATTCTGGTGTTGGTGTAGTGTTATTTCATTGTGGTTTTAATTTGTATTACTCTGATGACTGAAGGGGTTGACCACTTTTTCCTATGTTTATTGGCCATCTTGGTATCCTCTTTTGTGTGGTGCCTGTTCAAGACTCTCATTCGTTTTCCTAATGGGATTAGGAATATTATTTTAACATTCTGGATATAAGCCTTTTGGGTGTAATAAACATCTTCTGCTCCATGGCCTTCTCTTTTGCTTCCTTTCTTCTCTTCTGCTCCAGGACATCACTTTCTTAATGATGTCTTTTGATCAACAGAAGTTTCTCATTTTAATACAGTTCAGTTAATCTATCTTTTCCTCCATGGTTGAAGCATTTACTGGAAAGTTTTAAAAACCTTTCCCTACACCAAGGCCATGAAAGTATTCTCTTGTAGGAGCTTTATTGTTTTGCCTTTCACATTTAAATCTGCAATTCACCTGGAATTGGTTTTTATGTATGGTGTGAGGTAGGGTCAAGTTTCACATTTTTTTCACATGGATATCCAATTTACCCAACTCCAGATACTGAAAAGACAATGTTTTTCCCACTCTGTAGTGCACCTTTTATTATCAGTCAACTGTACCTATATGTCTGCTTCTAGATTCTCTATTCTATTTGACTGGTCTATTTGTCTATCTGTGCACCAATAATACAATGACTTAACTATTGTAGCTTGGTAAATTTTGATATCTGATAGAAAAACTCCTCCTAAATTTTCCCATATTGTACTTATCACACTGTAATACAATTCCCTGTTTACTGGTGTGAAAGGTGAGAGTCAACATTTACTTGCCAAGACTTAAATGAGCAAAATCCTAACTTTACAAGTTTTCTGTAACTGACCTTATTTTACTTTAAAGCCCTTCATTCCTACTGTAAGTCTATTTATTGGTGTCTTTGGGTTTTTGTTGTTATTGTTGTTATTCCATTTTCTCCATTAGTAGTTTGTTAATTATGTATTATTCTACTATTTTGATTGGTTTTCTTAGAGATAAAACATGCATCTGTAAGTCTAATATAAACTGGTACTTTCACCATGCCCAGGATCTTAGAATACTTTAATTCTATTTATTCTTCTGTTTTTGTGTATCATGGTATATTTTAATTTATATTTTAAAACACATTAGAAAGTGTTATTGCCATTATTTCATATTGCCAACATTCATTTAGATTTACCTACATATATAATTTTTCTGGGTCTCCCTACTCTTCCCTGCATGTCTATAATTCTATCTGGGATCATTTTCATCTCCCTTTAGCATTTCCTAATGTGGTTTTAATGGTGACAAATTATCTCTGATTTTGGTGTCTAAATGATGAATTAATCTCAGATTCATTTTTGAAAGATATTTTACTGAGTATAAAACTCTAAGTTGGTTGTTATATTCTTACAGCATTGTGAAAATACTAGTCTGTTGACTTCTGGCTGCTTTATTTCTTTGGAGAAGTCTGGATCTTATGGTTGCTTCTTTTAAGACATGTCTTTTTTCTCTAGATGTTTTTAGGATTTGTCTTTGTCTTTGGTTTTTAGCAGTTTTGGTCTGATACGCCTAGGGGTGTGTGTGTGTGTGTGTGTGTGTGTATTTATCCTTCGTGGGGTACTCAGAGCTTCTTAATCTGTAATTTAATTTCTTTAAGTAGTTTTGGGCAATTCCCAATGTTTATCCCTTAAAATTTACTTCTGTCCTATTCTCTTTCTCTTCTGGGATACCAGTTTCATGTATAATACCTTTTCATCACATATTTTTTGTTTCTTCTGCTCTTCTCTTTTCTTCATTTTCTATCCTTTTGATTCTATCCTTCTGTTGGAAATTTTCTTCTATCTTCCAGTTCACTAATCCTGTCTTCAACTGAATGTAATTTGTTTATAAACACAGCCATCAAATTCTTAATTTCATATATTGTGGTTTTAGTTACAAATTTAACATTTAGGTTTTTTAATATACTTTCTGGTTTCCACCAGAATTCTTTATCTTATTATTTAACTCCATGGATTTATCTATTGTGGTTATTTTAAAATCTGTTTCTAGTAATTTTCAGATTTGGATATTCTGTGAGCTTCTTTTCTTTTTAAAATTTTTGTTATTTTTAAAACAAATTTTACTGTGTATATTTGAGGTTTGCAACATGATGTTATGGCAAACATATAGATAGTAAAATGATGATTATAGAGAAGCAAATTAACTTATCTGTCATCTCACATAGTTACTGTGAGTTCATTTCTGTTATTTATTTTTTCTCTTGGCTTTTGTTTGGATCTTGCCTTTTGGCAAGCCTTGTTGGTTTTGCTGGATGTCATATATGAAAAATAGCAGAAATCAATTTGAAATTCTGAACAATGCTATCTTTCTTCAGAGAGGATTTGCTTTTACTTCCTGCCAGCCTGAGGCTAAGAGCAATTCACCCTAATTCATTCAGAATTCAGTATGACTTTAGTCATCATGAGTACTGGCCTATTTTCTCTTCATTCATACCACTAGGGTGTAGCTCTTTTGTATTTCAACCAAAAACCTGGGTTTTTAAAATCAAGACCTATTCTTTGTTTTCTTCCCCCTCAAGACAGAGTCTCACTCTGTTGTCCAGGCTGGAGTGCAGTGGCACAATCTCGGCTCATTGCAACCTCTGCCTCCCGGGTTCAAGCGATTCTCTTGCCTCAGCCTCCCAAGTAGTTGAGATTGTAGGCATGCACCACCATGCCCGCCTAATTTTTGTGTTTTTAGTAGAGACGGTGTTTTATCATGTTGGTCAGGCTGGTCTCGACCTCCTGGCCTCAAGTGATCCAGCCACCTCGGCTTCCCAAAGTGCTGGGATTACAGGCGTGAGCCACTGCGCCCAGCCGAGAGCTATCCTCTTAAATTGTTTCTAAACTTCGCTTGTATGTCCTGAGCCTCTCGATACGGTGAGATGCTCTGCTCAGTTCCTCAGTCTCTTGGCAAGTCACCTAGGGGAATTTTGTCCCAAATTGCTGGCTCCCCTTCTGATGCATCAGTCAAGGAGGAACGTGGTCCCACATTTCTGGCTCACATTTCTGGGCTTACTTCTGGATTATTCCCCACAAATTCTTGCTTCCTCAGTTGCTTTCTGATGCCTTCAAGCAGTATTGTTTTATTAAAAATTATTTTTTTCCAGAATTTCTAAATGATTTCAATGGCAGAGTTGGTCCAAGATATCCCAACTGGCAATTGATGGAAGTGGAATCTTCAGCTCCATTACATTTAAGTGATCCAAAATGGGTCAAAGGCTGGGGACATACAGTGGCAAATTTTCCATGAAATTCCATATAAGGAAAGATCACTGATGAATTCTTAGACATCATGGATACTGAAAAACTGACTCAGTCATTTAAATCTTAACTTTGGAGCTGTTCAAGTGCACATACCCTCTTGGTAGCTTGACAGGTTGCTTTTGTTTCCCTTCACTTGTGAGTGACTGGATTACTTTGCCAATCCTTTTTTCTGTCCCTTCCGCCTGCCACCACAACCACACTTTTTGCTTGATCCTTTTCTCCTAGTCCTACTCTAGGTACATCTGAGGATGCTGCATCTCCCACTGCTACGAGGGCCAGTCTCAGAGCATCTTAGAGAGCCTCAGAACACTGTGGTGTGGGATTGATTAAAAAATACTTGTAAGGAGGCCAGGTGTGGTGGCTCACACCTATAATCCCAGCACTTTGGGAGGCTGAGGCAAGAGGATTGCTTGAGGCCAGGAGTTCAAGACCAGCCTAGGCAACATAGTGAGACCTTGTCTCTAAAACAATTACATTTTAAATTTGCTCAGTATGGTGGCATGTGCCTGTAGTCCCAGCTACTTGAGAGACTGAGGTGGGAGGATTGCTTGAATCCAGGAGTTCAAGGCTTCTGTGAGCAGTGACCTTGCCATTGCCCTCCAGCCTGGGCAACCGAGTGAGACTTTGTCTCTAAAAAATAAAAATACTGGCCAGGCACGGTGGCTCACGCCTGTAATCCCAGTACTTTGGGAGGCCGAAGTGGGCAAATCTCCTGAGGTCAGGAGCTCAAGACCATCCTGGCTAATACGGTGAAACCCCATCTCTACTAAAAACACAAAAAATTAGCCAGGTGTGTTGGCATGCGCCTGTAGTCCCAGCTACTCAGGAGGCTGAGGCAGGAGAATCACTTAAACCCAGGAGGTGGAAGTTGCCGTGAGAAGAGATCGCGTCACTGCATTTCAGCCTGGGTGACAGTGTAAGACTCTGTCTCAAAATAAATAAATAAATAAATAAAAATAATAAATAAATAAATAAATAAAGATACTTGTAAGGGAAGCTTTCCAGTTACTAATGTGATAAAGGTCTGTGTATTTTATATAAAGTAGTATGTGTGCTATGTGAACTTATGTTTTCTTGCTAGGAATTCTGTTTCCGGACTTGGTGGGAGAGTGGTCCTGAGAGGAGACACTGGGGTCACTCGCCAGGCTCACACATCCCAGACATATTGTCTGCTTGTTGCCCAGCCACACTCCTCTGCATCTCAGGGCTTCTGGGAAGCTGCCTCGCTTCATAAACCAAGGTACAACATTGTGTCTGGTCATGGAAATTTAATTTATCTTTAGGCAAAACTTGAAACCAGACACACATATGTGCTTAGGGCCCTCAAGTGTTCACTTCAAAGGCACTTTCCATCAGACTGCACTTTCACCCTCATTTCTCCTCTTTCCCACCCCTCCAGTAGGAATTTTAGTGTGGAGAGGATGGTCACCCTAGAGAAACCCAGTATTTGGACATTCCTAGCCAGATTCTATTCTGCATATGGACATGAACTGGACATGTCTACAGACAGATAATCTATCCAACATGGAGAATAAAGTGAAAAATGAAGTGTAAACTGAAAGAAAGCCCACAAACTTGTTCTGTATCTGCAATTAAGGCAAAATCCATGAAAAAGGAAGCCTTTTTACTCAGAGCACTGCAGATGCAACTCCCAGCCTCAGTGATAATGATGCAGGTGTATGCATGCGTGTCTGCATGCATGCATGTGTGCATGTGAGAGAAAAGAATATTTAGCAAGCTCCCCTATACAGAAAAGACAAAAGTGGAAACAGATCTGTGTGCTGTTTGGTAATATGGCTTGAATGACCTTTCCAGCGGGTTATTTTGGTCCTGCAGTGCAGTCATTCTCAACAATGTTTACATCAAGCAACCTTGGATCCTGCCCATCCTGCCTATTGAGCAGCTTCAATCCCAGAAAGAGATGAGGATGCCTTTGTTTGGGAAATTAGCTTCTTTCAAATGCAAGCAGAAGCATGGAATCTTGCAGTGTGGGAGTGGAAAGAAATCTTGGAGATCATCTTGTCCACCCCCTCATTTTCTAGATCATAAAGTACAGGCTTGGAGAGTTGAGGGAATTTTCTCAGGGTTGCACAAAGGATCAGTGGCAGGGGAAGGCTTGGAAACCAGTCTCCAAATTTCTGGTAACCCCATCAGTCTATCCTTAGCAATGATAAAAAGGGACTGAAAATAATAGATGATTAAGGAAATTTTCAAAACCCCCAAATCATAATAAGAGACTTTGAAATATGAAACTCTAAACCAATGGTTAGATCCTGTTATTGGCATTAGAAGCTGTAACGATTTCTCTTTCTCATATGAAAGGATGAGAGCAATGGGATGTGACCATTTTTCTCAGGTAAAGCACACCGTATACTCCAAACCATATACTCTGTTTACATCGAACGGTACACTCAAGCTGTGTCACTTTTGGGTTATCCTGCATTCATTCACACTTCTGTTTGTGAAGACACATCCATTAAGTGAGTACTAGTGTGAGGCAGAAGCTAAGAGGATCAGGAACATCGTTTTCCAGTCTCTTGGCCGCTAAAGTTGGGGTACCTGTGTCTTGGCCTTGGCCGTTAGAATGCTCCTATCTGGGACTTTGCATCTGGAGAGAGTGGTGCAGATGACACAATAGTCACGCTTTTAGTGCTGTTGGCGGTGCCGGGGCAGCCCCTAGCAAGGCTATTCTTGAGGCATGACCTTGACTCATTTTATTGAGATTCTGCCTCTGTTTTTTTTTTTTTTTTTTTTTTTTTTTTTTTTTCTTTTTAGATATGGTCTTGCTCTGTTGCCTGGGCTGGAGTGCAGTGGCATGATCTTGGCTCACTGCACCCTCCACCTCCTGGACTCAAGCAATCCTCCCACCTTAGCCTCCCAAGTAGCTGGGATGACTACAGGTGCATGCTAATTTTTAACTTTTTGGTACAGATGAGGTCTCACTATATTGTCAGACTGATCTTGAACTCCTGGGCTTCAGCGATCCTCCTGCTTCAGCCTCCCAAAGTGCTGGGATTACAGGCGTGAGCCACTGCGCCTGGCCTCCCCTGCCCCTTTCAGTCACTGCCTGCTTCCTGAGGCTGGCTCTCCTGCTTCCTGAGGCTGGCTCTCCTGCTTCCTGAGGCTGGCTCTCCTGCTTCCTGAGGCTGGCTCTCCTGCTTCCTGAGGCTGGCTCTCCAACTTTCCGTCAGTCTTTTGAGCTACAGTATCCTTTAGAGGAATCCCCTTTCCACTTAAGAGTTGCTCTCTCCTCACTTGTATACAAGAGCCTTGGCCGATGCATTGGAAGAATGAATGCCCTCTACGAGTCTCTGCATGTAGTGCTTTTGCTGGGCTCTCTTCGTTGTGTATGTCTCACTGTAAAGATTAGAGAGACGCTCGTCTTTGATGTCCAAATCAAATAAAGCTGGAGACGGTAATTAAATTTCCCCAGGACCTACAGCCTTGCCCCAGGGAAAGGCATTTTAAAGGTCAGTGCATCTCAATGTCCAGCAGGTTACCCAGTGGAGCTGCAGAAACTTGTCTGTAGGGCACAAGCATCTGTTCTGTCATAGGTCCCCATTCAAGGAGGGACCAATGCTGGGGCCCCGGACTAGTTATACAATTGATGAGACCACCTTCAGGCAGGAGGATGTTTAGTACAGCTCCCAGTGTCACAGGGAGGGACTTGACCATCCTCCCCCATGTAATTGACATCAGGACCCAGGTTGGTTTATGGGGATTCCACAGGTGTTGTAGGAAATCAGCCTGAGGGGACAGTGTAGGGCTGGGGGTCCCATTAGGGAGGGAACAAACCAGTGTTTGGACATCTGCCTCTCAGACGGCCCTGCCCACCTGCAGGTGTGACCTTGTCCTTCTCCTGAATCCCTCCTCCCTGCTGGTCCCCAGAGCCGCTTGAGTGTACAAGGACATGGTGCAGAGTGGGAGGAGACCTCACATCTGTCCCCGCTGCACCTGCCTGAGCCTGCTCCAGGCCTGAGCTGCATGAAGGAGTGTAGAGTGGGGATGTGGGGATGGGGGAGAGATGGAAGCTTTGATATTAAACTGTGCCGAGCTATTTAAGTAACTGAAAGTGAAGTTTTTCTTATACCTGCACGTGACCTGAAAAGGTATGGAATCCTCTAGAAGTTTAGAGAATTGGAGAAGGGAGATCCAGCAGAATGGGGTGAAGGGAAGTGGTGGGAAAATGAGGACACTTCTTGCCGGCCCTCTACAGAGGTCAGCTCCTTTAATGACATGAAGTCAAATGCAAATGCAGAGTCTCCAGCCCACCCCCTCCATCCAGACTTCCACACGCCACATCTTTCCTGAATAGAACTTATGGAACCTCCGGGGCCTGGCTCCCAGTGTCAGTCCTTCACCAACACTTGCAGGGCCTGAGCCACAATACCAGAGGTCCACATATCACATGGCTACATATTTAAACATACAAGCCAAGCTAACAAGCTGTTCAATAAAACCGTGTTCTATCCTCCTACCTTGGCAAGCAGACCTTCAGAAAGACCTGGAAAGCCAGGTTCTAGTTCCAATCTTCAGGGTTCTCTGAATTCTGGGCCAGAAAGTCATCGTGGATTGGAGGGGAGGGGGACAGCGCATCTACAGCCCTTAGCCTGCAGCCACCCTCTTCTCTCCCCACCCTTGGCTTTGTCCCGTACATCCCCAGCAAACAGCCACCCTTGTCTGTGCCTCAGCTTAGGGTTGACAGCTCCAGTAGCAGTCTGCCCTCAGGAGCAGGATCTGGGGAAGAGGCTCCTGCAGGTGCACTGGAAGCAGGCTCCCTCCTCCCCTCCCCCCCTCCTCCCTTCCAACCCAGCTCCCCTCCCTCCTCTCCCTCCTCTCCTCCCTACTAACCCAGCTCCCCTCCCTCCTCTCCTCCTTTCTTACCTGACTCCCTCCTCCCCTCCCTCCCATCCTCCCTTCTAACTTGACTCCCCTCCTCCTTTCTATCCTGACTCCCTTCCCCCCTCCCTCCTCTCCTCCCTTCTACCCCAACTACCCTCCTCCCCTCCCTCCTCTCCTCCCTTCTAACCTGACTCCCCTCCTCCCCTCCCTCCTCTCTTCCCTTCTACCCGAACTCCCCTTCTCCCCTCCCTCCTGTACTCCCTTCTAACCTGACTCCCTTCCTCTTCCTCTCCTCCCTCCTCTCCTCCCTTCTCTTTCCTCCCCTCCCTCCCTTTCTTTCTTCTTCTTTTTTCAATTTTAAGAATAAAAGAAAGCAAAGGAAAAGGGGAAGGAAAGATCAATAGGCATAATTACTTTAAACGTTATTGATGTTAAAAGGGAAAAGCCACCACACTTGCGCGCACCTACTGAGTGGCAGGAAGGGCCAGTGTTGCACATGTCCCACCCAAACCCCACAGGAGCTTTCCGGGCAGGTGTTGTCACCTCCTTTTTATGAGTGAAGAAGAGGCTAAGCCAGGATGCTGAGTGACACAGGGACTTACTCTGACAGAAGCGCTGGGTCAGGCTGCCAGCGCCCCCCAGGGTGGAAGGCTAAACCTGAACTGAGACTGGGATTGGGGGAGCTTCCCCAATCCTTTCCAGCTGACAGGAGCTCCCGGTCTGGAGGAGGATGTCAAGTAGTGAACCCTTGTGTTCCCTGGGTGTCCACAGTGGCACATTTTGCTATGTCCTTGCTACCCCCACAAAGGCCCACCTGCTTGGGAGTCCCAGTCATTTGGAAATGAAAATGCACTTTTGCATTTCAGAGTGTGGCTCCTATGGGAAGGATGTGGAAATGGCAGAATCAAAAAGCATTTTAATTACAAGACACACCCGACCCTGCTGTGCTGATTGAATTCAGAAACCCCATTCTGGGGAGGGAGGTTCAGCACAGAGCTGACTACTCAGCAACAGCACGGAGGTGTGGATTAAGGGCGTCCTGGGCTCCGAAGGTGACGAGAAAGCCACTATGGCTATACTTGCTGCTGAGGGAGAGAGGGGGCCTAGACCACTCATGCTGAGGAACCACGCTGACCAGCGCTTACAGTTAGGAGGGCAGTGTTCCCTTGACTTGGGGTGGGTGACCCTGTGAAGGAGTATTTACCAAGACCTGTAAAGGGCTGAGGTATCAGGAGGAAAACCGCCGGAATGTGCTTTGTCTAAATAGACTTCTGTTCCCAATGGGAACAGTGGGCCTTATTCTGGCCCTCCACTTCAAAGGGGGCAGGGTGGCACCGTGGTCAGGGGGTTAGTGGCTCTGGGTTCCAGTCTCGGCTCTGCTAGAGCTTGCCTGGTGGACTTATCCTCACCATTTTGCCACTTGGAGCTTCAGGCCTCTCATCTGCGAATACGGCATGGACATATCATGTTCTGAGGCCCCCCAGCATTAACGAAACTCTTCTTCCATTGGAGAATTGACGTCATGAATTCTTCCTTCTCAGGTCAGTGGAGCCAGGCGCTTGCTTTCCCAGGCAGCTTCGATCAGGCAGGGGCATGGGTCTTGGGCTCTTCCAATCAGATGCGCCAGCACTAGACTTCACGCTGCGGAGAGCAGTGTGAGGGAGTGCAGAGTGTGGCACCCATTTTCCTAGGAGACACTAGTGGAGAGGGGGGTCACAAGACAAGAGTCCCCTGACAGTGTCCAGGGCCTGAGCTGCTGTGATCTGACACAGTGTGGCTTGGGTGGTTCTGGGCTTCCTCGTTTCCAGGCCATGTGCTACCCCTAGTCCATTTGGTGACTTTGTGCAAATTAGACAATTAGGCACCCCTTCAAGATGCTTTACTGCCCTCTGCTGGAAAATTGTTTGTATACAAATGTACCAATATGTCTAGGGCTGGAATGGCAGCCTCTAAATGTAATGGTGTTGTGCAGTATGCAACCTGGACAACTGATCTTCGTGGCTCTGCCGGCCTGACTTTCTTCTGGCTCTTGTGAAAATTCTGAAAGAGACTTACTTAATTTCCTGTAGTAAATGCCTTTTCTACTTAAGCTAGCTGAAGTGGCTTCCGGTGTTTGACGAAGAACTCTGACTGATATGAATAGGGATGCTGATACATGCCTCCTGGGGTTGAAACCAGATGACTTGTGGAAGCAAGAGTCTCCGAGAAGGCATAAGGCACCTGCGTGACTCAGTGAGTTTGTACTTCATTTATTGTGAGAGGAACATGGGAAAATGATCTAATTCACTCTATCTTCCTTCCTTATTCTGGAAACCTATTTGTTTATTCTTTTGTTTTTGTTGTCAGGGTCAGAGTTCATGGTTAAAGAGGGGAGCCGCAAGGATGAAAATGTGAATGTGCGTTATACATAGTCCAGCAGGGTGACTTGTAGGGAAAATGGCTTTGCTGGGTCTTGTTCATGCACTGTTGTGTCTCCTATTGTTACAAGGAGAGATGACATCAGCCTATGCACCATTTGTCCGGTGGCTGAGTGTGTGTGTGTATGTGTGTGTGAGAGTGTGTGAGTGTGTGTGTGTGTGTGAGTGTGTGTGTGTCTGGCTGCAGATAATGTGATCAGGTTCCAGGTTTTCCAGGGCAAATTTGAGATGTTTTGTTTTTATATATCAGGCCCTTTCTGGACCCATATGTTTTGGTTTAGGCCACGTGGGCACTGCCACTCAAGGTCATAGCAGCCTCTGTCCAGGGTGTGCCAAGAAGAGAAAAGGAGTAGGATCTCCCCAGGGAATCCTCCTTCCATCAACTTATGGAAATGCCTGTCTGTCTCAGTCCTCAGCCTTCAAACCTGAAAGGAGAGAAAGGTGAGTTGCTTGCTTCCTGCATTCCCCATCCCTTTCTGAGCCAGGAAGTGGGATAAGGGAGGGATGGGCGGGAGCTGCGAGGCTGGTAACTGTTCAAAGGTGCAATTTCAAGGCTCCTCTGCCCAGAGAAACCAGGTTTGTTTGCTGCTGGCAATGTGACAGTGCTTTGCTAAGGGGCCTTTCTTTCCACCTTGAATGAGGAGCAGGGGCGGCAAAGGCCAGGAGAGGGAGCCATTGAGTCACGTTCACATTTAGTGACTCCTTTCAGGTCAGGTTTGGACAGAGGGGAGGACAGACGGAAAGGGTGTCTACATCCGGAGGGGTAGTTGTGTTAGGAAGAGGGACTTAGGAGCAGAGAAAAGGAAGACACGGGGGAATTGGGGAAGGGGGTTCACTGGATACAAACCTCCTCATTCTGGAATTTGTCCCAGGATGTCCCAGGTCCCTGGAGGTCCCTTGGCATGAGTGTTGCCTGGCACTTCCCTCCCGTAGGGCCCCCACCCCCACCGGCTCGTGCTTCCAGCTGGGGGACTAATCCTGATGCCCTAATGAAGTCCCAACTTCGCCCACTCTCAGAGGGGAAAGGCCACATACAGGGCACCCGGCTGTGCCCTGTTCTGGAAGCGCCCCTGTAGCTGGTTGCCCGTTCTGCAGTGAGCTCAGAGGTCCCTCAGGGAGGAAGAGCTGTCCAGACCCCAGGAAAGGAGGAGTGGGGTTTGTAAAGGGCTCTGTCTTTCAGGAAGGGGCAGACCCTGGGTCAGATAAAGGCCTGAGACGAGGGTCTTACTTCCCGTTGGGTCATTACTATTCTCTTGTTACATGTTTGGGGACTCTAAGTAAGAACCATGGCTTTTCTATGAAGTCCCCTTCTCTGACCCCAACTTGCTGCAGGTGACTGGTTTGGGGAGAAGGGGGCCGGCAGCCCTGGGCCACCAAGCTGAGTTTTGTGAACCTGCCCAGTGCTTCTTTTTCACTCGCCACCCACTCCCTGTGGCATGGTTCTTCTTCCACGGTTGTATGGCGGATATGTATTCACCTTTTCACAAATTAGATGGAGGGAACCGTGGAGACTCTCCTCTCCAGTACCCTTTTTTAAATTTTTTGATACAGGGTATATCGCTCTGTCACCCCAACTAGAGTACAGTGGTGTGATCACAGCTCACTGTAACCTCAAACTCCCAGCCTCAAGCAATCCAATCCTTCCTCCTCAACCTCCGAAAGTGCTGGGATTACAGGGCTGAGCCACTGCGCCCGGTCTCCAGCATTCTTAAGAGGCAGTGCTGAACTCTTGTGCTGACTGAGGGCTCACTCCTTCACGAGGGACCTTGTTCCTCTTTAGGACAACTCCAGATGTTAGGGAGTTCTCTCCTTTTTTTGGGCACCCAGTTGCCTCCTGGAATCTCTCTCCTATTGATTCGGGTTGGCTAAATTTTTGGAGAAAGCTTCCCCTCCCCAACACACCTGTAGAAGTTCCAAGGCCTGTGTGAATGTGTCCCTTAAGCCTTCTTCTCCAGGTAAGCTGCGCGTGTTTCTTTGGCCTGTCCTCGGAGGCCTCATTCTACTTCCTTCACTCCTCTTCCCTCCACTGAAGGCTCCTTTGCTATCAGGAGCTCCCTTAGCACCTTGGAACCCCAGGGGGCAGGTCACACATGGCCAGGCTCCATAGAATTCCCACCTGGCCAGGGCTAGAAGGAGATTTTACTCACAGGAGATCAGGAGCACCCAAGTGTCAGGGCCCACTGGGCCCAGTTCCCTACCCCTTCTCCATCTTCTCCAGTGTCTACCTATGTCACTCAGTGGACACTGACCCCCAGAATGAGGACCACATGATCCTAGAATGGCTGAGCCGAGCAGAATCTTGACGAGCAGCTGGCCTTGCATTTCTTGCACTGGGCTATGCTTACCCTGAGCCCTCAGCCATAGGCTAGGGGCCTCCCAAAGCTGTAGGGTGGCCAAGAAACACTTTGACTTCACTAGAAGATTCTGGGGAAAAGGCAAGTCACTTAACTGGCAAGTTGATCAAAACGATATTTTTATATTAAGACAGATGCGTATATGTTATGTAATAAAATGCAGAAACATGAATTTCAAAGCCAAAACAGGAGACTTCAGAGGTTTACACTACAGATAGGTTCCTTTGGGCTATTTCTTTAGTGTTCTGCCCCCAATTTGCCAACCAGCTGGCCCCCCTCTGCTGAGGGCTGTTTAGGTGGAGAACTTCGAGAAGCTCTGATTACTCCATTTCCTTTATTACTAGAGGTGAGGGAAGTGAGGACCAGAGTGGAGGGGTGATTAGACTGAAGACACACAGCTTGGAGGAGTCCAGATTGGAAACTCAGATCTGTTCTTTTCTCTGTACCAAGAAACGCTGCATAGAAGTTGCCTACTATGGCAAGAAAGGAATCAAAAATAGAAAAGAGGCTCCGGGTTGACCCTTGGTTATCCAGAGATACAATTGGAAGAACAATGTTACCAAGAGTCTGGGCTGTGGGTTGTAAGTAGCGCTGACTCCATTCAATAACAGAAGTATATTCCTTTGCCTTAGGTTCTTTTAGGATCTAATGTTCTTTGGGAAAGAGGCTCAGGTGAAGAAGGGAGGAGAAGCCCAATGCCAGCGCCGGGAAGTGAGAGGAAGAAGGCCCAGAGAGCAGTAGGGACAGCCGGAGCCCACTCCGGATGTCAGGCTGGGGAACCGGTAGGACTTCCCTTGCTCACACACCCTGGGGTGCAGCTGCACACGTGTGTGAACACACGCACATACACGCACACCTCACACTCAGGCCCACCGATGCCGCAAAGCTTAAGATCCAACCATGCCTTACAAAGCTGGAATGTAAGAGACTACTGAGAATTGAGTTCTGCCCTCCCGACCATGAAGCACCCCTGGATAACTGAAACGGCAATTGGAAGGGGGATTCAATCTTACCAGGCAAATTAAGCAAGCATAGCTCACTTTTACTCAAAACACTGTCCTTTAAAATATTAAATAAGGGTCAAAGGTTTTGTTTTTCTTTGTAAAGGTGTCTTTGACATTATTTTAAGTTTATGACACCCAACAGTCAAAAACCTTAAGACTGGCTTGTTGCTGTCCTGTGAACTTTCAGAAGTCACATCTCACAGAAGTGCGACTCTCAATATAATTTAATCAAGTCAATTAATACTGTTTAATAAATAGGCCAGAAAATTAGCTGCGAGTTTTTCTCGGCGGGATGTGGCGTGCGACCAAAGTTATGGAAGATTGTCCCTTGAATCACTAAGGCAAACTTTGCTGAGTGTCATTTTACATAGAGCAATCACATAAAAAAAGAGTTATAAATAGAAAAAATTCCAAAGTTCTCCCACAGACAGACAGGGAAATCGAAACATCAAAAAAAAAAAAAAAAAAATTGAAGCAAAACACAACACAAGCACCCCTCCCCCGACAACCCAGTTGCTTCAAGTTCTTGATCATACAGTACTCAACATCTTTGGATATTTTACAATGTACAACTCCAAACTGCAGCCAAGAAAAAACAGAAAGAATTAACCAGTCATCTGAAAAATTGAGTTTATAAGAAGTCATCACCTTTACAAAATAAAAACAAAAGCCCCAACACCACTGGATTCCAATTTATTCATGTTTCCTTTTTTTTTTTTTTTCCCTCTCTTTTAAAGTCTGGTTCGGCCCCAATCGCTTGGCTGATGGGGGGGACACGGGCACATTGGCTGGTGGACATGGGCATGCTTCTGGGGCAAGTGTCTGAAACGAAGACAGGAATCTGAGAGGTGGCTGCCCAGGCAGATGACTTCTGAGAACAGAGGGCGTGTGTAGCAATCCTGCTGGCTGGAGTGGCATCCGGTGGTGCGAAGAATCAGGGGGTCTCTTCCGGAGAGCTGTGAGAGGGACAGAGTCTGTGCTCTTCTCTGGCCTTTTTGTTTGTTGTGTGTTTGCTCAGGAAAAAGCCAAGGCGACGGGAAGAGCTGAAGTCTCTTTGTGCCCACAGCACAGAGACTGGGGACTCCAGCCCTGGGCCCTCCCTGGGGATGAACCCTCCTCCTCTCTGGGCTGCTAAGAAACCAAAGCAAACTCGGCAAGAAAAGAGAGGGGAGGGAAGGGGAGAGAAGCTCAGGAAGGCACGGGGCCAGCAGAGCCTTCCTTTTCAGGACCTGCTGAAAACTCAAGAACCAGGAGAACATGTGACAGCTCTAACTCACAGAGCCCTTCAAACCTCAGAGGCCTCCACTTCTCTGCACTGAGCCCTTTTGTTAAAAAAAGGGAGCCAAATACTCCCACTTCACCCCCAGAGGGAGGAGGAAGGGGTTGAGGGGGGTTCTCACACAGCAAATGGGACCATCGTTAGCAATGCCAAGGCCCTGAGGAACCCACAACTCAAAAAGCAAACAGATAAACCCTAGAAAACCAGGTATGTATTTTGTCTGTTTTCAGGAATCAGGGTGAGGGGAAACAGTTGCCAGGTGTTAAGAGGTGGCCCCCATCTCTTCGATGTTGGCCCTGAGAACCCCAAGACACTGCACAGCCTTGGAAGGGGTATTGGAGATGGGGTAAACACTAAATAGTGCCACCAGGGGTCCAGACACGAACTCTTGCAGGGAAGGTAAGGTAGCATTCGGAGTTCGCAGACCCGCCTCTGGGCTTTGGTGAAGTTCGGAAGCTCCCCTGACCCCCGATCTCTGTCTAGTCTGGCCATATTTCTCACCTATGCTAATATGCTAATATAGAGCTGGATGTAATAAAACTAAGTCCAGAAAGATAAACTGTTTCCCCATGGACTTGGGGAGTACAAAGCTCCTACCTTCTCTGGGATTCTCTGGGGGGATAGGTGTGTATGTGTTTAGAGGTGGAGGGAGGAAACCTAAGTTACCAGCCCCTTCTATAGCCGGGTGACACTGAGCTACAGAGGGCTGACCTGTCAAGGTCACAGGACAGGTAAGGGGAAAAACGGCCCTGGCCTCCCAGAGCCTGATTCCTGACTGGTTCCAGGGGGCCTCCCTGCCAACAGAGCATTTCTTTCTATGTGGCAGGTGGGTAGTTCTCAAAAAGACCCCGGGGCCACTGGAGACTGGAAAACGAGCCCTCAGAGGAGTGTTGGCAGAGACTCTGCCACAGGGGGTGGGGCTTAACCAAGGTGCATGCCCAGCCCCTACCTCCTCCTGCTCCATCGGGCTGGGCCCCAGGCCAACCACCCCCTGACCCCTCGTAACCCACCCAGCTCCTAAGTGCACCTGGGCATCCAGTTCTGTGTGGCTTGGGCCGGTGCAAATTTCTACATGAGAGCCAGAGAGACAGCCAGGGAGGGAGGCCCGGGCTCCTGGTCTTTTGGGAAGAGATGCCCGTCTTAGAACAGCAAAAGGAGGCAGCTGCTTTAGGAGCCTGGGAAAATGCCATCACTGATAGTATTATTATTTTTTTTCCATTTTCCCTTTGTGTTTTTAAAATGAAAAGTTCAGATCCATGGGGTGGGGAAGAGCGGGCCTGGAGGGAGAAGGACTGGAGGGCTGGTGGGCTGGAGTCGACAGTGACCAGCCTAGTTGTTGGCTTCGGACATGGAGGCCACGTGGTTGAGGCCGGCGAGCCCAGGGAGGCCGGCCAGGCCCGCGGCCCACGGGTCGGGCAGCGGGAAGTAGGGCCGCGCGGCTGCCACGTTCTCGGCCAGCGCGAAGGCCAGGAGGCCCCCCGCGTTCCTCTCAGCCTCCAGCTGCGCGCGCCCGAACAGCTTCATCTGCGTCTCCTCGAACTGCCGCTCCAGCTCCTGCAGGCTCAGGGCGCCCTTGGGCGCTGCCAGGAAGTGCTTGGCGGGGCTGGGGCCCGGGAGGCACACGGCTGCGCCGCCCAGGTGGCCGCCCACTTCGCCCAGAGCCGGAGGCATCACGAAGGCCGCCTTGTCGGGGGCCGGGCCACCCGGCCCGAAGAGCAGGCTGGCGGCCCTCCACGCAGCGGGCTTGCGGCCGCGTCGGGGCCGCGCCATGCGGCAGCTCTGGCGCTTGATGTGGCGGTGCAGGTGGTCGGAGCGCGTGAAGCTCTTGTAGCAGAACTCGCACTGGTAGGGCCGCACTCCCGTGTGGATGCGCATGTGGTTCTTGAGGTCGTAGTTGTGCACAAACTTGGCGTTGCAGTGGATGCACAGGTAGGGCCGCTCCCCCGTGTGCTTCCGCATGTGGATTTTCAGCTTGTCCTGCCTGCAATGTAGAGACTGGCGGTCAGTTCCGCAGGGAACACCAGGAGCCATTCCTAACCTTCTGCTCCCCTTTCCTCCAGAACCAGCCGAGGCTCCCTACTGCCATGGAGTCAAACCCCAGAAATAGGTCCCATGCTAGATCTACCCTCAACTGCTGCCCCACCTTAGACAGGTATGGTTACTCACCTGGATTAAAGGGATGTGGAAAAAGCAGTGTCTGGAAAGTCCCACTCCCCTAAACTCCTTTTATATCCGAGCTCAGAGTCATGAAACTCCCACTCTATTAGGGGTTTATCTCACATACTGGGAAGACACTTCGCCAGAAGTCAGGGCTCTGACCTTAGTCCTCGGATAGTGCAGCGACTTCTGCTGATACTGGATTGCACTTTAATCTCACACCCACTCTCTCCAGGCAACCATATGCTTTCCCTCCAGTTCATCTATATGCTTTGGCCCAAAGTCCCTGGTCCCATCCCAGCCCCCGGGCTGTTGAGATCTGTCTGTGTTTGGCACTAATCTGGGAGGCTATAGAAGCTTGGGCACACCTTGTTCAAACCTCCTGCATGGTGGTTTCTTATCCTAAGCCTTGGGCTCTCCTCTTTGTCTGTAGACAATTTCAGGGTTTACAAAAGAGCCAGGTGCGGGAAGAATGCAGCCTAATCTAGGGCAAACTTTTCGGGGTTTAAGTGGTATTATTCACAGGTAAGGTATGGTGTAGGGTGGGGCGCCTGTGACTTTTGGGGGTCTGGGAGCCTCTGCGCCAGCTGCAGACCCACCACCAACTTGGTGGTGACCTCAGGCAAGTTACTTAACCTCACTGCCCAGAGCTGAACCTGGTGCCAGAGATCAATTCTCATTGTCCAGGGCTGATGGAAAGAACCGGATCCTGTGTGAGCTAGATTCCACATACCTCCTGGTGGCCTTGACAGGAAAACTGACATCAGGGGGTTGTTTTCATAAAGACTGAGCATTGGGTAAACCAGCTTAAGCTGGCTGAGGTACAGGCAGCTGGGCTGCCAGAATTCCTCTTGGGATAATTCGCAGCCTTCCCCAGTGGGGCCATACGGGCCAGGAAGCTCTGTGTCTAGTCTCCTACCTCCTCCCTGAAGGTGTGGCTTGTGTGGAGCATCTGCCTATAATTTCAGACTCTGCTCTGAGGTTAGAGCAGATGTGGAGTCCAGGTGTCCTCCCTAAGATGGCCAGATTTAAACCCTGTTTCACATAATCCCACGACATCAGGGGCAGGTCCTAGGCTCCTGGTGTCCCCTGGCCACTAGAGGTCTCACCAGCTCTCATTTTCAAAATGGTTCTCCAGGGGCAGAGCAGGAGAGAAAAGGACATTCCCGTGAACACTGGCAGGCACTGTGGGAGGAGGGTCAGAGAGGATAGACCGTCCTCCCACCTGTGCTCACAGGAAAGCTGGAGAGCCCCTGGCACGGGGGAAGGGAAGTGGGGTCACCCTCCTCCCTTCCACATCCCACTGCTCCTGCCTCTTCTCAAACCCACCAGCCACCCCAGGCTACATGGTACTCTGCTGTGATATCCCACCCCCTACCAGCATGCTGTGGTCTCTGTAACCCAGATTTCACCTAGATGATTGGATTTTTGAGGAGGAAGGGACCTCAGAGACCATTTAGGCCAGTGGGTATCAAACTTAAGGATGCATTCGAACCATAATCAGGACTCAATAAAACAGTGCTGGGCCCTACTCCTAGAGATTCTGATCAGTAGGTCTGGGATGGGGGAGAGGGACAAAGAATTTGCATTTCTAACCAGGTGCCACATGCTGGTGGTGGTGGTGGTCCGCGGACCCCATACTGAGAACCACTGGTCCAGGCAAAGCCTCCACTATGTAGGTGGGCAAACAGGCCCAGCTGGGGAACTTGCCAAGCTCACCCAGAGGGTCATGGCAGGCCCGGGAGTGAAGGCCTCTTTTCTCATCACAGCACTGTGACGGTGAAAATGGAAGTGTCAGGTGCCTGTACCCCTGGAGTGATGTAACTTCCCAGTCCTGAGGGGTATGTCTTGGGCCTCCACAAATTCCCCCAGGCTCTGGCAGAAACACTGATGCTAGGTGGTTGGTTGGGCTCCCTCACCAGGCCTAGCAGAGGGCTCAGCTCAGAATCAGCTAAGCGGGCTGTAAATGCATCATCTTATTACTCCTCACCACAGCCTAGGAGGTAGGTTTTTTTATTTTTATTTTTATTTTTTTGAGACAGAGTCTCGCTCTGTCACCCAGGCTGGAGTGCAGTGGCACAATCTCGGCTCACCACAACCTCTGCTTCTCAGGTTCAAATGATTCTCCTGCCTCAGCCTCTTGAATAACTGGGATTATAGGCACACATCACCATGCCCGGCTAAGTTTTGTATTTTTTAAAGTAGAAACGGGGCTTCATCGTCTTGGTCAGGCTGGTCTCAAACTCCTGACCTTGTGATCTGACCACCTCGGCCTCCCAAAGTGCTGGGATTACAGGCATGAGCCACCATGCCCGGCTGAGGTAGGTTTTTGTTTTTTTGAGATGGAGTCTCGTTCTGTCACCCAGGCTGGCTTGAGTGTAGTAGTGCGATCTTAGCTCATTGCAAGCTCTGCATCCCAGGTTCATGCCATTCTCCTTCCTCAACCCCCCGAGTAGCTGGGACTATAGGCACCCACCACCACGCCTGGCTAATTTTTTTTTGTATTTTTAACAGAGACAGGGTTTCACTGTGTTAGCCAGGATGGTCTTGATCTCCTGACCTCGTGATCCGCCTGCCTCAGCCTCCCAAAGTGCTGGGATTACAGGCGTGAGCCACTGTGCCCGGCCAGGTAGGTTTTTTTTAAAGTCACTATTACACATAATTAGTAGTACGAACCCTTAGGTCACTCTCAAACAATGGACAATATAAGTGGTAAATCTTCAAATGTCTTCCAAACTTCTCATTAGTGTATCTAAAGTAAGTCCCATTTTTGTGGCAATTGGTCCGAGTATGTAAGAAGTGCTGAGAAGGTGCCTACAATATCCTTTTATTGAACACCTGCTTTGGGCAGGTAAATACATGACTTCATTGACCCTGGGAGTTCATTATTCAGAGGCAAGGTATGGTGTAGAGATAGGGCCCCTCCAGGAGTCTGGGAGTCCCTGTTGTAGCTCCAGACCCGCCACCAACTTTTTGGGTGGCTTTAGGCAAGTTATTTAACCTCTTTGTGCAGAGCTAAACCTAGGACCAGACATCACTTCCCATTGTCCAGGGCAGATGGAGGGAATCTGGGTTTGCGTGAGCTAGATTCAACACATTTGGTGTACTTTCCTCACTTGGACACAGGCAGAAAGGAGGCTCAAAGAAGTTAAGAGCTTCCCAAAGGTATCCAGCTGGTGAGGGGCAAAGGAACCTGAGGGGCTACCTGGCTGTGGTTTGTTTGTAAGCTATTCTGGGGATGAGGAAGGATGGATTTTCACACCTGGGACTCCCAACCTGAGGCCTACAAGGACTGCTGCAGAAAGGGCAGACCAGAACAATCAAGAGAGGGTACCAGTAGCTAGCCAGCTTTCTGCCGCTGTGGCCAGAAGACTAGGGTATGCCAGTGGCAGGAACTCAGCCCTGGGCAGGAGCTTTCCCTAACGGAGACATTTGTGGGAATGGGGGCAAGGGGCGGGAAGAGTAGGCAAAGCTCATGAGAAGCCAGTTCTGGAAAAAACTCCAGAGGATCATCTAGTTTACCAGGCACACTTTACCACATTCTGATTCATGGTCTGAGTCAGTGGGCCCAGTAAGCTACACTATTAGCAGTACATGTCTCAGGACCTTGAAAACACTGATCTAATTACTTCCAAGATAAGGAAAGCAAGGACCAAAGAGGGAATGGTGTCCTAGGGCCACACAGCCTCCTTCTTTACACTGACCTTTCCTGTGGATACTAAGACATGTGCATTGGAGCTGGAGGTGGTGCCGGGTACGCTCCAAGAACTGGACCAGTTCCCTTCCCTGGTCTGGGCCTCAGTTTCCTCATCTCTGAAATGGGGGTTGGGCTGCATCCTTGGGGCCTCTAAGTGCTCCATGAGTGTTTGCATCTGGGTAATGGGCTTCTACCAAATCTCTTTCTGGAGTCTGTTTGGCTGGCTGGCTTCCTTGCCCCTTCACATATTCAATCTACCTGTGGAAGCAGCGTGAATTTAAGCTGGAATATGTTCTAGCTGGAATCTCAGGAGCTGAGCTCTTAGTTACTTCTCTGTAGCAATGGAGGTCTGGTGGTTCCACTTAAAATTTCCCAAGGCCCCCTGTCCAATGGCCTGTGTGCTCACTTACCCCTCAGCATGGCTTTCTGGGGTCTTTACAAGCTCACTGCCATCTCCTCTGCCAGCTTCCTGCCTGCCCCCCATGGTATACTGTCCCACGCTCTGGGCATCCCTGCATCTTTGAACACCTGCAGGTATGAACTGGACTGCTGGTTCCCCAGTGCACAGCCCACCACATTACTGGGTGGATGCCTGGTAAACCCTGGCTCCTTCCCCGTGTGTGCATGTCTTGTGCTTGGACACTGATGTTCCATCCTTAGGGCCCTCCCAGAAGGTCAAGCCCAGAGCCAGGGTGCCCCTTCCTCCCAGCCGTCCTCCTTCCAGCTCTCCTCCTCCCAGCACTCCTCCCTGCATGTGGCATGGAGGGTTCTGGTACCTGCTTTGATGAGAACCTGTGGGATGCTCTTTCATACTCTGCACAACACACAACAATGAATGTAGATAGAGGGGAGGCTTACTGCATGTTTGGTGACTGACAAGAGCGGCCAATTTCAGAATTCCCTGACTACAAATCCGACATTCTCCCCTCTGGCCCTGGTCCCCTTGTCTGCCATCTCATTCCATCTCTCTGCATCAGGGACAGCCAAGGACATATGCACCCAAGCCTTGGTCTACACGCCCGCTTCCAGCCTGGAGAGCTCATCGTCGGGAAAGTCGTGTGAGTCCTCATGAGCTCATTCCCAGAATCAAAGAAAAGGGCTGCGGGGCCTTGGCCTGAGGTCTGTGGCCTCCAGAAAGGCTCCCAATCAGGATAATGCTTTCCCAGCAGCCTCCACCCGGACTTCTTGTAACCCGATGGTTTGAGACACACTCTTCCTGCTACCACTGCTAATGCCATTACATTATCTTAATAGGGTTCCCAGAGCTGCCAGGAGTGGGAGGACTACAAACAGAGGGAAAACAAAAGCTAGGCTGCTGGCTCGTCTGGAGAGCAGGCAGCTGTGGGGGCACAGGGGTGGTCAGCATTCGGCTGGCACAGGAGGAGGCGGGTGGAGACTAAAAGGTGCAGCCTTCGGGGTTCAGCGGGAACCAGAAAGCATGCCTTGTCAGAGAGTGACTGCGGTGCAGAGGTCGTCCATCCCCGCCCAGGACGGTGTGCCCTCCATGGGACCTCTGCTGTCTTTGGGCCAGTCTATTCTCATTTTGCAGTTTCTCGCCTCCACTACTGTCCCCGTCAGGCATGGCTGGGGCACCTCTGGGAGCCAGGCTGTGAGAGGATGCAGGGGCTCCAGGAGATAGACCCGCCAGCCATGCTGTCTGGGAGCTCCTAACAGAAGGGCTGGGGGCGGCAGGAGTCTCTATGGTCTGCAATCAAGGACCCATGTGGTGGGAATTAAGAGGCGGAAGATGCAGAGGCTTTCACAGGGCCCAGGGCCAGGCCCAGTTGGCAGTGATGGCTGCAGATGGGGCAAAAAGGTGTGTGTGGGGCCACCTGGGATGTCCATGGGCAGGGAAAATACCCACCAAGCACAGCAGTGTCCCTATGCATGAAGAACAAATGCTTTATCTTCCTGAGATCACATGCTCCCTGTTCTTCTAGGCCCGTCCTAGGCATCACCTCTGGCTGAACCCTGCCGTCCTAACCTTTGGCTCCTGGCTTCCAGACCTTCTGGGAAGAGAAGGGAAAGGACCCCTGACGAAGAGGATCTGAGGTAATCTTGGTCCAGACTGCCTCTGCCCTATGACCTGGAGCTGTTTCTATGTCCCAAGTCAGACCTGAAAGGGACAGGAGGAGCTGCCTCTCTGGCCAGCACAGGCACGAGCCTTTCCCAGGAGGAAAACGCTGTCTTTGAACTAAACAGAGGGAGTGCATAGGCAGAGGGAGCCCAAGTGGTTATGGGGTGCCAAGAGCTAGGAAGGGACAGTGTGGGGCCGAAGAAATAGTTTTGTTGATGTCTTTGAGGCCCTGCCTAGGGAGATTTCATATTTGCAACAGATCAGTGGTGGGACACCTGGTGGGACTGGCTGAAATCTAGAGCTGCCTCAGAGGTGAGGTTCCTGACACCAAAGAACAGACAATACCATTGTGGTGCAGCCTCTGTCCCTCCTCTCTAGACCCACAGAATGATAGCAGCAGGCAGGGTCTTAGGGGTGAAGGGGCTCTGCTGGAAGGATTCCCATGTCCTCCACCTTGGTTGTGGCTGCTGAGGTCATTAGGAGTACATCCCCGTGGGGTGTGGACATTCTGGGAGCTGGCATCTGGGAGGCTTTGACTCAGAGCCTGGGCTGAAGGGCTACCACGCAGGGCAGGAGCAGGCCTCTCCAGCACCCCACGTGGCGGGGCGGCGGGGGCGGTGTCACAGGACCCCGAGCTCTCCCCAGCATCAAGGAGGGAGGAGACGGGGCTTTGCCAGGGCAGAAGCTCAGCTGTGATGAAGGAAAGACTTGGGTTCCAGAAGGAGAAATCATGTCCGATAGGAGGACTTGAGGGCAGCATGTCTGGGTCCTTGCTGTGGGGACAAGAGGGACACGACAGGGCCCAGTCTCAGGAAGCGGCGTGGCCCTGGAAGGGAGTCTGGGAATTCTACATCAATGAGGCAGCCATCGCTGCTTTAAGTGGCTGCTGAAGAGCCTCCGGGTGGAAGGGGCAGGTGTTAGGAATCGCATCGGGGAATTCAGCCTAAAAGCAGGTCCCGGTGGGAAGGGTGCAGGGAGCCTTGGCCGCGGGGGGAGTTACAGGAAAACCTCAACCTGAACAGACCACTCTTGGGGCTCTTTAAGCACGGAAAAGAATCCTTGCCGGGCAGTTCCAGAGATGAGGTGAGAAGCAAAGGCCCAGTGATTCTGAAGAATGTGAGGGGGAGGAGAGTGGGGAGTGTTCCACCAGGACAGCCACAGCCCACAGTGAGCAATAAAGGCTCTGAAGTGAGGCAGGCTGGAGCCATCTCCTCCACCCCGCCTGCCCCCAGCTCGGGGTTTCTCTCCTCCTGGGAAGAGAGGGACCCAAGAGCTTGTCTGATCTTTTTCGGGAGAGTCAGAGCCCGGTGGGAACAAGCGGCGGGGGTGCTGGGGGGCTGGAATGCAGCGGCTTCAGCTGGAGACAGGCCTGGGGCCAGATGGCCGTCATTCTGGAGCAGGAGTAACCCAAGGCCAGATGGCTGGATGACCAGAGCTGCCCCACTGTCTATCAGGCCAGGAGTGGGGACTGCAGACAGAGAGGCCACCCCAAGTGACCATCAGGAATGTGCTGGGAGGGAGGAACCTGGAATGTCACCCTCCTATACAACACAGCACTGCTCCCCAAGCCAGGAGGCCCCACTCCCAGAGAATGTCCCAGGGTTCAGAGGGTGAGAAGTCTGTCTGCAGTGACTATGCAAGGTTAAAACCTTCCCTTAAAACAGGGTGCACAGACTGGCCAGACCTGGCGTGGACTTCACAGAAGGCTGTGCGTGGGGAAGGCCCAGAGAAAAGGGAGTGGGGAAGGAAGGGAGATGGGGGCTCAGGGTGCCAGCGGGGCCACCATGCGATGTCCTGAGACACAGATCCTTTTGGAATTGGAGTCACTAGCCTTGGTATCCCCTGAGGGGAGAGGTGCTCCTGTTAGCCATCTGCCAAGGGGGCAGGCATGGGCAGTGAGGGAGGTGGAGCCTGTGTTGGCAGGACAGAGCACTCCAGGCTGATAACATGGCTAGCTTTCCTGATCTGGCCTGTGAAGAGCTTCCTGGCATCCTTAAAGTCATATACAGGGGCTGGGACGGAAGTCAGGCCCCCTGTGAAGATGGGTGAGCTGTACTTGAATCTGGCTTTCACATGGTGTGCTGGCTTATCTCCCTTGGTCATTCCTGTGCTTTTGCCAAGCCCTGTTCAGGTGTTCTGCCTGGTTCTGTGGGGCTAAGGTGAATTCAGGAGGAGGCAGGGGGCAGCATTACCCGTGGTGGCATTGGGGTGACAGGGCTGTCACTGAGGGACATCCAAGAGGAGGAGAATCTCAGGAACTTTAGGTCCTTCTGCTCTGGGGAGTAACAGGAGCAGAGAATCCTGCCGTCAGCCTTGCTGGGTGGCTGGCTTAGCTCACTGCTAAGGGCAAGGGGACACATCTTGGGTCTGTGAGGCCCTGCCCCTTTGCTCCTGCAGATTCTCCCTCCACTGTCACTGGAAGCATCTGGGACAGATGCTGTCTGGGGTTCCCCTCACAGAAGCAGCTGTGAGCAGGACCCCAAGGCCACCTTGGAAATAGTCTCATGACTTTAGAGGACTCATCTTTTTTTTTTTTTTTTTTTCCTGGAAAACCATGGTCCCTGATTTGATATCCAGTCTCATTCACAACCTTGCACTGTGTCCTCAGGCCAAAGCTTTGGGCCTACTGAGGAAAATCAAAAGAATGAGCTGTCAGCAATTCCCAAAGACACATCTCCAAGAGGAAGTGGGGCAGCAGCGCCACTGGCGTAAGTGTGGGGCTCTCAAGGTGAGTTCTTTGAGAGGGACAGTGGCAGTGTGGGGAAGGGACCTAGTCTAGTAAGTCATGGTCCCAGGGCAGGCATCGCCAGGCTCTGTACACATAGGATACACCGAAACAACCAAACCCTGATGCCAGGCCACCCACCAGAGCCCTCCCCACCTGTGGACATGGCTGAGAAGATCAGCCTCGCACCAGGAACCACAGATAGCACCAACGGGCCATATTTTCCAAAAGTGAGGCCTATCTAAAGCTGGCAGCGGGCAGATCTGACCCCACATCAACCCGCCAATCAGTTTTGACTGCGAAAATTGCTGTACAGAGTAAGCATATAACATACGTTTGCTGAAAGGGACGGAGTCTATGAAAGATGAAAGGTTTATCATGTATTGATTTCAAATTTCAAGTTTTATAACAGCATAAAGTTGCCCCCCTTCCTCAAATGGAAAGGCAAATAGGAGAACATAAAAAGAGGCCCGGCCTTTAGGTCTGACCCAAAAATGACTGAAAGAACCTACAAGCATCTCTGCAGTCTACTGGTCACAGACTTTGCTGTTACACAGAGACTGGGATTCCAGTCCCAGCTCTGCTATTTTCCAGCTGCACAGGTCAGCTAGCCACTGGGAGATGTGTCGTAAACAAAGCCAACCATGTCTCCCCATCTTTCCAGGGCCTGGCTGTGGCAAGAGTATATTTAAGGTGCCTAGGATGGCCCCTGGCATGCAGAGCAGGCTTAATAAAGGTGAGTGGCTGCTTCTCCAAATCAAACGAAGGGGCGGCACTCCATCCGGGGAGTGCCATCCATTCAAACTGGGTTCCACAAGTTTATGGCTGGAAGGAGAAGAGGAAGCCAAGCAACCAAGGTGCTTGAGGCGCCCCACTTCCCTCCCAGCCAGAACAGCCCGCTCTTACCTGCTCTATGTCATGGGCTTCCACCTAATATTTTATCTGAGAAAATACTGCAGCCCCTAAAAAGGGTTTGAAAGTCACAGCACCAGGTGATGCTTAGCACCCCTGCTAGCCGCAAGCCTGCATGTGTCTGGGATCCATCTGGGTCTCTGTCTCCATCCCCAGCCTCTCTGCCCAACTCTGCTGTCCCCATGGCCTCTGGCCCCGTCCCCCGCACCCGAGGGCTGCCATGCGCACCTGGTGAAGCGGACCTCGCAGATGGTGCACATGTATGGCTTCTCCCCGGTATGGGTCCTCATGTGCCGCGGCAGCTTCCCGGCCCCCATGATGACTTTGTGGCAGATGGGGCACTGCTGAGAGGCCTTGGGCTTCAGCTTGCGCTCTTCCACCAGGGGCCAGGGTGGGAAGAGGCCTCCCAGGTGGGTGGCACTCAGGAAGTTGAGATAGGCACCGTAGTCGTTCTCCGCCTTGATGGGTCCCAGAGGGCCCCCCGGCAGGTCAGGGAACATGTCCTTGAAGAAGTCATTAGGGAAGGGTGGCGGTGGGGGTGGGGGCAGCTCGTCCTTCTCCTCCTCCTTGATCTTCCGATTCTTGATGACCAGATCCAGTGGCCCACTGTCCATGGGCTGCTCAGGCAGCTGGGCAAAGGCACCAAAGTCCCCTGGCCAGAGGTGTGGGAAGAAGTCCGGGGCGAATGGAGACAAGGAGGGTCTCCTGTCGGGGATGTTGGCCTTGGGGTACAGGTTCTCCCTCAGCAGAGATTCGATGGAAAAGTCCCGGATCACCCCCAGATGGCCAGGACTGCCAGCCTGAAAGGAGTCAGGGAAGTCCCTGGGGGTGTCTGAATAGGCCTTCTCTGTGAGATGGTCCGTCTTGGAAGGGCTTTGGTGGCAGCTGATGTCCTGGGGGTCAGGCAAGTTTTCTTGGTCAGCAAAGTCCTCCGTGTCATCATCGTCATCCTCCTCTTCCTCTTCCTCCTCCTCTTCTTCGTCCTCCTCATCATCATCATCTTCGTCATCATCGTCATCCTCCTTGTCGTCCTCCTCCCCTCCGTCCCCCCCAGGCTCCATGATCTCCAGGCACACGTTCACAATGCACTGGATCTCCAGCATCCTGGCTGCATTGAGGATGTGCTTGACGTTGCCGGCAGTGATGGTGAGTGTGGAGGTGTAGGCGAACTCCAGGATAGCGGCCAGAGCCTCAGGCTGGACAAAGTCGATCTCGTAGACGTAGGGCTGGCTGGCTAGGGTGCCAGCTGTGAAGAGCTTCTTGAAGTACTTGCTGCAGGCAGCCAGGACAGAGCGGTGGGTCCGATACTCCTGCTCCTGTACCACCAGGAGCACGTCACACAGCAGGCCATCGTGCCGCTGCTCATTGAGGCTGCACAGGACCTCACTGCTGTGGTTGGGGAAGGGAATGCCAATGAGCTCATCAATGTCATTGGCCATGTTCTCAGCCAGAGCCCTGCAGAGACACACAGAGAAGACTGGGTTAGTGAGCGTGGCCCCAGGAGGGGTCTCAGCTCTAGGACTCTGAGCCACTTTCTTGGCATAAGGGCTCCCTTTCCACTGCGAGGCCAGTCCTCCTACCTCTCAGCTTTGCCAAATCTCACCTGCAATTCACAGCCTGGCTTACAGGCTGGGGCTTTTCTCTGGACCCCTAAGACTCTTGGAGTTAGGCTTCTCACTGGGCAGCTGGTGTCAGCTACTCACTAAAGGCTGCAAGGCTTCTCTCAGGCTTGGTTTTACTGATTTCCACTTTGCCAACATGCAGTTGCAGAATACAACTGCAGGATGAAAAGCCACATGAACCCAGCTGTTGCCTTGGCTACAGGAACAGGACCCACCTCTGTGGGGCAAGGACCGCAGTGCTTCTGCTGAGAAGATGCTCTGATTTGTCTCACAAATCCTCTGACTCTGTAACAGACTTACACTTTGCACTGGCTACTAGGAAGCTTAAAACAAATTTCGTGGCCCATTTTCAGCAAGTGAATGGGGGCTCTGTGGTATGTTTTGCTTCCTGACCTTACTCGTTCATTGTAGTTGAAGTTTCCTTCCATTTGTAAATCTTGATCTTTTTTTTAAAAAAACACTAACTTCCTATATGTGTATATCTGAGAGAGATTTCACCTATATTTAAATTCAATACAAATATAAATGCAATATTCAATATAAATATAATGCAATATAAATATAAATTCTAGTACATTGTTAGTTAATTTTTCATGTCTATATTCTGTTAGCCTCATGAAAATATCAACCCCTGTGGTGAGAAGCATCTTCTGAGACACCTTATCATTATATATGTTATATGTAAAGTTTGGCCAGTAGCAGCCACCAGGAGAAAGCAGGGCATGACAGAGGACAACTGGCATCCCTTCCTTTAGGAAGCACAGCTCACAGCCTAGGTGAACATAGTCAACCGGGACAAAATGCGGCATCTGCCAGGGAAGGTAGGGGCATCCAAGGAGAGAAAACATTCATGGGTTGTTAGTTTCTGTTTCTGATTGGGCCAGTAAAGCCCCTTCCTCATCCCTCTTTTCCGCTTATCACTAGAGACAGAAACTAAAAACTATGGCTTCAGGCTGCTAAAAGCCTAAAACAAAACAACAAAACAGAACAACAACAACAATAAAATAAGGTGGGTCGGACAAGCTTGACAGGGCTCTTCCACTTACAGCAAAGCTTCAACATGGCCCATCTAGATAAATCCTAGCAAAGCCCTGGCCCTTATCTTGGTACAAATAAAGTGGGGAGAAAACAAAAAGGAAAACAAATCCTAAAGCCCCATGCCCCAGTGGGAAGAGCTCTGGAGATCCTTACGCATTTATCTTCTGGATGTTTCTGCCCTGGGAAGGCAGAGGCAGTGGGAGGGGAGGAGTGAGAAGTGCTGGCTCATAAAGTGTGAGTGTGACCTGGAGGCACTGGGGAGGTGGCAGGCATGGAGGATGCTGGGTGCCCCTCCCCTGCCCTCACCTTCTCCTCTACCACGGGGCAGCCCAGGTCTTCCCTAAGCAATTTCACAGGCCAGGTGCTCAGGAGGCTTCCCAGAGCTAAGGCCTCACTGCTTTCCTACCTTCTCATCTTTAAAAGGGCCAGAGACCCTGGCAGTCCATTCATTCATTCTCTAAATATTATTGGGTAGTCTCCCCATGCCAGGCTCTGTACTGGACTCTGGGGATGCACAGAGAACAAATCAAGAAGGCCTTTGCTCTAACAGAGCTTAGAGGGATATAACAACTGTGATAAAAATGTACAGCAAGATTCACCAAACAGAGTATACAGATGCAGATGAGCCATCTTATCTGAAAAGATGTTCAATATCATGAGTGATTAGGGAAATTCAAATTAAAACTATCATAAGATATCACTACATACATAAGATAGTGGCTAAAATAAAAAAATACTGACAACACCAAATGCTGGTGAGGATGTGGAGAAAAGGATCACTCATATATTGCTGGTGGGAAGGTAGAATGGTACAGCTATTCTAGAAAATGATTTGGCAGATCTTAAAAAACTAAATATGCAACTGCCATATGACCCAGCAATTGAATTATTGAGCATATACCCCAGAGAAATGAAATCTTATGTCTACAAAAAACTCACACACAAATGTTCATGGCCACTTTATGCATGATAGTGAGTAACTGGAAATAACCTAGACATCCTTCAAAGGTGTGTGGCTAAACATTGTGGTATGTCCATGCCATGGAATACTATTCAGCAATAAAAAGGAATCAATTCTCAATATGTACAACAGCCTTGATGAATCTCCAGGGAGTTACGCTGAGTGAAAAAAGCCAATCCCAATGGGTTAGATATGGCATGATTCCATTTCTATAACATTCTTGAGATAATAAAGTTACAGAAATGGAGAATAGATGAGGGTTGCCAGGGACTAAGGAGGTGGTGGTGGTGGTGGGAGGGAAGTGGGTGTGGCTATAAAAGGGCAACAAGAGAGATACTTGTGGTGATGGAAATGCTCTGTGTATTGATTCTATCGGTGTTCATACCCTGGTTGATATTGTACTATGGTTTTGCAAGATGTTACCATTGGAGAAAACTGCATAAAGGGTACATGAGATGTCTCTGTGTCATCTCTTACAACTGTAGCTGAAATAAGTATCTCAAAAGAAAAAGTTGAAGAAAAGCAAATGACAGGAAACAACCTAAAGCCACTAATCAATCTCCTCGCTTCTCTCCATCTCTCATCCAGCTATCTACCACAGAGCTGTAAGGGAGGAGAGGAGGGGAGCGCTTTACCCAGGGTCAACAGGGAAGGCTTCCTTGAGGAAGTATCATTTGAGCAGAGACCCAGAAGAGGAGAAGGATCCAGCATGGGAGGATGTGGAGAACAGTGTACCAGGCTGTGGGAACAGTGGCACAAAGTGGGCAGCCCCACCAAGCTGCCCTTGGTCTGAAGGGCCAGGTTCTGTTCTGAGTGGCCCCGTTGAACATGGTTCTTGTCTGTTGACAAACCATTCCACTTCTGCATTTCTCTGGGGGCTCAGATGCACCATATCCACTCAGATCCCTTGAGGGCCTGTGTAGAATTAGCTGATGGACACCCCTCCTTCTCTCTGACCAGGGAGGGTGTCCCCAGGCTGAGGCTTCAATGGGCTGTGCTGCAGAGAGAGCTCTGAGGCCACCTCCTACATCCAGAGGAGGAGAGAAGCTCCTAGTGACTTCCTCCTTTCCCTGGCTCCCCACTGTAGTGGTGGGCACCCAAGGGAATGCAGAGGACTTAGGAAACTACGGCTGCCTGCGTGGCTGCAGGCCGGCGGGCTCCTTTGGGGCTGCCATGCCCCAAGGGGGCTGCCTTTGGGCAGCTGGGCTGGGGGCCAGCAAGCAGCCCCTGGAGGCCTGGATCAGAGGGGAGGCCTCAAGTCTGAGCTACATTTAGTTTTGGATGCTCGAGTCAGGTGTGGTATGAGCATCTGTGCAATGAGCAAGGGGGACCCATCAGATACCTGTCCCACATCCTTGGCCCCAAGCTCTTTGCTTCAGATACTCAGGACCCATGAAATGAACTGGGAGGATAGGGCAGGCCAAGCCAGCACCTTCTGTCTTCAGGTCAAATCCTCTCCCTAAACAGCAGGTTTCCCAAAGAGAAGTCAGGACTGTCATCTGCCCTTAGGCTTACTCAGTCCTCACAATAAAGCATTTAGCTCCTATTGTTATCATCATTCCCATTTTGCAGATGAGGAAAATGAAGCCACTAAGAGTTGATGCACAGAGGATGAGTGAGGGCACAGAGACCTGAGCCTGCGTCTGGCTCCTCAGGTCATGCTCCCAACCACAGCCAACTGCAGCTCCTGCCTCTGATCACAAAAGTAACCAAGAAAGGCCAGTAGTCTCTGCTAACGCCTAATGAGTGACCCAGACTGCAGGTTCAGAGGTGCTTAGGGATGCCTTTGTGGAGGAGGGAGGGAAGGTTTTGGGTAGCCCTGCCCTCCAGGGACAGCCAAGCAGTCAAGGGCAGGGAGGGCAGACTGGAGCCCTCCAGGCAGGCTTGGCCAGCCTCAGGGGCTGGAATGTGGAGACCACCCCAGACCCAGGCTACTGCCTTTCTCATAGGGTTGGGGAGGGGTCCTCTCCCTTGCTCGGTCCCTAGACAGCCTCCACTACTCTGTGTAAGTTTTGGTGGTGGTTTTGGCAAAGCTCTGCTGGGGGTAAGAAGAGAAGGGGAGAGGAGAAGACAGAGCTGTGGCTCAATGAGCCTTTCCCATCCCACTTTCTGAGCACAGCCGAGAGTGGGTGGTCACCTGGATGGACTGAGTGGCCACAATGCTCCCCTCCAATGTGCCCCAAATGTACCTTTGGACTCCCTACTCTCCAATCCCCAAACATACACCCTGTTCTCAGCTGCCATGCCTTTGTTCATGCTGAACTCTTGACTGGAGAATACAGCATCTCACACTTCTGGGGGTCCACATCCCATCCACACTTCAAGGTCTCACTTAGACAACCCTTTTCCCATCCCTCAATTCAGAGGCTCCATCTCTCCAGCCTTTGGTCTCCTGATTCTTGTCATTTATTTGACTCTACCTGGAACTGTAATGATTGGTGTCTCTGCTAGATTGTAAGCTGCTCAAGGGCAGATCATATCATTAAATGCTTAGCACAGTCCTGACACAAAGTTGGTGGAAGGTCTATGGCAAGGGCTGTCCTTAGCTGCCATGTTGTGAGGATGCTCAAGCAGCCCTAGGGAGAGGTCCCCAAGGCAGAGGATTGAGGCCTTCTGCCAACAGCCAATGCCAACTTGCTAGTTGAATGGGTGAGCCACCTTGAGAGTGGATCCTTCAGCCCCAGTCAGGCCTGATGACAGCAGCCCTGGCTGACATCTTGATTGCAACCTCATGAAAGACACTGAACCAGGACTGCTCAGCTGAGTATCTCCCAAATTCCTGATCCACAGAAACTATGAGGCAATAAATGTTTATTCTCATTTTAAGCCACTACATTTTTGTGTTATTATGCAGTAGTAGATAATAATCCAGGGGCACTATTTCACAGACATTATAGATTTTTGATATTTATCATAATTTTCTGGCAGATGGCAGTTAAATGTCTCAGTTTAACAAAATGCGTGTATTACAACAATGTTTTGATATATGAAAGTAAACGTATTGAGGAAGTGACACCTTTTTCTAATTCTCACAAAGCCACCCTGTAGGTAACAGGGTCCTGACCCTCAAAGGGGCCTTCTCATCTGAAAAGACTGTGTGTAAATGAAACGACCCTTCCACTGTTGAGTCAAAAGCCAAAGTCAGTAAAACCCCAGGAAATTAGTTCTCTATCGAGAGCCAAGTTTTCTTGCTTGCTAACGGCTTATTCCTTTAGAGATGAAAATGTTTTAAAATGCTTTTCAGGGAAAATTCCCACCATTCCTTAAGCTTTACTCTGCCTTTTAAAATAGAAGAGCTGGAACCCGTTAGACCACGTGTTGGTGATCAGTGTCCCACTGTGATAACCGTCCGAGCACTTTGAGAAATGGCATGTGGTTGTCCTACGCTAAGTGCGGATCTTCTGTGCTTTGGGAGCAATGTCTACCTGAGATTCAGAATCAGGAAACCACAGCTGTGTGACTCTGGGAGGCCCCTCCACTTCTCTGGACTTCTATTTCTCATCCTGTGATAGGATGGTCATGAGAAATCTGATAACACACATCATGACCATGAGGATCCAGAAGTGCAAAGTGGGTCTGACGATGGGGAGGGAACCCACTCCGTGACCCTGGACCTGAAGGCTGGTTTGCCCAGCAGTGACTTCTCACTGTGCCTTGGTTTGTGACCTTTGTTCCATTTCTGGAGAAACAGATGTAACCATGGTAGCTCAAGGCTGTTTTTCCAGGCAGGAGACTAACCTCAGAGGCAGGGAGTGGGAGGGGTACGCTGCGGCCAGGAGGTAAGGGCTGCCACTTGCTGTTTCATTGTCTTTTTGGGAAGAAGTGTCCCCACCCTGCATGCTGGGAGCTTCCCTGGTGACCCTAAGATTCCCAGGCCCTGGTGGGCCAGTAGACAGCAGTGTCCCAAAGGGGATGTCATGCCCCTGCCCCCATGCCTTCCATCCGTTTGCCTCCCATCATCTAAGCTAAGGCAGTTCTGTCTCCAAGAATAACATGCAGGGAAAAAAAAATTCAATATACACACACAGACACACACAAGAAACAAAACAAAACACTCAACAGCTAGAAGAGGCTTGATGTGAACTATGAACCTTTGGTAGGAAGGAGCTAGAAAAAAACACACAGATAAAAATAAAGGGGAAAGATGGGAAGAGGAGATGAGGAGCTCAGAAATGGAAGAAAGAGGTTAAAGAAGAATGCAGCGGAGTTGAAACCTTCTTAGATGTGGCCACTATTCCAGAGAACTTCCCCTGAGCCTCTGCCTTCAGTGGAAGGTTCTAGAACCCAGGTAGGTCCAAGCAACCCTGTCTGAAAAAGTGGCACTTCCCACTCTGGACTTCAGTTTGTTCAACTGTAAAATGAGAGCATCTATCCTCTCAGAGACAGACTGTGCTCCCCTCTCTCCCTACCAAGAGGTCAGCAAGCTAGTGAGCTTTTGCAATAATAGCTACCATTTATTGAATGCCACTTGTCACATGTCAGTCATCACACCTCTAATCCTTTCTCAAGCAACACAACTCTGAAAGATATAGACTTTTATCAGCATCTCCAATTTACAGATAAAGAAACAAGTATGGAGAGGGCAGGTAGCTTGCCCATTGCTACCCAGCCAGCCAGTGTCTGAGCCAGGATTTGAACCCAGCTGAGTTTGTTGCCAAAGCTCATATTTGTTCCCCTTCACCATGCTGCCCCCTGCAAAGTAAAATCCAAGGGTGGGGGGATTTGGACCCTTCTCCTTGGAGGTTGACTCTTAGTCTAGGGGTTTAATCAGAGCCAGGCTAGAGGGATGAGCAGAGAGGGCTGAAACCCAAGCTTGCCAGGTGGCTAAGGAGGAAGGAGGGGCTCAGTACAGAGTGCAAATGAGTGGTATGGGCAGAAAGGCATAGGATCCCTGTGGGCTGGGGGTCAAGGAAGGCTTCTAGGAACAGGGGCCTTGTCTGAGCTGTGAAGAGTAGAAAGAATTTCGTTGGGCAGAGGGGGCAGGAAGAACATGCTCTGTATCATTTGGATCCGGAATGGATCTGGAAAGCTTTAAATCCCTTCTGAAAATAGGCTTAACCTGGATTCCCCAAGTGGGATCAAACACATTGTTCTCAGCTGGCGCCGACACTGTGCCTGGAGTTGACTGAGGAGGTTGAGGGTGAGGTCCCTGCTCTCAGATAGCCTGGGTTGACATCCTCGCTTCACCACCCATGACCCGTGGGACTTGGTAATTACCCTCCTTGAGCTCGGTTTCCTCATCTGTACAACGGGGATGAGTTGCTATGAGGATCAAATGAGGTAACGCATACAAATTGCCTTCTGATACCTAGTCAGTGCTCAACCAATGCTAGCAATTGTGAAGTCCAGGAAGGATGCAGACACCCTTATGGATGTTTTCGCAGGGATGGGGCCATATCAGAAACCAATTTGTGTTCTGCACAGTTTTGCAGAGATCTACACTATTGAAGACACTTTCTGAGAAGGGTCCTTACAGGTTCCCAGGGCTCTCCTCTGGCATGTGTCCAGGGCGTCACCATGTTCCAAGGTGTTTTCATACCTCCTTGTCTCAGGTACTTCTAACCCAAAGAGCTTGGCAAGGCTGGTACAAATTTTACGTCCATTTTACAGATGAGAAAATTAGGCACAGAATGAAGACCATGCCCCAGGCCACACGGCAAATCAGTGTCAGAGCTAGAATTAGAACTAGGATGTTTTAACCCATTTATGCCTAGTGTTCCATTATTGGAACGCTAAGCTTGTGGGAGTTATGTATAGCCAGCTGCTCAAGGACATCGCCAAGGTCTGATTTTTCACAAAAAAATTCTCAACCTCCTGCGTAAACGGGTTAATGCCCAAGCCTGTGCCTCCTCTGTTAGACCACAGTGGCTCCAACTAGGTGCAAGGCTGCCTGGCTAGTAAAGGACTCATGTTCTAATCTTAGTTTTACTAGGAACATGAAGTGCTGGTGTTAGGCAAATTATATACTTCTGCTGCCTCAGTTTCCTTATCTGGGAAATGGGGAAGTAATTGCATGGATCTCACTGAGTGGTATGTGAGTGGAATGAGTCAGCCTGAAGTTCTTGGGTTATTAGGAAGTCCCATTCCCCCAGTGAGATGACCGGCCTCAAGGCAGGGTCTATTTCTTGTATTTGTGTATTACTCCCAGGATGCCAGCAAGTAGGAACATGGTAGACACTGAATGAATGAGATTGGTTCACATAAACAAAGGGGATAGCTTTGAAATCACAAAAGGCAGTGGGATGGCCCCAGCCCTCTGCTGTGGGGACACCTGACACTTGAACAGAGCCCTATCATTCATAAGGTGCTTATATTAATTCATTTCATTCTTCTGCTGGTATTATGGTCCCTGTTATGGAAATCAGAGAGGCTAAGTGACCTGCTCCAAGTCACGCAGCTAGAAAACAGCAGGGTGGGAACTGGATTTCTGCTTGAGTCCCATTGCTTTCTTGCCTTTCAAGAATAGAACTGTTGGTGCAATTCTATTGCTATGATCCACAAGTCCCGCGCCTCCCTGAATCCTGCTCAGCTCAGCAAATCTGGGCTCAGGATGGTGGTTCCATCTGCCAAATCCCCCGGGCAAGCTGGCCCCAGCCAACCGAATCCCACTATCCCGGAAGCTGTCCCCACCCAGTCTCCAGCCTCCAGCTCCTCCCATGCCCAGGCCTGGAGCTTCACAGCCACCTGGTGGAAGTAGTGGCTGTGGTGGGGGTGGGAGGTGTGTTGCACGGGGTGACAAGGGATGTGGATTTCCTCTCCAGATCTGGGAATGAGGTTGGGCAGCAGCTACCTGCGTTCTTTGAGCAGGTCTTTACTCCCGGTGGTCTGTAGGCACTAAAATCCACAAAGGGGTGGTGGGTTAGGGCAGGGTAAAGGGTGGGAGACTTGGCCCAAGGAGCTGGCCAGCCCTAGATCTCCGCTGGGTGCACCCACCCAACCCTTGGCAGTTTCCCCAAGCAAGGCGGTCACACCCCTTGGCCCTGGAATGCCCCTGGGCTTTGGCTGCCCCAGAGGTTGGAACCAGACATGTGGGCTGGGAGGCTGGGCAGGGCTACTTCAACTTTTAGCCTGTGCCCTGCCCGCCATAAGCACCCCAGGCAGAGAGCCCACACTGGGTGAAGCTGGCCCCACCTGCTCTGCCACCCTGCCAGGACATGCCTGGAGCCTGCAGTCCCCAGCTGAGCCTGGCCTACTCAGCCCCTCAGGGGTTTTGTGCAATCTGCTCTGAGCTTTCTTCCCCTGCTAAGGGCAATGGCCATTCAGGTGTTCCCTTACAGCTGGAATGCAGGCTCTTCCCACCTCACACAATTGTGCACCCCCTCCTCTTTCCCTGCAATGTCCAACTCCCTTGTCAAGAGAAGTGATGGCCCAGAAGAAGCCAGACCCAGGAAGCAGGCACCCCTGGGTTCTCATCCCAGTCATAGATGGATTTTCTCTGCCCCTACACCTAGGGGTCTGAGTGTTTTTTTCTGTAACCGGTCACTCAAGTCTCTACTTCACGGTTCTCTGCTGAAACCCCCTGGGTTAACAATGTCACATGCCTGTTGAGCTTTACTTTCAGGAAAGCTTGTTCACAGACATTTTTCTTCATATGTTTTCCTAGGATCCCTGTGTATACAAGGAATTATTTTGCCCATTTTGCTGATGAGAAACCTAAGCTCCTGCTGGTGAATTGATTTGCTCAAGGTCATAGAACGGCTAAGTGACAGAGGTCCCAAACCTCCTGACTGGTCACCTAGTCTCTGCCCCAGTATGAGGCTGTGTCCCCTGTTGACCTCTAGCCCCAACATCATCGCCACCTCTTCAACCTTCACTCCATCTCCTCTACGCCAGCATTGGTTTCATTTTATTAGAACAAGGTCTAAGATTACCACAGAGGTTTAGAGTAGGGCAAAAGCCAGGGTGGGCTTCTCCAGGCTGGACTTGAAGAGTACCTAAGAGGGTAGCCCAAGGGATGGGCAGATCGATGAGGAAGAATGAGAGGAAGCCTCACACTTGGGCTTTGGGGATGGAAGTGGCTGTGGGATTGAGGCTGGGGGTGCATGAGTGTCAGAGCTGCTCAGTCACACCTAGAGGACCCCCTTCTTCTATGTAGAGGCTGCCTGAGGCCTCTGGGGGAGTCTGAAGTGGATGTGCCAGGCCCACTGCCCTCATCCCCTCATCCAAGGGTGGCTTGAAGCCTTTTACCTTTCAAAGCACTTTCACCTCCTTGGTGGCAGGCCAGGTGGAGTTATGCCTATCTGACAGATGAGGAGACTAAAGTGAAGTGAGGCTAAGGTCACAAAGCAAGGTGATGGGATGACAGTGGTGGAGCCTGCATCGTCCCTGAGGCCATTGCTTTTGCTAATGCACCATGCAGGGGACTTGCAGGAAAGACAGAAAAAGTGGGTTCCCTATGGGGCTGCCTGGCCTCAGTCACACAGTGAGGGCTCGTTCCAGTTTGCTAGGGTGCAACTGCAGGGTCAAGAGCTGGCAGGGCACACCAATGGAGAGGGGCGCCACTGCAGATGGCTGGCCCCCTGGCCGGATTGGCCATGGAAGTCTGGGGCAGGCAAATCAAATGGTGCCCCTTCAAGCTGTTGTTCTTTAATTATTTTTTCATCCTTTATATACTAGCGGGGAGCGGGGGAGACTTGTTTTCTTTTAAGAAGAGCTGCACACCTCTTTCACGTTCAAAATAAAGGATTTACTACTTGTGTTTATTACAGGCGATTTCCTGAGCCCGAAAACTTCTTGGGAGGCTTATTAAACCTTATTAAACCACTGAAAATTTAGATAATAAAATAAATCACCTGTCTCCCATAAACAGCACTAGGCCACGCGTTACTGAGTTTCATACTCCCAATGGCCTCAGGCTGCCTTCACAGGAGATGTCCCCTGCTGGTGTTGGATGGCTCCCTGGAGGGTGGGGCTGTGGTGGAAGGGTGGGACACGCATCAACCCACGAGAGCACTATTCTTTGTAGCATTTCTGCCCAAAGGGGCCATCTCCTCTAGTAGAGTGGAAATGGTTTAGATTTTGCTAGTTATTGAAGAGGTTGTGTGTGGATAACTGGGCTAAGTGGTACCATATTTTGACCCTTCCTGGGGATATTTTGGCGTCTGTTCTAGAAGGCATTAAGCTGCTGCACAGCTGGCTAGCCTCTGAGTGTGCTGTCTGCACGCCTCTTCTACCCACGCGCCAAGGACTCCCAGTGCTATGGGCAGGGCTCTGGAAGCTGAGTCCATTGCTGCTGGCCCTGGGGACTTTACACGGGGCAGAAAGGAAAGCAGATGCCAGGTGAGGGGGCCATAGTTGGAGCAGAGAAAGGCCGGGAGCATGAGGAGCAAAGGCTGGGAAGGACCCAGGTGTGTGGTCAGCAGAGAGCAGGCCAAAACCCTCTGGGGCAGGAATTATAGTTAAAATCCTAGCTCTGCTCTGCAACTGCTTAGTGATGTGACCTCGAAGCAGCCGGGTCCCTATTTGAGCTTCAGTTTCTTCTTTTGTATAAGACTAGGCAGTTGTGAATGTCCCTTGCTGCCCACACACTAATCCATTTCAGTATTTTGGTTCCAGGATAGATCCTTGGATTCTGACGTCATGCACAGCTCAGCTTCAGATGTCTTGGGGCTGCTGCACCTCCCTTTGGGTTTCCTGCGACCTTGACTTTGCCCTCTTTCTCCTCCCACCCCCTCCACTTTAGGCCTCTCTGGGACCCTGCCAAGTTACACAGGAAAATACGTGTGAACACACGTTGGACTTTCAGATGATGGGTGTTCTACAAGGTCAAGGTGGGGTTATTATTTGACCACAGTGGTTAGAGTGATGACAACTCAACAGGTTGGTAAAAGTGCTTGACATGTCTCCTCCGCCTGCCCCAGAGGAAAAGTGAGGAGGCAACTTCCATGTCTGCCTTCCCACCGCCCCTACAGTGGCCAAGAATGGGCATGGAGTTGGGAGCGGCCGCTTCTGCAGAATGTGCACAGGTTCATTACAGACACCCCACAGGCCCTGTATGTGCAGGTCGGGGAACAGACAGGAACACAACTCATTCTCCCATAATGGTGACTTCAGGTATGCTGGACAGAGAAACAGTAAACAGGTGACGGAAGGACCAATTCTGAGATTCCTTCACCTTTGACTGAATCAAACTGGTCACTAAGATGTACTCTGGGTGCCCGTTAGGTACCAGTCGCTATCCTAAATATTTTATATTTATATTTACATTTACATTTATATCTATATTTCTTTCATTTCATCCTCTCCAAAACCCCATGAGGTGGCTACTGTCGTCATTGTCACTCCATTTTTCAAGTAGGGAAACTGAGGTAGAGCTGAGGTTTGAACCTAAGCAGTCAGATTCCGGGTTTCCTAAGCAGTCTGCAACTGTCTCTCTCAGCTGCTGCAGTATTTACCCATTTAGCTAAGTGCTGGAGAAACACGGATGAAAGACATGGAGCTCCTGGTCTTAAGAAGCCACAGAAGAGTGGGAGAGACAGTAAAGACAAGACTAAAATGAGTGCTAAGTGCTGGTTCATGGAGGCAGATGAGGTGCCTAGGGTCAGAGGGCGGGGACTCTGCTGGGCCTAGGAAGGGGAATCCTCCAAGGAGGTGAGGCCCCCAAGCAGCCAGGGATGTGGGGCAGGGGAAGGAGAACATTTTGGCAAAGGGATCAGCATGTGCTAAGGAAGGCACAGATGCTGAGTGAGGATGGCACATCAGACAGGAATGCCAGGGAGTTTGCGGTGCTGGGTTGAAAGATAGAAGTTCAATGAGTTTAGAGACAGCCTAGTCTGGGAAGCAGAGCAGTGAAGACCGCAGCCCACCATGTGGGAGTCTTGGGCGTGGGTGGGACGGTGAGGCAGGGGCCTCACGAGCATTGGAATCCTTCCTTGAAGGAAATCAGGGAAGGTTCTGGATAGGAGAAGAATCTGCTTGGCACTGTATTTGAGGAAGGTGTCAGCAAGAAGCAGTCCTGGAGCAGGGAGGAAAGGGTGGTGGGAACCAGTTAGGAGACTGTATCTCCTGACCCATAGAGCCACTCTGCATTATTCATGGCCACTCCCCTGCCCTTCTCTACCCCAGACCTCCGTGTGGGATCTGGCCAGAGAGGGGCGGCTGTGGGGGGTGGCAGCTGTAGGAGGAAAGAGGACAGAGCCACATGCCGAGGACTCATCACAGGTGTAAGATGTCCTGGTTATGCCTCAGCCCTCGACAAACACTCCTGCCTCCCTGCTGTTGTCTACCTCAATTTGGAGACGAGGTCCAGCCGGATGGCCTCAAAGATCCCGGCCCTGCCTGTGTTTTCCAAAGGAAGCCAAACCTCAGATTTGCCTCAGAACTTGCACTTTTCTTCTAAGCAAACGCCATCCACCACGAGAACCGCCTGGCATTTGGCTGGGAAAGAACAAACTGGAAGCTTACAATTTCCAGGCTTAATTGCACAGTTACTTATAATATTATACAGAACTTTTATTGCACTGAGAAAGCCCAAGCGTTTCCTTTTCCTATTTATACTTGAGCCCAGTCTCTCCTCTGCTATCATTTCCTCCCTTGCCCATTGCAGAAACTGACGGCTGTTTGGTTCCCTTTCCAAAGAGAGGGCAATTAGGATGTGAGATGGAAACTCATTTGTCCCGAGCGTTTGACTCATGGAATATCAGTCAATTAACACGTTATTGATCACCACCATGTGCTTGACTGGGCCTCATGCTGTGTGAGGCCATACAAAATACCTGCTTTAGAGGGGCTTCTGGCTTCACTGGGCAGGAAAGAGTAACCCACAGCAGAATATTACAAAGAAGTAGGAACCAATAAAGAACTAATGTGGGGCCAGGCATGGTGGCTCACCTCCCAAAGTAATCCCAGCACTTTGGGAGGCTGAGGCGGGAGGATCATTTAAAGTCAGGAGTTCAAGACCAGCCTGGCCAACATGGTGAAATCCTATCTCTACTAAAAATACAAAAATTAGCCACAGGCTGAGTGTGGCAGGTGCCTGTAATTCCAGCTACTTGGAAGGTTGAAGCAGGAGAATCGCTGGAACCCAGGAGGCAGAGGTTGCAGTGAGCTGAGATTGCACCACTGCACTCCAGCATGGACGACAGAGCAAGACTGAAGTCTAAGAAAAAAAAGAACCAAGTATGGGCTGGGTGCTACAATCAGGAATATGGAAGCCAGCAAGTCAGAGCTAGGTGTCTGGGCTACACAGCTGTCTGGGGAGGGAGGGCATCGTGGAAAGCTGTGCAACGGTGCATCACAAGTGCCTGCTTCTGAATGCAGCCTGGGAATCCAGCCCTCCTTTTTATGGTTAGTGAGAATCTTAGGAGACAGGAGCCTACCTTCACTCTCCTGATATTTGCTCCCAGTCACAGGAGCCCAGCACCAAGGACTAGACTTTCCTGACCTACAGGAGGAATAGTTCACCTAATTTAGCACCTCATGGAGTAACTACCCTCTCCCTCCACCCCAACTTGTCCCCACTTCAGCTACTACTGCTTGTCCTCTTGCTCTGAGATTTTTGGTTTCCAGACTATCATAAATTTATAGTGAAAATATTCTCAAGGCAGGAGAATCTCCCCATCCCCACCGTGGACTGAGGAAACCTGGCAGATCCGCTGCTGAGCTAGGATGGGCTCAGGAATTTCCTCACACTTCGATGGTTGGCTTCCCATTTGAAGTCTCAAGACTAGAAATATTGAATAAGAAATATAAGGTTAAAAAGGAAAAAAAAAAGAGTTGGCAAAGAAGTCATTATTTGTGGATGATATGATTGGATACTTTCCTATACAAATAACAGACAAGTTCAAAAATACATTAGGGACCCCATTGACCTGGCAACAAAAATAGAAACAACACCTAGGAATAAGTTCTTAAGAAACGTGTAAGATCCATACAGAGACTGTTTTAAACACGATTGAAGCACTTCTTAAGACTTAAATCAATGGAAAGATACACCTCGTACTTGGACAGGGAGCCACAATACTGTAAAGATGCCAATTTCCCCTAAATAATTTAATAAGTGCAATATGATCCCAATAAAAATATCAGAATTTCTACTGAAATTAGATAAGCTGATTCTGAAGTTCATTTAGAAAAATAAGCATTTAGGAATAGCCAAGAAATTTTTGAAACAGATGAGTAACAGGAGTAGGGGGACCAGCCCTACCAGATATAAAAACACATTAGAAAGCCATAAAAATAAAAATACTTGGTACTGGATCATTAACAGGAAGACAGATCAATATAAAGTCATGGGCAGTTCATAAACAGACTCACATAAATTCATGTAGGTATGAATTTAGCATGTAATAAAGGTGGAATTTCAATTTTTATTTTAAAATGGATTTTTCAATAAATGAGATTAGAACAACTAGGCAACCATGTAGGAGACAAAACAAAACAAAACAAAATAAAACTTGTATCCCTTCCTCACTCCTTACACCAAAACAAATGATACATGTAGCAAAGCTTTAAGTTAAAAAAAGTAAATATTGAGGAACTGTTTTACAATTGCAAAGGAAAAATATTTTGCTAAGATAGAAAACCCAGAAGTCATAAAAGATTTGATAAATTTGACTACATAATGATTTAAACATTTATGTACATCCAAAATTCCATAATAAAATCAAGACACAAACAAACTGAAGAAGATATTTGAAACATATGATGAAGGGTTAATTTCCTTTATATATAGAGAGACCTTGTGTCAACAAATCAGGAGCAAAAACAAAAACAAAAACAAAAACTCATGAACAGGAAGATCCTAGAAAAATAAATACAAATAACTTTTAAGTGTATAAAAAATGCTTACCATCACTCTGCATTAAAGACATAAAAATTAAATAGATTTCAAGTTTCATCTATGGGCCAAAAATAAAAAAGTTCTGATAACTCAGCAATTACCCTTATAGACATATATCTTGCAATTTCACTGCTGCCATATGTTCAACTTATATATAGGATTATCTCTGTGACATTGATTCTATAACCAACAATTGAAAGTAAACAGTATATCCATCAATGGAGGCTTGCTAGATACATCATGGAGTACTATGCAGCCATTAAAAAGAATGACTTGAATGACACATATCTGTATACTGATACATAGAGGACTATGTCTAAGATTTATCACTATGCTGCATGGTACCAGGTTTAGAAAGAAAAAGATGACCATGTGTACATACTGGTTTGTAGATGCATGAATTAAACTGTTGGTTGGAAGGCTGCCAGTGAGGGGTAGAAGGCAGATTTATTTTCCTACATGTACTCTTTGATAGTATTTGAATTTTAAAGCCATTTGTATTAAAACTGCTGAATGATTTATATTTTCTTCCTTCTTTTACAGACCTCCAAATTGTCTTTGACATTTTTTTGTTATGTCTGATACCTGCTGATTTGTTCTGGGGCCTTTAGCTACCCGTCTCAGTTTTTCTGTCTGTAAAATGGAATTCATGACACTGGCTGTCTATCTCATGGGTGGCTGTGAGGCTCAAGGGAGAAACGGATGAAAACAGCCTCTGGCTGCCATGAGGTGCTGTAGGATTCAACTGCAGGACATTAGAGATGGCCCATGTTCTGCTCAGCACCTGTCTACTGCATGGCAATGTCCCTGTGGACACACAGGCAAGCTGTGCATCACAGCTGGGTTCTCCAGTGGTGGAAGAATATATGACTCCAGTTATCTGTTAGTTCAGCATTTACTATATAGCACCAAGGACACAGGTGCTAGGAAGAGCCGTGATGTTGTTTCAGCACCATCTGAGCTTCAAGAGTATGGTGGCAAATGATGATAATCACAATAATGAAAATCTTACTGCTTTCAGCTAACCACTTATTTCACGTATAGTAACTCATTTGTTATCCTTGTTTTAAGGATACGGCCAATGAGCTTTAAAGGGTTGGACCCACTCAAGGGGCCCAGCCAGTAAGGGGCTGAGCTTCCCCACTTGGATGCTGTCATTTCTCTACTCTAGGACTTTTGATGATTCCCTTTGTGGGACCCTGCCATCTCAGTCTGCCTTTTGTGGTCCCCCACAGTCTGTTCTGAATCTAATTTCCCAGTTCTCTCTGACCTGGGCTCTCTTTAAAGCTGGTCTCTGAACTGCCTCTGAACACACCATGCTCATTTCTGCATTGGTGCCTGTTCGTTTGAGCTGCTAACACCTGTCACCTCTGTTGTCATCTCAGGGTCTTTAAGATCCCTTGTGAGTCAGTTTCACTTCTTCCTTGATACCTTCTCCTCTAACCTAGGTGACTTTTCAGAGAGTGGCAGCCAGCCTCTGGAACGGCTCCCAAGGATCCTCACCTCATGGTATTCATGCCCTGTGCGTCCCCTCCTGCACTGTATCAGGGCTGGTGTATGTGCCTGATACAGGAAGGCGATGGCATGTGCCTGCCATGGCGAGGCTATAAGAGATGTTGCCACTTTCACCTTGATTTCTCCGGGAACTCTTACCGTGGGGGAAACCACTGTCATGTTGAGAGATAGTTCAGCAGCCCAAGGAGAGGTATCAAGAGGGACTGAGGTCTCCCATCAACAACCAGCACCAACTTGCCAGGGATGTGAGTGAGCCACCTTGGAAGTAGGTCCTTCTGTCCCCATCAAGCAGCTCCAGTCACCTTTGGGACTACAACCACATGGGAATCCCTGAGCCAGAACTTTCCAGCTAAGCGGCTCCTGGATTCCTGAGTATAAAATCATGTGGATGAGAGATATTTATTGTTTTAAGCTGCTATGGTTTTGGGGCATTTTGTTATGCAGCAACAGCTAACTAATGTACATTAACTAACTCAACTCCTTTGGGAAGCAGGATGTACTCTTTGGCCTTTGTCCATTTTTTTTTTTTTTTTTTGCCTGGATTTTGTGTGTGTCATCTTGTATCTCCAACAAAATAGTAAATATCTGTGGTTTAAAATTCCCCTATATCTCCCATCATGGTTACTGGGGGTTGGGAACAGCAGGAGAATCCACACTGATTCGCCAGCTTCCTATCTGCAAACAGAAGGCAGGGGTTAACTAAAAGGCTCCAGCACACACACATGCTTCTGGTTGGGCTGGTACCCTCCTAAGTATGCAGACAACTCATACACAGAATGCCTGCAACCTCCCCACCTGAGACCTACAACTCACTGGCACACTGGAGCATTCAAATGCCAGAATTCTCAAATGTCCCATGGTGTGTCTGACTCACAACCCATCGCCAGGGGTCGCCTGGAGGGAGGGGCAGGAGGGCCTGGAGAGGGCTGTCACTTCTTACTACACTGACTGCTACTGGAGATTTATTTACTGGCCCCACACCCTTTTCAAAGATATTTCTTTCAAAGCCAGAGCGACAGCCTGCCTTTCAGCTTTCCTGACACTCAATTCCAAGTACATGGTACGCTTAATCCCATAGAACAATTTAGGAGCTAAAGAATCATAAAGAAAAATTTCGCGGAGGGAGCTGTTGCTGCTCCTTTGAAAACAGCCCCCGCCCCAGTCTCTCCCCAGCCACCTCCTGGTCCCCAGTCCCCAAAGGTCCATCCCCCGCTACCCGCCAGGCAGCTTCCCTACAGGCAGCCAGTGGGAGGGCACGACCCTTCCCCGGCTTCTTCCTCCTCCCACTCTTTCCCAGGCAGGCAGTCTTATTTTTCAAGACTAATAAACACCAGTTGAAGGGAGGAGGAGAGCCCCTTTGTAAAACGGTGTCTAAATAGAGGCAGCTCCACCATTTTTTTCGGCCGGGTGGGTGGAGGTGACCAAAGATACAATTATAACGTAGCCCATCCTCTCCCACACGACCCATTTTAACCAGTGTGTAATAAAGCCCAACTCATCCACCCTCTGATTTGGGTCAAATGAGAGGAATTTTTAGCTTTTCTGGGGAGTTTGTGCCAGCAGGGGAAGCAGAGGGGAGAAGGAGGAGGGAAGGAATAAACAAATATGCTACAGTTCTCTGGAAGAAAGGAAAGGCAGGGCATGCAGGGAGCAGGGACGGGGATGGCCACCCTTCACTTCCGCCAACTGAGTCCCTCTTTCCATGGTAGCCACCTAGCTTCCAAACCTTGGCTGAGACTAAGGTCTCCCTCTTCCTTGCTCCTGACTCAGTGAATCAGCTTTCACTGTGGGCGCCCAGGGCACATCCCCTTTGCTCCTTCTGCCTGCCTCCTGCTGGTTCTCTTGACCTTCCAATAACTGGAAGATGTCACCAGTGTGCCCAACTCCCACCAGCCTGGCCTTGCCCATTCTGCCTCCTCAGCTAAAATGCCATCTCCTCCCAACCTCCTCACCCTTCACTGGGTGAACTCTTGCTTATCCTTTAAGACTTGGCCCAGGTGTCACCTCCTCCAGGAAACCTTCCTGAATTAGGTGCCTGTCCTTTATGTTCCCATTCTTCCCTCTCTCCTAGTCCTCACCACATGGAGATGTAAGTGGAAAATGGGTGCTATTGTGATGGGCCTGGGGAGAGGAGGGAGAAATAGCTCTGGGATGTGAGGTGCTGGGGGTGGGGTCAGCAGACCACAGCGGGTGCTGCAGGTTGAGAGCTGGGGGATCACGCATGCCCGTAGCAAAGCTCAACAGAGGAAAGGGTCATGAGGAAGCTTTCCTGAAACAGACAAGAGTAGGATAAAACAAAGGTTGGATCATTTGCACATTCCCCGGGAAAAGGTCATTGCTTCCTTTACACTTTCACCCCCAACACTCATTGTGGTCTATGCACTAGGGGGCCACCCACCTGGTATACTCCCACCTGGAGTGCTTGGCCTCATCTTTCCTTTGTTAGGGATGCTCTCACTCCTTTACCCTTGAGTCTCTCTTCTCCCTCCACTAGTCCTGAACACTCACTGAGCCCCTCTGGCAGTTGGGGACAGAGCAGGAGGCCTTCAGGCCCACAAGCACCCCCAATTCCATCAGCATGCTCAACAACGAGTTTCACGCACATACATGTATGGCCAGCTTCCAAATGCAGATGGGATTAGAATCGATTCAACACAAATGTAGGTAAAATGATTATGGAATCACCCAGGGTGGGGGTACAGCCAAGCAGGGTCCCATGACATATTTTCAGCTCCATAAAGGATGCTTATTTTCAAAAGCATGGAGCCCACAGGACAGGAATGTAAGTTCCTTGAGAATGAGAATGAGTTGCTTCTCTGTACCTTTCATAGAGTGGAGCCTGGAGGTTCACATCACTGGGCATTTGGTATAATGTTTGTTGAGTGACTTGTTGAGCACAGATGGGCCTATTGACCTTGAAATAGTCAGTATCACCTCTACTTTCAAAAGGAGGAAATGACCTGGGAGCATCAGTAACAAAGAATGGCAAAGCCCTCAGTAAATAGCAAATGCTGATGTGTGCTCTGTGGGCCTGGGCACATAGCGCACCTCTGTTCTCATGTGTGGCAAGAAGGGCAAAGTGCTAAATCAGAAAATTTACAGGGAGCTAAATCTCCCAAGGAAAACATGGGAGAGTCTTATTTCTTCTGATTAAACAATTTATAAATCAGGATAAAAAGGATTTCCTCTGAAAACCTTTGTCTCAATATTGCTTCAATATTGCTATAACTTCAAAACATAACAAAGACAGCCACTGTGAAGCATGCCATTGTGTTCCTGAGGGTTCCTCATGTGACAGGTGAGGGGACACCTTTAAGGGGCTTGATCCCCAGGAGGGGAGAGGAGAGCACTTCCCTCTCCCTCTCTCCAGGGAGGACCTGGATTAGCGGGAAGCATGAGTCATGCTCGATTTTCATGCTGTGGGCCCACTGTATCACTTCTGTGCTCAACACAAGATCCTGTCACAGTCAGAACCCCTGAACACTAAGCATGTCAAGACACATCTAGAGCTGCTTTAATTTCATGCATCCTCTCTTGAGCACCCACTGTGTACCAAGTATTGAACTGGGCTCTTTTACACAAATTACCTCATTTGATCCTTATGCTAGCCCTTTGAGATGATTATTTTTACCCTCATTTTCCTAGGAGGAGACTGAGACCAGGAGTGGCCAAGTCACTCATCTCAGGACTGCAGTAAGTCAGTGGCCTGTTCCATTCTAGAACATCTGAGAGCATCCAAAGGCTGAAAACTGGGATAATTCATGGGTGGCAGAGCTAGGAATGCCATCTGCAGATATCTGAAAAAGGCCTTAGGATGTCAGAGCTGGACAGGGCCTTTCATGGTTGAGGATGCTGAGGCACAGAGACGTCAAAGTGTCTACCTGGTTGTGGCACAAAGCACAGCTTGAGCTCTTAGGCGTGGCCAAGATGCTTGTCCTGTCCTGGCACAGGGAGCCACCGTGACTGCGCTGGAACCTGCATTTTGCCTTCACCTGCTCAGTTCTCCATTCAGGATGGAGGCCCTGGCATTAGTGGGTGGGAAAATGTCTGTGATTACCAGCCAGTACCCCAGACAGGATTACAGAGACACCATTCTCACCCCTGAGATGACCCTCCCTCCTTCTCACCACCCAAGCCAAAAGGTGAGACCAACATATCTTGGTTTTCCCAGGACTTTCCTGGTTGAAGCATTGGAAGTCCTGCATTCTGGGAACTCCCTCTGTCTTAGGCAAGCTGGGATGGTTGGTCACCCTCATTCATCTCCACCTCCTTGTATGCACCACCCGCCTCCGCTGCCCTTAAGGATCATGTGACCCCAGATCCACTAGACAAACAGCGCAGGGGCTTTTTCCCCCCAGCCTACACCCTTGAGGTCCTGCCCTGACCCATTCAATGCCAGAGGAAGAGTTCCTGCTGTCACCAGGGATTGCTCAACCTGGGCACCTTCGTAATTCTCCTGTGAGGAGGCAGCCCTCTGCCCTGGGGCTCCCAGAGGGATCCAGGGCAAGGAGGAGGAGAAGGGAGGGAGACAGAACATAACAGAACCAGGAAGAAAGGCAGGAGGGGAAGTTAATGATATTTAAACAGGGAGAAGAGGGAGGAGAGGGAAGCAGGGAAAAGGAAGGTGTGGAAAAAGGAGAGAAAGGAGGAGAGGTGACAGTATGTGTTATAGAAATAAAAGAATGACCAATCGCCATGGCCAGCTTTCTCAACAAGAAGTGGTCCAGGTTTTCAATAGATGCTCACTGTGCAGAGATGTCTTGAGAGTTTTATGGGGCTGTGGGGATTATGTGGCTAATCCTAATTTTGCAGATGTCGAGAAAACGAAAGCTTATAGGACTGGAATGTAAGAGCATCCATGGTAGAAATCATGCCAAATGCCTTTTTTGTACCAAACCCAAAACTTCCATGATATCTTTGCATTTATATTTAATTTATAATTATATATAATTAATAATTAAATATTTATTAATGAGGACAGTGACAATAGTGATATTGATCTCTGGCAATCCAGTCCTCCTCCTAAGCATGTCTTTCTGAGTAAATGTCAGCACAAAATTGTATCATTGTCTTGGAAATTTGGGCAATATGGCCATGAAGAATGAGAAGGTGGCCCCAGTCCACTGGGAAACAGAAGCAGGGTTGGCTCAATGCATAAGGAGCTGATGGACGGGGTAACTGGAGGACACACCACTAAGCTCTGCCCATTCCAAAGTATATCTCTTCCACCAGCCTGGTGTGATGCCATCTACTTTGCCATTCCAACCACTGGGAATTCCCACTAGGGGAGGTCTTAACAAGAAGCTCTGCTAGTGGAAACCACTAAAGCCATTTTTATCCTGTATCCAAGTTATTTCAGGATTTCTGGGCTAGTCCTATAGTAGTACCTGTGAGCTCATCATGTCAATGACTCGTCTTCTTGGAAGATACAGGGCACCTTTCCCATTGGGCCCACTGTCTGTGCCTGTGAGTTCAGGCAAGAAGAATGGCAATAGGCCAGGTGTGGTGGCTCATGCCTGTAATCCCAGCACTTTGGGAGGCTGAGGTGGGTGGATTACTTGAGTTCAGGAGTTCAAAACCAGCCTGAGCAACATGGCAAAACTCCATCTCTACAAAATATACAAAAATTAGCTGGGCATGGTGGCATGCACCTGCAGTCCCAGCTACTCAGGAGGCTGAAGTGGGAGGCTTACTTGAGCCTGGGAAGTTGAGGCTGCAGTGAGCTGTCTTCACACTACTGCACTCTAACCCAGGTGACAGAACAAGACTATCTCAGAAAATAAAATAGAAAAAGAAGAATGGCAATAGGAACAGGGAGAAGAAGGTGGTCCCAAGGCAGGGAGGGCCCCCTGAGAGGAGTAGGATGTAGGCTAAAGTGGAATCTAGAAGTTCTGCTCTAGAGGAAAATGGCAGGCGAAGGCCTGGAACAAAGCAACAAAGCCCACAGAGGGCTTCTCGAAACACTGCCTCCCTCCTGCAGGGTGCTCCCAAGCTCCCACCGCTCCACTGAAGGAAAGGACTCTGCAGTCACAGACTTTAACCACCAAACATCTACCATGTCCTTTTGGTTGGGAGAGGCCCTGTGAGGAGAGTTTTGATGGTAGGAAGAGGACTCTGCCTCCCACTGAGGAAGAGGGGCCTCCTTCCACTGCCAGCGCCCCTGCAGGGCAGTGAGCTCATGCGCTCATAGCGCTAGGCCCAGCTGGCTGGACCCTGATGCCAGGACCTTGAATCTTGAGTGAGTGACAGTTAGCAGCAGCAGTTTGTGTTGCTTATTTGCAACTATGAACTTTGAATGACATAAATGTTGGGCATACCTGAAGACCAGAGCCTTGCTGGAGATACACAATGAATCTCTCTCTCTCTCACACACACACGCACACACGCACACACCTGAGAAAGCCCATAGTAAAGAAACCTGTTTAACTTTGTTTAACTCTGCATTTCCCAAACTTGTTTAATCTTTCTGCTTTGCCTAACACCTTTTAATATCCTGCAGAACTGGTGTGACAAGCACACCTTCGGGGAACACTGGGGTAAAGCCGTGCTTTCCAAACTTTTTCAGTCATGGAATTTGCAGAGAAACAATCTTTTTATGGCACAAAGGAATTGGAAGGCTCTCAGGAGGTGGTTGGGTTGTTCAGTTGACAAGAGGGGTGAAGGGGCAAAGCCACTGGTTGGGAAGCTCTGGACCAGAGGACAGAGCCCTCTGGGATACAAGCCTGGAGGCCTGACCTCTTGCCCTGGCTCTGGTGTGAAGCAGCCTCCATGAGGTCACACAGGTAGCTGTGGCATTCCAGGGCCTCCTCTGCTGTACCACATAGTTTCCCTGTAGGGTCGTAGGAGAAGTGGTCTTATCAGAGGATGCCTACTTTCCCCTAACAGAAATGAGGGGGCAGAGTGGGGCAGCTCCCCTTCCAATCCATCCCCAACCCCGGAATTAGCTCAGGGTCAGGACTTGCCAGCTCTGTCCTCTCTGCTCACCCCTCCTTCTCCTTCCCAATAAGTTCTGGATCCAGCCACATTAGGCAGTGCATGGAAGCTTCTTGTGTGAGGAAGCCCACCCATTTGGAGGTCTTCTGTCTCTGCCATGTGGTATCTGCTCTCTCCTTCATCTGCCAGCCAGGCGTCATCTCCTAACCTTCGGCTTCCATGCTGTTCACCTCGAGGCCCCATAATCCTTGCTGGCATCCCTGGGGACTGGCCTAGTGCCCACCCTGGCTCCACCAGCCTTGGTTTGCAGCCCTGTCTCTAAAGCCCCTATCTGCCCACAGCCTGCCTCAGCCAGACTCTTTGGATCACAATCTCTGGCTAACATCACATGCATATTTCAGAGGATCTGTACACCCCACGGATGTGGGTGCTGCCAAGCCCTGGGGGGGCGGAGGTGGGGGTGATGTGTTTCTAACAAGATCAACTATTATAACTGGGCTTTGATTTAAAGCAAAATCTATTTCACAAGCCATATTTAATGCTGAGTGAGAGGCGAGTGTGCAGAGACCATATCTGTAGATTATGGCATTAAGCGTGCAAATGCAAGCATAGATGAAGCAGCCACAAAATTATAGATAACAACGGGACCTGGATATAAATCCAGGGAGTTGGCAGCCACTGGGAGGCCTCCCAACTCTCCCCTCTACTTAGAGGCTGAGTCAATTTATAGCTTCCCCGTCCCCTGTTCCTGAGATCTTCAAATGCAAGTCTACAGGCCTGAGAAATGCTGGGCATGTTCGGAAGTGCAGAAAAAGGCACTTCTCTTTAAGCTCTCACTGTGTTTGCCATTTCGAGTGGAGGAGAAGGAGCAGCCACTAGACGTTAGGAGTCTTGGTTTAAGACCTAGCTCTGCCAGGCATGGTGGCTCACGCCTGTAATCTTAGCACTTTGGGAGGCCAAGGTGGGTGATTGCCTGAGTTCAGGAGTTCAAGACTAGCCTGGGCAACAGAGTGAAACCCTGTCTCTACTAAAAATACAAAAATTAGCCAGGCGTGGTGGCATGTACCTGTAGTCCCAGCTATTCGGGAGACTGAGGCAGGAGAATTGCTTGAGCCCAGGAGGTGGAGGTTGCAGTGAGCCAAGATTGTGGCATTGCACTCTAGCCTGGGTGACAGAGCAAGACTCCGTTTCCAAAAGAAAAAACAAAAACAAAAACAAAAACAAGAAAAAACCTCGTTCTACAGCTCTATAGCTCTATAGCTCTATTCCCTGCCAAAATGCATGACTTGGAAAGGGTGGTTAGCCTCCTGGAGTCATAGCTTCCCTCTGTAAGTGAAGGAGCTGGATTTTACCTCGAAGATCCCTTCATAGTTTTATAATCTACGAGTCCATGATAAATAAAACAGCAATGGAGGAACTAGCTATGAAACTCTGGATGAGTTGTTGACCACTTCTCTACTTCCCTTATTTGTAAAATCAGGTGTACAATGGTTAATCTTACATGTCAACTTGGCTAGGCCATGGTATCCACATACTGGGTCAAGTAGAAATAGAGGGAGTTGTAAATTACCTTTAGAGGAGATTAACATTTAAATCAATAGACTTTCAGTAAAGCAGATGACCTTTTAGAATGTAGATGGGCCTCATCCAATCAGTTGAAGGCCTTAAGAGAAACAGACTGAGGTCCGCAGAGGAAGAGGTAACTCTGTCCCCACAGTCAAGCTGCAACATCAACTCTCCCCTGGGTCTCCAGTCTGCTAGCCTGCCTTGTAGATTTTGGACTTGCCAACCCTTACAATTGCATGAGCCAATTCTGTAAAATAAATCTCTCTCTCAGTTGGGCGCAGTGGCTCATGCCTGCAATCTCAGCAATTTGGTAGGCCGAGGTGGGCAGATCATCTGAGGTTGGGAGTTTGAGACCAGCCTGACCAACATGGAGAAACTCTGTCTCTACTAAAAATACAAAATCAGCTGGGCATGGTGGTGCATGCTTCTAATCCCAGCTACTTGGGAGACTGAGGCAGGAGAATCACTTGAACCTGGGAGGCAGAGGTTGCAGTGAGCTGAGATTGCACCACTGCACTCCAGCCTGGGCAATAAGAGCGAAACTCTGTCATAAATCGATCAATCAATCAATCAATCAATCAATCTCTCCCTCTCTCTCTCCTTTTCCACCTTTCCATCCTGTTGGTTCTGCTTCTCTGGAGAACTCTGACTAATACAACTTGGTTAGATGAATTCACTGGCACTCAAACTTGAGCCTTGTAAGTCTATTTTTTTTTTTGAGATGGAGTCTCGCTCTGTTGCCCAGGCTGGAGTGCAGTGGTGCAATCTCGGCTCACTGCAAGCTCTGCCTCCCAGGTTCATGTCATTCTCCTGCCTCAGCCTCCCAAGTAGCTGGGACTACAGGTGCCCGCCACCACGCCTGGCTAATTTTTTGTATTTTTTAGTAGAGACGGGGTTTCACCGTGTTAGCCAGGATGGTCTCGATCTCCTGACCTTGTGATTTGCCCACCTCGGCCTCCCAAAATGCTGGGATTACAGACGTGAGCCACTACGCCTGGCCGAGCCTTGTCTAAGTCTTAACCCAAGCTACACATCAGACACCTCAGAAGCTGTTAAAAACAACAACAACAACAAAAAACCAGCATCTAGACTCCAACCCCAGACAAGTTGAATTAGACTTTCTGGAAATGGAGCCTGGGCATCAGTGTTTTAAAACTCCCTAGGGCCTCCCCATGTGCAACCCAGGCTGAGGGCCATGGCTTCTCAGAGGAAACAAGTCACTTTGGAGCTTACTAGAAATGCAAATTCCCTGGGCCCCATCCAGGACCTATGAATCAGAACCTTTGGGCAGGCTCCTGGCATCTCCAGACTTAACAAGCTCCCCAGCACATTGCTCAGCTGCTCTCTAAAGTCTGAGAGCTCTGAGCATGGGCCATCTCTCAAGGCCCTTTTCACCTTCACAATGTGCACACTATTATGGTCAGAATTTGGGGGCCAGAATATACTGTCTCCTCTGAGGAGGGGTCAAGGACATTGTAGTGGGAGAAACCAGCTCCATGATTCGAGAAGAGAATAAGCTCTTTCCAGAGCTCATGGAGTGAGATGAACTCAGCATCCTCCCAGTCTTTACTAAGGGCATGAGGCACCTGCCAGGTAGGCCGCCTCTGCTCCTGGAGGGTACATGCGGCCTCCAACCACCTTGGCATCCCCGGCCCCAGGGCAGCCAGGGCAGGGCACAGAGTAGGTGCTCATGCATTTCTGTTGCTGGACTGACTGAATCAATGAGCATACTGTCCCACAGCCACTGGGCCCATCCCTGTCCAGGTGTTCCTGTGGGTGGCACACCTCTTGCCTTTCTCAATTCTCACCACAATTGGAAAATGCCCTTCCCTTCCTTATTGTTTCGTATCCTAGGCATTCTCCAGGGTCCAGCTGACACCTCTCCCTTTGAAAGATCTCCCGATTCTTCTCTTCCCTCTGCTGTCTCTCATTACTGTTCCTGACCGGATTTACAGTCAAGCCCAGATTGCTGCCTTGTGTGGTCCTTGAGTTACTTCTCCCTTTCTTCTGTGTCTTCCCCTGGACTGTGAGCAGACAGAGGACAGGCTGGGCACATGGCAGGGAGCTGTGAGAGCTTGAGAGCTCACAGAACATGCCCAAGACACCTGTGCTTTGTGGTTCAGCAGAGGATCAAGAAAGCAAGTTGAGCCCCTCTATCCTCTCCCACCCCCTCCCCATGTATTTGGAGCCTCTACTATCAGGAGCAAGGCTTTGTGCTATATCTACATCATTTTAGACCCTGTTCCTTCCAATTCCAGGGATATGCTCTTAACCACTGGAGTATAAGCCTCCCCACTACATTGTGAGTGGAGTAGAGGAAGGGTATTTTTGTCTTTGAGAAAGGCAAGGATGAAGGGCAGGATTTGAGCCATGGTGGTAGATCAGAAAGAAGAACTGATAACAGGCTTAGGGAGCAAAATGGTAGGGAAATGGCTTCAGGGGAGTTAGGCCTGGCCCCTGGAGAGGGAGGAGAGAGAAGGGCTAGGCTCTTTAGGTACATGCTGTCCATGGGGCCTGGTAAGATTCCTAGAATCACTAACCTGTTTCACAGGTGTGGCAATTGAGCCTCTCAGAGCTGAAGTAACTCACCCAAAGCATCTGTGCTCTTGTGTGGCAGAGCCAGAAGTCAAATCCAGGTCTCTGTGACCTCAAGGGGCACCAAAGTGAGTATCAAAAAGGCAGAAAGGGACTTATCCCTTCACTCACTCAGCAAAATCATATTAAGCAGGTCTGTGTGCCGGGCATTGCCAAACACATAGCAGTGAATAGAAGTGTCAGCCACGATGAGTTCACAGCCTGCTGATTGAGGAGTGAAATGCCTTAGACCATGGCATCCTGGAGGATGACTACCTGCATGGTTCTGGAGTCATCCTCACCAAAGCTTTGAAGCCTGAATCCCAGTTGTAGGCTGGTCTCCGGCCTTCAGCTGTGAAAGCCATTCAGATATTGCCATCCAATGGTGCCATCTGGAGAAAAGGATTGGTGCTATTTTGCTAGTCCAGGTAAAGAGGAGCAGGAGGAAGAAGAGGAAGAAGACTTCCTCCATCTCAGTGGATATTTGCCATGGGCCCCCACAAAACTGGGAAGAGCTTGCCCCATTTCAGTGTGGGTGCCATACCTTTTCCAGCCCAGGGTTCTCCTAGAGAAGGGAAATCCCGCATCTGAAACAGTGCCAAGGAGGCCGTAGTTTGCATCCACACTCCCCATTCATTGCTCCCTTAAACATCTGCAGTGACTAGAAACCCAGCAAAGCCACCAAGAGTGACAGGCATCTGTACATGTTGGGGGAGGCAGTGCAAACATGCCGCTCTTTAGGGCATGAAGAGTCTATAGATCCAGAGGCCTCCCCAGCCCACCCCATCCTGCCCTTCCCATGTTTCTGCTTTGATCCTTTCCTTAGCTTCCTTTTGAGGGTGATTTTTACCCCTTTCCCACTGAACTGTCCCTGGGGTCCCATCCACTGTCAAGACCCAGCCCAATGCAGCAAAAATTCCCATCAGATAATATGTTGAGATTTCAGATTCAGAAATCACTTTATGTTGTATCCACTTTTCCCCAGCAGAGTCTAAGGTTCTTAAGGGGAGGGAGCATGTCCTACTGCTTCTCACATCCACAGCACAGTGCCTAGTACACAGTAGGAACTTAATATGTGTATGATAAATGACAGTTTCATAACAGCTATGTATTTCCAGAGACTTCAGATGCAATAAAACATCCTTTACACAAAGGCACTACCGCCACAGGTACTATTTAGAAGATCCAGGCGGTATTGTGATTACCCAGGGGTCCACTTTAGGAACATAATGATGACATTAGAGTCTCTAAAAAACTTCTGGTCATTTGTAATTTTGAGTAAAGAAGCATGGACGACTCAATAACAGAAAAACCCCAACAACTCAACTCAAAACTGGGTAAAGCACTTGAATAGACATTTCTCTAAAGAAGACATACGAATGGCCCAGTAAGCACATGAACAGATGTTCAACATCACTATTAGGGAAGGGTAAGTGAAAACTACAGTGAAATACCATCTCATAGCCATTAGGATGGCTACTGTCAAAGAAACTAAATAACAAGTGTTGGTGAGGATGTAGAGAAATTGGAACCCTTGTGCCCGGCTGGTAGGAATGTAAAATGCTGCAGCTGCTGTGGCAAACACTAGGGAGGTTCTTCAAAAAATTAGACATGGAATTACCATAGGATCCAGCAATTCTACTTTTGAGTACATAACCAAAAATAATTGGAAGCAAGAACTCGAACAGATATTTGTACAAGCCCATCCATAGCATTATTCACACTAGCTCAAAGCTGGAAACAACCCGAAGTCCATCAGTGGATGAATGGGGAAACCAAATGTGATATATACACACAACAGAACATTATTCAGCCTTAAAAAGGAAGGAAATTCCAACACCTGCTAACGCATGGATGAACTTTGAAGATATCGGGCTAAGTGAAATACGCCAGACATAAAAGGACAAACACTGATTCCACTTCTGCGAAGTACATGGAATAGTCCAATTCATAGAGACGTCAGAATGGTGCTTACCCAGGAATGGGGGGAGGGAGATGTGGGGAGTTAGTGTTTAATGGGGACAGAGTTTCATTTGGGATGCTAAAGAAGTTCTGGAGATGGCTAGTGGTGATGTTTGCATTACACTGTGAATACACTTACTGTTACTGAATTATATACCTAATGGTGAATCTTATGTTACGTATAATTTTACCACAAGTGGATGAATGAATGAAGCATGAATGAATGAATGAAGGCTGCATGGGGTATGAGGAAAGCATTTGACCATTGCAACCCGACAGCCATGATTTCTAGTCCTAGCTGTGTGAAACTGAGTTGACACTCTAATTCATTGAATTTCAAGTCTGTTGTCTGTAAAATGGGGTAAGAAGACCCCAAAAGGGGATAAAAATACCTATGCTACAAAAGGGAGTCAAGGGTTAAATGAGATAGTATATGAAGCCTGGAGCTCAGGGCCAGGAGACTCCTCCAATCTTTCACCCTTCCCCCCTTCTCCCTGGGTGGCTGCATCCATTGGCCAGGTTGGCCTCAGGTGCCAACCCCAGCTCACCTTTCCCAGGTCGATCTGCAGCCTCCTTCCCATGTCCCACTCCTGAAGGAGGGCCGCCAGCTTCCTGCGACTCAACAGACAGACACAGGGGCAGGAGGCCAAGCTTCGCAGTGTCTCCCCGGGACGCTTGCAACAAGCAAACAAGCAAAGACTGAAATGGGGAAGGTAGAGTTTCACGCTCTGTGGGAAGTTTGTGGCAGAGATATTTTTAGGAGGGGAGAAGGTGGGAGATATTTTTAGGATGGGATGCTTTTCCCATTGCTCCTCCAATCCCACCTCCCTGTGGGGAACCGAGGAAAGGTAGCACTAAGAGCCGCCTGTGATGGAGGAGGCAGCCGGCACTGCTGGGGAGGAGGCAGCTGCTCTCTGCTTCGTCTTTGGCCTGGGACCCCAGATGTTTGACCCTGGCCAGCCCCCTGCTGGCCTCCCCGACAGAGCCACTTCCCTTTTGGGAGTACAGCCTGGAGTTCCCTTCCCCCTCCAGGCCACAGCCTCACTCTCCCTTAGGATGACCTGAAAGGGAAGTTTATAAGAGGAAAAGGAATGAACGGGATCCTATTTAACAGCACATGCTGGGCGGAGGAACTTCCTGACAGGAACCAATGTGGAAACCAGGCCCAGTTTGGCCATGGAAAACTGGTTTGGCTCAGAACTGGCCAGAGTGGACAGGAGACCTTGGGCAGCTGCACATCGCAATTAAACTGGACTTGTCCGACTTCGCTTTCTTTCTTGTCCCCTCTAAGCAAGCAGACACTATAATAATCTGCACACCACAGGGGGTGTGCAGATTATTTTTTTAAGTCTAGGGGAAAGAAACCCCACCCTCATTTAGGTCCCAGAGACATAAAGGGCTACTGGCTGGGCTCGGCAAATCAGGAACAGATGTAGGCAGCGGAGCAGGGCCAGGCGAGCAGAGCCGCTGCCACCAGGCACCCAGCCTGAGTCACCCTGGCGGGGAGGGCGGGCGGCGGTAGGCAGGGGTGGCCATCTTTATTTGTGGGCTTGGGTGTGGGGTGCAGGAAACAATGCAAACAGAAGAGTCCCCGGGGCTGGGACAGGCGCAGGGGTGCGGGCAGGTACTGACAGGTTCCCAGTGACTGCTCTTCTGGGCCAAAGGATTAAAACAAGGCCCTGAGTCTGAACAGGGAGAAGGCTCTGCTCCTCCCTCAGCCTCTTTCTCTCCTTCCCCTGCCCTCCCTCTCTCCCCACCCAAGAAGACCTTATTTCCAGGGCTAAGTCTGGCTGTGGCTGGCTGGCTGGCCTCCGCCCTGGCTCCCCAACCCCTCTCTTTAAGGGCCAGGCTGTCCTGTGGCTGGTGGCTGGCAGGAGAGGCCTGGGGTGGACGTTTCAGCCCTTGCTCCCTGAGTTCCTGCACAGGACCATATCCTCTCTCCTCAGTTCTCCCTTTTCTCTCCTTACTCTGATTTGTCTCCTATAGACCCCAAAAGAAATATTAGCTTCTCAGGGGGCCCTGTCCCTGCCCCTCAGGCCCCAGCCAGGCTTACAGTGAGTATTCAGTCCTCGTTAGGATCTTTTTTTTCCAAACAGAGTCTCATTCTGTCACCCAGGCTGGAGTGCAGTGGCATGATCTCAGCTCACTGCAACCTCCACTTCCCAGGTTGAAGCAATTCTCCTGTCTCAACCTCCTGAGTAGCTGCGATTACAGACGCATGCCACCACATCCGGCTAATTTTTGTATTTTTAGTAGAGACAGGGGGTTTCACCGTATTGGTCAGGCTGGTCTTGAACTCCTGATCTCAGGTGATCTGCCTGCTTCGGCCTCCCAAAGTGCTGGGATTACAGATGTGAGCCACCACGCCTGGCCCATTATGACCTTTTCTAAGGTCACCCTCCATTCCGGGGGCAGTCATTTCCGAGATATCGCTTTTTCCTTCATATGACACAGCCCCTTGCACGTGAGGAGCAGGGACCTCCCCTGTCTCCGTGGCCCTTTGGCCTGGCACACAGTAGGTGCTCAGCAGGCGACTGTCATAGGAATGGATGAGCACCACTGGGCACCAAGGGAACCATCAGAGAGAGCCCAGCAGCTCAGAACCGCACAGCCCTGCGTGGGCAGCTGTGTGCTGAGGCTGCTTCCTCGCATCTTTCTTTTTTTTTTTTTTTTTTGAGACGGAGTCTTGCTCTGTCACCCAGGCTGGAGTGCAGTGGCCGGATCTCAGCTCACTGCAAGCTCCGCCTCTCGGGTTTACGCCGTTCTCCTGCCTCAGCCTCCCGAGTAGCTGGGACTACAGGCGCCGGCCACCTCGCCCGGCTAGTTTTTTTGTATTTTTTAGTAGAGACGGGGTTTCACCGTGTTAGCCGGGATCGTCTCTCGATCTCCTGGCCTCGTGATCCGCCCGTCTCGGCCTCCCAGAGTGCTGGGATTACAGGCTTGAGCCACCGCGCCCGGCCACCTCGCATCTTTCTTGTGTGGAGAGGAGGGCTTTCATGATACCCTCAGAGCAACTGCAGATGGAACTCTGGGACAGAATAACCTGTTGTTTCCAGCCCCTACAAACTCTCCAGTGACAGGATAAAGAGAAAAGTAAGGGCCTCTTCTCAAAGCTGCTCTCTATGGCAGAGCAGAGAAAACAGAATCAAAGCATTTTTTAGCTGGACGGTTCCAGAGCTCTGCAGCCTGGCAAACACAGAGGAAAAATGGCAGGATCAAGGACGCTTGGCTTAAAGGAATGGACACCCAGCTCTCCTGCTGTCCAGGGTCCTTTCCATTCAGTGATGTTTTTGTGATGGGTCACATACTTATTAACATACTGGCACCTTTTGTTTTTTAATTCTCAAATTTCCCTTGATCCTTTGACTCCTCTAGTTAATTGAACTCACATCTTTGCCAGCATCAAAATAGGTCATCTATCAAAGTGCGCAGAGAAGAGGGAGGTGGCACAAGGTACAAGGAGAGAAAAGAGGCGTTTGACAATTTTCCCAGGATGCAGGCTTCCGTGTGTTTTCTCAACTCTGCCTCCCCTGCCAACAGTGCTACAGGTATTAGCATGAAGAGGACGCATTTGAGCTTCACCAATGTGCTGGGTAGATGGCACTGCCAAACAGCTCCTCAAGACAAACTGGTTTCCATTTGGTCATTTCTCCCCTCCCAAATGCCCTTCCTGTTCTATGGGAGAGAAAGGACACAAGCTCTCCAGTCGTAGCTGCAGCTCCACTCATTCTTATCCGAAGAGGCTGGTGATGCGACAAAGGGCTTCAAGCCCAGTGCCCAATAAGGAGAAGCCAGATGGAAATGGCAACAGCCAGCCCAGAGAGGAAGAACATGCTAGAACCTCCCCAGGATCTGTTTGATGCCTGGAGTTCCAGGAAGCACAAAGCAGCCCTTCTTCCCTCACCGTGGGCTTGGCTGAGATCATCGGCGCAGCGATTGCACAGTTTTGGGTTGATTGATTCCTCCTCCTGCCTCCCCACTCCCAGGATGGCATCTGAGGGCTTCCCCTGCAGCTGCAGGGACAGCAAGAACCCTCGGGCCTGTTTCTGGGTGGGGGAGGGGCAGGCGACTCTTTTCTACCTCTCCCCAGGTAGAAAGGTAGAAATGACAAGACGCACGTCAGCGTCATCCTCCCTGCAGCTGAAAGGGAGAGTGTTCAGGTTAAACAGAGGAGCCTTCAGAGGCCCCACCTGCTCTGTCCACTAATCTCCCAGCATGTCCAGAAATCAGAAACACCAGTTGAAGATGCCCCATCCTCCCAAACCCGCTCTCCTAGGAGCTCCCAGCTCTGTCCTCAGGCTGAACATATAATCCATCTACGTGCACCTAAGACAGCGCCTCTTGGCACGTAGTACTGGGTGCCACAGAAATGTTTGTTCCCTCACTCCACCTTCCCTTAACTCGTTCCTCCCCAGCGCCTGCTCAGGCAAATTCAGCAAATGCCTACCTAATGAAGGCCTTCTATGAGATGGGCTCCGGGCAAGGTGCTACAGGAATGAAAAATAAACATGTTTCTTGTCCCCAAGGCAGAGGGATAATGAGGCCCCACTAAATGAGCCGTTTCTATGTTCCTAGTGCCTTGTGAGGCACTTTACTCCTGTGACCTGACTTCAGTTTTCACAGCAATGCTAGGAGGCAGCCAATCAGTCTCTTAATTTTATTTATGAGGAGACTGAGACTCAACAAGTAAAGGAAGGAATTGACACTCTTGTAGTTGTAACAGGTTCTTTATAAATAACCACAAGGTATAATGTGGTAAGGACCTGGAAAAGAAAAATGGAAAGTGCTGGGTGCCCAGAGGAGGGTAAGGGAAGGGAGGTAGGGGGTTTCCAATGGGCAAGGGCCACCAGCAGTTCTATATCCAGGCTATATCTAGGACACTGATCCCAAATAGAAAAGCAATTTTTAAATATCCAGGACACTGACCCCAAATATTTCCTGCTTTCCAAGCACCTTGCCAGCCACTGAGATTGTGGTTGAGCGGTTGCCCACATGACTAATTTCCAAAGCACAGAAGATGCAAGAACCCCATGGGCAGGCTGCAGGGTAAGGGGCTCTGGGCTTGGCAGGAGCCTAGTTCAAGTTCCTGATGGGCTTTGTCCTCTTGACCCACGGAGCCCTTGGGACAGCTATTATGAGGGCTCCACAGGGAAACCTGGACTTGCATGTTGGAGCCAGGGGTCCCAAAATGCACTGCGCTGCTGAGAACCCATGGGACTGCAGGAGAATGTAATCATTATGCCCTGTCCAAAGCCCGAACCATGATCCTTTTTCCAACAAATCTAATTCAATCAAGGAAGAAGCTTCAACTAAGTACTAACTTGGCTTTAACACTTCCCCATAACTTCCTACATGTTTCTGAACTTGGCCAAGACAGCACCTAAGTTCCCCTCCAGCAAAGGTCACAGGAACAGAATAGAAAGAAATGCACAATATGTTGTTACATGAAAAAAAAATTCCTCCCCTATGATTTTTTTCTTATTCTAAAGGCAATACAGTCTCTCTTAAAAAATCAGAAATTCCTGCAGGGGTGGAGTGGAGGAAATGAAGAGATGTTGGCTAGAGGGTACAACCTTCCAGTTATGAGTAAGTTCTGGAGACCTAATAAAAGTCATGGTGACTATACTTAATAATAAGGTATGGTATACTTGAAACTTAAATATTCTCCAGACACACACACACAAAGGTAACTATGTGCGTGGAGGTGGTAATAAAGAAGGTGAGATGGGGGTGGTGCTTAAAAACACCCTACTCGTGATTCAATACGGAACTCCCCCAGTACGCTCATACCCCAAACTCCCTGTCATTGAGAAACCCTGCAATAAACACACAAAACCAGGGAGTGAGGAAGGGCGTGTGGGGCACACCCCACCCAACTTGGCGAGTCTGAGCCTAGTACAGGGCCTGGCATGGAGCAGCTGCTTAAAACACTTGTTGAATGAATGAACAGAGAAGTGAAGTGACAAAGTACAGTCAGGGCACACGGAAGGTCACCAAAGACGGTGGCAGCTTCCAGTCACAGATGCACACGTGGAAGTCGGGGGAAGTGAGCCCCCAAAGGTGCAACCACTGAATGTGATGGGGGCAATATTTGATGAGCAATCCATGAGTGCCCAGGCACTGGGTCGCCTCGTCCTCACCATCTGAGTTGGGTCTTATCATCATCACCTCTCAGCAGGCAGGGGCAGGACTCAGGCCTGCACAATACCCTGCTGGCTCCCTGGTTATGGAGGTAAGATGCTGGGGAGGACCCACCACGAGGCTCTTTCCTCCCCTTAGCCTCCCCAGCTCATCTGGCTGGGCTCCAGCTTGAGTTTAAGCTATGTCTACGTAGAATTAGAGGGGCCAGGGCACATCAGGGAGAGTCTTGGAGGGGCAGGCAGCCAAGCATCTGTTGCATGAAGGAGTAAGTTGCCCCTCACACCATGACTCTCCCCAAGGCAGATGGAGTAGAAGGCCAGAAGCTAGATTCTCAGACCCCTCAGGGTTAGAGGTGATGGGAGATTTGGGGATAGCTGGATTTTGTCACTAAGATGGCCCTCTGGCTTATCTCACATGATTCCAATACCCATTCATTCATTCACTCATTCAGTTACACAACACATAATTCTCAAGCTCCTGCAATATATCAGGTCCTGTACAAGGGAAGGGATCCTACTGTGAGAGAGTCCAGGAAAATCCAAAGGTTCTGTGTCTAACATCTCCGAGACACACATGCAAGGCCCCTTTGCTGGCAGCACAAAGGTGGGAAAGTGTGGCTGTCTGACTCTGCAGAGAACATGATGTGGCCCCAGGACCTCTGCTGCCCCCGGGGGCATGCCTTCAGGATGGGCAGGGTACCCTCAACCTTGGTACTGGCACCTTGGCCCACACTCCACCAGCAGCAGCAGGTCAGCCTTGAGGGCATCGGTGCAGCAGACCTAGCATGAGAAGAGCGAGTTGGGCATACTGGGGAGCAGTCATGGGATGCTAGGGGGCTCCAAGGGTTGTGGTAAGCACTGCCCCGCCCAACTGAAAGCGACAGGAGAACCTCCATTCTCACCCCAGAGTGGTAGACAGAGCCACTAATTTCCAAAGCAGAGAAGATGCAAGAACCCTGTAGGCAGGTAGCAGGGTGAGGGGCTCTGGGCTTGGCAGGAGCTTAGTTCAAGTTAATGATGGACTTTGACCTCTGGATCCACAGAGCCCATGAAATTATACAACATGTAACCTTTTGTGTTTGGCTTCTTTCACTAGCATGATGTTTTCCAGGTACATCCGTGTTGTAGCATGTATTAGTGCTTCATTCCTTTCTAATGGCTAAATAATATTCCATTGAATGCATATATCACAATTTGTTTATTCATTCATTCATCGATGGACATTCGGTTTGGTTTTGACTATTGTGAATAGTGCTGCTGTGAATGTTGATGTACAAGTATTTGTCTGAGTACCCATTTTCATTTATTTTGGGTATATGCCTAGGAGTGGATTGCTGTGAGGAATTACAGAATTTTTAGAGCTGGGGTGAACTTAAATATCAATTATTCCAGTTTTACAGATTGGTAAACTGAGGCCTCAGATGGCTATTTGCCCTGTTTGGGATCATACATGTGTCAAGATATGATGTATGGCCGGATGCCAAGGGGCCAGTGGCATTTTTCAGTTCAACCACAGACAATTCATGACTCGTTGCCCTTACTACGGGGTCCACGGTGCCCAGCACAGTGTCTCTTGTACATAGTAGGCACCAAGTATTTGCTGAATAAGTGAAATAAAACATTTATGCCCAATTTTTTAAAGTATTACCCATTCTGGAAAGGGAGGCACCCCTTATCCCATCTCAGAGGTTCAAAGAATCCTGCGGAACAAAGTGTCAGAATACATGGCCCAGGGTCCACCTCACTGGAGGGGACAAACTCAACTGCAGTGGGATCGTGGGGTACTGGCCACCTCATTTCCTAACCCCTCCCCTCCTGGCTACATCAGCACCTCCTTGCCAAAGCAGAGAGGATGAAGCTGGCTGGCCTTTAGGGGCCACAATGGCCCAAGGAGAAGGCAGCCAGATCACCCCTCAGAGCCCCTCTGGACCCACACTCTTAGCGAAACTGCCTTCACAAAAGAGAAGGGGTGGGCTCCAGCCCACTGGACAGGCCAGCTGTACCCTTGGGCTCTTGCAGTGCCGTCATTCCACTTTGTGGGGTATGATGTAGCCTCTAGGACCTGCTTCCTGTGAGGCTACAGGGGAGCTGGGGAAGAGGGACGTAGGTCCATTTCCAGGGGGACTGAGCAGTGGCACCTCAGCTGGCAAGAATGCCTAGTCCGTGGGCCAGTGTGCAAGTGCCCAGGGACTGCAGGGCATGGGGAGCCACCTCCTCAGCTTTCCACTCCTCTGACAGCAGCACATGAGTCTGTGCTAATGACACCACCGCTCCTCAGCACAGGGAGCAGACGTTACCACACGCTGGCAAGCCCACTGACAACAGAGTGGCGCCTTTGGGGCCCGCTTGGTGGAGGAGTGACATTCAATGTCTCCATCAGCTGGAGGATGATAGCCCCAGATAGGATCAGCCCTGCATGGAGTACAAGGGCTTCTGAGCCAGCCTGCTGTCACTCTTAACACTTCAGTCACCTCAGCCCACATCGCCCTGCTTCCTGTATCCAAGCCCTCTAGTACCTGGACAGACCCATGTGTGACTCTGGATATCTGAGTGTAGACAGCACCCTGCCAGATCCAAGTTGCCCACAAGCGACATGGCATTTGGGCGTTCACTTGTACCCTTCCATTCCACATCCTTATTTCTCTGTGGGTCCCAGTGTAAGCCCATATTTTTCATGTGTTGACTCTCATTAAGGCGAAGCTAAGAGAGCCACAAACAGCATTCTAATTAATGTGTGTGACAGAAGGAGCAGGCACCTGGAGTTTCCAATTCCCAGGCATCCTTCTATTTCCCATCTAACCCGTCTCTCCTTGCCTGGTCTTGACAAGCTGCTTCGCCTCTGTGGGCCTCCGTTTCTGCATCTGTAAAGGAAGGAATGGTCTCTGCACTTCCCCTTCAAGCTCTGAAGTGCCCTCACATGGGATCTATTACATAGGTTAGTGGCTGATGTGGCACCATGTGACATGAATTGTGCTGTCCTGACACACCAGCCACTGTGAGCTTGGCTGGTCCTGCTGGGGCTGCACACAGTGAGGCCTGGGCAAGCCTCCAGAGCCCACAAGGCCAGGCAACCCCAAAGCCCATGAGGCCAGGCAACCCCAGAGCCCCAGGCTTCCCCTGGGCCTGGCTGTCTGCCTGCTCATCTTTCTCCCTCTGACCCTGCCACTGTAGAGAGCCCAGGTGAGCCACATGCTTCCTGCTTCTTTTCCCCACTCAAGATTCATGCATTCTTTCTTCATTCGCCCCTGGTTTGATCTCTCTCATCAAGCACCACTGAAATTTCCCTGGGAGCCTGACACTGGCCAGCCATACAGCTCTCCCTGCAAAGACACCATGGACCTTCTCCCATTACTGGTGGTAAATTCCTTGAAATGGATGAGCAACAAAAGCTAAAATTTTGGTTCTTCTTGATGCAAGTATTCGACAAGGGGAGTGGAAACCCTACCTGTGATGAAAATGAGACATCAGGAAGCCATCTCTCAGTCTCCAGCCAGTCAGTAGCCAAACTTCCAGGGAGGCTTAGCATGGCTTGGATCCTGCAACTGGCCCCATGACCATTCAGCACGGGGCATCGAGTCTGCACCTTGAACTCAGGTTTTCTGATTCTAGACACCTGTTGAACCATCCATGTCAGGACCAACAAACAAGTCTGATGTAGCCCAGGAAGGGGAGGCAGTTCCTGGCTGTTTTAAAGGCTGTGGTTTTGTTCATTCTAAGTTACTTCTTTTCTCTTTTTCTTTCTTTCTTTTTTTTGAGATGGAGTCTCACTCTGTCGCCCAGGCTGGAGTGCAGTGGTGCGATCTCAGCTTACTGCAAGCTCTGCCTCCCGGGTTCATGCCATTCTCCTGCCTCAGCCTCCCTTTAAGTGATTTCTTTACAATACCACCATCAGGGCCCTTCTCCCCTTCTCTTCCTTCAGTTCCCAATCCTCAGATCTTAACGTGCCCCCTGAGGTTCAACAGGGGTCCAGCATCAAGTTAAGTTCCGCAATATGTTTTGAACTCCTACCATGTGCAGAGGACTCTGCTTGTGCTGTGCAACCTGGAAGCCATTAGCCACACGAGGCTATTAAGCACTTGAAATGCAGCTACTCAAGCTGAGATGAGCTGCAAGTGGAAGACAGACACTGGATTTCGAAGACTTAGTAACCAAAAAAACGAGACAGATATAGCATTAATAATTTTTATATGAATTACATGTTGAAATGATATATTGTATATACTGAGTTAAAATGTATTGCAAAAATTAATGTTAACTATTTCTTTTTATTTTTGTAATGTGACTATGAGGAACATTTTAAAGTCAGTATGTGGCTGGCATGATATTTCTGTAGGACAGTGTTGGTCTACACATTAGAGGAGGCCAAGAGGAAGAAAACTGTTCCTTATCACAATGGTTTGGGGACTTGGGGGTGTTCCAAGTGAGTTGAAATTAAAACAGTCCCCATAAAGCATATGTTTTCCACAAAATTATGCACTGTCCCCTTGCACAGCCTATTTGGAGAAGATTCCAACACACTGAGCCTTATCATAGGGCAACAGAATGTGAGAACATCTTGAGCACAAGATCTGAGCCGTCATTTTTCTCTGCAGGTAAGAATACAGGTAAAACTTCCACAATGGTGCCTGGGAGTGATCAAATTGTTAGTCATCTTGGGTATTTTCAACCCACCAACATTACCGATAATCCCGTTCCTTATCTGCAGGAACCCAAGATGAGATGGAGCTGTCACTCAGGCCCTCAACAGGGAAGCAACAGGCTCAAAGCAATGTTGGAACATGTCTGACAATGTAGGAGGTATGTGAAAGCAGGCACAGGTCACTGCCTTCTCTCTGGGATGTTTGCTTGTGTCAAGGCACAAGTTAGGGGAATTGTAATATATGTCCATGTATTTTACCCCAGGGAAAGGGAGAAGCTTCAGGTATCTGGAAAGGAGAGAAAGTAAGGCAAACAGCAGACTCTGAGTACCTCCCGTGTGCCGGGCATGAGTTTTATATAATCTCACCATCCTCACAATGACCTTGCTGGGTGGGTATGGGCCCGTTTTAGAGATGAGAAACTGACCGTCAGAGGGTTAAGTCACTTGCCCAAGGCCTGGAGCAAGCTGCTTTGATGGACAGCCACATGTGCACTTCAATTACCCTCCACAGGAAGGATCTGGTGTGGGAAACTTCTGGGTGAATGAGGTCTGGCCTGGAAGTCAGGCCTCATGTTCTGCATGCGAATTTCAAGAGTTGGCTGACTTTGGACAAGTGGCTTTCCCTCTCTATACCCCAGTGTTCTTAAAATGAAAATCTAGGTATTGGGAGACACGATCAGTGTTTCCCAAACTTTTCCCAACTATAACCGGCTATGACATTTTTCTTCATGACCAGGATATATATCTGTGTGTGAAAACCTGAAATAAAAGTTGTATTGAACAATACTTACTCTAACTACATATGATGCATGTTATTTTCTATTCTATTCTTCTTTTCTTTTTTTTATTTTAAAAAGCTAGCAGTATGACCTGCTAGATTGATCAAACTACCCATAATAGAGCATCACTTGTAGTTTGAAAACCACTGCCGTAAATGATTGATTTCCAAGTAGCCCTCTAGAACCAACGTCCTGAGGGGCTGTTACTGATGCCAAACTAATAATCTAGAAGCCTCAGTTCCAGACCAGCTTTCTTCCCTCCACAGTATTCCTTCGTCTCTCTCTTTCTCTCTCTTTAGCCCCTTGTCCCCTGCCCGTCCTCACCCACCCTACCCCTCCTCACCTATCCCACACCTCCTCATACAGAGGCAGCAAAACAAATGCAAAGCATTTCTCTCCATCAAAGGGAAGGGTACGCTGGAGCCAGAGAGAGGGACCAGAGGAGGCTGCGGTGCAAGGTTTGTGTCTGACCCCACTCACAGAGTTCCGTTTCCATAGGCCATCTGCTGGGACATGGACATCTCTAATCACTGAATGCTTCTCTGTAATGGAATTTGTCATAATGGAGCTTTACTGCTCCATATAGCTGCAAAATCCATTTCACTGCCCTTAAAAAAATGAAATTAAAGAAGTTCCCATGACTGTAAATGGTGGCTGTAGAAGGAAACTCCTTTGTTCCTTCTGATTATGAGGTTATAAAGGGCCTTTAGCAACCCATATTAGGAACTCACTTTCCCCTCCTATCTTGTCCCTGAAGAAAGGAAGGGCTTCAGTGGACACATCTGGTGAACTTCCAATCCTGTTGGTTGAAGCGGGCCTTTAAACATGATCTGAGACAGACTCTCCAGGGTCGTTGCAGGGCCAGCCTCCTCCCTTGTGCCTACAGAAGGTCTCCACACTGAAGGAGACTTCCAGAACCTTCTGTGGGCATGAGCCCTCCCCTGCACCCAGCTTCCTTGTCCATTACCCCTGGGTGGGTGTCCCACTGTGTTGAAGGGTGGTGTTGAGGAAGGAAGCGGTGGGGCACATCCCCCAGCCCCAGAGCAACTAAGGAGAGAATGGAAGGTGTCAGGGAAGGCTCAACCTTCAGAGGCCTCACCCTGGGTCAGAGGAAGGCGGGGCAGTGGGGAGCAAAGATCAGGGGTCAGAGGTCAGGGGACTGCAGAAACGAGGTCCTGCCAGATGATGTGCCATCCCCTCCCCACGATGGGGGCTTAGGTCTCTTCACCCTGTTGTTTTGAGTAGGTTTCATGTCACACTCTATTTCATTTCACTTTCATATTAGGAAGCGGCCACCTTTAGCTCTGGGTTGACTCACAGGAGTGGTGGCAGGTGGCTCTTGAGGTCCCTGCAGCTCCTCTGCTCCTCTGAGCTGACTCCACTGGGGCATGTCTGCACCTTCCTGAGGCATCCAGCATGAACCCGGACCCACAGTGTGCCTGTGAGCCATGGAGGAGTGAATGACTCAGGCCCCACTCATCCTATCACCCCTACCCTGGGCCCTGTGGCTGATGTTTACACAGACTCAGACCCAGTGTGGCCCAGCCTGTCTTCCACAACTCTCTGGGCCAGTGCTGGGCCTTCCCACCCACTTCTTGGCCTCCTCAGGGGCTAGCATGGGTCTCATGCGCCTCTGGACCTGGGAAGTACATTGAGTTTGAAGCACTTGGCAATGCAGAGACAGAAATGGTGGCTGCTTGTGTGGGGTATGGTATCTGGGAGCCAGAGAGGGCCTCTGTCACCTGAACCCCTTTGTCTGAACCTCTGTTCAGTGAACCTCTGTCACTCCTAGTGACCCCTGAAGCCTCCCCGCTGACTATGCTCATCATTCCACAATCAAACCTTCATTCCTTTGAGGCAAGCCAAACCTGTACTTCAGCCCATATTAAAATGCCCAGCCCCAAAGGACTGGTGTCATTAATATCTTATCAGTCAATTATATCTCAGTATGGATGAGCGCATCCAAATCAACTCAGCTGAACTCAAGGGCCTACTTTGAGCCTGGTCCTCTGCTGGGCTTTATGGCAGGGTGGGCGGGGGTAGGTAAAAAGGCGAACAAGACACAGACCTTGCTTTCAAGGGGCCTTAGGCTCTGTCCTGAGAGTAGGCTTTGGAATTAGAGTTGGGAGTGTGCTGGGGAAAGGAGGGTGAGCAAGAAGGATGGAAAGGCCCCATTTCGTCACCCAAGCATGTTTACCTTGTGATGCCTGCCCAAGGGGGCCCATTACCTGTCCCCCAGGAGAAGTCTCCTCACTTGAGACATTCGTCGCAGGCTAACATTAGACATGATTTTTTTTCTGCCTGATAAACATGAACTGACGAGGAGTAGAAGACATGAAAAGCCAGTCCTAGACCAGAGTTTGGACCGCTGCTCTGCTATTCATTAGCTGTGTGACTCTGAGCAAGTGACTGAACAGCTCTGTGCCTCGGTTTCCTCCTCTGTCAAGTGGGGGTATAAGAGTCAATTCTACCTCCTAGGGTTGTTGTGAGGATTAAAAGAGTTAATACTATGAGTACTTAGAACAATTCCTGGCTGGCAGGAAGTACTCAATAAACATTAGCTATCATTATTATCTAATAGTAAATATCTTCAGGGGAAAACTGAGTGTTGGTCATGAAGAACTGGGCTTTGGGCTCACTGTAAGGAATGGTGGCCACACAGACTCTGGGACAAATGAATGTCTGGGATCTTCAGAGACCCCTCCCTGCCTGGCCAGGGGCCCTGCCTGGCTCCAGCAGCAGATTCAGTGACTATGGCCCCGGTGGGAGGCCTCTGAGGGGCTCTGGTTCCTTCTCCAGGATTCCTGCCTGACCATGCCTAGCCCATCTCAGCCACAGGCTGGGCAGCGGAGCCACCTCTCCTCTCTCCCTGAGCTGGCTTACTCTGAACATTGCTGGCTGACTCATCTTCTTAGCAAGCAACTTGGATCATGTCACTCTCTTGTTCAATCACCTTTGACAGGTCCCCACCTTAGTCACGAAGGACAATTCCTGAACCTGGCATTCATTCTGCCCCTGCCTGCTTCCTGGGCTTTTCTTTTTCTCTCTGCTGTTCCCCACTAACCACAGGAAGAAATCACCAAGCTCTCAGACTGTGCCCCACTGTACAGATCCAAGAGTATGTATTATCTCATTTAATCCTCACAACAACCTCATAAGGTAGATACTATTATTATCATACCTATTTTATAGGTGAGGACATTGAGGCACAGAGAGGTTAAGAAACATACTCAAGGTCACACAGCTAGGAGATGGTAGAGTTGAAACTGAATTTCAGAAGGCAGGCTCCGGAGCCTGCATCCCTACCTACTGCCCTGTTAAGTGGCACCCCATGTTCCATAATCTAGATCATTTTCTGTTCCCCTAACACCCTGTGTGTGGTCCCATTGCTCATACAAGTCTCTCTGTTGCCTGGAATGCCTTCCTACTCTCATCACCTCCAGAGTCCTGTCTCATCCACCACAATGGAGCCCACATTTCAGGGTTCTCAGTAAAGAGTACCTCCTGTTCAGGGAGAAGTCATCTTTCCCTCTTTGCAGCCTTGGAGATGCTTTATCTTTATCTCCCTTGATGAACTTTATCTCCCTTCCTGGATTCTGAGGGCTCTGCCTTGTGTGTCCTTGATCTTCTTGCAGCAGGCTGAGCAGGCTTAGTTCTAATTGTTAAGTGAACGAATATGTGATGTGCAACAGGCTTTAAACTTTGCAAACACTTAAAGGTTTACCATCTTATTTAAATTTAATACAATTTATTTAATCCAACTCTGTGCTGGAGTGGACATTGTTATTCCCATTTTGCAACTAATAATGATAATAGCTACCATTTGTTAAGTGCTTACTTCCTACAAGGCACTGTGCTAAAGGGTTAACATATATTGTTTTTCAATAACTCCTCCCAGCTATTCTGAGAAGTAACTATAACGATCCTCATTTTCCAGATGAGAACACTGAAAGTCAGAAATGCGAGGTGATCTGCCCAGGATTGTGCACATAGTAGTAGGAGAGGTTGAAACTTACTTCAAGTCTTCCAGCACTGGCTCCTCAGCCTTGGTTGCCTGCTATTGAGTGCCCACTGTGCTCCCAGGCCTAGAGAAGGCAATGAGAGCATCCAAAAGCAAGGAGGGCATCTGAATTCTATGAACAAAGGCAAGAGGCAGGAAAGCTCCAGTGTTGTCACGTGACAAGTAAGACACTGGAGTTTCTATGAGAAGGTGAAAATGTTGAACACAAGAATTAAAATACAACTCCTGCTGGCTAGGGTCAGGGAGACTTACAGACATTTTGTATTCCCAATTAGCCATGTTCTTATGCTCATTGTTCTCCCACTTCTCAGGTTTGATTCCAAGTGATCAGAGCTGTGACCCTGGTCTGGCAGAGGCCAAAGGAGACATTTATGGCCAGGCATGGTAGCTCACTCTTGTAATGCCCTCACCTTGGGAGGCTGAGGCAGGAGAATCCTCTGATGCTAGGAGTTTAAGACCAACCGGTGCAATAAAGCAAAACCCCGTCTCTAGAAAAAAATTAAAAAGAAAAAAAAATTGGGCACAGTGTTATGCACCTGTAGTCCTGACTTCTTGGGAGGCTGAGGCAGGAACACCTCTTGAGCCCAAGAGTTTGAGGCTGCAGTGAGCTGTGATTGCACCATTGCACTCCAGGCTCGCCTGGGCAACAGAACGAGACCCTTTCTCTAAAATAAATAAAAAATAAAGCATGGTTACTTACTTTTAAAAAGGGAGGGGGCATTTTTCCATATTTTTCTTATTTCTTCCTGAATTGCTTTAGTCTTTTCCTTGATTTAACCTCATTCTTTCCTTTCATTCTTTAGAGCTACTGCTTACTTTTCAAAAGACTAATACAGTAGCTTAATATTAATACATAAGTATATATGATCGGCATCACACTAACATCCTAGTAACCCTAATTTTATCCTCCACATCCACCTTCAATCAAATATCGACAAAGCCCTGACCATGCACAGGCCACAGTGCTGAAGAGGGTCAGGAAGACAGCAGTGCCACAGTAAAAGCATAAAGCTTTTGTCTGTGCCTTTGTTCAGTGTCACAGTCTAACAGGGTAGAAAGAACTCAGGCCCCCCGAAATAAGCAAGGACTCCATAGACTCCAGTTACCTTGGCCTCCACCAACAAAATGATGGTGTCTTCAGTTGGCCCTTCAGGAGCTCAAAGGAGGGACACATTGTTCTGAGTCTGGGCCATCAGAGAAACAGGCCTTGAGGGATGAATAATATTTAGGTATGGATAAGTTTTAGGCAGGGAAGGAGAAGGATATACATTCTAATCAAATAAACAAAAAAACACAACTGTATAAACAAAGGAACAAAAAAATGAAAATAGACAATGCGCTCAGCTGATCAAGTGGTTTCATTTTGGTTGGTGGGATACCCGGAGGCTCAGACCTATAATCCCAGCACTTTGGGAGGCCAAGGTGGGTGGGTCACTTGAGGTCAGGAGTTCGAGACCAGCCTGGCCAACATGCCGAAACCCTGTGTCTACTAAAAATACAAAAAACTAGCCGCGTGTGGTGGTGCATGCCTGTAATCCCAGCTACTCAGGAGGCTGAGGCATGAGAATCGCTCAAACCTGGCAGGCGGAGGTTGCAGTGAGCAGAGATCGCGCTACTGCACTTCAGTCTGGGTGACAGAGCACAGCTCTGTCTCAAAAAGAAAAAAAAAAAAAAAAGAAGGAAATTATGGGTGTGGACTTGGCAGTGGGCAGGGGGTCAAATTAGGGAGCTTCCTCAATGTCAGGCTGAATTATTTGACCTTAATTTGGTAGGCAATGGGCAGCCACTAAAGATATTTGGATGCAAGAGTGCTGAGTTGAAACTACAACTCACCTGGCGGCAGTGTGCATGCACCTTCCCTGACCCTGGTTTACTGATCACACAGGAGAGAAAAGTATTTTGAAAAGAGAAAGCCCTAAACTAATTATTCCAATAAATTAGAATAATCTGAATTGCTGATTTAGTGAGGCTTCCTGCTCCCCACCCTGGACTTCTAAGAGTCAAGTTTAGGCTGGGTGCAGTGGCTCACGCCTGTAATCCTAGCACTTTGGGAGGCTGAGGCAGGTGGATCACTTGAGGTCAGGAGTTCGAAACCAGCCTGGCCAACATGGTGAAACCTCGTCTCTGCTGAAAATACAAAAAATTAGCTGGGTATGGTGGTGGGCACCTGTAATCCCAGCTGCTTGGGAGGCTGAGGCAGGAGAATCACTTGAACCCGGGAGGTGGAGGGTGCAGAAAGAGGAGATCATGCCATTGCACTCCAGCCTGGGTGACAGAATGAGACTCAAGACTCCATTTCCAAAAAAAAAAAAAAGAGTCAGGTTCAGAAAGTGGGACCCTAGATTTCCAGTTGTCCCAGCTCCCCAGGCGTTTCTGATGTCCACTCCAGTGGAGTGTCTCACATGGCACTATGCACCTGCTCACCTGGGGCTCTCACTAAAATGCGGATTCTGACTCAAGAGGAATGGAGTGGGGCCAGAAAGTCTGCATTTCTGATCAGCTTCCAGGTCACACCAGATGCTTCTGGTTCAAGGGCCACACTTTGAGGTGCAAGATGATAAAGTTTTGTCCTAAACCTAAACAGCTCTTCTCCATGATAGAAAGCCTTAAACAAACAAACAAACAGGCTGCTGTGGCTTAACTAACCAGACTCTGGAGACGGGGTCAGGCCAGGCTATGGTTTAAAAGCCCATTGGGTGAGTCTGCCAATCAGGCAGGGTTGACACTGGCCCCTCGTAGAGTTCCTGTCTTCCCAAGACCAGCAAGCATAGTTCTGGGATTCAGAACTGGGTGCAGGTGGTGGGAGTGTGGCCAGTGGCAGGGCAGTGAGGTGGGCAGTCCCACGCCCTTCCCACCTGCGGCCAGGTGGGGCCCATCGCGGGAAGTGCCAGGAAAACAGCCAGAGACAGCATGTGGTTTTTCCTGTGAGCCCCCAGATTTTATCAGATCATAAAAGGGAAAGGTGAGAGGGTAGCAGGCGCTGGGCCAGTCACAGGGACTGTCGCTGTGTACCAACGACAAACGAGGTGTGAGTGCCAGGGTCGGGGGTGGCATGTGTGTTCAATGGCAGAGCTCCACCAGTGGGCTTTGGTGCTCGGCTATCCTGCCTAATCCTGGGGTTCCAATCACTATCAAAAGGAATTCTTGCCCAGGGAGTTAAAAGTCCTTTGCAAGGACACCTACAGACTTTCAGGTGCGATCCTGCACTTTCCTGAACAATCACTGTCCGCAGGCCTTATAGACAAGCAAGGCAGGAAGAAGAAACCAAGTCCTCCGTCAGCTACTTCTCCCTGCTGTGGGCCTCTAGCTGGGTTGAGCACCAGCACCAACAAAGAGAGAGGCAGGGGACTGGGGATGAGTCCTGGGGAAGTGGACAGAGACTGAGACCGTGAATGCTCAGCATGACCCAGGCCTATCTGTCTAGCCTTAACTTCCCATGGTCCCTACCAAAGCCTTCACTTCCAGAAAAGTTGGCCGGCCAGGCACTTGGCTGCAGGATGGGATCCTGCTCCCCACTGTACTTGACCCAGGCCAGACAGACCCACCCCTTACCTGTCTTACCAGAATCAGACCCATCTACCTTCCAGTTCCACTGCCTCCACCCCCTTGTCAGATGACTCCAGCCCACAGTGCTCTTTCCTCTCTGAACTCCTGAAGCAGAGGTGGCCTGAGTGCCAGTTATCTGTGCAGCTTCTCTCTTGAGCAGAGCTGTCCAACAGAAATACACTGTAAGCCACCTATGCAATTTAAAAATTGTCTGGTAGCCATGATAAAAAGGAAGAGAAAAAAAAAAAGGGAAACACCAAATATTGGTGTTTTTGTTTTGTTTTTTTTAAAAGACAGGGTCTCGCTCTGTCACCCAGGCTGGAGTACAGTGGTGTGATCATAGCTCACAGAAAGCCTTAAACTCCTGGGTTCAAGTGATCCTCCCACCTCAGCCTCCGGAGTAGCTGGGACTACAGGCATGAACCACCATGCCTGGATAATTTTTTTTCTTTTTTTGTAGAGACAGGGTCTTGTTATGTTGCCCAGGCTGGTCTCAAACTCCTGGCCTCAAGTGATCCTCCCACGTTGGTCTCCCAAAGTGCTGGGATTGTAGGCATGAGCCACCATGCTTGGCCCTAAATATTGTTTTGAGATGTATCAATAATGAGAAATATTATGTTATTTTTTAAATTAAGTTTTTGAAATCCAGTGTGCATTTTACTTTCACAGTGCATTGGAACTTGCGGTGTTCACATTTCAAGTACCTGATATCTACAGGCAGCTCATGGTTATTGTATCGGACAGCTCTGGACTGTAAGCATTTCCAGGGCGGGCCTCATTTATTAGAGCTTTTAGACACATTGGCTGTAACAGCTGAGGGAAATCTTAGGACTGTTTGGCCCAGCTCCTTCACTGTGCAGGTGAGGAAACAGCTTCAGCCAGCGACGCAGACTCTAATAGGCCAGAACTCTAATCTTCCCAACAGGACCCTAGTGATTTTTTCTGAGTTCGATGCTGGAAGACTTTGCCCATCTCACCCATTGTGGGTCCTTAAGAAAGGTGCCATTTCATCATTGTCCAGTGATACCTTCAGAGGCCACTCAGTGGCCTCCGTTTATCCCATTTGGCAGAGTCCAGTGCTCTGTGCATTCATGCTTAGGCCAGTGCCTTTCTTCACACCCAACTCCTCCAGTCTCGGGTCAAGTGCTGGAGAGATGAGGACACAGGAAGAAGGAATCTTGGCAAAGATGCAGGGTGTGGACGTCAATCATAGAATTTGTGACAGCGGATTAACACGCTGATATTACAATAATAAGGGCACCATCCACCCATTCAGCCCAAGTGCTTGTTTCTCCATGGTGGGTCCACACTTCCAGACACAGAGCCCTGGCGGAAATTACAGGAGTGCCACCTCCACTTACTAGGCTCACAGTATTAGTCAACGCTTCCCATCCCCTCGGCAGACGTAATGAACTGAACATGTTGTGAACCCTGGAGGCTACCAGCCTTGCTCTGGTATGCCCCAACGCCCCTGCACCCATTAGCTGAGCTGCATGCCTGGTAAGGAGCAGCTGCGCTGGGCCCAAACCTGTTTATGCCAGTTGTGCTGGTTATTGTTCTCCACAATTTAAATATCATGTAAACTGATGAAATCGAAGTACAAAAAGAAAGCAAGTTGAAGTTTTCATGCAAACTAAATTGATATACTCAAAGGTGAGTCACTTTAAAAAATGCTGTTGAATTGGGTGTGGAGGAGATAATACAATATTGGAAAGCAAACTGGAAACCTAGAAGGATTTTGCACTCATCTGTCTTTGCATTGAGCTTTGCATCTGTCTTTAAGTTCTCATACCACTTTAAGAAATCCATTCTAGAAACCACAGAAGGGTCCTTATGGGGATGGTTTATGCCAGAACAATAGAGGGGAACCGTAACCAGTAGACTCATATGCAGATGAAAGGCCTTGACCCACCTCAAAAGACTGGTGAAGAAGTGTACATTTCTATGTGCTAAGTTAAAATAAGATTTGTAAGTTATTCATGCAGCTTTGGTTTCTGATCCCTGCTTTAACTGGCTTTTTGGTTGACTGATTAACTCTAGGTCCTTATCAGGTAGACAAAGGCTGATAGATCAAACTTTTGCTGAGCCTTGTTTGCTGGAGGAAAGCCATGATATACCCTGGTACACCTCCACTAAACACTGAGGGTGGAGGCATACAGGGGTTTTGCATTTCAACAGGGATCCTGCAAGTGGCCGGGGGCCAGTCAGGACCAGGTAATTCAACAGAGAGAATGTAATGTGGGGGACTCACGTGATAGAACTCACAATTAACAACAGAAAGCTGCGAGAGTAGGAGAGGGGAGAGTGTATTAACAGAGCACTGACTCTGGGCTTTCCTGCTGGTGCCAGAACTAGGGTAAGGGAGCTGGGCCCACAGAGCAGACTCAGCCATGGTGGAGATGCCGCCTGACTTGGTGGGAGGGGAAAGATACCCGGTTTCTCACTTCTTCCTGCCCTCCTGCCTCAAGCTCGCTCTAGCCCTCCCCCTGGCCAACCCTACCCAGAAGCCCACTGGCAACGCTGCTGGCAGGACAGCCCCCAGGATGCAGAGCAGGGAAGACATCTGAGGGCATCTGAGGGTAAGCAGTCTCAGGACTGGCCCAGATCTGCTGAAATCCAAAAGGTTCCTATGAATGACTCAGAGTGGAATTTAAGACACCTCTAAGTCTGAGCAAGAAAAAGTGAATATTTGAGGCCAGAACAGAGAGAGGGCTGTCCTCCTGATGGTCCACAATCCAGCTATGTAAGTGACTGCCTATTCTAAGCCTGGCCTTAAGGGCAGCCGTGAGGAAAAAACAAAACAAAACGAAACAAAAGAACACACGCACAGAGATTCATCTTGAAGTAAACACAGGAGTTCATAGAAGAGGCAACAAACTGCCCAGGTAAGTCAGAAAAGTCTTCACTAGGAGGCCACGCCAGGTAGCATCTTGGTTTTTAAAATTTTTAAAAGATTAATAGGCTTTGGCCCGGCGCGGTGGCTTATGCCTGTAATCCCAGCACTTTGGGAGGCCGAGGTGGGTGGATCATGAGGTCAGGAGATCGAGACCATCCTGGCTAACATGGTGAAACCCTGTCTCTACTAAAAAAATACAAAAAAAATTAGCCGGGCATGGTGGTGGGCGCCTGTAGTCTCAGCTACTCAGGACACTGATGCAGGAGAATGGCGTGAACTCGGGAGGCGCACCTTGCAGTAAGTCGAGATCGCACCACTGCACTCCAGCCTGGGCAACAGAGGCAGACTCCGCGTCAAAAAAAAAAAAAAGATTAACAGGCTTCTTGTTTATTATAACCAAAACCCAAAGGGTGGCTAATTTAAGTGGCCATTGCACTTTATTCTGGCTACTGTCCAACTGCTGTCCCAAAGTCAGATGGTACTGACCTGATGGGTAATGTGGTCACAGCTGCCTGGATAATGATATCATCTGGCTGAGTCCCTCTCCTTATTTCTCCTCTGGGTTTTAGCTCATGTGCAACTATTTCAGTGACTACCCAAGATTGGGCAGCTAATGTTGGGGGTGGTGGCATGCCACAGTTGTAGCATTTGACGAGCACCTAAGGGACTTTGCTTCTGGTTACCCCTAGCTATGTGTCTTAGGGAAAGTAACTGCACCTCTCTATCTCAGGCCCTCTTCTGTAAAATGAGAGAGTCAAACAGACATTACACATTTTAGGATGATCACTCTGGACATCAGCTTTCATCCTGTAGGTTTTCAGGTGGACGTGAAGAAGGAAAGAGAGATTAGGTAGAAGGTAGATTGCGTTCAGGCAGAACTTGGAAGTAGTTTAAAAAAAATTCTGAGAGATTTTTTTTTCTCCCCTTTATCATATGCTTTTTCCCGAAAAGCAGAATTCTAAGAAATAAATCCTAGTTAATTGAGAGTTCTGGTTACTTGGGGTATACTTAATCAAGGTTTTACTGCATTTTCAATTGCAGTGAGTTACACAGTGGTTTGCATATGCATTTACTTCTTAAGTGACTTCTGTTCCCTGACCTCATATCTGTTTCATTAAAGTGGAACACTTTGAAACGAAAAAGGGAGCATGGAGCTGAATGGTTCTACCTGGATGCAGCTCTGGGGAAACAGCAGTCAAGGTGATAAAAGGCAGCGTCCAACCATGCTCATATATTAGCTACCCTGCCTGAGAGACAGTAATTGTGTTTTCAACCACACTTCACAGCACATTTCAACCTGGCATGGCATTTCTGGGTTATTCTTCTCACTCTGGGGCAGGTGAATTTGCTGCAAAAATCTCCCCCAATTCCCTCCTGGTAGTAACCAGGTGGGAATTTGAACTTTGGCTGGCCAAGCAATGTAACAGGTGATCTTAATACTCCCCAAATGCCATGCATCAGAACTCAGACACATTCTTAGGTCTGGAGAAAAATAAGGAGTCCTTGAATTCTCATGGCCACTTTGAGGCAGTTCCATGGCAAGCATAATTGCCATTTTACATAGAGGTGGGAACAGAGGTCTGCAAGATCAAGGCCATTTATAGACCTAAACTATCCTTCAAACCAGAGGTCTGGTGGTCAGAGCAAGAGAGGACAAGCTGCCTATTTGAGAGTAGAGCCCTGGAGCAGAGTTGGACAGCAGGGATGTCAATAAATGATTATTGGGCCAGGCACAGTGGCTCATGTCACCCATATAATTAATTCCAGCACTTTGGGAGGCCGAGGCAGGTTGATCACCTGAAGTCAGGGGTTTGAGACCATCCTGGCCAACCTGGTGAAACCTCATCTCTAATAAAAATACAAAAATTAGCCATGGGTGGTGGCACACCCTTGTCATCCTAGCTACTCCAGAGGCCGAGGCAGGAGAATCACTTGAACCTGGGAGGCAGAGGTTGCAGTGAGCCGAGATTGCACCACTGCACTCCAGCCTGGGTGACAGAGTGACTCTCTGTCTCAAAAAATAAATAAATAAAATAAAAAAATAAATGGTTATTGGGTGAGGGAATGGATGAATGACGGTCTTGTTGAAGGGTTCTCCTGGAGCCCACGGCTGAGGGACAGATGGCTGTCTCCCACCCTCGATTCCCCTGAGCAGCCAGATGGGCAAAATCCCCCAGCTTGTGAACTGATAAACAGCTGGTAACCTCTTATGCGGAACCCAGTAACGTATGGGAAGCCATATTTCAATCAGGCAAGTAGGCTGCAAGCAGGCAGCAACGGCTGTCACCAACCTCTCCTCAAAGCTGCCCTTTCTCCCGGAAATTTCTGTCACTGAGCTATTGTACCTGCAGCTCTGCCTTTATCAGGGGCTCAGGTTCCTGGTCCTCTGAACACCCGCCCAGCTCTTTTATAGAAGTTTCCTTTAGTTCAGGCAAGCAAACACAGTTACGTTATTTTAGCAGGAAAAGGAAAAAGAGGAAAGTGCCAATTGCAAGCATCTGATTAGAAAACCAAAAAATAGGCACTGGGGCTTTTTAAGAGAGTGTGAACGCAAGCAAGAGAGAAAGAAAAGGGAATCACAGGCCTGATCCCTTCAAGACGGTCACAAGCTGAGCTGTGACTTTTTATGAAAGCTCTGAAATGCTCAGGGCACCATTCTATGATTCTTAATGCACTTTCTGGGCAGGGTACTTAGTGGGAAAGGAAATGGGGATCCTGATGACATCAGGGTGGCCACTGATTGCTTCCTGTGCTCCAGCATGACTTTATCCTTATAGTTTTTCTTTTATTTTAAAATAATTACCAGGATGTGACAACGTTTGACAGGGAGATGGCAAAGAGAGAGGGCAGAGGGCTGGCTGGATATTGAACTAATGCTGTTGCTGGGGCAATTCCTCCACTGCTGTGGAGGGGTGGGAGTCACAGGGGGAGGGGACTGGTGAAAAGATGCTCTCACTTTCGGTCATAAGTCTGAATCTCCACATGATCATGAAGCTTATGAATAAACATTGTCCCATCTTACATGGAATTTGAAAGAAATGAAGAGAGAGCAAAGGAGCGTGGTGGGCTGATTTGACTCAATGATCCTGCCCCTACTAGGAACTTCTTTTTCAACAGTTATCAAAGTTTGTGTTGGGTCTAAGTCATTTTCCCCTCCTAGATTGCAAGTCCTGAAAGGGAAGTCTGAGTTTTTAAAATTTCTCTGTCTTTGCTCCTGGCACCACCATCACCACTATTGCTACTGCTATTATTCCTATGGCCACTGCATCAAGGCATGGTGGCAAATATATGGAATAATTAGAAAGGAGACTCCTTTCAGAGGGTGTGTCCAGCCCTTGATGATCTTCTTTTCCTGAAAACTGTTTCCTCTCTTCTCACATAGGGTTCCCCTAGTTATAAAGGAACCCCACTCACTGAACATAGTTGATTGGATCAGTGGTAGGTAACTGACTTAAGCTAGGCTAGCTGAGACCTTCTCTACATGTGACTGATGGCCATATGAATATGGATCTTGTGTGACCATCTTCTATCCTGTGCAAGGAAAATCAAAGACAGCTTGTGTGTAGATAGGAAGTGAGTAATCAGTTGTATAGAGAGAACTCAAGATGAGAAAGCATATGGTCCCAGCAGGAAAGACAACTTTTATTATTGTTGTTGTTATTATTATTGAGACAGAGTCTTGCTCTGTCTCCCAGGCTGGAGTGTGGTGGCGTGATCTCAGTTCACTGCAACCTCTGCCTCCTGGGTTCAAGGCATTCTCCTGCTTCAGCCTCCTGAGTAGCTGGGATTACAGGCGTGTGCAACCATGCCCAGCTAATTTTTGTATTTTTAATAGAGATGGGGTTTCACCACGTTGGCCAGGCTGGTCTCGAACTCCTGACCTCCTGGCCTCCCAAAGTGCTGGGATTACAGGCGTGAGCTACAGTACCCAGCCTGGATAGACAATCACTGAGGACCTAATTGGTTGCTCATAGCTTTCCCGACTCCAGTCTCTCACAAGGTCTGGCTGTAGCATATTTTCTGCTGTAAAGACCTGTAACAAACCTTTGTATCCTTACAATAAATGGTATTTTCGGCTTAAGCTACCCTGAGTTGGCTGTCTTTACTTACAAGCATCTTTTTTTTTTTTTTTTTTTACTTACAAAAGCGTCTTCACTAATACAATACCTGTGTTACCACCCGGCCTCTCTCAGCAGGCATCACTAATCAATCACAGCAGTCTTTCTGCTAAGACTCTGAATCCATCACCTGGCAGTCACTACCAATTGAGCCAAGTTAGCAGACAAACTAAAAATCTATTGGCAAAAACAAACAAACAAAACCCCCACAAACTATTGCCTAGCCTAACATCTGTGATGGGTGAGAGTTCAAAAGAGTACAGTAAGGAGAACATGACAGGGAGTCATTCACTCTGACGGGGCCTTCTGAACATGGACTTGAACAATGAGTGGATTTCCCCAGGCAGAGATGTACAGGATGCACTCCAGGTGTGAGGGAGACGCCAGCAGCTTCTATAGGCCAGGTCACTGTATGGGGATGGATCCAGCATTCTAAATGTCTTCCTAATCACATTTTACCCGGCTGACTCTGGGTCTCAGAGACCTTTCTCAGGGCCGTTGTTTAAGATGCTCTAGAGGGGATACTAAACAAAGCCAAAAGTTGGCCGTAGCTAGAGCTAGGATGGATGTTCTTCCTCTGCCTCCCAGCTCCCTGTGTGACTTGGGGAAACAGCCAAGTGACTCAGATGGTCTCAGTTTCCAGGACTGGCTTTGTCACCAGTGCACCCTGTCTAGTGAATGTTATTGTGCTTTGGTTTCCTCGAATCCATTCTACCCGCCTAATTTCCTTCTGGGGATTCCCTGCTCCCATCCTGGTCCCTGTGGTATGGGAAGGATTTCATATCTGGTTCCCGGGATGAAGCCTGTGATTGGGCATAAACCAACCAATGAGTTCCATTCTCTGGTTACAGGAATTGGTTCAGGGATGGACATGTGACATAGGACAGCCAATCAGGCTCAGGCACAGCTAATCCTAAGGTTTGACCTTATATAACCAGCAAGAGATATTCTCTTTTTCCTGCGGCACTGAAATTGGAGAGGCCATGAGGCTGTTCCTGTTGCTACCATCTTGCCACTTTGTAGATCGGTAAATGAAGCCAATCAATGTGGAGAGCAAAGCCAGGAGACAAAAACACCCGAGTCCTGAGTTTGCTGAGGAAGGCAGTGGCGCCTGAGTCTGACCCTATCCACTGATCATTACATTAAGTAGCCAATACACATTCTATTTTGCTTAAACCAGTTGACACGGGTTGATTCTCATTTGCATCCCCCAAATTCTAAGTATTACACTATTACTGCCTCAGCTGCCTTATTAATAAAATAGGATTCACAATAGTTGTCCTTTGCAAAGAACTGTTGCCAGGAATAAGTGAATGCCTATAAAATGCTTTATTAATCGCGAGGCAGACCCTAGGGGTAAATAACACCACTCTGATAAATGGTTTTAGGAAGGGGCATCGGTGTTCCGAAAGAAAAGAAACTGTGACGCATGTTGTCTCATCTTTCACACAATTTGTCCTAGCACAATGTCTGGCACAGAAAAGATGCTTAGTATATAACAGGCAAGTGCTGAAAGTGACTGAAACAGCACACTTCCAATAGCTTACCACTGACTCTGCGGGCTTTCCCCAATCTCTAGCTAGCATTTAAGCGGACTTCCACTCTCACCTTGGCTTTAAATTCTGCAACCACCCAGCACCCCCTCCCTCATGCATACCTTTGGAACCTCCAGGCCTACCTGCTCTACCAGGGACGTGGGAGAGGTTACTGGGAGAGGGACTGGGAAAGTTTGGTACTTAAGTGTGACTCCTGACAACAAACTGGCAGGGTGCAGCCCCCACCAATCGCTCCTGCTGGCTGGGGTGGGCAGTGGAGGTCAGGCGGCCCCAGCTGGTTCTCAATTGGCCCCTCAGACAAGGAGGTGGGTTATCACCCATCCATCCCCAGGCAGCTGGCAGCCTTTCCCCAACCACCAGGACAGGTACAGAGGCTCTGTTAATGGCCTCAGTTGTCCAAATACCATTTATCACTTAAGACAAACCTAATAAAAGGCTCAAAGTGCCTCCTCCAGACGTATTTCTGAACACAGTTCCCTTTTAAATTAGTTGTGTCTCCTTTAACCTGCTGGGCTGCAGCCTTAACAGCGACCTCCTTAGCAGCCCCAGCCCAGAGCCACTCCTGGAGTGGGGCACCCACACCCCCATTTCTCTGGCAGCAGCAGATGACTGGGTTGTGCTTTCCTTCACTCTTCTCTGTCAATGCCCCCTCTCCTGGACATTTGGTCTGGGGGAGTTGGATGCATTCTCCCAGGTTGTTCTCATCAAGTGCTCCCTTTCCTACTTTCCTGTATCGTCAGCAGATTAGAATTGGAAATAATTTAGTGGAAGCAGATGATTCTACAGTTCAGCCTGCGTGCTTGACAATTAACTAAATAAACTGCTTGAGGTCACTTGGAGTAACGATTCACAGACTTGCCTGTGACAGGCAAAAGTTAAGCCCCTCAGTGAGCAGGACCTCCCCACGGGGTGAGGAGGAGGCTGGTTCTGCCGGAGGAAAATTCTAGGCATCTTATTATTCTCCCGCTCCCTTTCCAGTTCTGACCTTAAGAGTACTCTTAACCTTCCTCCTCCAGCTTGCTAATGGGGAAATAAATCTTGGGAGAGTATCTTAAATTCTTTTTTATCACAGACTGTATCGCCGAGATAATAAGACCAGCCTTCAGAGTAACCATTAAGCCACAAAAGGTGTGGTCATCATTTATGATTTTTTTAGCCTTAATTGCTAGACAGACACTTTAAGTGGGAAGTCTGTCTAATGAGCCCAGTCATTAAAACATCAAAAACTGTTATCCGGGGTTTCTATTTTAGTTAGACATTACATTATTTTAATAAGGGGGCCGCATTTCTTGTCACAGGGTTTGGTAATGGAGGCTGAAGCAACCCCCTGGGGAATGGGGGAGGGGGAGGCAGGCTTGCCTTTGGAAAACAAGGTCGCAAATCAAGCCCGAGCTGGGAAGGGGGATGCAGATGAGCCTGTCTGGGAACCTAAGAGGGAGGAGGGCCCTGCCTGTAGGGGCGGTAGGGGACTGGTGGGGGGCTGGAAACCCTGTGCCCTAGCGGGAACCGGGGAAAGCAAGTTGTAGGCTGTTCTGGGCTCCTCGTGCATCACTGCACAGCTTTCTGATCTGCCGCCACACTACTGGGCACAGTAGCCTCGTCCTCAGCCCTCTCTGACTCCTCCTTGCTCCCTGGGGAAGGAGCCAGCCCACAGGCCCAGCCCAGTCCCTGGCCTCTCTGGAACCTTCCCCTCACCAGGCACCCAACTGTCTTCCTCCTTCCTCCCGCCTCCTACAAGCATTCTCAGAGCTGCCTGCCTGCGTGGCACCTGATTCTACCCTTGGTGTTCTCAGGCTGAAAGCTCAAGATTTTGCCAATCATTGTTTGCTCCTTTTTACTGATCCAGACTAGTGCCATCCAAAAGAAATAGAATGTGAGCCACATGCATAATTGTAAATGTTCTAGCAGCCACACTTAATAGTAAAAGTAAACAGGTGAATTTAAACAACCTATATATTTAAATCAGTATTCCAAAATATTATCATCTCAATATGTAATCAACATTTTAAAAACAGTGAGACATTTGACATTGGTTTTTTCACACCACATCTTATAGCTCATCTTGATTGAGACTGGCCATGTTTCCATGCTCAGTGAGGCTTTGATTTTCTAAGCAGCTGTTATAAAATACTCACACTGTGCCAGGCACTGTTCTAAGCAGTTTAGATACAGTTTTCATATAACACTCACAGCATCCCCATCAAGTACATACTATTATGCTTAGTTTACAGATGAGGAAACTGAGGCAAAGGTTAAGTAACTTGTTTGAAGTTGCAGAGCTTGTGTTACCACCCAGAATGGGCACCATGTAGGTATGGACTCAGCATTATATTGGAGGTCTAACCTTCTGGTCTCTCATTCATTCTAAATTCAGTGTGCCCTACATGACTTGGCAAATGTAAATGAGCTGACAAGACTCCCACCAGACCAGGGTGGCTGGTTCACTCTCTCTGCATAACTGACATCTCTGGCCATGGAAATCCCAGGTAACCAAGCTCGCCTGTCTAATACCAAGAGATCCTTCTTAAATAGGTAGACATGCCAACATGTAGTCTTTATTTTGAAAAAAGAAAAAATGATCAAGAGGTTAGTCTTTAAAAATTAGGTTTTAAAAACAAACTGCTAAAGAAAAGCTTCTCACACTGACAACTTCTGACATTGAGGCACTGAAGGAGGTCATCCTAAAATTGGCTGCTAATTTTAAAAAAGCATAGGTAGCAACAGGAATTGGTCATCATCACAGTTACTGTCATGCCATCATCAAAATGCCAGGCAGCAATAGTACAGGCACAACCACTCTAGCCTTGGAGATGCTCAGTAAATACTGGCTGAAAGAATTAGCTAACCTAAGGGCAGGGTACAGTGGCTTGCACCTGTAGTTCCAGAACTTTGGGAGGCCAAAGTGACAGGATCGCTTAAGGCCAAGAGTTTGAGACCAGCCTGGGCAACATAGCTCTAGACCTTCGTATCTATAAAAAATTAAAGAAATAGCCTAGTGTGGTAGTGAACACCTGTAGTTCGAGCCACTCAAAAGGCTGAGGTGGGAAGATGACTTGAGCCCACAAGTTGGCGGTTGTAGTGAGCTGCAATTGCTCCACTGTACTCCAGGCTGGGTGACAGAGTGAAATCCTCCCTCAAAAAAAAAAAAAAAAAAAAAAAAGAGAGAGAAGAAGTAACTAACCTAGTCTTCTTGGAGAAAGTAGACAGGGCATGCTGAACTATGGAAGAGTAATCCATGGTAACTATTTTACACCAGACAAAATGGAGAATGGTTATCAAAACCAGGAGATGCGATGAGGTTGCCCTAAGTAGACAAGAGGTTTACATCCAAGGAGAGCAATGGCTCAAGGTGGAGGATGAAGGCAGGAAGGGAATAAACATGAGGGCCTGTGGCTACATTGCATTTATATCTCATACAGGTGTAGTCAACAACCATCACTAGATTTGCAAAAATACATAGAGAGGGGGCATGTAGAGAAGGGAAGCCAGCCTTTCAAAAGGGGAGCCCACATTCACAGCCCTGTTGTTTGGTTTTCAATTTTATCAGAATTCAATTCAACTGATGACATTTATAAAGAGGAGAGGCAGGAAAGGCAAATATAAGACAGGGAAGATGTGGATATATTATATATCATATATTTTATAATATATATTATATATAATGTATTATATAATATATGATATATAATATATAAATATATAATATATAAATTATATATTTATATATTATATTTTATATTATCTATATATCTATCTATCGATCTATCAATCTATCTATCTATCTATCTATCTATCTATCTATCTATCTATCTATATCTATCTGAAAAAAGTAATGGGATGCTAGGGGGTCACAGACCAGCCCAAGACACGCAAAGGTCAGAAAAGCGCATTCCCAGTAAGAGAAATGAGAGGTCAGGTCTGGTCCCACCAGGAAGACAAAGATTCAGGGAAAAACAACAACCAAGGGCTCTGGCAAAGATAAAAGGATCACAGATTGTTGAGAAAAGAAGGCTGAGGGACAAGTTACTGCAGGATCCAGAAAATTCTAACCTAGAGTAGGACAAAGACGGCGGTGTAAGAGGGAGTTACACAACATGGGTTTGAATCCATCCCCAGCAACAAAAATTTCTTTACCTTTAAGAGACAAAGACAGCTACTTTGGCAACTTGGGAAAAACTGATAAAAATATATGTAAGGTAGAATTATCATATGACCTAGCAATTTCACTCCTAGGTGCACACCCAAGAGAAATGAAAACACATATCCACGTAAAAACCTGTGCACAAATGTTTATAGCAGCATTCTTCATAAGAGCCCCAAAGTAGAAACAACTCAAATATCCATCAACTGGTGAATGGATAAACAAAATATAGTAGATCCATACAGTGTGATATTATTTGGCAGTAAGAAGGAATGAAGCACTGTTCCATGCTACAATCTGGAGGAACCCTGAAATCATTATGCTAAGTGAAAGAGGCCAGGCACCAAGGACCACATATTATATGATTCAACTTTTATGAAATATCCAGAACAGGCCAATCTATAGTTACATAAAGTAGATTAATGGTTGCCAGGGGTTGAGGGTCCAGATTAGAGGGAAATGGGGAAGTAACTGCTAATGGGTATGGGGCTTCTTCTCAAGGTGATGAATATGTCCTAAACATGGTTGTGGGGATGGTTGCAAACTCTGAATATACTAAAAACTTTGAATGGCACACTTTTAATGAGTGGGTTGCATGGTATGTGATATAGTTTGGATATCTGGCCCCTCCAAATCTCATGTGGAAATCTGATCCCCAATGTTGGAAGTGGGGCTTGGTATGAGACATTTGGGTTGGGGGACAGATCCCTCATGAATGGCTTAGTGCTGTCCTCTGGGTAATGAGTGAGTTCTCACTCTATTAGTTTCCTCAAGATCTGACTGTAAAAAAGAGCCTGGCACCTTCCTCTCCTCTGTCTCTCTCCTGCTTCCTTCCTCTCATCATGTGATGCCAGCTCCCCTTCCTCTTCCACCATGAGTGGAAGTTTCCTGAGACTCTCCCCAGAAGCAGATGATGGCACCATGCTCCTTGCACAGCTTGTAGAACTCTGAGCTAAATCAACCTCTTTTCTTTATAAATTATCTAGCTTCAGGTATTCCTTTATAGCAATGCAAATGGACTAAGACATTCTGTGAATTATATCTCAGTAAAGATGTATGTATGTATGTATGTATATATGTATGTATGTATCCATCCATCCATCCATCCATCCATCCATCCATCCATCCATCCATCCATCCATCCATCCATCCCAGCCAGTGCCTGGCATGTAAAAGGCATATACAAGGCATTTGGGAATTGTTAGCTGTAATAGAAGATGCTGTTCTCTTTCTTTTTCTTTGCTATGAGGATGCACAAGAAGCAAGCAACAGGGGGACCCAAATGCCCTCCTAAGCCAGACTTTCCCATCAGGTAGCAAGTTCCAGGTTTCACTGGGTAGTCCATCCCCCAAGCAGGACATGTGGGGGTACAAAGAATAGGGAGTCAAGCCAGCAGTGTGTGGGGCCATTGTGTAGCGCCTCCCAGTCCCTGGGCAGGCCAGTCCTGAAGCGCCAGGTGGCTGGGTGTGGATCTTATATCAGAAGGGCCCACGCCCAGCCGTTTCAGGATAATGTCGCACTGACCTCTGCTAAAGGCAAACTCCCACAGTGCTCACTATTGGAAACATACTGATCTCTGCCTCTGTGGTTCTGCAGGGGATGTCTTTCAACAGGATAGCTGCCCCCACAGGGTTAAACCTTGTCCAGAGTGTCTGCAAAGGGCATATGCTCCAGTCCTTTCATTTCTGTCCTCTCCTTAGAAGACAAGCCACCCCATGACCCCCAATTCTGCCAAATGTGAGAAGGGTCAGGAATAGGATTTAGAATATGGGCGACCTTGGTTTCCGTGCCCACTGCAGACCTTCAAGTAGCAAAGTGATTTCAGGCTCGTGGGAAGGCAGAGCTAAGTGTCATTCCTCTTCGTGCCTGGTATACTTTGACTGAATTGAATCAGACTCTCTGAACCTCATTTACAATGCCAGGAGCTTGGCAAAGGATCTCAATGCTTCTCAACAGAGGCACTATTGCATCTCAGGGACAATAATCTTGGGGCATATGGGATCATACCAGGCCTTGTAGGACATTTATCATCCATGGCCCTGACACGATTAATACCAGCAGTGCCTCCCAGTGGTGGGACAATTCCAAACGTGCCCCCTATTCAACATACTTCCCAAATGCCCCAGGAGGGGGTACTGCTCCAGGGAGTGAGGTGCATGGCATTGCCCCTGGTGATCTCAGAGGTTTCTTCTAGTCCTGATCAGTGGTGTGCTGGTAAAAACCCAACAACTAAGTCTAAAAAAAAAAAAAAAGGTAGGTGGGTGCAGGGAGGGGTGCGGAGAGAGGAAAAGCCCTGCCTGGTGTGTAGAACATGCTAAATTCCATGGTGTAAATACTCCCGCTTCATAAAACTCAAATTTAACAACTTGCTATTGCTATTGCACTTGCAAGCTGATATGACCTGGCCCCAGCATACCATGGCCTGACATCTTGCGTCTCAATACACAACTCCAAATGCTAGTTTTAAAAGGTGCACTGCATTAAGAATACCATCAGACTAGTCTTTCTATGGTCTCATGTTTTAGAACCAAATAATGCTACTACTACTAAAAATCCTGATAACACGTCCTATGACCTGAACCAGGCTACAGAGAAATGGGAAACATTCCACTGAATGGCAATCCTAATGTGTTAATGCCAGGCAGGCAGAATGCAGACTGCAGGAAGCTGCCTGCTCCCCAAACTCCACCCTGGCCTTGCTGGCTGTCCCCGTGCCATACTGGGAGGGGTTGAACAATTCTAGCTTCAGCTCTTCCCTGCTAGCATTCTCCTTCCTTCTGCATGAACCCCTTCCTCTTCCCAGTATCTCATCTTCAGCAAGCCCCTGACAAGCTCCTTCAGCTCCAGTGGTACAGACTTAATGTTTGCCTCCTCCTAGGGGAACGTGCATTTCCAAAAGTGGCCAAAAAAAAAAAAAAAAAAGGAAGAGGGCACAATAACTGAAAAAGTCCAAGACACGTGCACAGGCTGGGGGCAGCTGTAAAACAAAACGAAGGACCCGAACCCTATTATAATGAATAAGAGTTAGTAGAGACGATGGTACAAGCCAAAAAAAAAAAAAAAAAAAAAAAAAAAAAACAAAAAAACCCAAAAAAGAGAGAAGTGTATTTAAAACTATTCCCCATGTTATGGGTGGAGAGTCAGGGGAGGGGCAGGAGGTAACTTGAGGGGTGCTGTATTTGTTCACTATCTAATTGTTGTAATGGTTTTATGAGTATCTACAAGTGTCAAAACCTATCAAACTATACTCTAAATATGGGAGATTTATTCTACATCAGTCATACCTCAATAAAGCTGCTAAAAAAATATCCCCCAGGCAAACTGTGAACATGGGTATTTGGCTCAATTCAGAGAGAGCCACCAGCTTGCAATAAAACTATCCTAGCACTGGGAAGAACCAGGGAAGAAGCGGCGTCTGCCGCAGGGTGGGGAATCGGGTGGGAGATAGGACCTCTTTGGCTTCCCATCTGCAAACTGCAGGGAAGGGGCTGGGAGAGGGGGAAAGGAGGTTCTACACACCAGGCTCAGCAAGCTCAGGCTGCCCGGAATTGTCTTTTTGCAAGGATGAAGGTGATATAATTGGAATCAGAGCCTCAGCTGAACCAGGAAACGAGTGGAGGTTTAAATATCAGAATGCAAAGTTTACCAAAGGGATAGGAGAGAGGGAGGGAAGGAGGGAGGAGAGGAGAAAGGAAGGTGGAAAATGTGGGGAGGGGCATTGGAGAGAAGGGCGGAACCGTCAGGAGAGGGAGGAAGGGAGGTAGGGAGGAGGATTGAGAAGGAGGGGAGAAGGTGGAGGAGGGATTAGGAAGGTTCAGGAGGAAGCGAGGAGGGCAGCAAGGGTAGGGGAAGATTGAGGAGGAGTGAGGAGGGATGGCAGGAGGGTGAATGGCAATGGGAGAAGGGATTAAAAAGCAGGGTCCAAAAGAAGGCGGGAGAGTAGAGGTGGGAGAAGGGCCCAGGAGGAAGAAAAAGGGAAGAAGAGGAAGATGAGAGGGAGGAGGGCTGGGACGAGCCAGGGGACAGGCACTGACACAGCACTTCCAGGCACACAGCGGGCTGGAGAGAAGATTCCTGGAGGTCACTGACATCTCCAGGCAGCCTGGAGGGAAAAGGAACCTAGAGATGTTTCTGTTGATAAAAAAAGTAGAGATAAGAAGGCTTGCATGGAGGCCAGAGGTGGCCTTTAGGAGGAGAACCCGGTGGTGGGCGGGGCAGGGCTGCCTTCCTTGCAGCCCACTCTGGTGCTCCCAGACAACACATGGGAACCTCCCTGGACAGCGTGCCCTTCCCCGCTGTGGCCTCAAATAACAATCTGGGGTCACCCCTGGAGCTCAGGCACGAGCTTGGCTCAAGTGCTGAGATGGCACCTAGGAGAACTCCACAGGTGCCCAGTGAAGTGAGGGCAGGTTACCTGGAACCAGTGCTATCTGGAGAGTAGCTGCAGAGCCATGATTTCCTTAGCCCCTTATCCTTCCTTGCTCTCAAAAGAAGCCAGGGGTTCCCAGGGATTGATTTTATGCCCAGCCAAATGACACCCCTTCTTTCTCCCCTCATGAAGATAAAATCTTCCCCCAAATATCTGTCAGAGCATGTGAAATTCCATTAGAAAGTCATTCCTTTGCATGGCATCTGAGGCTGGTCTCCCAGGAGAACCAGGAGGAGATTCAGGCAGCTGGAAGGACCTCACGGCTGGTCTATTCTAATGATCCTATTTTACAGGTGAGGAAACTGAGACTCACGGATGGGACAGGACTTGCCCACAGTGAGTCTGAAAGCACTGGGCTAGACCTCGGGTTCCCGGGCTCCTTGCCTGGTGCCCTCTCTTCTCTATACCAGGGTCGACCAAGCATGAGCTTCGGCAAGTTAAATGAACCTGTGGTGAGGGCAGGGAGGTGAGTGGGAGGATCAGCAGTGACCACAGGCAGGAAGCACTCCAGAGGGCTCAGAACCAACCCCCAGACAAACACCCTGGGGAAACAGAGGCTTCCCTGCCCCCACCTTGTTTTCGAGATAGGGCCTCACTCTGTTGCCCAGGCTGGAGTGCAGTGGCACAATCGTAGCTCACTGCAGCCTCTAAACTCCTGGGCTCAAATGATCCTCCTACCGCAGCCTCCCAGGTAGTTAGGACTACAGGCATGTACCATCATGCCCAGCTAATTTTCTTATTTTTTGTATTCTTGTAGAGACAGGGTCTTGCTTTGTTGCCCAGGCTGATCTCTTGGCTTCAAGCAATCCTCCCACCTCAGCCTCTCAAAGTGTTGGAATTATAGGCATGAGCCATTCTGCTCGGCTGGCACTGTTTTTCTAAGCCATGTTTATCCAGCCCTTACTGTGTGGGCAGGGCCTTCTGGGGCTTGGGGCTTAGGACCCCCACCTCTTCTGTCCTATTCCAGGCCTTGTACCAGCTTTTATCTTCTCAATGATTGGGAACTTGCTCCTTTATGTGGAATCTGTGCATTAGTAAAGTTGTTAAATGTCCTTGAAACTGTGTGAAAAAGTGGGCAGAGTGGAGCACCTTGCGGGTAGGGAAACGGGGCTCTGAGCTATGAACAAAGCCCTGGCAGGAGACATTTTTCAGAGGATACTAAAGCAAGGAGACTTCCTGGAGGAGGAGAGCTTTGAGAAGGAAGAGAGAAGCAAGACCACACAGCTCCCAGTTGTGCGGTGAGGGTGGGGTAGCAGTCCCTAGCAATGGCCTTGGGGTGCTGCTAAGAACCCAGGTTGGTGGTGGCTGTCACAGGCCTAATGAGGCCCAAGGGAGAACACATCGAAGGGAAGCACTGCAAGCACTGCAGCCTCTGAGTGGAAAGACCCCCATCCAGGCCAGCCCTGCCCCTGCCCTCAGGTTCCCAATTTTGAATACCTGGAGTTTGTGCCTCTCTAGAGCCCTTTCCCTTTCTAGAACTGGAAAGATCTAGACATGACACATGACTTCGGCCCTTTCCCTTTCAGATCTTTCTAGAACTGGAAAGATGCAGATATGACCCAACTTTTGCCCTTAAAAATAGTGCTTATGGATGGTTTCTAACTTGAAAATGCTTATGAAGATGAGCAAAAAAGTAAGATAGAAAATTTGTGAACAATATTATCATGAAGGTGTTGCAACAACCACACACACACATACCAGTGCATGCATGGTAAGACAAGGGGGAGGAAAGACAGCCGAGTGACAAAGGAGGGGGCTGAGGCAGGGCCTGCAGAGGAGGGAGGGGCAAGGGCCGTGGAGGTCCATTTCCTGTATGCCCAGTGAAGAGCATACACTACAAAAGGTATTTATTAAAAAGGGAAAACAAATGCTCTATTTTCAAAGAAGACAAAAAGTGCCTTCTTGTGCAGACATGGTGTTAACAAGTGCACCACTGCAGCCACCCTCCCCACAAACACTTCTCTCTCGCACTCCCAGGCGCAGAAAGCCTGGTTTCTTCCCATTTCCTGCACGTTCCATGGGCCTGACTAGCAGCAAAGGTGGTCTGAGACTGAGGCATAGAGAGGTGGAGTGACTTAACCACAGGACATAGGCAGGTAGGGAGTGGTAGAGACCCAGGATCCTTAAATTCAGCTCGGCATTCTTTCCTACTCTGAATGTGCTTTATTGAATTTATGGTGGTGATGATTATGACCATTGTCATCACCCATTGTGCCCAGACAAGGCACAGTATTGTCTTTTCACAGATGGAACAATCATTTTGTGTATTTTCTAGTCTTTGGGCCCCACCACAGTCCATACCACACCAATCCGAGGGTGGCACACCCTCAGTAAGGACGCCGTGCCACTCCCTGACCACATCTGTGTTTGTCATCCATACTCTGGCCCTGCCCTACCCCCTCACTTGGTTCAAAGAGCCGCACTCTAAAAGCCCCTTCTTCCCGGGCACCTCTTAGCCAGCCTGCTCTGCATTCTTAAGAGGCATGATCTTTAGGGAGCTAATTACCTAATTAGTGCATCTAGAGGAAAGCTTAAGTTACGAGGCTGATAATAAGGCAAAAACCATGAAACAATTGTGCGAGGCGGTTCCTTGCTGTCAGGCTCATTGTTGGCGTCAAATTATTAATTATGATTCTTAATCACTCCTTTTCCCATCAGGACCCCTGAGATTTAATTTGCTTCATCATTTGGCCTTCCTAGAATACATGGTTATGAATGTTGCTTCTCCAGGGCGATGGGGAGAACTGCTATATCTCATCAAGCAGCCCTTCCTTCTGCCCAGACCTGAGGGCACCAGCAGCCGCTGCCTGGTGTGGAGACTGGGTCCACCTGCACCAGCTGGCCCTGTCATGGGAGGGGTGCTTGAATAGAAGGGCCCCAGGAGGGGGTCCAGGATGGGACAGTGACTGGAACCACATTCTTAGGGGAGGGCATGGTGTAGCTATGAGCAACCTGAAGGGGCTGTCAGGTGGAAGAGAAATCAGGCTTCTTCCTTTGCTCCAGTGGACAGTGTTATGATCAATGAGTAGGTCGTGTGGAAGTTCGATCTAGGCTTCATACGATAACTCTCTACAGAGCCAGGCCAAGGACAGACTGGACTGTGTGGGGAGCAAACCAGCCTCCAGTTGCTGGGCGCATTCTGGCAGCTGCTGGGTCACCAAGCATTGCGTTGAGAGAAGACTCTTCCCAATTGGTGCCCTGATCCGAAATTGATGGTAGGTTTCTGGGTCTGTGTCACCTCCACCTCCCCACCCCGTCCTCACGCATGCCCTTGTCCTCAGCCCCTCTCACAGGCCCTAGAATGGGGGCTCCAGCAACATTTGTTGATTTGAGTCGGAATAAAAAACAAGCCCAAATTCAATAAGAAAAGGAATGCCTGGATTAGGGGAATGTCAGCAGGGACTTTGTTCTTATGCTTTAATTTTTTCCAAGGAGTGCAGTGAATTCATGTAAGGTTTATGAAGTGAACAATGAATTTCAAAATTAAAAAGTCAGTGATGAAACTTTAAGAGACTCCCCCCATTTCCTCAATATTTGGTAACCCAAGGTGAGCTACTCCCCAGGACTGTTCTGAATCCATCACAATTGTCCAGGGGAGGGAGGCAGAGGAGAGAAGACTGGAGACCTGGCTGGGGTTGGCAGGAAGGAGGTGTGGGACGCATGCTCTGTTTTCACCTGGGATGGAAGAGATGTGATGAGGGGCCCAGGGGCAGCTTTGCCAAGTCAGTGGCCTGGGACTGGGGTTTTCGTGTGGACAGGTACCTGCGCTCACTCATTATTAAAGACCAACCTTCTCAAAACAGAAACCAAAACATCTGTGTATCTTATATTAAACTAAGGCATAGCCAGTGAGCAAAAAAAGAGAGAAAACACAAACACACTTTTTGGCAGGCAAGTTAGCAATTTTGGACCCTAAAATTATTATGTATGTTCTCTTTCAGCCAGCAATTCTACTTCTCATTGTTTATCCTAATAAACAGTTAAGTATGTGCAATGGTTTGTTAAATAATATTAAACTCAGTATCATTATATTGTGGAAATGACTTTAAATGTCCAACAAAAAAGGATACTAGTTAAATAAAGTAGGAGATTGTACATTTATACTATGAAATGACTTGTGGCCATTACAAAAATATAGATAAGTATTTTACTAACATGGAAATATGCTATGTTGTGATGTGTACAAATAGTTGTACAGAATGATCCCAATTTGTTTAATAAAATATATGTTCATAGAAAAATGTGTGGAGTAATATATACAGCAACAAAACTTAGTGGGAGAATTCCAGTTTAATTTTTTTCTCATTTGTATTTTTTTCTGCCTTCTCTCTCTCCCTCCCTCCCACCCATCCTTCCTTCTTTTCTCTTTTTAATGAACATGATTTACTTCTACGATTTTTTTTTTTTTTGAGGTGGAGTCTCGCTCTGTTGCCCAGGATAGAGTGCAGTGGCGTGATCTTGGCTCACTGCAACCCCTGCCTCCCAGGCTCAAGTGATTCTCCTGCCTCAGCCTCCTGAGTAGCTGGGACTACAGGTGCTGCCACCATGCCCAACTGATTTTTGTATTTTTAGTAGAGATGGGGTTTCATCATGTTGGCCAGGCTAGTCTTGAACTCCTGACCTCCCGCCTTGGCCTCCCAAAGTGCTGGGATTACAGGTGTGAGCCACCATGCCCAGCCTACTTTTACCATTTTTAAAAAGTTTAAAATTATGTGTGCTTTTTCCATCATAGACAGTTGAGAAAAAATGTTTACAAAGTATATGTGTGGTAAATCCATGGGCTGTGTTTCTATATACTGAGAGGACAGGTGAAGAAAATACTAAGACTACCTAACAGAGGATTGAGGATCACATTCCAAGTAGTGGGATTACTTCCCCCTCTTCTTGTTTAAATTTTTCTTTATAAAATGAGTATTTTAGTGATAAAGGGTTTAAATTCAATAATTGTGTGGTCTCTCAAATGCTTAGTGGTTAAAGTAGATTCAGTGCATCAGAGAAAAATAACACAAGGTTGCCTGTGTAGACAACACCAGGCCCAACACATATGGTGTGGAGAACCCAACTTTGATTACGTATCACAGGAAAATCCGCCCACACAAGACTGGTAAGTTGATGGGGTGATATTTCTTGAGGAATCTTTGAGGATGTCCTTCCTGTTGTCACACAAATGGGCATTTTGTTGTGGACAGGAGCAGGACAAAGGGGAAAGTCCCTGAACCTGCTGGCCAGTAGATTCTTCCATTACACCAACTAACTGCAGTAATCCCTTCTAAGTCTGTTATCTCATCTGCTAAATGGAGATAATATCTTACCCTGGTCTGTCTTTCTTGTATGGTTATAGATGTACATGAACAAGTGAAACTACCCCAATCACAAGGAAAAACCATCATGGTTAGTTACTGGGAAAGACAAAAAAAGAGAAAAGGAAGATAAACTCAAAAAAGGATAATTGGAGCTAAATTGGTTTTGAACCAGGCTGGGCTGGAGGCCCTTCCCTGGAACTCCCTCTATTAAAAGGGCTGGCAAGAGGCAGGGGGCACGATGTGCCCTGGCTGGCCCAGGCCACTCACCCTCATCTGGGGCTACCTCCTGGCCTACGGTGTGGCCATTTTCATTCCACTCCAAGTCCAGGGGAAAGCCAAGAAAATCCATAGGTCTCGTATTTCTTCCAGCGTCTTAGGAATGAAATATGCAAACGATGAACTCATTTTATCCTCAAACCAAGCCCTCAACACAGATTCCATCTCAAGGAGCTTTCTGGCTGATGGCAGAGTCAGGAGAGTCCCAGCTATCATCAGTGACAACAACCCTGCTTGCTCTCTGTGCGAGGCGTACACCTGTCCCACCATCCGCAGGGCGCACTCCAGGAAGCAGGCTACACGCTAGGGCACATGGTGGCTGTGAAAACACCGCTGCACCAGGGGCCTGGGGCCTGCTGTAAAATGCTGGCCAAATCCCCATTCACTCCGGGGTCTCCATCTACTTGTCTGAAATAGGAGGGTGGTCGTGTCCCATGAAAGGCCTTTTCACTTTTGAGGTCCTGGGAGCCACTGGTGCTCTACAGGCAGTACTTCTGCCCTCCACAGTGGTCATTTCATGGGGGGTTTGGACTCCATTTACAGATGGCCACAAGTACAAGGCAGGCATGGAACTCAAGAAAATACCCACCACTATAGGTGAGGATGTGGGGACACTGGGAACTGATGGATGGGTGGGAGAGTGAAAATGGCTAACACCCTTGGGAACGCAATGTGGCATTATTTTATGAAGTTGAACACATACACACCCTCTGACCCAGCAATCCCACTCTCGGACATGAGCTCTAGGAGACACGTAAAATAATGTTTTCAGCCAGGCATGGTGGCTCACACCTGTAATCCCAGCACTTTGGGAGGCTGAGGTGGGTGGATCATTTGAGGTCAGGAGTTTGAGACCAACCTGGCCAACATGGTGAGACCCATCTCTACTAAAAATACAAAAATTAGCTGGACATGGTAGCATATGCCTGTAATTCCAGCTACTCGGGAGGCTGAGGCAGGAGAATTGCTTGAACCCAGGAGGTGCAAGTTGCAGTGAGCCAAGATCATACCCCTGCACTCCAGCCTGGGCAACAGAGAAAAACTCTGTCTTAAAAAAAAAAATTCTCAGAAGCAGAAAAAAAGAAAATGTGTGAAGAAAACATGCAAACATCTCCAATGTTACTGACCAAAAAAATGGATAAGTACATCATGGTATATTCACTGGGATCATGGACTACTATTCAATGGTGAAAGGAATGAACTACAGCCACCTGCTTCGACGTGGATGAATCGTAGAAACCTAACATTGAGGGAGAAAAACAAGCTGCAGAAGAATGAACCCAGTTTGACTTCATTTATGTAAAGTTCAAGCACTGTCAAAACGACTAACAATTTTTTCTGTTTTTTTTTTTTTGGGAAAATATGTATATAACATAAAATTTGCCATTTTAACCATATTTAAATATATAATTCTGTGGCATTAATTAAATCCACAATGTTGTGCAATCATTACCATGATCTATTTCTAAAACTTTTTCATCACCCCAAACAGAAACTATTCATTAAGCAATAATTCCCCCATTTCCCTTTCCATCCAGCCCCTGGGTAACCTCTAACCTACTTTGTCTCTATGAATTTGCTTATTGTAGATATTTCATATAAATAGAATCATACAATATTTGTTCTTTTGTGACTGGCTTCTTTCACTTACCACAGGGTTTTCAAGGTTGTTCCATGTTAAGCATACATTAGAACTTCATTCCTTTTGTGAGTGACTGTTATACACACACACACACACACACACACACACACACACACACACACACACACCTGCATCTTGCTTATTGGTTCATCTGTTACTGGACACTCAAGTTGTTTCTACCTTTCGGCTATTGGGAATAATGCTACGATAAACATTCGTATACAAGTATGTTTGAATGCCCGTTTTCAATCCTTTGGGGGTATATACCTAGGAGTGAAATATACATAGGGGTGGAATTGCTGGGTCACATGGCAATTCTGTGTTTTACTTTCTGGGGAACCATAACAGATTTTATTCCTACATAAGTGGTAAGACCATCAGGAAAAAGCCAAGGAATCTGCCCACATAATTCAGGATAGTGATAGCTCTGGAAGAAAGGGCGGGGCATACGGTGAAGGAGGGAGACAAAGGAGCTTGAAGTACTTTGAGTCACCATTTAGCATTTTTGGTTCTATTTCTTAAACTGAGAGAGGGGTTCACAGGGGTTTATGTTATTATCCTTCACACCTATATATACATGTGACAGATAGTCTTTTGCATGTATCAAGTGCTATGTTAAAAAAAAAAAAAAGAAAACATAAGAAAAGGAAAGTTAATCCATTCCTCTACGCAGTCCCCCACCCCCAAGGACAGTGGCACAAATGCTCCCTGGTGCCCTATGTCCCTGCCAGTGGGAGACTCCTCACTGTGCTGAAGGCGAGGCTTGAGCCCAGATGCCCTGTGCATGTCCCAGGCTGCCTCTCCGCTGGTCTGCAAGTTTCTTGGGATGGCAATGAAATGTAACTTATCTTTCGACTCCAGTCACTAATACAGTCCCTGGTAAATAGTGCCGGCTTCATGCGTGCTTGCTCAATGAATAGATGAATGTATCAATATTAATCAGCAGCCTCTTTCCAGGACCTACCAGTGATGGCATTTGGACAGCCATCCCATGCATCCACACCAAATGCTGAAGGCCACCTTCTCTCTCCAGTCCTCAGGGCAGTCTCTGCTGAGCTTGCTTTCTGTCACTGCCATCTCTAGTCTCTAAGCCAATTGCACAGGGGTCTACCAGGTGCTGGCTTTCCTACCGCTATCCTGGTCTGCTTGCCCCCTCCTTCCGCACCCACGGCTCTCTTATATTCCTGCCAACTGCTTGGGGGGCCTCCTCAGCTCTGCTGGCTGTCCTGGCCACTGCTTGCCTGGCCCTGGGCCCTCTCTGTCATTCCTCATGTATTGCTGTTGAAATCCTCCAAGGCCCAGTTCAGGGCAGACCTCTCTAGGAGGCCCTTCCTGGTTAACCCCACCAGAAGGCTTGAGACCAAATGGAGAAAGCACAGGGCCTGCATCAGGCAGGCCAACTAGTTCTCCTGTCATTCTATGAGTATAGGTCTGCCCTGTGCATAAGGGCACCATATTCCTTAAGGGCAGGGGCTCTATGTTATAATTCTTTCCTAGCTCCCACGGCACCTGGGCATCTAAAGGGAAAGCTATGATCTGAGAATGGACTTCATTTTTACCTCTCTGGAGGTTCCAGCAATGCGGCTGGGCTGGGCGTGGTTAGAACTGTGAATATTGGCACCTGCTGCCCACCCCCAACCATCCCCAGGGACCCAACAACCAAAGAAACCACACATATTTTCAAGCAAAACTGGATATACCAGAACATACCAGTCCCTCCGTGGACAAAGCAAGGCTTCTGTTCTTTATCAACCATGTGTCTTTCCTATCATTATCTGAAATTTAGATGCCTCAAAATGAAAAGAGTGTTTTGGAGGCAGGATAGACTAGAATCTACAGCCAAGGTGGGCAGATGGGGGTTAATGGAGAGGCGTGAATAAATGCTGAGCTGAGGGACAAGTGGAAGTCTTGGATGGCTCAGGAGGTTCACTTAATCTCACTGTCTCAGTTCCTGCCATAGTGAGAGGCAGCCTGGCATAGAGGTTAGAGCATGGGTGTCAGAGAGAGACCATGGGTTGAAGTACTAGCTCAATCACTTTCCTGCTATGTGACCTTACGCAGGTTACTCGACCTCTCCCGCCTCCTTTTTTCATCTATAGAATGGGAATAATAAACAGCCCTTCACTGGATGGTTGTAAGGGTTCAATAAGTTAACATCAGTGAAGCACTTAAAACAGGGCCTGGAGCATCCTATGCCCTGTACAGTAACTCTTCTTACTATACAAAAAATCACGCGTTCCATCTCACAGAACATTGCTCTGGGATGAGCCTCTATGGTGTCTAATGAGCTACTCAAGCAGAACGAATCTTTAGTAAAACATACCAAACAGCTCCCCAGAAAGACAGCACCAATTTCTATTCCTTCTGCAAGAGATGGGTGGGCATATCCACTTCACTGTACCTTTACTTGTCAGCCCTGGCTATTCTAATTTTTTTACAAAGCTCCGTGAAATTGATGAGTTAAAAAAAAAGGCATCTTGGAGCTTTTAACTTCAGTATTTTCATTAATAATGATGATCAATCTTCTCTTCTTCTTCTTCTTTTCACTGAGGCAGAGTCTCACTCTGTTGCTTGGGCTGGAATGCAATGGCATGATCTTGACTCACTGCAATCTCCACCTCCCCGGTTCAAGCGATTCCCCTGCCTCAGCCTCCCAAGTAGCTGGGACTACAGGCGCACACCATGATGCCTGGCTAATTTTTGTATTTTTAGCAGAGAGGAGGTTTTGCCACATCGGCCAGGCTGGTCTCAAACTCCTGACCTCAACCGATCCACCTGCCTCAGCCTCCCAAAGTGCTGGGATTACAGGCATGAACCACCGCCCCTAGCCTGATCAACCTTTTCTTATATGTGAACTGATCATTTGCCATAGGTAATCCTGTATTCCTAAGCTGTCATTTTCTTTTCCTCTTTTGTGCCACTGAGATGTATGCCTTTCTTTTAAGGATATGAAAGCTCTTTTTATAGGGTTAATATATTAACTTTTTGGCCGTATGTGTTATAAATACATACATATATTTTAAAACTTTAATAGTAAAAAGTTCATTAAGAAACCTGAAATATTTAGTCTTTGACTTATTCTTCCTCTTTCTTATCCTAAGAAAACAATCAGCGTTCCTGAGCCAGAATATTCACTCTGGTGCCATTTATATTAGGGGAAATAGAAAATTACCCAAATATATAGCTAATGTAGTACATTAGTGTGAGTGAACAGTATGCAACCTAAATTAAAATGAGGCTTTCTATGAATGATTAGGAAATGCTCAGATAAAATGCTAAGTGATAAAAGCAGTATAACGTCCAGAATAACCTCAATTTTATGAAGTGAAGAAAATTATACATATTTTTTGCAAGGCTGCAAAGCTACATTGAAACATTAACAATATCAGTTGGAGTTCTTTCTTTCTTTTCTGTCTTTCTGCCTGATGTGGATTCCTAAGGAGCTTATTCTGAGTGGTAGAATTACTGATGCTTTAATCCCCTTTCACTTTTCTGATTTTTCTAAATTTTCTTTAATAAATTATTTTATAACTAAAAAAAATTTATCAATCTCAAACTTCAGTGTTCATCAGAATCACCTGCATGGCTTGTTAAAACAAAGATCACTGTGTCCCATCCCCAGGGTTTCTCATTCAGTAGGTTCACGGTGGGTCCCAAGACTCTGCATTTCCAGCGAATTCCCAGATGATGATGATGCTGTTGGTTCAGGGGACACACTTTTGAGAACCATGACTCTACACTAAAGGGTATTACTTCTTCCATTACTTTGTTCGCATCTAGGTTGATGAGATGAAAAACAATGGTAACTGATCTTCTTAATCTTTGAAGACTGATAAATTGTTTCTACCAGGTGAGAAGGAGCCAGAACATCAAGCCCTCTGCAGGTGCAAGCCCAGTGCAAGCGCAAGCCCAAGCCCAGGGCAGACACAAGCCCAAGCCCAGGGCAGGCGAGTCTTTGTTCCTACTGCCAGCCCCATGCTCATGGAAGACCTGCGTTCCACACATTCCTTCCCTGAAACCATCCGGCACCTCCCTTTCCTTCTCATTTTCCAACCAAGTGCACTTGGGGGAATGGGGGCATTTCTCATATGTATTCTCATTCAAAATGTATATCTACTTTTTGTCTTTTTAAAATATTATTATTAATTGAAGACTATATGTCTACATTTTGAATCATAGTTCATGTGTAACAGACAGGTCCTCCTGGCCCAACCAGGAACTCCTGGTGGGCCCAGACAGCTTGCTTAGGTCCATCCTGGGTGCCTGGCAAATGTGGTTTGGTTTCCTTGGGTCTCCCTTGAGCTCCAGGACTGTGATAGGCCTGGCAGACACTTTGGTGAGGACATACCAACATAAATAACAATCTCATTGATGGCAATGAGCCCTCCAGAGAAAATGAAACAGGAATGAAATTGAAAGTGGCTTGGGGTCAGGTACTTCAATAGCGGGGGTTGACAGAAGGCACTTTGAGTCTGGAGTGTGTTGGTTGGCATGAGGTGAAGGGACAAGCTGGACAGACTACGGAGTGTCCTTTAGGCTGGTGTTTCTCGAACTGTCATGCACACACAACCCCAGGGATTTTGATTCAGTCGGTCTAGGGGTGGGGTCTGAGATGCTACATTTCCAGGTGGAGAGCAAGATGCTGCTCCCTAGGGACAGCCCTCTGACTAGCAAGACCCTGGGCCACAGTAAGGAATTTGAAACCCAATCTAATTACAATGGGGAACCATTGAGGAGTTGGAAGCAGCAGAATGACAGATCCTACTTGTTTTAAAAGATGACTCTGAGGGAGAAAGTGTGTGGGAAGGCTCTCAGCAGAAGCAGGGTGACAGGAGATGTGGTGGGAGCTGAGGGCACTGGACCTCAGAGGCAGCCGTGGAGGCAAAAGAAGTGGTCAGGTAATGGCTGGGCGTGGTGGCTCATGCTTGTAATCCCAGCACTTTGGGAGGCTGACGCGGGCAGGTCACTTGAGGTCAGGAGTTTGAGACCAGCCTAGCCCACATGGCAAACCAACAATGGGCAAACCCATCTCTACCAACAACTCAAAAATTGGGCATGGTGGTGGGGGCCTGTAGTCCCAGCTGAGGCAGGAGTATCACTTGAACCCGGGAGGCAGAGGTTGCAGTGAGCCGAGATGGTGCCACAGCAGGTCAGGGATGTGTGTAGGAACTAGTGCTGGCAGGACAGGAATGTGTCTAGGAACTAGTGGACACTGGGGGAGGAGGGAAAGTGGGAAGCAAAGAGACTCTAAGCTGTCGCCCAGCAGGTAGGTCTGCACAATCCCATTGACTTGGAGAGTAAATGAAGCGGCTCCTTTGGCATCATTCACACAATCAGACCTCCAAGCCTTGCCTGCAGAGGGGTGCCGGGAAGGAGCAAGGTCAGTTTGCACACTTACATCCTTGGAACACCAGCCCTGAAGGGAAGAAGCATGGCCACAGAAGGCCGACAGATTTTGGGAGGTGCCAAAAGAGTAAGTGGGTGCCTCAGGAGTCTCTGCCAGGACTCCAGGCGGGCACAGCCCCCTAGAGCTGCCCCTGGTCTTGGGGAAGGCTCTGTGCTCCCTGCAGAGCCATGCCCATGAGCACTGTTCTTCCCAGTCTTCTACTCAGTTGAAAGAAAGCTGTCCCTCGAAGACAGAGATCCAGGCCATCAGCAGGCCATAACCCAGGAACTGTGGGTGGGGGAGGAAGAGGAGGTAGAATACCCATCTGGTGGCAAAACCATTGCATAAGCAACTGTCAGGCACCATGTGACTGTGTCTCACAGTTAGCCTGTGTCCCTCCACTGTCATCAGAGCCCAGGGACAGGATGCTGTCCCAGCTGCTCTTGTGTGTCTCGAAACTTCTACAACTCTTTTCAAGTGGCTTAATACTCTTTTTTTTATTAAAATGCACTTACTGTACCAAAATATTAAAGGGAAATTGAAGCGATGCACACACTAGAACTACTCCCAGCCCCCACACTTTACTGCTCCTGTATCCACTTCTTAGCTCCCTCTGAGCCTGGATGAGATGCCTCCCATTTGCACATACCTGCAGTAACAGTGGCTCTAGGAGGGTGTCTCCCCAGGGCAAATGGGATTCTGGATTTAGCAGCATGTAAAACTGATGGGCAGCAATTCACAAGAAGGCTTTTGGATTGAATGAGAGGCTGGGTACAGGTAGGAGACAGCAAGACTGATGGTGTGAGTCATCACCGGGCCTGAGAAGCAGGTTTTCATCTGTGGATTAAGGGCTTAGGAGAGAGGCTGAGCACTGTGGGCGACCCAGGCCCTGATGACAAAGTGGGTGCAGGGTGAGGGCAAAGGCTGTGCTGGGCACAGAGTGGCTCTAGTGTCCCAAGGGCTCAGGATGGCTTTAGGGGAGACAGCGTTCTCACCAAGCAGCAGCAGAGACCTACAGATGTGGTGGATACAGCATTAAGGCCTGAACTGACCTGTGCCTGTGGCTCAGTGACATGCTGCAGTCCCTGGTGACTTACAGTCATTACAGAAGGTTTCCTGCAGGTGTGGGGAGGAGGTGCCAGGCTCCTGCAGCCGAGCAAGCTGAGCTTGGAGCCATCTAGATCTGGCTGTTCATGTTGCCGTGACCAAACCTCTCAGAGGCTATGGAAACTGAGATCTTGGACCAATAGCAATGCCAGCACAGCCCAGTGTGGGCACAGAGGTGTGGGCAGCACAGTTCTTCAGGGCCTCAGAACCCAGTCCATGTTGCTATTCTGTCCTGCCCACGTGCAAGCTCCCTGTATAAGGGGCCTCTAAGCAAGAGGCACCATTAAATTCATGGTGCCAAATTGTTGCAGCCAATTCTTCTGAGATGGCCAAGAGCAGCTGAGGCTGGTGAGGGCTGGGATCACAGTAATCCTTGCGATTACTGACTTAGTATGTTACAACGAACTCTGGAGAAGTATCCGAAATGGGCAGCAAAATGCAAGGTTGGAGTTCAGGTGGTGGGGAGTGGCCTTCCCAGTGAATGAACCAGCTACTTTGGGCTTCCAGGATTCTTGTCCTGCTGTATATTCAGTCCACCCCAGGAGGAGGAGGCCCACACCTGAGCCTCCACTGTATTAGCATCATTGTAGCTGCTCAGCAAACAAATGAATGAGGGGATGAGTGAATTAACAGACCAGATGGGAGCTGCTTATGTACTGCATGCACTCTAACTGCCCCTTGCTCCCAACACACACACAAGGAGTTGAAATATTCCCTCTTGGACCCTGACTCCTTGCAGGAGGGGATGTGGATCTATGAGGCTGGTCGAACCTGTCCTTGGGGCTCTGTCTGGAGGGGGCTGACACCTTGGGCTGCAGCATCTCTCTCCTGGCAGCTGTGGGCACCTGGGTGATCTGCCCGCAGACAGAGAGCAAGCAAGCCTGACACCTATGGCGGTACCTCCACGTGGATCACTGGTTGCTTTGTGATCACCCATCAAGTGCTCAGTGTTGAAAGGGGGACAGAGAAAGCAATATAAGATATACTTCCTCCCTCTAGGAAGTTTACAAACGAATGAGAAAAATGAGCCACTCCAGGCTGCGGAGGGCACAGAGATGAGCCACCCAGATAGTGACCCCAGCTGCTGGGAGCAAGGTCAGCCTTCAGCCCTCAGCTCAGGACAGCCCCATCAGGGTTGCAGAGAGCCACCTGGCCCAAAGTCACGCCTTCCAAGAACCGCACATTCAGTGACTATGCAGGGCATCAGAGGCCTGGGCATTTTGGCCCAAACTGGGACAAACTTGAAGAGGCCCTTTCAGCCCCAGAGGTCCCTGTGGGGTTGGCATAAGTGGTAGGGCTGGCATTGCTGCAGCGTCTCCCTCCCTCCCCCTGCCTCTTGCAAGAGTTGATCCCTTGAACACTCCTAACAAACATCCTGCATGTTAAACTGCTTCCTGGTCGGCTGCCCAGAGAATCCAGCCTTTCAAACAGGGAAGACGATACTGAAAAGTCAGTCATATGGTAACATTCAGGGTTAATTTTGTACTTCGGGCTCTGAGCACTGTAAGAATGGTGAATGTAGAAATAAATGCTGCAGGATGCATCCTTATAATAGAGCTCTCCTTAGAAATGATCATGTATGTTTTTATTAATGAGATTGTAAACACAAACATGTATATTACAATCTGTTTTTATTAATGTGAAGGGTTGTTTCTCTCATATTTTATGTTCAGCTTTGGGGCTCCTGATGGACAGGAGGTGATGTAGCCTGGGGACAGTGAGATGGTTTCTTTCCTGCAGGGCTCAGCCAGCCAGGAAAAATGCCAATTAAGGCAAAGCTCTCTGGGAGGAATCATTTCAGTTGTCACGTTAACCCCACAACCTGGGGATCACAGGCTGGGTACTATCTCCCCAACTCTCCCAGCAGGCTGGGCCCCTTTAATTGGCATCAGTTACTTTGGGGCATGGTGACCTCTACCTAGAAATGTCGGATTCTCTGGAGGTGATGAAAAAGCCAAGCAAAGCCTGCAGTCTGTCTGCCTGACTGCAACCCTCGGGCAAGCCTGAAATGGGAGGAGGTGGGAATGGGTCCCTCATGTGAACGTATTAGGAGACACTGAGTAGCAGGTACCTTTCCTGGAAGTCAACAGCACATGCTGGAATAGAATCTGCACCACAGTCCTTAGAGCCAAGCAAAATGCAACCAACTACCTTTGAGGACCATGGTATTTTGTTACTAATTACCTTTTGCACATGCTTTTACTGCTGAGTTATTGTTTATTGTATATTAAGTTCATTATCACTTCAGAGGAGCCAGCTGGAAGGGGGTGGGGTGAAGCTGCACGTGCCCCCCCGTCCCCCGTCCCTGCTGTTCTGACCTGTGTGAGGATTACCAGGGTCTCTGGGCACTGCAGGGGTTTGGAGATGGTGGGCTGAATGGTTCCAGCACCATGAGATTAAGGCTGAGCACTCACCCTTAGGTAGCTGAGACCCGGGAATCCTCATAGGATGCTGGCTGGCATTTTTGATTTGGTGTCTGTGAAGTGCTATCTGAGCCAGCCCAGGGGGCTGCAGTTCCTCAAAGAGCAGGGGTGGGTGAGAAAGCAGGAAAGCAAGGACAGCTTTTGGGAATGGACAGGCAGAATTTTAACACTGGTTGGGAGAAAGGCCCTTGCAGTTTTCCCATCTCTCCACCTCTCTGCTCTGAGGACAGCAGCAGTGGCCAGTTGGGACAGCCAGGATGGAGTCTAGGGACAGGTCAAGGCAGGAGCAGCAACTGCTGAGCCACACCCTGAGCTTTCATCAGTTGTGGCAGGAGAAATGCCATGGTCACAGGCAGAATGCAGGGGCCACTGGGAAGCAGGGGAGGGGCAGACGTTTGCTGCATGGGAGCTCTGAGTCAAAAACTACTTTCAAAATTATAGCTACTATGTGCTAGATATATCGCATAATTTATCTTTTTGATCTTCTCATCAGCTCAGAGGACAGCTATGATTATCCCACTGAACAGGTAAACAACCTGAGACTCAGAAGTTCCAAGAAGTCCACAGTGACTCAGTTAGAAAGTGGATGAACTGAGGCTGGAATAAGAATCTAAGTGGATTCTTATCCAGTAAGGGCTTCTGCTGTGGAAGCCGTGGAAGGGATCTCACTCCTGAAGGGAATTCTGGACTAGATAGTGTCCCTAGGAATAAGGTGGCCCCAGCCCTGAAAGGTGTGTCTCCCTCTGGCTGTCTTACAGACATCTATTTTTGCACCCTTGAGCCACTGGTGTCTGGCTGCCTTGCTAGGGAGCCCCCATCATGGGGTGCATGGACAGTCCTCTGTGCCATGGTGTAAATGGCAACTTACACCATGTTTCAGGATTCTGCTAACCCTGTTCCCCAGACCATAGCAGGCAGGGGAAGGATAACAGAGGTGCTGGCCATAACAATATGATGGCTGGAGAGGCAATGAAGCACTGTGGAGACAGCGTGGTCTTGGGGGTCAGGCAGATTCACATTCTGGGTCCACCATCCACCGGGGAAGAACTTTTAGACCAGGGGGGCTTCTGATGTCCTAACATTGTCTGCCTTGCCCCTCATGAGGTGGCCCCAGTAGACAAGGTGATCTAGGGCAGGTACCCTGCCTGGGTAGCCCCAGGAGACACCGTACCGCATATACACTCTGGTATGGTGTGGCTGCACTGAGGTCGCTAGCCATGCATTAGAAGAAGGCACGATATCATCGTGCAACTCTCTTTACCTACTGTGCTTTGGGCAAGTGATCCTGGAAGGGCCCTGCCAAGAGAAGGGGAGCTGGCATGCTGGCGGCAGGGTCAGCAGAGAACACAGTGCACCGTGCAGTCAGGCTCCCAGGGAGGGCTGCACGTTTGGCCAGGACTAGGCTTCAGGGATACATCATTTTTTATATCATTTGATTTCTTCAAAGGGTATCATTTCAAAAATTTACATACAGGTATTTTCTATTTTCCTTTATTACCTCTCATGCCTACTTTCCCTGTTATTATCACCTGTTCTCAGTCTCTGGGAATAATTACTTTAAAAAATCCATTATGAGATAATTCTTCACTATCATTGGTAAATGAGTTAGTCTAAGAGCAGACCAGGATTTTGTCATAGACAGGTTTAAGGAAGTGGCATGTGACACTTCCATTGCTTTGGGTTTCATCAATCCCTCTGAGGAGAAGTGTGTGCTGGGAGAAAGGGGGGAAGACCAGAGCTCTACGCTGAGTTTGTGGAGTTCTTCAACTTGGTAGGGACAATCCTCTTGGGGTCCCTTGTAAGGCTGAGCATTTGTGTGGAGGATCTAAACTCTTGCTGGCCTCAGGAAATAGAGAAAATGACTTCTACCTTTCTGCCTGGGCCCAGGTCAGAGTGACCATCTGCAGCCTTAAGGCAGGGAAGAAAGGGGAGTGAAAGAAATAGAGATGGGTAAGGGAGGAGGAAAGTAGGAGGGGAGAGAGAACCTTCAAGGTTCAAGGGCAAGAGCAATGAAGAAAGATGTGTGTGGCTCAGAGAAGGTTCTGTGCAAATGGTGAAGGCCACCACTTATGAAGTGTGCACAACAGGCCAGGCACTGATGGCTTTCCTCATTCAGTCTTCACATCAACCCTAGGAGGCTCCATCCCCATTTTGCAAATGGGGAAACTGTAGCACAGAGAGGTTAAATAACTAGTCTAAGGCCACGGAGCCTGCAGATGACAGAGGTAGAACTTGAACCAGGCCCTGATTCCAGAGCCTAGGTGCTAAGAGGCTGTGCCACACTGCTTCATCATCAGTCTCAGCTCAGAGCACCTCCCTGAAGGCACCCCTGAGCCCTAGGTCGAGACCTCCTCCCCCTGCTCTGACATTGAACAGCACCATCTCTCTGGTACCACTCAGCTGAATGTCATGCCTGATTCTACAGAATCTTGCTTCATTTTTACTTCCGATCTTACCTGGCTAAATGGATGACAACCCTTTAGAAGGCAGGGGCCAAAGACCTGCATGGGTGTCCTACAGGGGTCAGCATGGGGCCCGCACACAGTAGGTGTGCTTTGTCCTTGTTGATGAGGCATCACCTTCGATGGCCCCCACTGGTTGTGAGGAAGGCCTTGTGGGCCAGCGTTTCTCCTCCAAGGGCCCCACTGTTCTCCCCTCGGCTCCCCCCATGTGAGGCTCACTCGGCCTTTCATCCCAGCGTGGGCTTTGGGGTTGGCTGACGCTCAGCTCCTCTGCTCTGCCTGGGGCTGCAGAGAGTTCACCACTGTGTTATTGGAAAAGCTTCCAAGAGTTGGAGGCCAGGTTCACTCAGAGGGTGCGCCACAGGAGTGGGAGAGGAGGGACGGGAGGGAACATGGAGAGAAGCTGTCCCCTCAGCAGGGAGCAGTGGTGGGAGAAGGGAGGGAGAAAGAGGCAGTGGATTTGAGAACCCCACAGCTGCATGTCCACAAGGGCTGGCCAGAGGCCACCCAGCCCAGCCAAGGGGCCTCCTCCCTAAGGCCTGAGTCATCTGGAGGACCCCGTAAGCTCCATCTTTGTGTTCGCTCCATTTGTTCTCCAACCTTCCCTGGGTCATACCTACTGTTACCTTGAAGAGATCCACAGGCTTACAGGAAATCACTCCTGCCTGCCTGGACATCAGCCTCTGGCCTGTCCAGTTCAGTTTGACCTTTGGGAAGCTCCTGGTTCTCCCTGCAATGCCCCGAACGGACTGTTCCCTGCAAGGTGCCCTCACTCTGGCCCTTCATCCTCCTCTCCATTTAGCCGCCTGCCAGGCTGTTCCCATGCACTGGCCTCACAAGTGGCTAGAAATGTGGCATGATTAAAGTGGTCTAGGAAGTCCCCTTCCCCGAATAAACAACTGGCCCCATGCACTGCCCATGTCTGACTTTGCTTTTTTCTCGTGCCTGAGTTCCACCATTAGAAATGTGTGCTGGCCAGTTCACAATTGTAAAGATATGGAACCAACATAAGTGCCCATCGACCAATGAGTGGATAAAGAAAATGTGGCATACATACACCATGGAATACTACTCAGCCATTAAAAGGAACAAAATAATGTCTTTTGTAGCAACTTGGATGGAGCTGGAGGCCATTATTCTAAGTGAAGTAACTCAGGAATGGAAAACCAAATTCCAAATGTTCTCACTTATAAGTGGGAGCTAAGCAATGGGTAGGCAAAGGCATACAGAGTGGTATAATGGACACTGGAGACTCAGAAGGGTGACAGTAGAAAGGGGATGAGGGATTAAAAAAACTACATATCGTGTACGATGTACACTACTTGGGTGAGGAGTGCGCTAAAATCTCAGAATTCACCACTGTATAATTCAGCCATGTAACCAAAAACCACTTGCACCCTAAAAGCTATTGAAATAATTTTTTTTTTTGAAGAAAAAAGTGTGCGCTGGTAAGCCTCCTCTTTCAAATACAGACACCCTGAGAAGGGAACCATGTGGTAGTGAGTGTCTCTTCTACACCTTAATGTGAATTCATGCAAATAGCTGGCTTTTCCTAATAACCAGGTTTGATCATCAGAAGGAGGGGATGAGGTGAGGGGTTTGAAAGGGTGCTGAGAGCTCAGATGGGGTGATTTTGGAACACAGATTCCTGGATGGGTGGGTCTCAGAGGGTGGGTAGAGGAATTTGAGCAGTGTAGGAAAAGCATGAAGATACCAGGGGAAAAAAAAAGTGTGCTGCAAATGCCTGTTTCACTGTCCTCCAAAAACACTGCCAAAGGAGAGTGGGGGAAAACCAAAGGTCAAAGACACACGCAGGGTGGCTTCATAACTTCCCAGTGTCCCCATCTCCGGTTAGAACCAAAGTTTAGGTATTAACTAAGGACATACACACACACACACACACACACACACACACACACACACACACCCCTAGAGAAAGTCCAAAGAAAAACACAGCAATGCTCAGAAAACTACCCCAAACATGTTCCTTTGAAAACTGCCAACTGAGGAGCCCTCCCTGATCAGTCGGAGGCAGATCAGACCCGTTTCCTCTAATTGCAACTTCCACCCTTCTAGAATTTCCCCTCCTCTGCAGGTCCAGCCCACAGAGACATTAATCCCTATTCAAGTGAAACTTCAAGGTTTTTCCTTCTATTAAAAAAACAAAAAACAAAAAACTCTCAAAACAGCCCAAAGCAGTGTCTCTAATGTCACCGGTGTGTGCCTTCGCCTGGAAGGGAGGGAGAGGCTCCACTGTATGGAGGCCTGGCCTCAAGTTTCCTCACCTGGCCTCTCTCTTGTTGAAAGGCAGAAATGCGACCCTTGGTCCCTCCTCCACCCCACTTCCCTGCCCCCCCCCCCGCCCCCCGACAGCTTTAATAAACTGTGATTATTTCAGTCCTTACAGCACAGCTGTCCTGTGAATTGTCCAGTCAGTGTTACGGGGTGGAAGCCAAGGGCTGGCGTGTGGAGCTCAGATCTCCGAATAAACCAGCCCTCCCTTTCCCTCCTCTGCCTGCCTGCTCCCTAGCAGGTGGGAGTTGAGGAGGAGGGCGGTCTCTGGCTGAGACCAGGGATGACAGAAGCATTTTCTGAGCAGCCTGCTGATGGCAGAGCCCCAGTAGGAGAGGGTGAAGGAGCACAGCTTGCAGACAGGGTTGGGGTGGAGTCGCCTTACCTACGTGCTGTGAATGCAGGCCTCTCTAAAATTCTCCTTCATCCCAATCAAGGAGCCCTGAAATTGCACCTCTAGAGATTAACCTCGGGCTGCTTCTCTGCTTAAAATGTGCTGGTGCATTATTTGAGGACAGAAATGGAGCTTTAGTCACTTTATCATTTACAGGAGGTGTTTGGGAAATGTTGGTTGAATGAACGAATGACATTCTGGGCTGCTATTAGAAATAATAATAGAAGAAAAGGAGCAAAGCGCTGGGGGCTTCAGGGGAAGTGGGCAGGGATGACCCTGAGTGGGAAGGGAGAAGAAAGTGATGCTAGGTCAATCCTACTATATCACAGTTGTGCACACAGCTAGCCAGGGCAACAACACGGGTGATCTGGTCCTTGCCCTTGAAGAGTGTGACTGTCTTACCAAGTAACGGCCATTTGTGTGACTCCGCTCCTCTGAGAAGTTGGGAAAATGGTCCTCAGCACTCAGAATGGTCAAAGCTGAACTTCAGAAACCATCTACAAGGGCTCTCTCCATCATTTTCAGCAGCAGAAGCCCTCTTTTATAAACACAATTTTGTGCAGACCCAGACCCATGCAGATCTGTTGTGCTTCAGCCAGCTGTGTGAATCCCCGTGGAGAACACCAGCGTAATCCATCCAACTCCCCAGTTCAAGTCAGGAAACTGAGGCACACAGAGGTTAAAAAGTGTTCTCAGACTTCACCACAATCCCCTGCAGGCAGCTGGTGGCCTCCCTTGAGATTCAACTTCAGTACTTTTTGGGTAGGCATGGGCATCTATAATGTTTTATTTATTTTTTATTTTTTTGAAATGGAGTCTTGCTCTGTCACGGAGGCTGGAGTGTAGTGGTCCCATCTTAGCTCACTGCAACACCCACCTCCTGGGTTCAAGCGATTCTCCTGCCTCCGCCTCCCTAGTAGCTGGGATTACAGGTGCTCACCACCACACCTGGCTAATTTGTGTATTTTTAGTAGAGATAGGGTTTCACCATGTAGGTCAGGCAGGTCTTGAACTCCTGACCTCAAGTGATCCGCCTGTCTCCGCGTCCCAAAGTGCTGGGATTACAGGCGTGAGCTATGGTGCCTGGCGTGTAATCTTTCAAAAGACTTTATAGGTGATTGCAACATGTAATTAGGTTTAGAAACTGCTGGACTAAGGGACTAAGCACTATTTGATGGTGAAGAGTCCATTCACAGCAGAGTGTAGTCCAGGCTGCTCTTGGGCCATACAAGCCAAACTCCATTACAATAACTTCCAGGAAGCACTGGGATTCATTTCTGGTCTTCAGGTTTGGCTACACTGAACATGATGCCATAGAATGGCTAATGACCAGGACTTAGGATGTTGTAATGAAAAGATAATTTTTAAAAAAAATTTTTAAATATTTGGTAGTCTTCAAACTAGGTGAGTTCCTAGTTTGTCTTTGTTAAGAGTTAGTTATCCTGGTCAGTCCCATAGGCATAAAACTGGGATAAAATGATTTCATTGTGGAGCTGAAATATCAGCATGAAATAGAGTACCCAGCCATACAAAGCCAATGTCTTATAGGAACATAGAGGGAAAGCTCAGTATAGAGCTCTGGGACATGCAAAGGAAACACCAGGGTGTGCAGGATGTTCAAGAGGTCTGAACGGCTCTCACTATACCTACAGAAAGCAAGCATGACTGAGCTGATCCCAGAATATTTCCTGGCTAGTGCTCCCTTGAGCATATAAACTCTTAAAAATAGGATGGCTACAATAAAAAGGCCATATTATCAACAAGTGTTGGTGAGGATATGGAGAAACTGGAACCATCACATACCTGCCAGTGGGAATGTAAAATGGTATGGCCACTGTAAAAAAAACATTCTGGTAGTTTCCCAAAGGGTAACTATCCAGTTACCACATGAACCAGCAATTCCACTCCTAGGTATATACCCCAAAGAAATGAAAATCTGGGTCCACACAAAAACTTGCAGATGATTGTTCAAAACAGCATTACTTACAAAAGCCAAATATGGAAACAACCTAAATATCCATCATGGGTAAATGGACTTACCCATGATGGGCAAATACCATTAGGAATGGGTAAATAAAATATGGTATATCCATACAAGGAATATTCAGCAATAAAGAGAAATGAAGTACTAATGCATGCTACAAAGCTAATGACTCAAAAGTGGTAGGTTAGTTGAAAGACACTAGTCACAAAAGACCACATATTATCTGATTCTATTTATATGAAAGGTCCAGAATAGGCAGATCTATAGAGACAAAAGGTAGATTATTGGTAACCCAGGACAGGGGCTTGGGGTGAAATGGGCAGCGACTGATAATGGGTACAGTATTTCCTTTGGAGTAATCAAATACTATAAAACTCATAATGGTAATGGTTACACAGTCCTGCAAATATGCTAAAAACCATTGAATTTACACTTTAAATGGGTAGATTATACGCCATGTGAATTACATCGCAATAAATCTTATTTACTGTTTTGTTAAGAAAAACAGAAACAAATCAAGCATTAGAAAAGTTTCTATTGCTTAGGTTCTATCTAATAGACGCAGCCTCTGCTAGACTTCCCTAGGGCTTATGGATGGCAAGTGTCAACAGGAGCTGAGACCACTGTCATCTCTCCAGTGACCCCTTCCAGTGGCTCCAGAAAAACCAATGGACCAAACTGTTGTCTCCAGAAACAATTTAACAGAATTGTCAGCCAGAATCCACAGCCAAGAAAGCAATAGCCCTGCATGTATGTGTACAACGCATATGTGTAGGCAGCACAGATTTTCCTGAAGGCCAAGTCCAGTTATATGATATCATTTGGGAGGGTCACATGTACATTTGCATCTGGTTTGCATCTAATTTGGAAAAGCTGACATAGATCGTGTACCATATTATTAGGTAATTTTTCAAGTTTGGAGTCTCAGAGTTGCTCCACTCAATTTGTTCAGTGGATGGACTCAGTTATTGACTGATGAATTACAGCTTGCTCTGGGGTTCCTGGCCTAGGAGGGGCAGCCTGTGGTCATGCACGCTTTCCTGTTCTGTGCTCCATGCACACACAAGCCAAGCCACCATTGGGGGGCAGCTCTTAACCCACAGGGAGAGCCTCCTTCTCACTAGCTGGCTTCCAGCATAGAGGAGGGAGGTGCATGGGTGAGGATGAGGTGGAGGGAGCCCACTCTAGCTGATCCCCTTCCAAGCAAGGCCTACATGGAGGGGGCCTTCCAAATGGAACAAAAGGGAAAATGACAGAAGAGAGCAAGCATTCCTATTTATCTAAACACAGGATCAAGATGTACAGCGGGAAAGTGAAATTATGCTGCAATTTTGAAAGTCATCCACTGAAGATAAACTCTCCTTTCAAAGGAATTACTCATTTCACTCCATCATGATACCTCAGGGTCTATCAGTATTCAAATTTATTAAGCAATAACATGCAGAATGCATGATATAAAGGGCCTGTTTCATCACCCATTCCCCACGCTATTTTTTTTTTTTTTTTGCTAAGTCATGAGAAGTGCAGCAAGTTAAAAATCAAACAAAAACTAACAAGCACACACACACAAGATGGAAAAGAAATCCTCCATGGAAGTTACTATGAAACAGGCGGCTTTAGAAAGGAAAAACACAATCTCTGACTAATATGAAGGAGACTCCAAATTGCTCTTGGCAACAATCTCTCAACCCGATTCCCCTCCCTCTATTCATCTCCACAGTTCCCAGCCAAAGGAAAATAAACTGAACAGCTCTCTCCCCGGCCCAACCTGTAGGGCTGCCTGGCTGAGCAAGGGCTGAGCAAACAAACATCCCCATGCAATTATACACCTGTGTAATTGCTGTAAACACTGGGACAGCCAGCCGGGTGCTCACTGCCCTTATCAAGCTGATTATCTCAATATTGGGGGAAAATGCCTTTATTCTGGCAGACGACATCAAGGTAGTATGCAATATGATCTTGTGACCTCAAACCCAGGAATTTTTTTTTTTTTTTAAGAAAAAAAAGAAGAAACAAATTATTCTTCTAGCAAGAGTCAGTAACAATTCTGGGGAAGGAAAGTCCCAGAGCATCACTCAGATGGGTAATAGCTTCAAGGCAAGATTTATCAGTTCACCTTCCTCACAAAAGTGATAGTTAATTTTAGAGGTAGTTATCTTACACCTATTACACCATTCAGGATGGAAGGAGAGTTAACAGGCCAAACGCCCCAGATTATTTATGGCTGCTCTGTCTCAAACATCCATCCAACACCATTCTATTAGGACAGATATGTCTGGTCAGCTAAAACGAAGGAGGACAGGATTCTCAGGAAATGGCATTGTAAGTGGAGATGTAAGTGGATGAAGGGTCTTTCAGTTGAGTCCTAAAACCGCCCCAGAAGGCCAAGATGAGCTGCTCTGTGAACCATGTATGGTCTAGAGACTTGGGTTCTAGTCTTGGCTTTGCTACCAACAAGTCCTGTGAATGTGGGCAAGCTTCCCTCCCCAAGGTTAAGGGCAGGTGCTTGAAGCTGAATTCGAGTCCTATGAAAATGTCATCCTGGTCACCAGGAAGTGGGCAGATGCATCAGGAGGATGACGCCCTGGGACAGTTCTCAGTCTGGCCAGCACTGATCCAAAGAGATGCCAGTCCTCTCATAAACTGTTTGAGCTGCTTCTTGTCATCTCCAGCTGGCAGGTAGCAAAAGTGCAGACTCTTTGAAACCCACAACTGTAAACCCTAAATGAATAATCTGAACAGCAGGGGCTCAAACGGCTTCCTGGGCACTTGGGGCAGAGGCTGACTGTGTTGTATGCACTCCACTGCATTCCCTTGAACCAGGGACAAGTCCTGGTAACTGCAGCATGGAGACTCCAGTTATTTTAACTTCCCTGCTCCTTCCTCTCCTTCCTTCTCCCTCTCCTCCTCTACATCCAGGCCTCCTGCTGCTGCTTCTCAGCAGCAATGCTTCCCAGGCTCCTTCCTGGGCTCCATCTCACTTCATCCAACCCTTTGAGGGTTGCACTATTACTACTACTTACTATTCCCATTGACAGAGGCCAGAGATCCGGTCTGATTTCACTTACTGATGTATGCCCAGCACTTAGCATGGTACCTGGACACATACAGTAAACAATACAACAGTGTTGAATAAATGACTGATTGTTTGGAAAGACAATGACATTCAAAAAAAGTTAATATTAAATGTAACACATACTATTTTCTGTTGTACTATAATTATACCAGGGTGATTCCTGTCTCCCAATTAAAGTGTAAGATTCTAAAACGTGGGGTACAATGAGTGGCTTTGAATCCTGCCTCTGCTACTATCTGGACAATGTACTTAATCCATTTGAGCCTCAGTTTCCCTATCTGCAAAGTGGGGCTAATGATTCATATCTGATGTGACCTAATATGAGTCTTTTTTGGGAGAGTGGGTTCTTTGTCTATGCAGCTCAGGTTGTGCCTTAAGGGGGAGGACGGCACTGGGGGCTACTTTCCTTTCCTAGAGTTTCACCCAGTGGGGGTTCCTGAGCCTTTCTAAGCCCAGAGAGGATTTAACTGGGTGAAAGAAGGGGGACAGAGGGAGTGGAGCTGAAACTTGAACCTGGCAGAGCCTTTACCACCTCCAAGCCAGCGCGCCCCTCCCCCTTCCAAAAAATCTTCATCTCATCTGGAGAAACTGCCCGCTTGTTTCAATCACTTCCTTTCCATTTTCAAAATTCCGCATTTAGAAGAACTGGAAGTGGTCTACCACTAGCCGACCAGTAAGTCGCTGGAGTGGGGCTTCCTTCTGCGTGGAGCTGGGTACCAGCTATTAAAAGAAAGAAGGCAGCCACCCGCTGCCTACCTGCCTGTCAGCACACAGCCGGGACAACGGAAGCCAGGAACAGAAAGGAACGACCCCGGAGCCCTCACCACAGAGCACGGAGTGGTGCACCCGACGACGCTCCATGCTACGCGCAGGGTGGGCGGCGGGGGCTGTGGGTGCTGGGATGGGGGGAAGCTCTCTCCATCGTTCTTCCCAGGCCAGCCCTGCGGCGGCTGCGCCCGCCTGCAGGAACTCAGGCGCTCCAGAGGGTGACGCGGGCCCGGGCGCCCGCGGGAGTAGGGACGCACGGGGTCAGTACTTACGCGCCACCCACACCGGGCCGCCTCCGGAGCTGGAAGACTTGCCTTCCAGCTCGACTCGCCTGCTCGGGTGGGAGTGCTCCCCATCCACTCACCCCCAGGTTGGCGCTCAGGGAAGGGCCCCCCACCCACCCAGTTCAGCCCGCGATTCAAGCCCAGGGACCTGACGGGACTCCCGCCCCTCGCCGAGCTGGACTTCTGCCAATCGCTTCTTTAATTTCCACTCGTATCGCCGGACCTCGACTTTAGCCAAATTGCCATGGCTTTTGTCCCCCCTCCCACCCGCCCCCAAGTTTTTCATCTGACGCTCGGGAGAAACAAGCATTCTTGGGGGAGACAATTTAAACTACCAATGTACACCCGCAACTCCCTCTCGGAGTGCCCTTACGTTCCTTCCGCTGGCCCCTCGCCCCAAAGGAGCCCGCTGGCGTGGGCCAGCGGTAATGGGGCAGCGGCAAGAGTTGCTCTCTGCAGAGTTCCAGATCCTCTCTCCTATTTCGGGGGAGGTGCGCAGCCCCACGCCCCGCAGGAGCTCCGGCGAGGCGGGGGTTTGCACGCCTTGCGGACGCCGCCACCCGCGCCAGCCCGAGCCGCCCCGCGGCCACCCGGCCACAGGGTCCCCGCAGCGTGTAGCGAGAATGCCCGCAGCGCCCGAGCTCTCCCGGCCGCCCGGAAGGGCTTCCTCCCCACCCCCTCCCCACGGCCCGGCCGCTGGGCTCCCCAGAGCCCCGATCCCAGCCTCGAGGCAGTCCGAGTCCGACGCAGACCCACCTGGCCGCCCGGGGGACGCCGCGCTGGTGCCCGGGCAGTGTCCTGAGCGCCGCCAGGGTCCCAGGCTGGGAATCCACGCGGCCGCGCTGCTCGGGGGAGCCTGCTGCAGCCGGCGGGAGGTTGTCATTGATTCGTGCTGGGCGAGTTAAGCCATTCCAGGAGTGGTTTTGAGCGAGCACTCCCTCCCCTCCCTCCAACCAGAAGTATTTGGCCGGGAGCCCCTTTGGTCCACCTGTACTGTCAAGCGCAGGACAGGACGATCTCACCACTCGCGCTTTACGCTTCACTTTATGACACCAAATTAAGCTCTTTGGAAAAGGTAAAGCAGAAATAAAGGCAAGGGCGGTGGAGGAGCTTTTCTTGATTTTCTTTTCCCCTCTTTTCTCCCGGGTTCCTCCGTTTTGTTTTTTGTGGGTTCCCCCCCCTTTCTCTAGTACTTCATAAAATGACTTACCACTTATCTCAAAGCAAGGGAGGCTTTTTATTATTATTGTTTTATTCAATTCAGCGTGTCTGTCTTTTTAGAGGCAATTTTATTTCCATTTGCCTGAAACCTAAGCCCAATAAAATTACTAGAATTATATGTTTTCTCCTTACAGGGTCGTGAGTGTAACTTAACCAAATCAAACACTGCACAGCAATCCTTTAAGTAACAAAAAAAGAGGGAGTGCAGGAAGTAACCACAGAACTGCAGCTCCCTCCTCCGCTGGGGGTCATGAGACCTTGTGGGTAGGACCCACAGACACCCCTTCCCCTCAAACAAACACATATCACACAGGCTGACTCAGAAATGCCAACCGGAGGTTCCAGCAGCCCACACTGGGGTGGGCCAGCCACCGATCACAGAGGTGTGGCCAAACACCCTCTCCCAGGCCTTTCCTTCAAACCTCACACAAACCTTCCCTTCAAGCCTTCTTGAAAACTGCCACCTGGGAGGCTCTGGCCAGCTGGGTGCTGTCAGGCCTCTTTTACCCTGGAACTGACTGGTCACCTGGAGGAAATAACCACTAATGCCTTGATACCTCTGCTGACTGTTCTCAGAAATGGGGGGAGAGCCAGGGGAGCGAATCTTTCCTGTTGATCATCTTCCCCCCGTGTCATGGAAAACAAGCACAAAACAAAGGAGTCCAATGAGGTGCTTGGCCTTCCGTGGCCTCTGCCACTCTTCCTGGGCAGGCCATGAGCCTTAAAGCATCCTGAAACCAGAAGTAAATCTCAAAGGTACATTGGCCATGAAGGTCCAGGGATGAGGTTGTGATTTGCAGAATCCCAGAAAGATGGTACAGACAAAACTATCTCCTCCAACAGGTGCCCCTTGCCTGAAATTCCAATGTTACAGATTCATTCCTTCTTGGGATATGCCCTGCAGGAAGCCTGCCCCAGCGAGGCAGGCAAACTTGCTTCAGGAAGGCAGGAAGGGTCAGGTCTGTCTCTGTGGTTCCCTGTAAAACTGTGAATACCCACCGCTGCAGGCAGGGGAGTAGGCGTCGCCACAATGGACTAGAATGCATCTGTCAGACTCTCCATGCTGTGGAAAGAGGGCTGTGGACTGCTGCGCCAGGGGAGAGAGAGGCTGGGCGGCCAGGATGTGGTGGGAAGAGGCTGCTAGGTCAGGGAATTGGGTGCTGAAGGGAAGAAGCGGGGGTGCTTCATCAGAGCAGGTGGACAGTTTCCAAGATTGGATGACTCCATAGCTTTTTATCAAAAACCAGGTACTCCCGGAACACCCAAGCCAAAGACTGAGAAGTCAAATCCCTTTGTCCACAAAGGCACTAGTTAAATATCCAATGAAGCGTAACTCCACACTCCACTCCCAGACCCAGGAGGTAAAGGTGCCAACACATGACCTGGATGGAATCAGTATGAATCCAGAAGTGTTTGCTGAGTGCCCATAAAGGGTTTGCCTCAATGGCCTGGGTGGAGGTGGGGTGGGTGCAGTGCAGTGCCAACCTTGGAGCCTCTCATCTTGTGGAGCAGATAAAGCACAGGCGGACTGGACAGTGGGGCAAGGTGCATCCACCACCCCGTGGGTGCATAAGGAACAGGGCAGTGCTTTTGCAGAGCAGTTAGTAAGGCAGGCTCACAGGGACCGGGCTCCAGGAGGAGTGAGGCTGTCTGGCCTGGAAGATGGTGCTGCAGGGAGCAGGAGAGGAGGGCATGTCAGGTGGGGGAGTGGAGGCAAGAGGGGGGAGTCACGGAGGAAAGCCAGCAGCTGGCCTGGCTCAGAGGGTTCTCTCAGTGGTTACGACGACAGGAGGGGGTCTATGAGGTAGAGCCAGTTTATGGGTACAGCTTCCGGCTGAAAGGAAAGAGTACAGGGCAGGGCCTGATTTGGAGAGGAGGAAGGATGGGAGCACCTTTTCAAATCCAGCTGGAGCGGGATGTGGGAGGGAAGCTGTAGGGAGGGGTGTGCAGAGTGGAGGTGCCCAGCCCAGCCTACCCCTAGGCGGCTCCTCCTAGCCAGGGCTCCAGACCCTGGACTGGAAGGAGTGTCTGGGTAGGCTATGGGTGGGGCCAGGGCCAATGATATTGCAGCCAAGAGCCTGGGGAGAGCTGGCTGCTGTCCAGCCCACCGGCTGGGTCCTGCAGTGGACAGTGAATGCCACTCCTCCCTCCCCCTAATCACTGTGTGTGTGTGCCCTGCTGGGACACACCCTTTGGAATGGCTCTGGGCACAAAGTGGGGAGCGCCGCCCCACCAGCTCCAGCCTCCCTCGGTGCCAGCTGCCTCCTGGGAACAGGAACATAAAGCAGTCTCAGTGAAGTGGGTGGGGAGAGGGGGCTGGGGGAGGCTCCCAAAGCCACCCACGGAAGGGGCTCTGGGTGCACCAGACTCCAGATCTGAGTGTGCATTTCCTTTTGGGTCCGGGTTCCTTCCTAGGCCCTCTTTGGCCTCCTCCTTCTCCTCCTCCTCAGCTCCCTTCCTCCAGCCCTAGCCCTTCTCAGCCCCTACCTCTGGCTCCCCGCCTTCCCAGTTCAGGTCAGCCAGAGCACGTGGAAGCCCGCTGGCTTCACAGGGCAAGGCTGCCCCGACTTTCACAGCTGGCTCCAAACTCAACTCACTCGTGTTCCAGTGAGGATGAAAGCTCCTACTTCAACCACCAAGCATGGCTCAGAAGGCTAAACAGAAGCACATAAGCAAACATGCTACTGTCTTAACTTGAAACCTCAGCAGGGCCTAGTCATCGGCTGGGGTTGTGATGTAGGCACACAACAGCTTTGTGCCCACAAGCACACACAGATACAGAGTGTCTGCACACATGTGCATAAAGAGGCAGACACATGTATGAGCTCTGTGATCTGCAGAGAGTAATACTAATATTGATGAGGGCCTCTGCCCTTACTCCTTGCAACCACACGGTGAGGTAGATCTTGTTATTTCCTCCATCTTACTGATAAGGAAACTGGGGCTCAGAGAGGTTTCACAACTTGTTTAAGGTCCCACTGCCTGACATATGATAAAACTGGATATCACACTCCATCTTTGTGATTCTGGTGACCCAAGGCAACCCTGGGGTTCAAGCTCTGGCTCTTTGTCTGGTTCATACAATTGGTTTCCTAAGGGGCAGTGTGGTTTGCTGATGCATGCCTCAGTTTCTCCTTCTGAACAAGCAGAGTAATGACTCTTCCTGAACCCGAGGGTATTGTTAGGCAGAAGGAGGCTGAGATGGAGGTTGGCCTTTGGTAGAGTGCTGAAGCAAGTCATCCTACAGGATGTGCAGACACAGGATGAGTGGTACTCAAGCCAGAAACTCAGCGCCACCCTTGCTGCCTCCCTCTCCTTCCTGGCCCCCACCCCCGCCCCCAGCCAAACCATCCACCAGCGAGTCTGTCTCTAAAATAGAGCTCGAACCTACCCTCTTCCTGCCACCTCTGCCACTGCCGCCCTTGGCTAAGCCTCTATCCCCTCTCACCTTGACTTCTGCGGGCACCTCCTAAGTGGTCTCTCTGCCCCATTCCTGTCCTGCTCCTTCAGCCCAAAGCCACACGACTGCCAAAGCAATCCACTTAAAACAGGTATCTGGTCCTGTCATAGGGCACTTACATGCACTTTATACTACTCACCATAGCCCGCAAGGCCCTTCTCTCGCCAAACTCCCCGCACCCCATACTTCAATCACAGACAGGCACCCCTCCTTCCTTCTCCTTCCTGCTGTGGGACTTGGCTTATGCAAATTTCCCAGGCTGAAATGCTCCCCCAACTTTGGGTCTTGCAGGAATGTCACCTCTTCAGAGAGGGCTTTCCTGACCACAGATAAATTAGGATCTTGTAGCCCATTATCTAGCTCAGACCCTTGATCAAAGGATTCATGCTTGCATTGATTTTATTATTTGACGGTCCCTCCCACTAGAATGTAGGCTACTTGAGGGCAAGGACCCATGCATCTTTTCTTACTGTATCGTGTCTGGTATGTCATTGGCCCCAGGCAGGTATGTGTGGAACAGGTGTTTATTGAGAGAATCCTAGATCTGGGAAACAGAAGGACTGGATCTTGTCTTGATGAAATTCTTCCATTGTAGAGAAAATTTGTGAACCAGCGGGGAAAATAATAGGCTAATATTTATGGCATCATGGTGGCATGGGCAGTGGGTCAGTCTTTCTTTTGCTGGAGTGAAGATTTCACACTGTATTTAACAGGCTCCACCTGTCATTCCTCCTTGTATTTCTTGGATGCTCAACAAATGTTTACTTGAATTTTGAGGAAAACTGAAAGAAAACGCAACCAGTTCAAGGGAGGAGGGACATACCAAGCATTTTCCTTTGTGGCCCCTCTGGCTTCCTGTCCAATCACAGGCTACGACCTCACCGTTCTGAAGTCCACTGTTTGTATATTAGCACCTGTGGATTGTAATGGCATGGCTCTATCACTTTCATCCACAGATCAGATTTTATTGAAATGTATTAAATGGCAATTTGAAATAACAATACATTGCTGTTTAGCATCGAGAACAGACAGGGAGCCACGAACTGAAGCTAAGCTACACTTTAACAGCCCTTTATATGGTCACTGAGTTTACCCAAATCTGTTAGTTGCCAAGGCTACATACATTTCTGCTACTGTGTTTTAGGGGGGCGACCCAGCCATTTGGAACCTATCAGCCATTTGCCAAACCCCATCAAACTCCTCCACTTCTTCCAGAACATAATGATGATGCAGAGAAACGGAGTCCTTTGGCCTTACTGGCCTTTGGCTGCCCTGTCCTGCAGGGGCTGCAAGGTAAGGAAGGGCAAGGAGCTGTGGCCCCAGAGGGAGGACTGGGTGCTGGCAGAGCCTGCCTCCCATTTAGGAGCGCTCGGAGACCAGCCAGTGCTTGTCCGAGGCCCTGGGGAACCTCCGAGTAGGGGGTGTGGGCCAAGCACAGGTGCTGGGTTGTTCTCTCTGCGGGAAAGTACCCTGCCAGGCTGGGGTGCAGGGCAGGGCTCCGAGCCTGGCTGGCTGCACAGTAGGCTGTGCAGGGTCCCAGCCCTCTGCTCACAGCCTGAGGGCCCCAGGGCTGCCAGGGCCTCGCCCTCCTCCCAGACTGTATCAGGTAACACCATCAGGCACCCACTGTGGGAGGAGGAGAGGGTGCCAGGCAGGAGCTTCAGCTAAGCCTGGCTTGTGGGGAGGAGTGGGGGGTGGCTGGGCCTGTCACCATGGATCCCAGAGGAGGAGGGCTTGGTCAGAATTTGGTCAAGGTGGGATAGTGACAGGAAAGGGGGTGGCAACACTAGCTAGGGGAGGCAGATTCCCTCTTATCTTCCTTCCTCCCTCCCTCCTTCCTCCACTCCTCCCTCTCTCCCTTCTTGACTCTTCCTTCCTATTCACCTTCCTTCTCCCTTCCTCTTCCTTTCACTCCTCTCTCCCTTCCCTTCACAGGCATGTACTACCTATTCTGTGCCCCACGCTACTCCAGGCTTTGGCTATAAAGTGGTGAACAATCCACATGGTCTCCACCCTTATGGAGCTGACCTTCTTCTAGAAGGGGAAAGATAATAAACAGATAAACATCTACCATGAACTCAGGTGGGTGAGTCCAGATCATTTAGCCCCATCCTTAGGCAAACCACTTTTCCATCTACAGCAGCCTCTCACCTCATTTGCTTCCCACCCTCAGGGGCCAGAAGCAGCATTATAGCTCCCATACACAGTGAGGAAGTGGGGCTGAGGGTGGGGAGGCGACTTGCCCGAGGTCACACTGGGGGCACAGGTAGAGCTGCTGCAGTGGAACCTTGGCCACCTGCCTCCCAGGAGAGTGCTCCCTTCCTCCAGCAGGGTCACTGGCACTTACCTCCAAAGCAGGAGAGATTTAATTCTGTGCTTCTAAAGACACTTTCTGTTTTTAAGAAAATATTTATGCACAGAAAACTAAGAAAAAAAAATGCACTAAGAACCTTACCCTAGGACAAACAACTAATTCATTTTATATTAAATTAGCACTTACTGTGTGTAAGCCAGGATCCCTGAGGGTCTAGGCAGCCCCAAGAGCTGAGGTCTGGCTACATTAGCTGCAAACTGTCACCATGACCCACAATCCCTTTGTCAGCTCCAAAGAGCTGACAAAGACTCTCTCCTTCAATAAACCTTAGACAGGTTTCTCTGAGCCCCTCTTGTCCTTGGGCCCTGTCTTTGGCCGGCCTAGTCCAGTTTTAACAAAAATGCTGCTAAGTCAGGTTAGCAAGAATCCCCCATCCCTTGATATCTAATCATCTTGACCTGCTGGCCTGCCTTCTGCAAGAATCCTGTTAAGTCAGTTCAGCGAGGATCCCTTTACCTTTGATGTCTCCTCTTGGTAATTTTCCATCCACTCACCACCCTCTGCATCTTGACTATAAATCCGTACTTGTCTTTGTATTTGGTGTTGAACCCGCATCCCTCTCCCCTATTGCAGTCCGGCTCAACTCTGAATATCACAAGGACAAGCGGGGGTACCCCTATGCAATAGTTCTGAATAGTCTTTAGGCCAGGAGCGGTGGCTCACGCCTGTAATCTTAGCACTTTGGGAGGCTGAGGTAGGTGGATCACTTTAGGTCAGGAGTTGGAGACCAGCCTGGCCAACATGGTGAAAGCCCCGTCTTTACTAAAAATACGAAAATTAGCAGGACATGGTGGCGCCTGCCTGTAATCCCAGCTACTTGGGAGGCTGAGGCAGAAGAATCGCTTGAAGCTGGGAGGCGGGGGTTGCAGTGAGCCAAGACTGTGCCACTGCACTCCAGCCTGGGCGACAGAGCGAGACACCTTTTCAAAAAAAAAAAAAAAAAGAAAAAAAAGAAAAGAAATTTTTTACCATCTTAACAACTACATAAACAAAACTTTTCCTCTCTCTCTCTTTTTTTTTTTTTTTAGACAGGGTCTCACTTTGTTACCCAGGCTGGAGTGCAGTGGCACAAACAGGGCTCTCTGCAGCGTCAACCTCCCAGGCTCAAGTAATCCTCTGACCTCAGCCTCCCAAGTAGCTGGGACTATAGGTGCATGCCACCATGCCTGGCTAATTTTTGTATTTTGTTGTAGAGACAGGGTTTTGTTATGTTACCCAGGTTGGTCGCAAATTCCTGAGCTCAAGTCATCTGTCTGCCTCAGCCTCCCAAAATACTGGGATGACAGGTGTGAGCCACCGCACCAGGCCAATTTTTTTCTTTAATAGTTATGTTGCTGTGACTTGGACAGCCTCAGATTTATCACTGCACCCCTGACCTCTCACTCAGGACTCCAAGTGTGTGTCCTTGAAGCCTTTGTCTTCACTCCCGATTGAGGGATTGGGCAGTCCATGGGTGAGTTCTACTCCTGAGGAAATCCAGTGCTCCAGACGATAGTCCACTGAAGGACACATTTTCATTCTTAAGATTCTGACTGTGCTCTCTGAGGCTGGGTTACAGTCCCAGGTTTCTTAGGTTGAAAGGTACTTATGTGAGAAAGAATCTTCCTGGATGGACATCTTCTTGGCTCTTTTCAGTAGAGATTCATTCCCTGACCCTTGAGAGGGGGCATTCCTGGTTCTTCGGGTAGGCCTCTACTTTAGAATCTGGGTTAGAGACTCAGGCAAACTGAGACTGCGTTGGAGTCCCAGGCATCTTTGTTGGGGAGAAGTCATTAGTTAATAACGTGGGAACTTCTCAGTGGACTGGAAACCGTCTTCTGGAAGCCCTGCTGACTATACGTCCCACAATAATGGCAAAAACTGTCTGCTTCCTTTCTTATTGGCATAATTTACTGGATAACCTAGAACTTCAATGACTTACAACTGGCCCCTCAAAGGCTCATCCCTTCCCATTGCTTTCAATCCTTTCTCCTCCTCTTACCACCCTCATCTTCCCTTCAGCTCTCCGGGCCCTTCAGCATGTCCCCTTTGCCATCTCTCTGCTCACCATTGACACTTCAGCCCCTCAACTCCCTGCAGTCATTTGAACTTTAGACCCCTGTCCTGATTGCGGGTCTCAAGGGACTCAGGGAATCCCTGCTAAGCAACTACATATCAGGGCAAAAGAAAATCTTAAAAGTCTCCTCCACAAATATTGGTAAAAAGCTTTAGCTGTCTTATTGAGCAGGCGACCTTAACTTATCCCATCTGTCAAAACGCAATTCAGATAAAAAGAGGAAATGGGGCAATAACAAGAGCCAATGATGATATAGATATAGACCAGTGAGCTTTGTATTACTCTGTTTACGTAACTCATGGCTAAAATTTCAGAATAAAAGGTGAAATAGATGGTCTCTATTTGTGTCTATCTGTATGTTTATGTGTGCATGTATGTATGTATATGTGATATTTTTCTACCTCTGGATAGTATTACCAAATTAATATATAAAATATTTTACGAGACCTCTATTCAAATTGGCTTAAATTAAATATACCTTAAGATCTCAGAAATATAGAAACTAATCCAAATGTTTTTCAAGTTCATGTGATGTAGGTAAACCATTGGAAAGTGAGAATAATTTAATATTGCTGGTTTCATAAAATCAGCCATATCTTTTGAGTTATCAACATTGAGTATAATACGATTATACATTTTGTATTTAACTTTTTCCTAGGTTTTTTGCTTTTGTGATTTTTTTGTTTAGATACTTGCCTAAAATGCATGTGTTGTAAAAATAGAAGAGGGAAATAACTTGAGATGATGGCTAGCTTTGTCTAGTGTATTGTGAAATTTTGATAAAAAATTCAAGCATATGTGTCAAGAACATGTGTATTAATTTAAGTGGGATAGAAGTTTTATAAATGGACATTTCAATAATAATTATGTTTCATAATATCTGACTAAAAATTATTTCCAAAATTTTTTGTAATTTGCAACATGAGACCTATGCTAAATTAAGCAATAGATATTAATTACTAGACCATTTCTAAATAAACTACTGAAACATTAATTACTAAGCATAAGTTTAAGTTTATATACTTTTGGCTACTTATTTTTATCTAGTACAGAGAGGCTATCTGTTTTTGGGTATGTTAATAAACTTATTTTTGCCACCTGAAGAACTGTACTATGATACAACACATATCTATAAAAAATGTAAAATGATATATTCATAAAATTTGCTAGTCTGCTAGATAATCCTGGCATATGACAGACAATTTGCAATTGCCTACCTCACATTCTAAATAAAATCTTGATCTAGAACTGATTTTTAGATTTTCCAGAAGGCCTCTGGGAAATCTCAAAAAAATTTTTCTTTCACCTTGTAAAAAGAGATATTAAAAAAAATTAGGCTTATGTTAATGTTAAATGTTATTTGTATAAATATTTCAGAAATTGTATAAACTTCCAAGAAAATTTTCAGTACACTTGCTGTTGATATGTCCTGGCATAATGTTATCAGTCATAATTTTGGTTATTGTTTAAAACACCAGGTGCCACAGAAATCACCAAATTTCCTTGTCAAACACACTCTCATCAGATTAACTATGGTCATTTTAAGTCTCTTGTCATCCACTGATACTTTCTGTTTTATTCTGATTGTTCTCTGAAAGTGTTTTCCACCAACTACAGGCCAGAGTACTTTGTCTTCAATAATCAGGGACTATGCCAGATAGTCTAGGGTACAGGCTTTTGATGGGGTTGCTTCAGTAATTTTTATTTTTGTTTATTTTTAATTTTTATTAATTTATTCTTTTTGAGACAGAGTCTCACTCTGTCACCCAGGCTGGAGTGCAGTGGTGCCATCTTGGCTCATTGCAACCTCCGCCTCCTGGGTTCAAGTGATTCTCGTGCCTCAGCATCCCAAGTATATAGGATTACAGGCATATGCCACCATGTCTGGCTAATTTTTGTGTTTTTTGTAGAAAAAGGGTTTCATCATGTTGGCCAGGCTGGTCTCGAACTCCTGACCTGAAGTGATCTGCCTGCCCCGGCCTTTCGGAGTGCTGGGATTACACGCATGAGCTACTGCACCCAGCCCTGCTTCGGTAATTTTTAAACTATACCACTGAACTTAATCCAGATTTCCAAACTTCTGGTTGACAGGTTCTTAAAACTGCTGACCCAAGATGAAGCAGAGCAAGAGTTAATTACATGGGACTGAATGAACGGATGAAGGATAACTATTGTTTTTGCTTGAATATGATTGCCAGCTTTCAGGAACCTCTTTTCCTTTTCTCTTAAGCTATCTGTGAACTCACAACAGTTTACATTATATATACACACACACACACACACATACATGTATATATATATACACACACATATATACATATATATATATATATATATATATATATATATATATATATTTATTTTTTTTTTTGAGAGGGAATCTCACTCTGTCACCCAGGCTGGAGTGCAGTGGTGCAATCTCGGCTCACTACAACCTCTGCCTCCCGGGTGCAAGCCATTCTCTTGCCTCACCCTTTGGAGTAGCTGGGATTACAGGCACGCCACCACACCTGGCTAATTGTTGTATTATTAGTAGAGACGGGGTTTCACCATGTTGGCCAGGCTGGTCTCAAACTCCTGACCTCAGGTGATCCGCTCACCTTGGCCTCCCAAAGTGCTGGTGTTACAGGCATGAGCTGCCGTGCCTGGCCAATGATGCTTTTTTAAAACAGAAATGAAGCATTTCTCTTTTTCTCCCTGCCTAACCCCTCCAGAATTCAAAATTCTTTTTTTGAGCAGGGGTGGGGAGTTGGAGGGACAAAGTTTTGCTCTGTCACCCAGGCTGGAGTGCAATGGTGTGATCTCAGCATACTGCAACCTCCACCTCCTGGGTTCAAGTCATTCTCCTGCCTCAGCCTCCTGAGTAGCTGGGATTACAGGCACCTGCCACCACAGCTAACTTTTTTTTTTTTTTTTGCATTTTTTAGTAGAGATGGGGTTTCACCATGCTGGCCAGGCTGGTCTCGAACTCCTGACCTCAGGTGATATGCCTGCCTCAGGCTCCCAAAGTGTGGGGATTATAGGCGTGAGCCATTACACCTGGCCAGAAATTCTTATCAAATGTTCTCATCTTCATGGAATATATTTATTTGCACAAGTTCAATAAGAATCTGTCCTCCTTCTAAAAGGACATGATGGGAAATACTGGTTATATAACCAAGGCATTGACTGGAATGTCATATTTGAAACTGATGCATTAGATATGACCAGACAGTCTTAAGGAACTGAAGTGGACTTGACGGACCCAGTGCTTACAATACCTTCTAGGGAAAGCCAGCCTGGTACCTGACTTACAGTGTCCTCAGCATTACAGATGAGTAAAGAAGGTCACTTCCTGCCAGGCCCAGGAGGCTTAGGGTATTTTGGGAACTTCAGGAAGAGAAGATTTACCCAAAATCTGTAGGTGCTACAGGCAAAATCTGGTGATGAGTTCTTGCCTTGCCTTCATAGCTTTCAAAGGTACAATCTGAGATTCCTTATGAAAAGTTCCAGCAAAGCAAATTTAAAAAGGCCTATGTGATCAATTACCATTCTTGCTGCACTTATGTAAGTAATCAGGCCAAAGGTAATGAGACCAGCCTTATTTTATAAAGAACAAGAATCTTACTTTGATTATCTTTGAACCAAAAGAGGAGTGGCTATGAAGAGAAATTTTATAGAAATTTTGACAGAAAACTATAGCACACTCTTGTGGGTTATCAGATTCCTGTCCTGTTCATTGGCTATGAGGTTTTCTTATCCACCTATAAATTAGATTAGATCCTGCCAGCTAACATATTCTGTTAGTGCCCACTTTCCCCTTTGCTAGGTATTTAACTAGGAGGAGGAAGGGTAGTAACAGGGATGGGGAAGATGAGGGCAGGTCTATGTGTGTGTGCATGCGTGTGTGTGTGTGTGAGCGTGCACCTGTGTGTGCGCACATGTGTATGTGCGTGCGCAGGTGTGTGTGTGTGCGTGCACATGTGTGTGTGCATGTGTGTGCGTGCACATGTGTGTGTGCATGTGTGTGCATGCACGTGCACATGCTCATCTGTATGCATGTATGCTCATGTGGGTGTAATGTGTGAGGAGCCACAGTGAGTAGAGGGTTCAGAAGCTGGGCTGGGTGGCTGACTGCTAGATGGGGAAGGGGTGAGCACAGCAGTTTCGGTGTTATTTCAACACCAAACAGGGCTCTGACACCCTCCAGGAAAGCATCTTCTCTAGCTGGCTGCAGTATACTGAGGCAGAGATTAGCCTCACCCCTAGTGCTAGTCAGTGTGCCACTGCCAGGAGACAGTGAGTACGGCTGAGCCAATCCACAGCTCTTCCCCATCTAGCAATGTGAGGCCAAGACAAACCGCCAGGGTAGTAGGTCAGAACAATGACCTTCATCCCACTGCAAGGCCAGTGAGACAAGAACCATCTGTCTTGCCAATAGGCCAAGGTTAGGCTTGTATGATGGATAGGGGAACAGGACAGAACTAAATGGCCCCTACATAGATCAAAACAATGATCAAAACAATGATAACAAAATAATCATAATGGTGGCAAGCATTGTGCTAAGAACTTTACATGCATTATTTCTTCTTCTTCTTTTTTTATTTTTTTTTGAGAAGGAGTCTCACTCTGTTGCCTAGGCTGGAATGCAATGGTGTAATCTCGGCTCACTACAACCTCCACCTTCCGGGTTCAAGTGATTCTCTTGCCTCAGTCTCCTGAGTAGCTGGGATTAGGGCACGCGCCACCACGCCTGAGTAATTTTTATATTTTTAGGAGAGATGAGGTTTCACCAGGTTGGTCAGGTTGGTCTCAAACTCCTGACCTTGTGATCCACCCGCCTCAGCCTCCCAAAGTGCTGGGATTACAGGCGTGAGCCATGGTGCCTGGCCTGCATGCATAATTTCTTTTAACTGTCACCAACAGTTCCATGAAGTCAGTATATTATTATTCTCTTTTCATAGAATGGCCCCTCAGAGCCAGGATCTGAACTCAGGTCACATTTACTGCCTGTAAAAGTCACTTTAAATCCTGGGGAACTGCATAAGGTGGCTCAGAGTATTTTTGGATTTCAAATGCAGTAGAAGCCGGGCGCAGTGGCTCATGCCTGTAATCCCAGCACTTTGAGAGGCTGAGGTGGGCAGATCACCTTAGGTCAGGAGTTCATGACCAGCCTGGCCAACGTGGCAAAACCTAAAATTAGTAGGTTTTATACCACTAAAACCACAAAAATTAGCTGGGTGTGGTGGCATGCACCTGTAATCCCAGCTACTCAGGAGGCTGAGTTAAGAGAATCGCCTGAACCCAGGAGGCGGAGGTTGCAGTGAGTTGAGATCAGCCACTGCACTCTAGCCTGGGAGACAGAGCGAGACTCCATCTCGAAAAAGAAAAAAATACACTAGGAGAAACCAAAGCAAGGCAGAAGGTAGGATCTGTTAAGCTAATGGGGTAAAACAGACTATGGCCTTGTCGGACGCTGTAGATGCTGTTTCAGGGAATCTCAAAGCAGAGCATAAGTAGCTCTCTGTCTCACACAGTTAGCAGATTTACCTAGCAGTAAGTTCTAGGACAAATGCAAATTTGAAGTCCCGGATAAAGGCTTTACATCTCACTGATGAAAAGAAGAGGTGCAAGAGCCTGGATTGTGCCATCTAAGGACATGCTGTGCGAGGACTGAAGCATGGTGGCATTTCTCAGTATGTGGATTTCGAATCCTCTGCTAGAATCTCCTGGGCAGATGCTTACAATGCAGACTCCTGGGCCCCAGTTCAGAGCCACTGAGTCAGAATCTGAACTCCAAATCTGCATTTTTCACAGATCTCTAAGGATGCATGCTGCTGACGTGGAAGAAGCGGTGACAATTGGTAACTGGTTTGGCCTTGCTGGTTAGTGGAACCCTGGTTGAGAATCAGTGCCCTCCTTCAGGTGTGTTGTGGCTGGAGGATGGGAGCAGGAGGAGCTTTTCAACTGCTGGATTGCATCTGAAGCATGTTCACCACACTGATCACTTTTAATGGCTGCATAAAATGCCACCAGTGGACAGAGCATGACATACTTAACCACTCCTCTACTCTGGGACACTGGGGCCCTTTCCATATTATAGCTAACATTAGGATGAACATCCTTAGACATACTGCCCTCATATTTTGAATGACTGTCTTAGGTGAGATTCTTAGAAGGATGAAAGGGGGTATGAACATATTCATGGTGCCTAACATATAGCATTAAATTGCATTTTCCACTTAGGCTGACACCTGCACTGTTCAAGAGAGTCCATCTCACCACAGCGCTGCCAGCATTTCAGTCTCCTCACTCTAAAGATAAGGAAATGGAGGCTGGATTGTTGAAGCAACCTGTGACCTGCCCAGAGCTACACACCTAGTCAATGCCAGAACTAAGACCAGAACCCAGGGAGTTCTTGTTCATGGGCCAGGGCGTTTTGCCACTGCTGAGTTCTTCAGTCTCCAATCAGACAGGAGGGAAAAATCAAGCTTGGAACACCATTCTCTCTCTGTTCCAATCTCCCTGCCAGCTCTGACTTCACCCGCTGCACTAGGAGCTCACGTTTCCGTGCTTTTCGTGGTTTCTCTGCCTTGAAAACTGGGCCTCTCTTCTCTCTGCTCGAGCTCCACATCCTCCCTGGGCCCTGCTCTGATCAGTCAGAGGTCATTCCATAATTGCACCGCAGGTCAGATGTAGATATGCGGGTGGGGAAGCAGTGGGACAAAGGTGAGGTGACAGCCAAGGGGAGGGACACAGGCCAGCCAGCCCCGTCACAGGAGGGAAGATAGTGTAGGAGGACGGGTGGGACCAGTTGACAGTGGGCGAGGGGGTGAGTTGGCCTGCCAGTCTTAGGAGTCTGAATATGGTGGGGAGGGTTTCAGTTCACACGTACCCAGCCACGTGCTACTACTGGGACACAGGGTGTTTACATAGGAGAGCTGGGCTCTGGCTTCCACAAGGTCCTTAACAGGGCCTCTGGTGGACTTCAGAGAATCCTTAGATCCCCAGCTAAACCACATGCAAAACTGTACAAGTATGTAAGCATGTTTCTTTTTCTGGGAGACAGCCCATTAGTATTCATCAGATTTTCAAGAAAGTTTATGACCTCTAAAATGTTCAAAAAAAATTCAGGTGAAAGGCAGGTTGTCTACTAGAACTATAATCTGTTTATGGTATGAATTATATATTGTTTTACCTATGGTAGGGAAAGAGAAAATAATCATAGGTGGCATTTCTCAGATAGATGATTGATAGATAGATGATAGAACAGATGATTGATACACGAATAGAACAAACAAATCTACATTTAACAAATAGGTACCATAAAGAATCATTATTCATGCCACCTACATTTCTTATTTTTCCACTGCATGAGAAGAAGATGGTGGAGCTGGGAGGAGGCAGGAAGCCTGGTGCTGAGGTGTTCAGAGCCACTGCCCTCCGCAGATGATCAGAGGCAAAGATAAAGTCTTGGTGTACTGATGAAGTCAGTTAGTGGGAAAACGGGATTTGGTTTCGCAACTTTTCCAGAGCTGTCTCTTGCATAAGATGGGACACACTTGAAAATAATCACGATGAGCCCTTATTGAGCACGCAGTGGGTGTCAGGCACTGTGCTAAGCGCTTTGCAAGTATTATCTTGTTTACTTCTCACCTGGTGGTTTGGGCAGCACTAGAACTTCCATCTCACAAGGGAGGAAATGCAGGCCCAGGGGTGTTAAGTCACTCTCCCCAAAGCACACAGCTGTGAGTGGAACAATGGGTACCTGAAGCGAGGCAGGGTGGGTTCCCAGCTGGGGCTTCTGGTGCCTGGGCAAGGTACAGCCTTTGAGAGCAGTCATGTTGGGATGTCAGAATCAACCCCATCTTTGTCTTCCACAAAAGGGCTGGACTCTGAATATCAAAACTCTCCTCTTCCCTTTGCCTTTAAAGGCATAGTGAAGCACATACAGTTGAAATTATCCAGGCTAATTGTTCATTAGATGTTATTGAGCATCTAATATGAGCCAGACAACGTACAAAAGGCTTTATAGTCATTTTCTTAATTTCACCATTACAACAAGCTTTTAAGGTGAGGATTAACATGCCCATTTTACAGATGGGGTACTGAGGTACAACGAAGTTTAGAGGAACTGCCTGAGGTCAGCTAGTAGAGGGAGGGGAGCTAGATTGCACCCACTCTCTGCTTCTCTGCCTCTCCCTGGGTAATACAGGGTACAAAGGTACAAGGGGATGGCTTCCTTGTTGGGGTCTGCATGATGATTAGGGCATGAGAAAGACCCAGGGAGCTTCCTGCCATGGTCCAAAGGAAAAAAGGGAAGCAAGGAAGAAGGGAAGAAAAGAAAACATGGATGAAACATGGGCTATATGTCAGGCAGTACCAAGATGTTGATGAACGATCCAAATATATTGCTGCAATTTCAAAAGTCTTACAAAAGAGGGGCACTGGCCACTGGCCATAGGCCTGTGAATTGGTCCACCCCGAGCCATTCACTCCAGGATACACTCAGAGGTATGACTACGTCTTTCTGGAATTTGGCCGTGTTCTTTGAGGTCAAAGCTCCTGGCCTCATGAAATGTTCTTGAGAGGTTCAAGTAAATATGGGATACACACTTCGTGAAAATGGTGGTTCCCCGAGTCCTTCCCCTCTCAGGGTTTTGAACTTGGTTCTGGAAGCCCCAGGGCCTAGAAGGCATGAAGCACAGGAGGCTGTAGGACTAGCCAGCTCCCAGGACAGGGTCAGGAAGTGACTAGTGGACAGGGTGATGGCTGTGGCTCAGGGTCATGGCTGGGAAACTCGGAAAGGGAGGACTCTGAAAACTGTGTCAAGTCCAAAGGCCAAAGCTGGATGCAGAGTCTGAGAGGCCTTTGGCAGCGGAACACATAGCCCGTGTTCCCAGTAAGCAAGCAAGGGTTAGGGCTGGGCACAATTCTGGGCATGCGGCCCTGTCACCTGGGGTCCTGACAGGCAGGCATGACCAGGGGTCACAAATTCATCTGAACGGCCAAGAGGTCAATCTAGGTAGGAGGAAGCGGTCTGAGGACAGACCCTAGCTCTCACAGATGATCCAGAGCCTGAGGGATACCTGAGCAGGGGAGGAGCGCTCTGCAGGCAGGGGCACAGCCCTGGGACTGTTCTCTAACACAGGACAAGGTCTGAGCTGTAACCAGGAAGAGCAGGGGAACCCCAGAGGATTGTAGCCATTGACTGCATACCAAAAGCAAGACCATGCCTACAGCTGTCATTCTTTCATGGCAGTCTCCAAAATCTGCCCTGTTCAATTCTTTAAGGGTTCCCTCTCCCGACTTAACAGTCCCTTTGGGTCTGGCATTTTCTTTCATTTTAGAAAATAAAACTTTGTGCTTCTTAAGTCTTGAAAGCAATATAGACACCTTATGGAAAACTTGATGTGTCTAGGACCCTATTATAAAGGCAGTTTTTTTACCCTGTCTTCTTCACTAGCCATTTTATAGTGAGCATCATCTCATAATGCACTCGCCCTCACCCTCCATCCCAACCTTTCCCACTGCCTCATTTGAAGTCTTACCTGCAAGTGCCCCTGGCTGGCATCTGGGTCCTTGATTAAATGAGTCATACTCTGAGCTATATTGCCACTGCTAAACGCTCAAGTCCTAGTCTCTTTATGGGAATTGTTTAAAAGATCTGAAGAAGTCAAGTCTGCATAATAGGGACCCAGAGAAACCCTCACTAGCAATGCCAGTCCTTACCCAGTGCTGCCTCCTAGAGCCCCCAAATGTGGGAAGAGCTGGTGCGCAACTGAATTCTCATTAGCAGTCCCTTACCCTATATTCTCATTTGCCATCTGGTCCCATGTAGGCTTGGAAACTAGAAAACCAAATGTAAAACTGTGCATGAAATAGGAGCAAATAGGCCCCAAGTGACAAGGGCCCCAAGGGAGTGTGTTGGGGTATGTATCCTCTGATCTCTTTTGTCACAGGAACATTTGTCCTATGTTCCAAATAAAAATTATTTTATTTTTCTCTCAGGTTCTTGGCTCTGTCCCAGATATAGGAGGTAGCCAAATAAATGAGGATTCCCTGTAACTCTAATATTCCTTACACGTTATATAGGGTTTTATTTCTTTGAAATGTAAACGATTTCCTTCTCGGTGCTGTAACATTTTTTTGGTGTGGTCATCTCATTGCAGGAAGGGGATGCGCCTACATTCTATATTTCACTCCTCCGGGCAGGCTGAAAACTACCACTGGTTTAGTGCAAACCAATCTAGGGTTAGACTAGAAAAACCAGATTTTTAGATTTTACTTTATCTCAAATTGGACTGTGTGACTCTAACCGGGTTGGAAATAGAAGATTACTCAGACTGTCAAAGTTGCTGGGCCCTTCACAGACCCTACAGACCCATACTCTCACTTGACCCCTATGGAAGGAGGGTGAGCCCAAGGTTACAAAAGAAGCTGTTGGCTAATCTCCTCCACAAGAGACCTTATGAAATGACTAACAACATCCTGTGTAGGAACGTGTGCATTTAAAACCCACCTTATTCCCAAAAGGATTTGAGCCAGCTTACAAATGCACCTAAAGGGCAAGCTAAACATACGTAAAAAATAAGGAAGAAAAATGGGGCAAAGGAAAAGTAAGAGGGAAGATGGAGCCAGGATTCAGGTCGCATTCAAGATGAATGCCAACAAGACCTGTGCACGTGACACGGCATGGCAATAGACTTAGTACTAAGATGCTGGCAGCCAAGAGGAGGGTGAAATATGCTAGCCCCACAGAGCTACGCTTTTTTTGTTCTTTAGGTCTTATCACTAACCCACAATACGACCCTTTTCTTTTGAGGCATGAGTTTTCCAGTCTGTCAAATGGGTAAATCCTGCCTTGTAGGATCTTTGTGAGGATCCAGTTAGAGCTTGTCTGTGAAGGAAGGCACTCGAAAAGTAAAGTGGGATACACACAAAACTGATCATTTCATTTTCTCGGCTGTGTCCTTGCCATGTATAAAATACTACTCACTTTCCATTGGCTGGTGGAGCCACCAGATTGAAGCTACTATCACTGGTCAAAGTTAATTCTGTATACACATTCTTAAGAACATCAAACACTGCCCAAACAATGGGAAGCCTCATGACACTTCCTGCGCTCAAATTCCATCCATTTCCCTCATTACACCTTTTTCTCTTTCCTTGCTACAACTGGGAAAAATTAAGGTACTTAGAAAGGAACAGCAGGGAATGTCAAATTTAAGTAAATTTAAGTTCCCCTAAGAACTTTTTTTTTTTCCCTGAGAGCAAGTGATGTTGGATAACAGAGAGGAAAGACCAGGACTGGGGATGGAGAGTCGACTCCATTAGGGATCTCTCTGGCTGCAATTTGGCAGGCACTGTCCCTGCCTGTCACTCAGAGGCTTTCCCCAGCCTTTAGTGTTGGTGGTGGAATAAGGCATCTTCTGAACACAGGCCATAATTTTAGTTGAGAGTGAACCAGTGGTCCAGGGTAGGTGAGCTGTGATTCCAAAGGGTGGGAGCGGGTACAGCCACCAACCCTGGGCAAGCAGGGTTCTCCGGGTGACCTTAGACAGCTTCCTCTATGTGGCTTTTGCCTATAAACTGGGGGTACTCTGAGAAGAGCTTTTCAATAAATAAAAGCATTAACAGCAAGAAGAATCATATAAATAACATAGCAATATAAATAGCATAGAAATAACATAGAATAATATAGACAACAGGTTTGGCTTGGGGTTGAACATGAGAAGGTTGCTACGGGGAAAGGGGTCCAGAAATGTCCTTGGGAACTCACTGGTCCTGCAAGGCAATAACAGCTGCCAGAGCCTGCTGACTGTGGGCACATGAGGAAACGGAGACGAACCAATCCCAGCTGGGAACATAATCAGATAAGAAGTGGTCTTCCTGTCTGCGGAGCCCTTCGCACTTCTCAAAGTGACCATTTGACAGTTAATATTATTCTCCCCATTTTACAGAGGAGGAAACAGAGACCCAGTTGGTTACATTACTTGTCAAAATGGCAAGAACCTGGCAGTCCCAGAAGAAAGGCAGCACTTAACAGCAGGGACTCGAAGGCAGACTCTTCATCCTGGCTCTGCCATCACTCACTGTGTGACGTGAGGCAAATGCTTTAGTCTCTCTCTGCCTCAGTTTCCTCATCTGTAAAAGCTGAGTGGATTACCTGAGCTAATATCTGTAAAGTGCTTAGAACACCCGCTGACATATATCAGGTGCTACATAAGCACGCTAAAATAAACACATCAACTCCTAGTGCCTGCCTCTGCGACTCCCAAACCAAAATGGGCCAATGGCAAAATGCTACATGTGTGCCCCATCCTGTGGGAGAAATTCAATCCCACTCAATATCAACTAAGGGTGGTCATTTGGGGGTGGAAAGAGAGGACAGGGCTTGAGGAAGGTGGGGAACAGGTACTTGGCAAACATCCTAGATGCCCTGGGGACCGTCCCTGCTTCCTCTCTCTTTGAGGACTTTGCCAAGAAGGAACACACAGGCTGGATAAATCTGTGCCAAGCAGGAACAAAATGGTATCTGGTCTGGACAAGATGACAAGTTAAATATGCCCAGTTTACCACCAGGGGCAAACACTGGCTCCCAGCCCTGTTCCTCCTTTTTCTCTTTGCTTTTGGTGGATTTGTTTTTGTGGCTGCCAAAGGTGCCTATCAGGAATGACGGGTGATTTGCTTTTGGGCAGGGCTGTGAAGATGTCAGGCAAACAAGTTACCTTTCTCATAACTCTGGCCCTCGCAGGCTATAGGATGACTATGACAGAATGGTGCTTCCTGAAGCCACCGGCACATACACACAGGTGCTGGGTCTAGGATCCAGGAGTCCAGCTTCTAGCCCAGCCCTGCCTCTATGGGGCTGTGTGTTCTAGGGCAAATACTTCTCCCTCCCTGCTCCTTACTGTTCTCCTCAGCAAAATGAGGGTCTTGGAGGGGTGGCGTGGGGGTGATGAACTTGAAAGACCTTTTTGGCTCACATCTGTGAGTTTAGAGGAAGCATTCTGGGGCCAGAGCTGCAGAATTCTGAATGGCTGTCGGGTGGGCCTACCTTCTCCTAGCTCCTAGGCCCTCTTCTGCAAGACTCTGTTTTTATTATTGATTTGGCAGTGCAGAAGAGAGTCCTATGTTCCTGGCTCAGCCCTGGTGGAAACAGAAGATAGACTCCAAAAGCAGAGGATGGCAAGTGAAGTGTGTCAGGCATGGCCTTCTTTACCTCGCTGCCCTGTCCATCCATCTCGAGGTTTTGAAGGCACCTGGTTTTACTGATAATCTGGGGTGAGCATGAAGCTGCTGGGGGAAGGGAGGAGCTATAGGGGCTGAGGAGATACAGTGTAGGGGAAGGGGATGAAGGCCTGGCCAACTGCTTCACTTCCATCTTTCTCAGCTCCTTCCTCAGAGGGGCAGGGGAGGCAGAGAGTCAAGCCCACTCCTGACCTCAAGGAACACAATCACATTCCGTGTTTTCCTTTCCCAAAGAGATCAGAAGCTTCTGGAAGGGTAGGGGTCCTGGCTTACCTTTTTTTTTTTTTTTTTTTTTTCCTTTTCTATTCCCCTTGTCCTAACACATAAAGTGCCTGCACATGTGGTGGTTAAGCACACCGACCCTAGAGTCAGACTGCTCTGGTGTGAATCCCGGTTGTCTTCTACTTAACCAACCTCAGTTTCCTTGTCTTTAAAATGGGAAGAATGATAATTCCTACCTCATAGGGATCTTATGAGGATTCAATAAAGTAATACTTATAGGACATTTAGCACAGGGCCTGGCACTAGGCAGGTGGCCCAGAAAAAGGCTTACCAAGATGAATGGAGCTGAATTGCTTCTGGTCAAAATTCATCATCACAAGAAAGTCACATGCATATTCCTTTCTTGCTACTACAAATCACGCCTACATTAATTTATTCATCAGCTCTGTGTCTACAGATGGTGCAAAGATCAGCTTTACCAAAGCCAAGCTCAACTCTCCTAAGTTTCAAAATCAGTGAGGTTCCTGAACTTCTACTACATGCAAAATATTATTTTAATCATTCATTTCAGCCTCTTTCTTCTCCAAATACTTTAATAAAATTGGTAATTGTAGCCTGAATGACCCAAATTCCTCCTACTTTCACTTTTTACCAAAGTGCTGCCCCCATCCCACGTGCCATAGCAGCCAATGCCCAGCAGGCAGGACCCCAGAGGCACGAACATTAGGTTCCCAGAGCACTGGGCAGCCCAGAGCCCAGGGGGCCTCCAGCCCCCAGAAATGCTGGATCTGTGGGGCTGTGGTCTCTTCACACAGTGCCTGGCAGGGCTGTAGGATGACAAGAATCCCTGCAGGAACAGACATGCCTTGGTCTTTTGCAACCTGTTCAGATACTGGTTGAGGGTAATGAATGGAAAAGAGTCACAGCATTAATCGCTCTGATCTGGAGTTGCCAATTTGGCTCATGCTTGGACCCACCTCCAGACCCACAGTCTCTTCCCGCACAATGACTGGGCTTGCTTGAAGTGACCAAAGATGATGCCAGGCTCCGATGGGGATCACTGCTGGCCAACTACCCGGGAGAAACATTTCACTAGCACACTCAGTGACAAGGAACTAGAATCCCAAGCACCGTGGAAGCCTCACTTCTTCCAAAAGATGCATTAATCCAGCCCTCTTGCTGAGGGCTTGTTCATGCATCTCACCAGTACCTACTGATCAACTACTCTGTGCCACACGGGTGCTATGCTAGGTCCCTAACATGGAGCTACCCTAAAATTAAAACACAGTATAACAGCAGGCACACTGGGATGAGGAGCTAGGAGGCTAGTTCCAGCTCTGCCACTAACAAGTAGTGTGACCTTGGGCAGGTCATCTCCCTCTCTGGGTCTCAAGGACCTCATCTATCAAACCCAGGACTGGGCTGAGGATGCCTGTGGTCCAGCTGTTAAAGATCCTGGTTAAATAAATAATAAAGATCCCGGATCTATTAAATAACATCCCTGATGTACAAATAGTGGCAGTCTTGATCAAAGAGCTCCAAGCTTGTAGAAAACGCAAGCTCAGCAACCTACCAATCTCCCCTTTGCCATGGTAAGGGCTCCTGTTTGCTACCTGAAAATGTAAGAACTCACAGCCTTGGGATGAGTGAGAAGTTGAACTGGCCGCAGGGAGAGTCACCTGGAAGGGCAGTGGCAGTCTGAGGGGGGCCAGGTGGCCTTCTTGATGTGATATGAGGGATCCCTGAAAGGCCTCCCCTGCCCCAAATAGCTGCTCCCTATCCCCCAAATCTAGGGTCCTGCATCTGGAATTCCACCATTTGAGACAAAAGTTGGGTTTTTTCCCTTTTCTTTTTTCAGCGCGGGGGGCAAGGGGCGGGGTGGTCTTTGATTGCAGACACCTTCAAGCAAAATACACACAGCCATGAGAAGTGTGTGGTTCCCACCCTTTTAAGCTTGCCTGGGTCTTCCCTGCCTGCAGCAGGGGCCTGGCAGCTTGTGGGCCCTGGGTGCTTGGGGCTGGAGGAGTCGGGGGGGCACCCAGAAGGGACCCTAAAGGGGTTGCGGGGGAGGGAGGGCCTCCTGGGCCGACTCAAGGTCTCCTTCACCAAGTCCCAGAGGGCCTGGGAGACGGGGGCAGGGAAAGAGAAAGAGCACGTGCAGGATTTGAGTTCTCCAGGAGGGCTGGGAGTGGGAGAGTCCAGGGAAAGAGCCGGTGCCTCCCTTTGGCTAACCGATCCCTTGGAAGAGCCAGCTCAGAGAGCGGAGGAAGGGAGGGCGGGTCAGGAGACAGGGTGGGGCCTGGATGAGAGGAAACTGTAAAACCAACCGGGCGGATTCACGAAAAATTCCCGAGCGTGGTGAGGGTAGAGGGTGCTGGGCAGCACCCCAGTTTGCCAGGCCCACGCTCCTCCAGTTGCCCGGCCTGTTCAGACTGGTTTGCCCACCTTTCCCTCCCTGCCAGCCCCCTCCGCCTGATCTCTGAGAAAGCAGAATCCGGGACATGAAGCAACCACAGCCGCTCCGCCCGGCCACTAGCGCCCCGGACTCCGAGCCCGCCCGCAGCCCCCTTCCTGCGGCTTTCACTCCGCTGCCCTGCCCGGCCCAGGCGCTCCGCCCCAGCCCCGTCCCGCTCTGGACGCCCCACCTCTAGCCCCGCCCTCCCCGGGCGCCCCGCCCGCTCCCTCCCCTCGGCGTCCCCGCGGTCTCTGTCTCCTCCCGCGGGAGCCGTGGCCCTCCCCCCGGGCACCCCCGGCCTGCACCCCTCCCTCTGCGCGCCCCTCCCCTCGGTCGCAGTCTGTTTCCCGGGCCTCTCCTCCGCATTCTCACACGGCTCCAGCTCGACCTCCCCACCCGCCCGCCTCCCCGGGAGGCCGCGGCCTGGCGCTGCACCGCCCCTGCCCACGGTTACCCGGTTACCGCCTGAGAGGCCGGCGCCTGCCCGGGCGGGCAGGACCCGCACTGACCCCGCAGGGGGCGAGGCGGGGCGGAGAGGAGCGAACGCAGAGCCAGATCCCCCCGCCGCCGCCGGCCGCCCACCCCCAGGCAGGGCTTCGTGCCAGACCCGGCTGCCGTTATCTGCTGGGTGGAGGGCAGTGCCAGCTGCAGGCGTCTCCGAGGCGCAAACACTACCCGTGGCCCCAGCCTCCTTCCCTGCAGCCTTCTGCCTTCTACCGGAAACAGCCACGGGGAGCCAAAGGAGGATCCAGCAACAGGAGGGAGGCAGGGGCTCCACCTCAGAGGCAGGGCCACACTGAAGCCCAGCTCACTACCTGCTGGGTGACCTTGGGCAAGTGACTTCTCTATGCCTCAGTTGTTGCATCTGTAAAATTGAGAGAGTAATAGTATTCACCTCACTGAGTGTTGCGTTTTGGTGCCTGGCACATAATAGGGACTTCATAGACAGTAGTTACTATTATTACCTCTTCCCCGACATTTGGGGTTTGGCAGAGGGATGTATAGGCTACATGGTCACTAAGGATCTGTTAAGCACCTCCTATGTGCAAGGGAGGTCAGGTATGATGCAGGAGTCTTGGAGTTAGATGTGGGGTTGAATCCAGGCCCTGTCACTTCATAGCTGTGTGTGACCTTGTAGAAAGTCTGTCTCCTGTCTGAGCTGAAGTTACCCCACAGGAAAATAGGGACGTAATGCTCATCTTCCCGGCCAATGCTGGATTCAATGAGATAATGTACAGGGAGTGCCCAGGGCAGTTCTCAGCACACAATAGTGCCTCTCAGTAAATAAGAGACGCAGGATGGAGAGGACAGGCTCAGTTTCTGCTACAGAAAGCTCTGGGCAGGTAAGACCTATGGGAGAAAAATGTCACTGAAGAGGATGAACGTTAGGTGCTCAGCATGAAGTCAGTAGGAAGGGCTGAGGGAGGGCAGGCCCTCCTGTCTAGGAGAATGAAACTGCTAAGGGTGGGATGGCAGGCACTGGTGGAGAATGTTTCCGAATGGGGCCCATCGGTCCTCAGTGAAGCGGCAGCCACTGGGCCTGAGAAGGGATGTAGGGGTGCTGGAATGACTGATGTCAGCATCTGCTTTATTGGAGAGGCCCCAAAGATGGCTTGGCCATCTCTCTCCCATCCTGACAGGAGAACAAAATGAAAAGGACAATTGGAAAATGAGCCCTGAGTAAAATCTCCCCCCTTTATAATGACTGTGAACGTGGCCAGGCATGAGCATGGCCATGGACTGTGGCTGTGTGACTCTGAAGCTGGGTTCCCTCATCTGTAAAGTCGTGGCCCGGCCAGATGCTTTCTAGGCCCCTGAGCTCCTCCCTTCTTGAAAGCAGCATTTGCTCTGATCCGTAGCAATGTGGGGGAGAAGCCACTCCTAGAGGGTGCAGGGCCCATCTTCATCCCATCACCCATTCCATGAACTGGCTGGGAGCCCTCTTGAATGAAATGGAAATGAAGTGGGGCTTAACAGTGGGACAGCCTCCCCAAAGCAGCTCAGGAAGACCAGCTGTCCCACTGAATGTGTGATTCTGAGAGCTGGAATCAGCCTTTCAAGCAGATGTCCAGCCCTCTTACTTACAGACAAAGAAACAAAGCCTAGAGAAGTGAAAGGACTTGCCCAAGTTCATGTGTCTCTTGAGAGGCAGAGCTACCTTTCAACCCACTGCACCATATTGCTTCAATTAATTTCACTAACAGCGACAACAACAACAACAAAAAACCCAGTAAGCTGGTGACCAAGGCCATCCAAAGTCTCTTTGAGTCCACTTCACGAAAGCAAAATGGAAATGCCTTAGCTTCACTACCAGATAAGAAAGTGCTTTAGGAAGTGAGAACACTCCAAGCAGCCCAAGAACTGCCACAAACAGTGTCCGAAGCTGGAGGGGGTTAACTAGGTGGGCAGTTGGCAGCGGTTCCTGCCAGGTCAGAGGGGATTTGCCTTTGTGATCAGTACTGCAGGCTCCATGAAGACAGTCCAAGGACACTGGGCTCTGATACTAATATGCATTTTTATTCTGCAATAATTTTCATACTGAGTTCAAGAGGCACCAGCTCCAAGTACATAAAACCAAATCAAATTAAATTAATTGATTTTATTGAAACCTGCTGCAGTTGTATTCAAGCCCACAGCCAGGGGCATGACCCTCATGAAATACCAAAGGGGCTTTTGAAATAATTAAATTAATCACACCCTGGGTTCTGTACAAGGGCTTGCTCCTGGACTCATAGACAGGCACATATCCGGGCCCAGCAACGAGCAGGAGAGGAGCATGTGGCCGCAACACAACCACAAAATGTGGTGCTGCCTAGGGGAGCTGAAGACTCAGACTTCTCATTCCAGGGTAAGCCTTTGTTCATGCTCTTTTGGCAAACATGCACATACACACACTCTCACACTAACCCATACACACAGTCACACCACTCATACGCACACACACACACACACACACACACACACACACACACACACACACATATATACACACACACACACACACACACACACACACACTCATCTGCTAGAATTCCCTTCTCTCTCCCTGCCTACCCACGGTTCAGATCAAGTGCTCACCTCATGATCCTCCTTCTTTAACCCACCAGGACCCCTCCAGCACTTGGATGATGCATTTTCTTGTTGGCTGCTGTTTCATAAGCGCTTTTTTTGCATCTCTAAGTAAAGGCTAGTAAGCCCCTTGAATGCAGAGAATGGGCCTCCCTGGCTTCTCTGGATCTCTCAGAAAGCTCGGCATAACCTAGAGTATGAATAACTTAACCATTGTAAGTGCTATGCACTTGGAAGGAGCTCGACATTTATTAAGCACCTACTGTGTGCTAGATGCTGTTCAGATGACTTTAGACATATTAACTCATTTAGTCCTCACCATGAGCCCCCACCCCCGACATCCGACCAAGTTGTGATTGTTGTTGTCCTTATTTTACAAATGAAAATAGAGAGACACAGAAAGGTCAAGTAGCTTGCCTGAGGTCACCCAGCTGGCAAAGGGAGCAGGGGTATATTACTTCTTAGGAAATCTTAAGCCAAAAAAATTCTATACATCCTGTTGCTGATCAAGAGGTGGATCACCTTGTGCTTGAACACATTCCTACAAACAAGTATGGTTACAAAATCCCAGCATTACAGGGACACTCACCAACCCTTCATTTTACAGAGGAGGAAATTTGCAGTCCAGGAAGGGGAGGGTTCTTGTCCCAGGTCACAAAGCAATTTAGAGGAGAGCTCCCAGCCTCCTGTTGGCCCACAGCTCAGAGCAGCTCTGCCTGGGAGAAATGTTACTGATTATTCCAGTTCCTCCTGCATTCGAATATAAGACAACACTCCGATGTAGCCCGTCCTTCAGAGACAATGAGTGTCCAGTGATGAGCAAGAACTGCCCCGCGGAGCTGCCCATACTCTATGGCCCAGGTCCTCCTCTGTATTCAAGGAGCAAACTTGGGCAGAGTGAGGGGACCTGGCCTTGTTAGGGATCAGACTCCCAAACTGCAGCCTCATCAGCACCTGCTCTAGTCCTTGTTGTAACCTGCTGGGACACCTTTGAAGACAAAGCCTGTCTTGCTGTCCCTGTTGTGCAATGAGCTTTCGAAAGCCCCTGGCCCTCACCGCCGCTCCCCCGCAACCTCTGCTCCTTCCACACCCCACCCACTACCAAATGCTATGCCCTCAAGGTTAACTTCAAAATAAAGCCCTGGAGTCCAGCCAATAAGAATCCCCTCCCTGGCTCTGAGAACTTGAGCTGCTTAGTAGGAATGGGGAACTTGAACATCGGTCCCTCTTTGCAGGGTTTGCACAGCTCTGTGACCAGCACACACATTCTCTGCCACATAAGCCTCATTTTACAGATGAGGAAACTTGGGTAAGGGGTGGGGAGAGGCCTGCATGCCGAGCTAGTAGGGCCTGGATTCAAAGCTGGATCTTTCTTTCCCTCTTTTTAAAATGACCAACTATTCTTATTTAACAGTATGGCATGCCTGTCTGGCACACTGCATAATACATTTTTCCCAGATTTTTTGACTGAGCTCTTTGATTGCCTCTTCATAGGAGAACAATTTTTTAAAATTGTGGTAAATGTTTATATTTATATATGTGTAACATAAATGTTATTTTAACCATTTTAAGGCAAAATTCAGTGGCATTAAGTACATTCACAGTGTTGTACAATCATCACCACGATTTCCAAGACTTTTTCATCAACCCAAGTAAAAACTCTGTAACTGTTAAGCAATAACTTCCCAACGTTCCCCTCCTCTGAACCTTGGTACCACTAATCTACTTTTCGTTTCTAAGAATTTGCTTCTTCTATTTATTTATTTGTTTGTTTATTTTGGGAGAAATAAGAACACTGGGTAGGAAGAATTTGCCTATCAGAGATGCTTCATAGAAGAAGAATCACACAATATCTTGTTGCCCTTTGTGTCTGCAGAGTCAACTCTCTTCACCAGTAAGCTGGACTTCTCTGCTTCTCAGGCCCCGGGTTTCTCCCTGCCTCCCTCCCAGGGATGCCGTTGGGGTGGGAGTCCCGACATGAGTGATGTCATCACAGGGAGGGCCAGTCCTATGGAAGCTCAGGGTCCCCGGTCTCCAGCAGGTAGAAGCACCTGGCCTGGTCCTGAGCGTTACCGACAGGACCAATGAAGCAGCATGTTAGGGGGCAAGAAAAAGGAGTTTCCAGCAGGCAGATGGGGCAAGGAGTGACCCCCAAAGCGTCCAGGGGCCCGGGCACTACACTGCCACAGGTGGCCAGGGCGAGCTGTAGATGGACCATATTGGGCACATTTGGTGATGGTTTTGCTGAAGTGGGCCTGGAAGCTGCTGTCCACACTGGAACAAGCCTCTGGCACCTAGTGGGCGCCTCCTGAACTAGAAGGTGGCTCAGTTGTGTTGTCCTTACTGGATGGGGGGAAGTTGAGGCTGTTTCCCCACTCACAGCCCCCGGCCCCGGAAAGACGCCTCTTCCTCTGACCTCAACCTCAGCTGGAAACACAAAGCAGAGCCTGCTCAGCCCCACCCTTCTCCGGTCCTCAGAACCTCGTGCTACCCTTCTACCCAAGCTGGCTGTGCCCGCTCTCTGCACAATGGCCATCCGGAGGTAGTCCTGTGTCCGGTTCTTCCTTGGCCGGAGGCAATATCCAGACCCTTCCTCCACCCTTCCAGGCCTCCCGCCCACTCCTGAATCTCCACTTTGAAAGCTTTCCACCGACAAGTGATCTCTCACAACCGCCTTCACTTCCCCTCCCAGTCCAACCTGCCCCTCCCACAGGCCCCAGCCTACCCATTTCCTCTGCCCTTTTCACCCTTTGGCGCCAGAACTCAGCTATTCTGAGCCTTTGGCCCAGCTCTTTCCTCCTTCCAGCTGCTCCTGTGCTGGGGCCTCCATCTCTTGCTTTTTCTCTTTGGAGTTAACTGTTACTTAGCCCTGCACCCTAACAAAGAAATGCACCCTGAAAGCCTGTGGCACTAAGGTATGGGGGACATCAAAGGTAACCAGACTCAGCACAGACCTAACACTTGAGTTACCTATTTGGAAATGTTAAATGCAGGCCACTGCATCGCTAGATTGTGTGTGTGTCTGTGTGTGTTTGTGTGCACGCGTGCACCAGTAGACTCTGGGTCCTTCCAAGAAGCTTTTCAAAGCGATCTTTCTCCCCCTTGCCAGAAACAATTAATAGTCCTTTTTTGGTTACCTGAGTTTCTTCCTTCTTGTATAACACAACAGCCACAGGGTTTCCAGGTTTCTTTGAGAAGATGCTAGGGCAATGACTGCAGAGCTTATAAAAGTACACAGAACGGTATGTTTGAAAAGATCATTTTCTGTATTCAGCTCTGAAAAGCTTTCCCTAAGAGCAGCAACAGTCGGATAAAGGTGACTGCCCACATAAAACAGTTTTAGTAGGGTTTCAGATCCCTTTCAGAGTGTGGGGAAGAGAGAAGGGAGGGGAAAGGACTACCAGAAGGAAAAACAAGTCCACATGCTTTGATTTGGCCTTGGTGACCAGAACAACACACTCTGAGGGTGCCACAGTCAATATTCGCTTCACTGAGCTTCTTATCAGGCTCCAACCCATGGGGAGCAAAGGGCAGAGCTTGGCAGGAGCCCAGGTGCTGTGTGAGGGTTCAGGGTGAGGCCTAGGCTGATTAAGCTGTCCTGGGCCTTTAGGTCAGAGGCTCCCTGCAAAGAGGTCCTTGGAAAAGGCTTACTGCTGCGAGACCACCTCCTGGGATCCCTGCACCAAAGTTTTCAGGTCTGGAAACTGGCAAATTTTTGTTTGACAAATATGTGGTTGACGTGCAGGTTATTCTAAACATGACACAAACCCCACAAGTTATAAAGGGGGAAAGTGGTAGATTTGATTACAGAAATACCACAATCCAAGTTAAAAACAGACTGGGAGAAAATATTTGCATTATAAGTTACAGACATAGGTTTAAATCTATAATATGCAAAGAACTCCTATGCATCAATAAGGAAGAACATGAAATATAAATGTCCACCAACATGATTTAAGTTGCTCAATCTCACCAATAATTTTTATTAATAAAATGTAAACACCAACTCTTAGGTGCTGATGAAGAAATAGGGGAAGGCAGCTCTTGTAGATAAGGGACACTAGATTAAAGAGCTAGAAGACTTGAAAGCTTATCACCTGTCCTATAAGACTCAGCAAATCATTTTCCATGCTTGGGACAATGTCCTAGTTTACATTTTCATGGAAGTTGCGTAAAGGATAATGCTGGTCTTGTGTCTCTTGCATCAGGCATAAACGTGGCTTCTTATACCAATCCCCCTTCTCAGAGCAGCTCAGAACACTTACCACACCTTTCTCCTTGACCCTCACCTCTCTGGAAGATTAGAAGCAGAAGATTTATTGGATCAACTTCTCAGCTGTGGAATCTGAGCAAACAGAAGGGAAGTGGCTGAGGTAAGACACCCCGGCAGCCCTTGATGAATGTTGCAACTGATCCGGGGCACGTGCCCTGTCCCCAAGGGGGTCTATGTGTACCACGGGGTCTGCTGTCCAGATGGCTGCATGGGGCATGGGGAGCAGGCAAGGGCTACACAATAGAAAGGTGAGCTGTAAGAAAGTGCACTGACTTTATTTTCAGGCAACCTCGGGTTGGGACTCTACCTCCTACTGCATATGCTGCTGCACGCATTGTCCCATCTTTTTGCATCCTGGGTTCCTCTTCCATAAAATGGGCACAGTACTCCTCACCTCCCAGTCCCTTGCCTTGCCATTGTCCTTACCACTCAATTGGACATATTTCAGAGACAGCCTTACCCTGCTGTTACTAACGGTTTCGGCTCCCCAAACTAAATCACATGACTTCATGGGCTAGAGCTGTGTCTCCGGAGAGGTCAGGGATCCCAGGGAGCTGACAGCACTGGGGCCCTGCCATCGTCACTTTTGAACTCGCAGCACCTGGCACACTGTGTTGCACATGGCACATGGAAGGTACTACAAAGGAATAGCTAGAGAATGAAAGAAGGAAACTATGGATGAGGGAGCCGAGGGTCAGAAAGGTGAAGTGTCCTGCCACAGGCCATATGACCCATTAATACCCGGCAAGCACTGTGCAGTCCACTTTCTTCTTTATCAAGGGCAACTGGAGAGGAGAAAACACAGCCAAGCATACTGGCTCATGAAGTCTCGTGTTTGCCAGGGAAAGTCCCATTTTACATCTGTTTTTTTCTTATGATTATAATAATAACAATGCCCACTTTTACTATCAAAAGTGTCCCTTTTTTCCTTAAAAATATGAACTGCTTCACGAATTTGCGTGTCATCCTTGAACAGGGGCCATGCTAATCTCTGTATCATTCCTATTCTAGTATATGTGCTGCTGAAGTGAGCACAGAAGTGTTCCATTTTGGATGATAAAGTCTCTGTTCTCGCTGTTATGAGGGAGAGTGGATGGAAGGTCTCTGTGTTTCCCTGACTCCATCTACTCTCCCACCCCTCCCCTCTCCTGACCTGCCAGAAACACAATTAAAATGTCACTTCATTATCTATTCATTGAAAGCCACACTTGAACTGCACTCCCCACAAAGGCCACCTTCCCCCAGCAAAATCTGCCTCAAGAGTGCCCTCATGGCCTGTGCAATGGGGTGACGGGGTTCTCAGCTGCTTAACTGCCTTCCACTGTATCACCAGCAAGTGGACCAAAGATCCTGCCTCAGCATTCTTAGTGTGCTGAATGATGGGCACCTGCTTGCCAGGCCTGTGCCAAAGAAGCCCTCTACCCACACCCCACTAGCTAACTAGTATCCAGCCTTCCTATTCTGCAAGGGCATTTGGGCCTGAACAGCGACTCATCCATCACAGCTCCTGGGGGGCCTGGCAGCCTCTCCAGAGAAGGATGCGCAGGCTGAGATGAGAGCTGGGGTCTCTGAGATCCACCCACCTGGAGAAATGCTGGATTTGAGGGGAGGCAGAGAGGCATCATGAACACAGAGAAACTTCCCACCCAGGGGAGCTCACCAAACCCGGGGCAGCCTCAGGGATGAGCATTTTCAGACATGTTCAGGAAGGCATGGCTAGGATGTTGGATCAGGGGATGGGGCCAGCCCTCCCACTGGTCCTCAGACCTTTAGAGGAGGCCAGGAGGAGAAAAAGAGCCACTGACACCTTAACAGAGTAAGCAAGTACTCTTGGGAGAGCCCCTCCACACCTACGAAGTCATTCAAAGCCTGGGATCCGGAGGTGCCTCTCCCAGAGCCTTCCTCAGTTCAGTCACCTCACTAGGCCCACCCCACTCCTCTGCACCTGTCCCTTTTGCACTAACAGACGACAGAGACCCCCACTCCGCCCCTGTACGACTGCAGAGGCCTCTGTGGTTGCTGCCCAGGCCTTTCATGGGAGTGTGGTGCCTTCGCCAGGACTAGCCCTCTCTCCGCCCCACAGGGCAGGGACCCTTCACTTTCTGGTCCCACAAGGAGCTGTGCCCTGGGTTCTGCCTACAGCCTATACTCAACTGGCTCTTACCAGCCGCCTACCTGAAAGTGGGGCATTCAATCTGGAACCTGAGGTTGGCAGGGCCCAATCTGCTGGGCCTGGACCCAGAGACTCCCTTGGCAGTAGAAGAAGATGGCACCAGGTCTCACTTAACTCTTTCTCTGGCCCTGCCTGAGCTCTGGAGCCCCATGGTCCAGTGCTCCCAGCCCTGGCCCCAAGTTAAACAAGAGGACAAAACCCAGCTTGTGACTTCTTCCCCAAGCTGGCTGACACCTGTTTTCCCTAAGGGAGGAACCCAGGCTGGCTTTGGCCATCTCACCCCCTCCTAGAGAGCAATGGGTATGCCACACTGGGCACTCCTTGAGGTTAGGCCCTCAGCCCTCTTTCTTCTGAATTCCTCTCTTCTTCTAGCCCTCACTTCCCCTACCTAGGCCAGGCCCTTCACTCTGGGAAGAATATCCCAGGAATCATCCATCACCAAGTTCTAGGAGCTGATCTCAGCAACTACGCGGCTGGAAGGAACCTGGAAAATCCACTGTGCCCATGATGGGAATGACCATTAATGCCTGGAGGGCAGGGATGCTGTACGCATCCCTGCAGCCCCAGCCCCAGCGCAACCCAGACACACAGCTCTCAACAGAGGCTTCCGGAACTGCGCGTGAGTCCTAGCTTGCTGTCTCCCTGGCTGCCCTGGAGGCTGGCCCAGAGCAGGCACATAGTAGGCATCTGTGAAGGAAGCAACAGGTTCCTGCCGGATCCTAGGTCCTGGGCTGGGCACTCTGACTACTTTATGTGGGGCAACAACCCTGCAAGGTAGATACCATCATCCTGTTGAATGGATGAGAAAATGGAGGCTCAGACAATGTAAGTGGCTTCCCTGAGGCCACTTGGCAAGTATCAGGCCAGACTTCAAGCTTAATCCTTCCAGTATATGAAGCCTGTGGTCTTTCCGTTTTCATGTCAGTCACTCAATCCATGCATTTGGGGATATCAAAGCCAAATAAGAAGTAGCTCCAGCTCTTGGGTAGTTCATACTGAAAGAGGCAGACAGTTCTGTTCACAGCTACCTGGGACAAGAAACAGACGTGGCCAGGCCTGCCCCAAAAGCTGAAACCTACTGTGTAGGCTGTAGGCAGAGGAAGAAGGCCACTCTTCCTCTGGAGTTTGAGAAAGGCATCTGAGAAGAGGTGGCAGTGGATTCGGCCACAGACAGGACATGAGGAGGCTAAGGATGAGAATGGATTTTAAGCCGGTGGGAAGATGGGTCTGCATCAGGGGCTTCCCAGTGCCCTTAAATGTCATGATGGCCTGTCAGGCAGCCATTTGCACAGCCTGGTGGAGCAGGCAGGGGTGCAGGGAGGACTGGAGGCTGGGAATCTGCCCAGGACCTGTTAGGTTTCTCAGCAGGAGCTGCAGGCCTGAAGCAGGTGGGAGCATTGGGAGCTGGGAGCCGAGTTTGTGTGCCCTGCCTCCATGAGTGTGTCTGGGAGATTCAGGCATCCTCCTGGCCTCCATCAGCGGGAGCTGGGGGAGAGGGAGACCAGTGAGCTCTGACAGACACACCCACCACATCGTTGCACACTTATTTTTCCCACACACTTGACTGGCGTGACCCACAGGGTCACAGGGAATGGCCTTCACTGGGCTGGCAAGTCGAGGGCAATGACAGCCCTCAGTTCCTTGGGCGGCCCCTCCTTCAGGGAGCTGGCCTGGGGCAAAGAGGGCCTTCTGCTCTGTCCCAGGCCAGCCTGCCACAGTGGGGGTGGGAAGGGCCGCCTGGTCCTGTCTGCTTCTCGCTTTTTCTGCCTTCAAGGTCAGCACAGTTCAGGGAGGAGACACTCACAGACTGTCCGAGCACAGGCGCTGTCTAGGGGGTGGTGGGAGGGGAGTGTGGGGCAGGAGAGGAGCCTCTAGCACAGCCATGAACTCACTGCAGAGCCTTCCCAGGCCTCAATTTCCGTTCTGAGAATGGAGGCCTTGGAGCAACTTGAAAGCTTCGACTTTCCTCTAGTTCTTGAACATGCCGTCTTCCTCTTCCCAAGATGTTTCCAGACGGGAGTGGACAGTTAGTTTACTTCAAGTTTTGCTAGTTTTCTATTCCTACACTGTGATTTGAACAGTCCTGCTGTGTTTATGATGTTAGACCCAAACCTGACTAAGAAAATCAGTAGATCCCCTCAAAGTCCAGGAAACTCACGATGATTAAGCTTCCACTCCACGTCAGGCCCCACACCAACTGAAATGGTTTATGTAGATTATCTCATTTCATCTTGACATCAACTCTGGGAAGTGGCTGTTATCATCTCCATTTCCCCTAGTTTGGCGTAATTTCTTAAAGTCCTGCAGTGGTTTCCCAGGACCTTCAGGATAAAATCCAAACTCCTCCCAGCCCACTTTTCTAGCACCACACCACTCCTAACTGGGCTAGTCGCCTCATGGATGGACTGCTTCTCCCACACACAGTCTCAGGGTCTACGATACATACCCCTTTCTCATCCATTCAACTTGTATCTTTCCAAGGCCTGACAAGTCCTTCTTCTCCCCAAGGAAGAGCAGGCAGTGGTGGGGGGCAGGTGAGGCCCTAGGGCACCACACTTAAGGAGGCACTCACTGTCAGGTGCCAGGCCTACACTTGCACGCCCCTGAGAGTGAGCACCTCTTTAAATTTTACACTGAGTGCCTCACTTGCCTCACCCTTGTCCTGGCCCTGCCCCAGAGACTCAATGCCCAACCCAAAGGACCTCTCCCTCCTCCAAAGTCCACAGCCCTTCCTAGTGGGTCCTGTCACTGGACTGTGTCACGGGGACTGATCTTGATGCCTCGTGTGAATGTCCATCGCTACAGGGCAGACACCACTTGTCCCCTGTCCCCATCCTAAAATCAACAGGGCTTGCTCCAGCTTCCAGACTGGCTCCCCATCTGCCCTCCCTCCTTCATCCTCCACCCCATCAACCTAGAATTCCAATTCATCTTTTAGAATCTATATGAAAATTATGGTTTAGCATTATAGCCATTAAAAATTATGTTTCCACATGGGTGAATTCTTCTATACCCTGGCTGACCTGGCTGCAAGAAGAAAAGATTAGATAATTTGACTATACAAAAAAATTTATATGACAATTCCCATAAGTAAAGTCACAAGCAAATAATAAACTGGGAGAAAATATTTGTCACATATATCATACACAAAGGGCTAATGTCACTAGTATATAAAAGATTCTTAAAAATGGAGGGGCAAAGAACCAAAAATCCAATAGCAAATGGACAAAAGATATAAACAGATAATTCACAAAAGGCAATAGTAAAAATGATCATTAAACATGAAAAAAATTTCAACTTCACTTAAAATAGGTAAAAACTAAAATTACAATGAGATACCATTTCTTACCAGTGAGATTGGCAAGAATTCCAAAACTTGACAATAGCATCTGTTGGCAAGGTCGTGGGAAAACAGGAATGCAAACTGACACAACCCCATGGAGGGGAATCTGGCAACACCTAACAAAACTACATCCTCTTCAACTTGATAATCCCATTTTTAGAATCCCAAGCATATGAAACACACATGCACAAGCAAATTAGCATTATTTGTAGTTGCAAAATATGAGAAGCCACCTAAGTGGTCATCCGTAAGAGAGCAAGTGAATAAACCATGATATATACACACAATGGAGTATTATGCAGCTGTAAAAAAGAGTGAGGAAGACCTCTATGGACTGATATGAAGTGATTGCAAGGAAATATTATTGAATGAATAAAGTAAAATGTAAATACATCTAAATCTATATCTGTCTACCTATCTATCTATATATATGCTACTTTTTCTGTAAGAAAGGGGAAATAAGACAACATATAATTTTGCTTCTCTTTATACAAATAAATAGATGCATAAGAAGAAAACAATTAAATTGATTACCTACAAGGAAGCAATGGGTTTCAAAGCAGAGTGACATATCTAACTATACCTTTCTGTATAGTTTGACTTCTGAAAGCATGTTAATGTCCTACATATTTTTAAAAATTAAATTAATAAGAATGAGAAGGAAAAAAACCCCTCAAACTGAAAAAAAAGAAACCTAACTGTAGTTCAAATAAAGACTATAACCACCCTGAAGGATAGAAAAAATCAGGAAGGAAAGACTAATCCTAGTAATTTATGAACATGGCATGGTGAGGTGGGGATGAAGGGAAGGAGGTTTGTTAGTTGTAGTGATTTGGGTGAAACAATTCTGAGAGTATTTTAGATGTGATATAGGATGAGTAAATGAGTGAATTTTGTTGACAGTTTGGGGAGCCCAGGTTTCACTGCTGAAGAAGGACATGCAATTATGAGAGGGAGAAGGCAGGAAACAACCCAGTAGAGATGGATTGGAATTAGAGGTATTGGTGTGGATTCACGATTTCTAAAATACAAATATGTAAGTGTATGTGCATGTGTATGGGTGAATAATACGTGGATGTATAGGTATATGGATGCATGTATTTCCTAGTTTTGTCCCCTGAAAGGGCCAAGGTGCAAAGATACACAGCAATGAGCAAACCCAGATCTGGGTGTCTAATACCATTCCTCGATAAAAGGAACCAGAGCCCCCCAGAGAAATGACTGATTCCAGGGCTGGTGCAGGATAGGTGCAAGATAAGCCTGGAAATCTCCTCTATACCAGAAAGTAAGAACATACTCAAAATAGGGATAGTGGTGTATCAAAATATCATAGGTGAGAAATTCTAAACCCCTGGAAAAACCAGAGTTCATCATTCTATGCAGATAATACATAAATACATTCTATTGCTTACAGTAGAATGCCAAGGGTCCATTGGCAAGAATGGAGGCAGTGCTGGAGTTGCAAATGCATCATTGTGCAATCTCGTGTTAATGATTGGATGAGCCAAGAATCATCAATGGGTGCTACATCTAGGGAGAGACCAATGAGGAGCAGGGTACTGCATGGTTTTAAAATGTCTACCCATAGACCACTTGCTAGTTCCAAGGCAGAAAAAAAAATCATCCTATAATGGAGAAATCAGACACTGCCTGGACTGAAAGATCAAAATTAACATCACCAATGAGGGCCTCCTGATGATGACCTGAGAAGAACCAAGAGGGCTTATGCAGGGTTCTGGCCAAGAATACAAAACCTAGATCTAATCATGAGGAAACATCAGACAAATTCAACATGAGGGAATATACTGTATTACAAGTAAGTGGGGGCATTGTATTCTTCAAAGATGTCCATGTCATAAAAAACAAAGAAAGGCTGTGAAAAGGTTCCAGATTAAAGGAGATAAAGAGACACAACTAAATGCCATATCCGACCCTAGATGAGATCTACTGGAGGGAGAAATGCTGGGGAGAACATTATGAAGTTAACTGACAAAATAGGGATACAAAGGATAGATTAAAGTGTTGTATAAATGTTAAATGTATTGATCAACCATGCTATGATTATGTCAGAGAATATGCCTATCCTTGGGAAGCACATGCTGAAGTATGACTTACCCTCAGATGGTTCAGGAAGAACACGTGTGTGTGTGTGTGTGTGTGTGTGTGTGTGTGTGTGTGTAAGAGAGAACACAAATGATTAAGCAAGTGCTGTAAAATGCGAACAGCAGGTAAATCTGAGATATGAGAATATAAGGATATTCTTTGGATTATTTTTATGTTTGCAGTTTCTCTGTAATTTAAAAATTTTCCCAAATAAAAAATGTAAATGTATGTTCCAATATTTGAAAGATGTTCTCTTATTTGTAGGAGTGGACTCTCCTCAGCCAGGGGACTGCCAGCAGGCAGCCAGGCCAGGGAGGAGTTCCTAATCAAACCCATCTGGGTTCAGTGTGTGGCCTTGGAGAAGTGACTTGACCTCTCGCGTCTCTGCACCCTCCTCTGGGGCCATGCCCACCTCATGCTCTTGGAACAATTAAAAGAGATGATGCCTGCAAATACTTGGCCCAGGCCCCCCATAGTGTGGGCTGGACATCTATGGGAGCTATGACTTCACTGGCGGTGTTATCATCAGCATAAACCCCTTTAGGACACAGAGCTGAGAGCTGTCTACGTTTCCAAGAGCCACTTCTGGTCTGGAGCAGGACCGTGAGCCAAGAACAAGCAGCACTTGCTAGAGGGTGGCTTCCACCAGTAAAGTGGCCCCCTCACCCTCCTGTTTCACCCTCAGGCCTCAGCTTCTAGAACTCAGGTGTCCTCATCTGCAAAAGCCTTTCCTTTTGGCTGGCACTTCTTCAAGGCCCCCTCCTGGTGACTCTTGTGGCACCTTGCTAGAACTATTCTAGTCCCCTCCTTCAGCTCCTCCTCTCTGGGTAAGGGACCCGAGGTGGCACTTCAGTGTGGATTCATTTATGGCCCCATTTTTCCTCTTCCAGGGAAACCTTTTGTGACAGTGCCATCATTCTTGTGTTCCTGGCAAAAGGAACTATAATCCCTGGTCAACAGGAAGGTGTGTGCATGTGTGTGTATACACGTGTGTGTGTTTGTATGTGTGTCTGTGAGCTGTGGACTTTCTTGGAGGCCATGACATCAGCCCTTAGGCCAGGCCTGGCGTGTTGAGAACTTGGGTCCACCTTGGGGCCAAGGCCTGTGCTTGCCCCTCCCACCCCACTCCGCTCTTCTTTTGCCCCGGGAGGCCGACCCCTGCAGACACAGCAGTGGGCTCCCTTGCCTCTGGCCTTGTGTCAGCTCAGCCTGTAGGGCCCTAAGTGGAGAATGGAGGAAGGGAGTTTGGGGTTTGGGGTTGGGGTGTTTAATGCCTTGTATCCCTTTCTTCAGGGAGGCCTCAGACTGGCTGTATCCTTGGACCAGAGGTCACAGCCCCGGTAAGGTGGCCCCTCCACCCCACCCTCACTGTCTCTGCTTCCAGCAGCCCCTCCCTCTCCTTGCCCCTTTAGTGTCCCCGGGTGTAACAGCTCCCTGGTGTTCACAGCCCTGGGGTACTGCACTGGGTCTTGAGAGTTCCCTGTACCTGGCACTGGCCTTTGAACTCAACTCTCCAAATTGTCTACAAACTGGAGTTTGCCACCTGTTTCCTGCCAGGCTCCTGACTCATGCGGACCCCTGTGGAGGGAGGCAGTGCCCTCTCCCTTAAATGTATTTGGTACTTGTCTGCCCGGGAGGCCCCACATTGCCATGCTCAGGGAGGGCATCTCAGGGAGGGCATCTGCCGCAAAGCCATTCACACTGCAGAACAAAAGCAAGGGCTGCCACGTCGGGCCTCTTCTGCCTGCTGCTTCTTGTTCCAACTTCATTTCATCCTTTCATAAGTTACTGTTCTGTGAGAAGCATTACAAGAAGGAAATTAAAAGAGAGAAAAGTTGGTGGAGGAATACCTTTCTTTCTTTTTTTTGGTTTAAACCTTTTGTTATGATCTCTTTAGGAGCCTGATCCAACTAGAGGGACATGTGGCAGAATATGTTCTTCAAAATTAGTTCTGAGAGACACTTGGGGCTCTTTATTATTCATTCTATTAAAATCAAAATATTAGCTGATGCCTGTCGCATCGTCAGAGCGGGTCTGGCAACTTCTCTGATGCATTGTCTACTTGAAAGTAAAGACGAAGGCCTTTCATGTGGAAGCCTCTATCAGGTCCATTCTGTTCTCCTGCTTGCAATGACAGAAAAACCCTGGCCTGCTCTGTGTCTGAGACGCTGACAGATCCAGGGCAAAGCAGTGGAGCCCATCATGTGTGCCATTGTGCCAGGGCCCTCTGGGCAAGGCTGCCTCTTCCGGGGCCCTACCTTTCCCCCACCAAGGGTGGCCATTGAGCAGCAGGAAGACCCCTCCTTGCCCTACGAGTGTGGCTTCTCATACCCATTGATTTTGAAGTGGGTGGAGGGAACAATGCCAGGGACCACTAGGCTTAAAGATCAAACTGCCTTGCCATTTCCTTGGATGCCCTCTGCTGCCTTTACCTCTGGAATAAATACCACAATGCAGATAATTCCATTTCTCCAGCAGGAACAAACCAATCTGGCTGTGGTGCTCTGCTCTAGAGCCACCCAGAGGTTGTCCTGGTGATGTCTTCAATTGGGGCCCTAGGTAAATAGAGAAGTTCTTAGCTTAACAGAGGCTTGTCTTTTCTGAGGACAGTGGGTGGAACCAGAGTCCCCAACCAATAAGGGATCCTGAATGGCTGAGCAAGGCTTGTGCCTGGTGGCTGAATTACACAGCAGATGAATGCAAGTCACTTGGGGGCCTTCCAGCCAGCTGTGGAGAAAGACTCTCCTACGCTGGATGTGGGGAATGTGGGTGCTGCAGGTGGTCAAGGAGGCAGAGATTCCTGGGGGCTGGGTGGGCTTCCCAGGGCTGGTGGGATTGGACAGGTAGTTAAGCACCGGGAAGGAGAGAGAAAAGGGAAGAGCCAGGAGGAATGTGAGTGACAAGCTTGGAAGCCAGGGTGGGAGACCATCTCGGGAGGGACAGGAAAGGAGCATCTGTTGGGGGAGTGGTCAGAAGTCAGGCTGGAATGCCCTCAACTGCAAGGAAGATATTTCTCTCTCCTTCCTTCCTTCCCTCCTGCCTGCCTGCCTGCCTGCCTGCCTGCCTGCCTGCCTGCCTGCAAGGAAGATATTCCTCCCTCCCTCCCGTCCTTCCCTTCCTTGGGGGAGTGGTCAGAAGTCAGGCTGGAATGCCCTTGACTGCAAGGAAGATATTTCTCCTTCCTTTCCTTTCCTTTCTCCTTCCTTCCTTCCTTCCTTCCTTCCTTCCTTCCTTCCCTGCAAGGAAGATATTCCTCCCTCCCTCCCTTCCTTCCTTCCCTGCAAGGAAGATATTTCTCCTTCCTTCCTTCCTTGCAAGGAAGATATTTCTCCTTCCTTCCTTCCTTTCTTCCTTCTTTCCTTCCTTCCTTCCCTCCCTCCCTCCCTGCAAGGAAGATATTCCTCCCTCCCTCCCTTCCTTCCTTCCCTGCAAGGAAGATATTCCTTCCTTCCTTCCTTCCTTCCTTCCTTCCTTCCTTCCTTCCTTCCTTCCTTCCTCCCTCCCTCCCTCCCTCCCTCCCTCCCTCCTCCCTTCCCTTCTCCTTCCTTCCTTCCCTGCAAGGAAGATATTTCTCCTTCCTTCCTTCCTTCCTTCCTTCCTTCCTTCCTTCCTTCCTTCCTTCCTTCCCTCCCTCCTTCCTTCCTCCCCTCCTTCCTTCCTCCCTCCCTCCCTCCTTCCTTCCTTCCATTTCCTTGAGCAATCCTAAATTCAATATTAATCTCCCTAGACCTATCTTGTTGATAAATGTTGATTTCCCCAGCACACCTGTTCATATTTCAGATGGAAATATATTATAAAATCACGCCATTCGCTGGTGATTACCATGGTAATCAGGCACGCTCAATGACAGGCCAGCACTCCTCTTGAAGACAAGGGTCTGGAGATAGAAGCTTTCACGTCACTTATGCCATGCCTGGGGAGAGAGGGAAATGAAGCAGGCATGGGTGGTGTTTGGGAGGGATGGTTTCCTTCTCTGGGGAAGTCTTGGCAGACAGCACAGCCCCAAGGGCCCAGGAGGGCTCTGCAGGGTGATGGGGGGTGGGCCAGACGAAGGCAAGTAAGTGGGAGGGCAAGGCCTGCATACCTTGGTGTTCTACAGAGTATATACAGCTAGCAACACTTTTACAGGATCCATGGCAAGAGATTTGAGCTACCAGGATCAGGTATCTTAGTCAGAATATCATTCAACCTCCCACCAGGTATAGGAACAATCTCTACAGCCTCCTAGAACATCACAAAGATATAATTATTATTACTGCTTCTCTCTATAATAGGATTATGGTTTAGGGTCTGATGAAAGCCCAGGTTGTTTGGATGGTATTATTTAGTCCTGATGCAGTTCATTTTAAGTTTTCTAACCAGATTGCTTGGCTTCAGATTCCAATTCTAGCACTTACTGGCTGTGTGACCTTGGACAAGTTACTTAACCTCTCTGTTACTTTTCACTTGTAAAAAGCAGATAGTACAAGTTTCTAACACATAGGACTGTTGTGAGGATTGTTAATTAATAAACGTAAAATGGTTGAAATAGTGCCTGTTACAGAGTAGTTGCTTCGAAAGGTAAGTCACTGAGATCCTTGAGTCACCCCTTTATTTTCATAGAAGAGGGAACTGAGGCCAAGCCATGGGGCAAGCAGGTAACGAGGACTGGACTGGACTGCACTCTGAGCTAATGCTGTTTATATGACACTCTATCCCCTTGCTCTCTAAGGCTAAGGAAAATTTCCATGGAGGAGTGCTGTGAGCTGAGCAGTGCATAAGAAACGAGCGTGGGAATCAGCATTTTACCATGTGGCAGACCTGCCTGGGCTGTAGCAGAGCCTCCCCACTCAGTGGACGAGGGACAGGAAGGATCAAAGGTACAGCCAGTATCCTGGGCTTTGCACAAACATTGCCTCACCTCCTTCTCCTGATACCCCCATGTTATCCTTTCTGAACAAAGAGGTGACTGAGGCCCCAAGAGCCCAAAGCTGCATGACAATGATGGCAAATCAGGACTGGAACCCAGACCCCCTGCCTCCCCACCCACAGCTCTTTCAGCTCCCTTCCCAAATATATCGGCTTGTTGGCCTCTAGCTGTCCTGTTTGCTACCCAAAACTAGGACCTGGTCCACCTTCTCAAGCCCAGTCACCCCCTTACTCCCACTGAAGCCCTGGAATCTTAGGCCTAGTAGGGGTTGCAGGTTCCAAAGTACTCACATCCTTAAAGGACATAAACATCTGTAGGCTTCAGCCACCCCCACAATTGCCTATGCACGTTAGATGTGCCTAATAAAAACAACCACTACAGTAGCTGCATTTATTGCTTACTCTGTTTTAGGGTCTATGCTACCTTCTCCTTTTAATATGATGATATTTGCCATTAATTGAATTATTTTACATTGCACCAGACATGGTATAATCCAAACCAGGCCAGGAGCTGCAGGCTCTGTATTACAGAACCCACCCCACCAGAGGCAGCTGACAGGCCATTATTCTGTGTCCTGCAAACTCTGTGCAGTGATAAGGAAACTCCACCAATTTGATGCTTTATCTGGTTGCAGGTTGAGGAAAGATATTATTTCAATCAAGATAATGATTCTATTTCTTGAACGGAAATGAGATTTTTTTTTTTCATTGCCTCATGGGGGTGCCACCAAAATCTGTCTTGGGCTGGAACAGGTCATGAACAAGTTAGAGGATTTTCTTGTAACCTGAGAGAGAGTGTAAACATGAAGGAGAACTGAAAGAAGGGAGCTTGCTTGCAAGAGAAAAACGTATCTGCCAGGCCTACACGATTACAAAATAAGCTCAATTTGGAAAATGTATACAAGCATTGAACAGAGCCTTCAAGACCAAACTTCAGAAGATAAGTGCCCAGTGTGAGCCCCACAGCCTGGAATTCAAGTGAGGTAAATGGCCTTTAAAGGCCATGATGATACCAAAGATGCACAGAGGAGACTCAGCTATGACAGGACCTTAGACATCTTCTAAGCCTGCTGTCAGGCAGTGTGGATCAGCTGTGTAACTGTGCTGACAGATGACCTAGCTCCTGTTTCAGCCCCTTCTACCAGAGGGGGCTTACCACCAAAAGAACCCATTCCATCTTGGACCAGATCCTATGTTGAGAAAGTACCTCCAAATTATAGTCAAGTCACTTCATAAAAGGAAACCACAGTGAAAATTCACATGGTGCTCGACAATGCAGGAAATCGAAATGCACTTTGGAAACAGAATACATGACATGCAAATGGCATCAGATGATAAATGCAGAGAGACCTCAATAATTCGCACTAAATAGTGAAGTTAGTGAAATTTTAAATTATTTTAAATATTTGGGGATTCCAGGGGCTGTCACGCAGTATCTCAAATAATTTGCTTTAAATAATAATTTAAATTGTATGTATAATTTGCTTTAAATAATAATTATTATTTGCAATTAGAAATAAAAATAATTTATTATTTGCAATTAGAAGTAAAAGTAATAGGCCGGGCGCGGTGGCTCACGCTTGTAATCCCAGCACTTTGGGAGGCCGAGACAGGCGGATCATGAGGTCAGGAGATCGAGACCATCCTGGCTAACACGGTGAAACCCTGTCTCTATTAAAAATACAAAAAATGAGCCGGGCGTGGTGGCGGGCGCCTATAGTCCCAGCTACTCGGGAGGCTGAGGCAGGAGAATGGCGGGAACCCGGGAGGCGGAGCTTGCAGTGAGCCAAGATTGAGCCACTGCACTCCAGCCTGGGCGACAGAGCAAGACTCCGTCTCAAAAACAAAAACAAAAACAAAAATTTAGAAGTAAAAGTAATTTACAATTCCTGTATCAATTGTTTATATAGTAACTCTAAAGAGTTTGAAAACGTTTGTAAAGTTCTTATGCATTTTAAACATTCCACTGAGAGCTGAATCAGGCTATTAATTGCTCCCTCTCCAAAGAAAAGGCCTATTTCAGTTCAGTTCCTTCTGGAATAACCCCTAGTGCTGACTCTAAAGACCCAAGAAGGTGGCACCTTTCTATACTGCATCAGATTCACCACAATTTTGGAATCTAAACCACAGTGTCGTTGGGTGCAGACTATCATTGGAAAGTAACACAAAACTCTGGCAATATTGGTTGTCTCTAGGATAGGAGCCTGCTTGAGGCCAGAGGTAGAGAGGAGACTTTTTACACTATACCTTCTGGTACTTTTGAATTTAGAGCCATGAGACGATAGTGTCTATTAAGAATAAAATTCCAGTTAAAAAAGCACACGCTATTTTCAGTTAAAAAAACAGACTTCGGTATTGATTTCTATTTTAATACTTATACTCCCAAAATACAACCTTACTGCAATGAAAATTACTGCCAGGTCAGTGAAAATGACATGTGGCTGTCTCGACAATAGTGGTGCTCGCAGGCATGAGAATAAAAGCAACTGATGCTCTGTCCAGGTCTCTGTACGTGCTGGGGGTGCCCAGTCCCCAGCTGCTGAGTGTGGCACACAGCTTTCACTCATGACATTCTTGGATCATTACTCTTGGTTAAGGTGATGCTTTGGAGGCTGCACCACCAGCTATACTCTGGGGGCAGCTGCTGACAAACAAGGGGACACACAAGCCCTGCCCCCTGCCTCCAAGTCAGACATCACTGTAGTGCAGTTGACGTGGACCAGACCCAGGGAGACCTGCCCTGAGACCACATTCTCACTCAGCTCTTGCTTCTTTATCCAGCTTCCCTCTCTCCTTGACAAGGGTTTCCTAAGAGCTCTCCCTGGATGCATCACATCCCACTGAAACCTGACTCAGGCTCTGCTTCTAGGAAGCCCAACCTAAGTCAGTCACCAGTGGCTCAAAATGAAGCCCTCCAGCATCTTTTCAGAGGGTGGTCCCAGGAGTTGGAAGCGCACATGAGCCTTCCTCCTTGAAGGCAGCACCATAACCACCTTCCTGCCTCGCCGAAGACCACCAGTCTGACATTATACAGCCCACGAAAGCCAGCAACAGCAAAACACGAACATCCAGAACAGAGAGAGTTCCGACAACCGGACCCCATGGGGCAGCACAACAATTACTCTTCTTCCCCAGGATGAATAAGCAGGAGGCAAGGGCTGAGCCAAAAGGGCCTGTTGCATAATCAGAGCGATGTCCAGTTATGTGCAGTGGAAAGTCAGTGTGGACGTCTTAGGCAGCTCTACCACTTACTAGCAGAGCAAACTAGAGCAAATATTGAACGATTCTGAGCCTCAGTTTCTTCATCTGCAAAACGGGAATACTGGACAGAGCCTTTGTAAAACACCTATGAGGCAGTACCATCAAGTGTGCTGTGAACTGGTCATGCAATGTGAATACTGGCTGTTGTTATGGAGATTTAGAACTAGCTACCTTCTCCTGCTTGCTTGGGACAAATATTAATTAATCATCATTAAATAAATAAATCCCAGCACAGTACCTAGAGCTTTCTGTGTGAGAAGCAGTTCTGGGGAAAAGCAAGCGGACAATTGGGAGTGCTCTATTGGTGACTGTCCACCAGGAGCTCAGGATGTGGTCCCATTAGTGGCCTCACAGGGCTCTGGTGGCCCTTGGCTGCAGCTGTCTGGAGAAGTTTCTCTCTCTCTCTCTGTGTGTGTGTGTGTGTGTCTTATTCTCTCTCTCTCTCTCTCTCTCTCTCTCTCTCTCTCTCTCTCTGAGACAAAGGGAATATCTCCAATGTAGATTTCCTGTAATCCACTCAGTGTATAGACTGATCTCCAGTACAACCTCAAGTTTGTGAAAAATTTATGCAGTCATTTTCATGTCATAGAGTGGCCGAGAAACTGGCAGAAACTAAATTTTATTCACATAGGTGAAGAATCCTTTATTCCATCCTGATTCTTTGCATCTAGATCATTCCTAAAGCCATGCCAAGCCCTCCAGCACCCGGCCCTGTCCAGCCTCACCAGCATCTTCTCCCCTCTCACCCTCAGACCCATGCCTACGCCATCCTCCACGTAGGCATCCACCCATTCCTTCTATGGCCTCCCTCCTCCATCAGTCCAGTTCAAGCCTCTCCTTCTCCAGGAAGTCTTCCCTAATCATTTCCCATCCCCAGCATTTCTGCCCGGGCCATGCCAGCCAGAGCTGGCGCACACACCTGGCCATAAAGTTCTTTGTCTCATGTGCAGGTGTCTTCTCTTCCCACACTGGACTGAAAGCTCCTCCAAAACAGAGCCAATGCCTGCTGCTTCTCGTGGATTTCCCAGAGCCTCCAGGTGCTGCCTGGCACCTGGTGATTAATGACATTCTCAGATTGATTAATGGATTGGTTCCTGTGACTGCACTTAGTTTAACATACTGTTAAATGGCCTCTATGAGAATTTACTGTTCTGAATAGGGGGTCAACCTAGCAGCAAACTTAGAATTGTACAAACTGTTTGTGGCCCCAAGTAAAAAATAAAAGCACATTTCTCTTTTTTCTAGAGTCCTGCTCTCCCGCACAGCAATCAAGTCAAGGGAGTGACTCTTTCACGAGCCAGTGGGAACATTCTCCACTTAGAGGGCAGAGCCAGGGTTCAAACCACCCTCCTTCAACTCAATGCCTTACATTCCTGGGTTCAGCCCCACCCTGAGGGAGGAACCTTCCAGAAGAAGAACCAAAAGCCGATCCCATCCAGGTCATGCTCTTTTCCTCTAACAGGGAAATCCAACTACTTCCCAGGAACATTGTTAAGCCACAGAACTAAAAAAAGCAAAATTCATACTCACAAGCACCGACGCCTTAGTTTTAAATTTCAGGACACCAGTTTTTCTGCAAATCTGCTCATTTCCTGCAAAGAGAAGAAAGGGACGGAGAATCATATTAGCATCTGCTCTGGGTATCCTCAGCAGTTTCCTGGCCGACCTCAGGCTTCTGCACCTTCTCTGTGTTCTCACTCCCAGCAGCACTCTCCCCTCCCCAGGCACACCGCATGCTAGTTGGGTGGGCGCCCCTCGCTCCTCGCAGGATCCCACCCCTCCAGGCCCGTGGGCTCGGCCCACGCCGCCTCCCTCTCCCTCCCCGGCGCTGTGCCAGTCTCAGATTGACCACTGCCTCCAATTCCCTGAAGGCGCCCCGGCTTCTTCCCACTCCGGAGTGAGGCCTCCACTTCTGTAGCATGGGGTTGCCTAGCAACCCTGCGCGTGCAGCTCGGAAGGCCTTCCTAAATTGGACCTCACAGCACAGGGCATCTCCTTGTACAGCTGCCTGCATCTTAACAATCTGGCTCTGAATAATAACACAATGGTAATTGCATTCATGGACCCCAAACTACATTTAAATAATGTTCAAGAGCTGACACAAACCAACAAAGGCCAGAAAATGCATCGTGGAGGTTGACTGTGAGGCCAGGCAGGAACGTTCGGGGCGGGAGGGAGTTGACACCAAAGACTTGAGTTAATGACAACGCTAACCTGAACTGTGAATTCTCCTGCATTTCGCTTGAGTGTGTCACCACTGTAATGTGTTGTAATGTGAGTCTGGGCAATTAACGCCCAGAGGCAGTGATGCTTCAAGACAGGATGCCCTTTAGTTCTGCTGATGCATACGTGGATTTTTGGAGGGAGTCGGGAAGTGGGGAGCTCCTTGGACAGCAGGGGAGACTGTTCATGAGTGATTTTACTTGGCTTTTACAATCGTGGCTAAATCCATTTTCAAAGGTGGGGGAAAGAACTTACCAAGCAAGGGCACAAAGCATTTGCTACCTCAGCCAGGGACAAATTCGACATGACTGATGCACTTCAGGATAAGAAGTGAAGGCAAAGAGGCCTTGACACTGGCCAAACGCAGACTGAGCAGCCTAGCTCGGAATGGGGAAAGGGGTGGGTGCGAGAGGCCAGCTTCGATCTGTGTCCCTGGCAGAGGATACTGTGCAGCTCTGCTCAAGAGAGGAGGGTCTTAGCACACAAGCAATGGCAAGCTGGCAATCTGCTCCTTGTGGAGCCTTAGCAGCAAGGGCTGGCAGATCAGCCCTGATCATTTGAAAGCTAGAAGCATTTTGTTTTTAAGAAGCTCAATCCTCCTGCAAGGGTCTGGGGCAGATATCTGTACATCCACGTCCATCAGCATTGTTCACAATAGCCAAAAGACGGAGGCAAGCCAAACGTCTATAGGAAGAAGAATGGATAAACAAATGTGGTATATACATGCAGAAGAATTTTATTTAGCCTTAAAGTGGAAGGAAATTCTGATACAGGCTACAGCATGGATGAACCTCCAGCCCATTATGCTAAGTGAAACAAGTCAGTCACAAAAACACAAATACTGTATGATTCCACAGGAAGTAGAAGGCTAGGCGTGGTGGCTCATGCTTGTAATCCCAGCACTTTGGGAGGCCGAGGCAGGCAGATCATGAGGTCAGGAGATCGAGACCATCCTGGCTAACACGGTGAAACCCTGTCTCTACTAAAAATAAACACACACAAAAATTTAGCAGGGCATGGTGGCGGGCGCCTGTAGTCCCAGCTACTCGGTGGAGCTTGCAGTGAGTCGAGATGGTGCCACTGCACTCCAACCTGGGCAACAGGGCAAGACTCCACCTCAAAAAAAAAAAAGACAGGAAGTAGAATGGTGGTTGCCAGGGCTGGGCAGGGAAAGGAGAATGAGGAGTTATTGTTTAATGAGGATAGAGCTTCGTTTGAAAAGATGAAAAAGTTCTAGGATGGATGGTGGTGATTGCACAACGGTGTGAATGTTCTCAATGAATCACACACTTAACAAATGGTTAAAATAAAAATCACCCTGCAACAATAGCACAGCATACACCTCCACACTGTTTCTCTGCAAGACTTCAGTCCATCTTCATTTTGGAAGTCAGAGTGGCCTGTGTCATTCACAAGCTTGGACAGGGAGACTCACTAGGACCAAAGGACACAGTGGACAGTGTGACTGGCCAGGGAGCCTGTATTAGTCTATTCTCACACTGATAATAAAGACATGCCCGAGAGTGGGTAATTTATAAAGGAGAGAGGTTTAATTGACTCACAGTTCTGCATGGCTGGGGAGGCCTCAGGAAACTTACAATCATGGTGGAGGGGGAAGCAAACACATCCTTCTTCACATAGTGGCAGCAAGGAGAAGTACAGAGTGAAGAGGAGGAAAAGCCCCTTTATAAAACCATCGGATCTCATGAGAACTCACTCGCTACCACAAGAGAGGTATAGGGGAATCTGGCCCCATGATTCAATTATCTCCCACTGGGTCCCTCCCACAGAATTTGGGAATTACGGGAGTTACAATTCAAGATGAGATTTGGGTGGGGACACAGTCAAACACTATCAGAGCCCATGGCTCGTAAGCATGGTGTTTGTGCAATGTGGCCTCAGACAGAGAGAGCGGTCTGAGAATTGAGAGACAGGATTCTCCTGTTCCCACCTCTTGAAATCCAAACACCATCACCTTCCAGAACTCAGCCTCCTTCCGCTTAACCAGTCCTATCCCTGTGTCCCCTGCCTGCTCTCCCCACTGGGAACCTGGGCTCTTATTACACTCTCATTGTTACCCTTTGTTCACCTCATGGCCCCTGCCTAGAAAGCCCCTTCCTGTGCCCACCATCTGACCTAGTCTTGCTCTTTCTACTGGGTCCACATCAAAGTCCACCTCCCTCATCACGCCTTCCAGATCCCTCCCAGTTGTACTTTCTCTGAATGCCACAGCCTGTAATCAATCACTTGCTTAGGTACTATTCTATGTTCCTGTCTGAAAATCTGGTCTCTTCTAATAAGTCCCTGAAAGGAACCCTGAGCAATGATTACTGCTAACATTTTTTGTCTACTACAGGCTATAGCTCAGGGCTGAGCATACCACGGCTGCCAGATTGCCTTGCCTCCTTTCTCAGGGAATTCTAACCATAGCTCCCCTGCCTAGGGCACAAAGCATGACTGCTGGCTGCAGTGCCCTGGAGCTAAATATTCCAGGCGGATGTTCAGTTCCCTCCAGTCACTTAGAGGTGTAACTCAATGTGTGCAATAAACAATTGAGCATTTACAGATTTTATTAATTTGGAAAGGTCATTAGCGCTAACAGCTTCTCCAAGTGAGAGTGAATAAATAGCATGGGTAATTTTTTTCTATGCCCTGGATTTTTTTTCTTGGAATGTACTTCAAGCCTAAAAAATAATGTTACAAGTAAAAAAGAAAAAATCCAGGCCTTGGAGACAGGGGGAGACTGACAGGAGTTCTGGACAAGCCTCGTCCCCTCTGTCTTCCCATCTGCAAAACAAGGGGTGGTCTCAAAGGTTCTTCCAACTTAGGAAAATAAAATTATGATTCGATTTTAAGAATGTGAAATTAGCTAGTGACCTTCCAAGTTAGCAGTTACTGCCTCTCCCCCACCCATCCTTCCAGATGCCCCTCGCCTCTGGATAGATACGGCATGAGTTCATGTCTCTGCAGCCAGAACAAGGTTCTTAATCATTTCAGGTGCCTTCCCGGGCCCTGACCTGGGTGCTCTCAATCCCGACGACCTGGCTCGCCTTGCTCTCATTAGATCATTAAGGAATACTCAAGACTAATGACTTGTTTTCTCAAATCTCCAAAAATGGCTGGAAAGGGGCAGGAGGGCATCATCCAAGCTCTGTCTCTCCAGTCCTTGGCTCGGTGACCAGCCAGTGCTGTCTGTCAAGGGCTGGCCTCTGTGGGACAGATGCTCCTGGCTCTTCCCCACAGGCAAGAAATGGAAGCAGCATTCAGGGAGTGGAGTGGAGGGGCTCTGGCTGCAGCCTGCTGTTGTGGGGAGAAACACTTGGCCCTTGACCAGAGTGCTGTTTGCCAAGGCTTTTCCCGACATCCTTTTCTCTCCATATCCTCATCGGTCCCTCTTCTCTCTGCCTTGGGTGTGGGTAGATGCCGGGAAGATGGGAGTGCAATGTCTGTCTGTGACTGTGTGGCCACTCATGCCCCCACCTCCAGACTGCCTGGGATTATCAGGAGCAAGAAGACTGAGTGTGAATGAAGACTCTATAAGTAACAACATTAATACTAATCTTAACATTACCATTGATATTAATTATATGATGGTTTATGATTAAAGAAGTATTTTCCCATGTATGTATCAGGTAGGTAGAATAGATTCAACACATTTGTTGAGTACCTGCTGGGGATGCAGATATGAAAAGGTGTGAGTCCTGCCTGCCAACTCCTTGCAGGAGTGTTATAGACAAGATGATGGAGGCACAGAGGAGTTGAGCAACTGTCTTAGCGCCATCCAGCTAGCAGACACTGAAGCAGTGCTCAAACCAAGCCCATGAACTCGGGGGCCCTTTGCAACTGTACCTGTGTGACTTGTGAGTTTACTATGAAATTTAGCCTGCAAAATGTCATTCAGAAGGGACCAGCCACTAGACAGGATGGTTTGGGGACAGTGGGATTTTGTGCCTAGAATGAAACAATAACCATGGGCTTCAAAGTGCATGGGAGGCCCTAGGCACCCCAGAGAGGCAGGCCCTGAGCTGAGCACAGTGCAGAGCCCATTGCAGACACAGCCTTGCTGTCCATGGCCTTTTTGCCTATTGCTAAAGACCTCTCCTCTCAGCAGCCTTTGTAGAGAGGCCTTGAAAGTTGAGGCAAATTCATGACATCTTCCCCACCAATCTGCCCCATCCAATCTGCACTAACCTTTCTCTGGCACAGCACTTATAATCAGCATGTGACACAAAATTGGTGTTGTTCTTCTTGGAGTCTCTTTTCGGGGGAAAAAGTCCCATGCTCGGGGGAGTCGTACAAATCTCTCACTTTACAACCAAGGCCACGGAAGCCCAGTGGGGCCAAATACCTTGCCTTGAGCACACTAAAGACAAGAGCAGAAGTCAGATTCCCAAACTCCCTACCCAGGACCTACACACACTCGCCTTGAAGAAGTGGGTAGGGACAGGCTGTGCTTTGCTTCCTCTGACCTTCCAGCAGGTGGAAGATGAGCACACGGCCACCCTCAGTGACCCATGGGAGGACGGCCAGGTCATGGGTCCTGTGGCAGGGTCTGTAGCTCCCAAGAGGCCATAATGCTTCGTGGTTCAGAGGCAGCCTGGCCCTGCCATCGACCAGCTGTGTGACACTGGGTGAGTGACTTGACCTCTCTCTGCATCAGATTTTTACCAGCAAACGGGGCATAATAATGCTACTTGCATCCTACTTCACAAGGTTGAAGCAAGAATTAAATAAAGAGAACAAGGAGAAACACTTGGTGCAGGACCTTAGCTGGGGCCAGCAAGGCTGGCTTTTCTCTGGGAGGTGAGTTCCATGGTGGCAGGTGGAGGACACTGAGCACTGTGCTTATTGCTCAGTCCTCAGTGCCTTGCATGGGGCAGACACAAAAATGATAGCTGACCACATTCCTGGAGAAAGTAATTCTGGGACTAGTGGGAGCCCAGTGATTGGTGAGAACGAAGCCTGGTGTGTTGAGTTTTCACAGCAGGTGGGCCAGCCTCAGTCCTGAGAGGCCTGGAGGTTGTTCAGCTGAGAGTCTGCAGTGACAGGGAGGCCGTAGCTGCTCCTCCCAGGATCCTTCAGAGGCTATGTTTGATGGGTTGCAGTTTGATTTATCTCCAATATTAAAATCAACCACCCTTGGAATGCAAAATGGTACAGCCACTGAGGAAGACAGTTTGGCAGTTGTATACAAAGCTAAACACAGGCTTACCATAGACTCCAGCAATCACACTCTCAGGTATTTACCAAACGATTTGAAAACTTAGATCCCCACAAAAACCTGCACACAAATGTTTATAGCAGCTTTATTCATAATTGCCAACAACCGGAAGCAACCAGGCTGTCCTTCAGTAGCTGAGTGGATAAATAAACTGTGGAACATCCAGACACCAGAACATAATTCAGCGACAAAAAGAAATGAGCGATCAAGCTACAGAAAGATATAGAGGAAACTTAAATTCATATTTCTAAAAAACATGAAAGCAGGTGAAAGACGGCAATTGGAAAAGGCTACATACTGTCTGATTCCAACTATATGACATTCTGGAAAAGACACAACTATAGAAACAGTAAAAAGATCAGTGGTTGCCAGGGGCTGGGGAGGAAGGGATGAATAGACAGAGTACAGAGGATTTTTAAGGCAGTGGAACTATTCTGCATGATACTGTAAAGGTGGATAGATGACATTAGGCATTTGTCAAAACCCATAAAATGGTACAACACAGACAGTGAACTCCAGTGTAAATGGCTGATGATTGACTTTATTTTATTTTTTATTTTTTGAGGTGGAGTCTTGCTTTGCCACCCAGGCTGGAGTGCAATGGTATGATCTTGGCTCACTGCAACCACCAACTCCTGGGTTCAAGCGATTTTCCTGCCTCAGCCTCCCAAGTAGCTGGGGCTATAGGCCTGCAGCACCACACCTGGCTAATTTTTGTATTTTTAGTAGAGACGGGGTTTCACCATGTTGGCCAGGCTGGTCACGAACTCCTGACCTCAGGTGATCCGCCTGCCTCAGCCTCCCAAAGTGCTGGGATTACAGGCATGAGCCACTGCACCCAGTGGATGATGGACTTTAGTTAACAACAATGTGTCAGTATTGCATCATCGATTATAACAAATGTGCCACACTAATGCCAGATGGTAATAATAGGAGAAACAGGGCGAGGGAGGGTATAGAAAAGAGATATGTTGTAAGGACTCTCTGTAGTTTCTGCTCAATTTCTCTATAAACTTAAAACTGCTCTAAATAATAAAGTTTCTTAATTTAAAAAAATCAACTATTTCAAAACACAACACTCTGGGCCAATAACTACGGGGCATCACTGAGTCTCCACTGGACTCCCAGGCCCCATGCTGGGGACTTGGAGGACTGTAAGACCTGCACGATCCTCCCAACTTGAAGTGCAACGATGTCTGGCCAAAATGTTAGAGACAGTGTGAGAAAGTCAAGTAGGGAGGCCAGCAGGGCCTCCAGCTGGTGATGCAAACAGGGCTGTGCACCCCAGCAACCCGGGCACCTCTGGCTATTAGGCAGTGATTCTAGTCTTAATTCACTCTTTCTGAGAATACACCCTGGGCCAGGTACACACTCCCTGACTTCCAGAGGAAGGATCTATAATAGACTTAGCCACCTCCTCGCAGGTCTAGAGGCTAGACTCTGCCCAGCCTTTTCCTAGTCCCCACACTCCCAACACCAGATATAGTAGGTGTTCAATAAACAGGTATTGAATTAAACAGTAATTATTTCTTACTATTTAGTAATTAAACAGTAATTATTTCTTACTATTTAGTAATTAAACAGTAATTCTTACTATTTAGTAATTAAACAGTAATTATTTCTTACTATTTAGTAATTAAATAGTAATTATTTGCGTGCCTCTTGCTCCCCCATCCAAAAAAAATCTGATTATAAGCCCCTTACCCAACCTCCCAACAGAGTTCTTGCTGAACAAAATGAATAGCAGAATTCAGGTGGAAAGAACAGGCCATAGGAGAAACCTTGTGTTTGTTAATGGGGGCACTTGCCGCAGTGCTGAGAGAGTATCTCAGAAGTGACTCTCCTGGCTGCACCTGCTCTGCTTCGCTCCCTTCCCCAGCAGGATGGACACTCACCAGCTCCTGCAGGGAAGGGTGGAGAGGCCAGGATCCACTGAAACAAGGTGGCAGGTGCATGGAGTCATCTCTGAGCATCCTGCCTCACCAGTGTGGAGACAGAAGCAGAATGAAGCCCCTTGGTCCAGGGACCCACCGTGGGGGTGCCTCTGGGAAGCCCAGCAAGCATTTACGGGGAGTCAGCTGGGGTCTACTCCCTGCCACCTAGCCAGCAGGGCATGAAGTCATGGTGTGATTCAGAGAGAGTGGGGGAGGTTGTGTCTATGTGTGGCTGAGAGCATGGAATCTTCCTTCAGTCATTGCTCTGGGGTGACAGCCCCTTAGAAGTCCACATTTCTGTGACCTTGGCCTGGAATCTTAAAATAGCCCTGAGAAAGAGGGAGGGCTGAGCCCAGAGCCAAGGCCAACAGTGGGGCCTGGGCCAGGGGAGGGGAGGGCAGATGAGCCTGTCCAAGGAACAAAGGCTTCATCTCCCTAGTCTGGCTGCCCAATCTGGGCCTCCTGCTCAGTCATGTGCACTTTATTTTTTCTAGACTCAGGGAACTACTCCTGGAGCTAGGCGAATCTGAGCAAGGGCTGCCAGCAGGGAGCTACTGAGAAGGTGAAGAGACCCAGCTCCATCTCCCATCCCCCACTTCCTTCTCCTTTCCCACCCCACCCCCTGCCCAGATAGCCAGGGAGGAGGGGTCTCTCACCTCAGCTTATAAGTCATCCTGCAGCTCTCTGTCCATTGCAGGAGCATCCATGGTGAAATACGTGCATTCATGCAGAGTGGTGGTTTTGGGTGGGGTTGTCTGAACTAAAATCTAGAAAGGGGCTAAAGAAGGACTCCACTTTCATAGCTGGGGGGAGGTGTGGTTAGGCCAGTGAACCTTGGTAAGAACTATGTACAGCAAGGTGATCACGCCCAGTAAGCTCAGGAGATAATCTGAGAGGGCTCCCAGGGGCAGCAGAGTAAGCAGAGGCTTGCGGGATGGGGAGGATTTGGAGAGATAGGGGCGAAGGGCAGTCTAGAAAGGGGAGATTCTTAGCATTGCTGCAGAGGCAGGGACAGGTCCAGCATCACCAGGGCAGTGAGTTACCAGGTCTGGCTGGAGCTGATGGCATGTACAGAGAGGACCAGTAAATACAGCCAGGAGGGCAGCTGAGGAACCCCAAATGCCCGCCAGCTGACTCTAGGCTTGAGTCTTTGGATAGCTGTGGGGAAGGGAGAACAGAGGAGGAGGAGTGGGGGCTGGAGTGAAGCATTTTGTTCAGGCCCTGCAGAGACACATGTGGGAGCGGGTAGAGGGACTGGCTCAGGCCAAAGTCATCCCCATCCCTGCTTCCCCTTGGCTACTCCCAATTTTGCCAGCTCTGGGAAACTCAGCCAGCTAAGCATCTGTGGCCCAAAAATGTAATCTCTGCACACCAGCCTCTGATTCAGAGAAGTGGGAGTGAGTTTCTAGGAGCTAAAGCCCTGGCAAACATACTATGGCAGAGGCCTTCTTAGCTGACTGGAATAGTTAGCTATCTGAAAGATTTTAACCTGTAATATATACTTGTACATTGATTCAAGTATACTTGTACCAAATTTTTGATGTAACATTAAGGTCTTTTAACTTTCTATTTTTTGGTAAATTGTTTCTATTATTTCTTACATAAATCACACTCATATGGGTGATATGGTTTGACTGTGTCCCCTTCCAAATCTCATCTTGAATTGCAGCTCCCACAATCCCCACGTGTGGTGGGAGGGATCTGGTGGGAGGTAATTGAATCATGGGGGTGGGTTTTCCCCTGCTATTCTCGTGATAGTATGTCTCATGAGATCTGATGGTTTTATAAATGGGAGTTCCCCTGCACATATTCCCTTGCCTGCTGCCATGTAAGACGTGACTTTGCTCCTCCTTTGCCTTCCGCCATGATTGTGAGGCCTCACCAGGCATGTGGAACTGTGAGTCCATTAAACTTCTTTTTCTTTCTAAATTACCAAGGCTCAGATATGTCTTTATTAGCAGTGTGAGAACACACTAATACATATGGCATTGCCTACAATTTCCAGTTTCAGGGTTTTTTTTTTTTTTTCCAGTTGAATGACAAATTAAATACATTGGCAAAATAATCTGAGTATAAAAAGTCTCTCTAATTTTTTTTGATATTCCCCCAACCTTCCACAGTTGTTTCACCCACACCTAACTCAACAGCATTTAAAAAAGAATGACTCAAAATGACTCAAAAATATTTTTGTGTCTTTCGAAAGCTTCAACTTAGTTTTCATAGAAATATTTTCTTTTTTCTTTTTCTTTTTTTTTTTTTTAGACGGAGTCTCGCTCTGTCACCCAGGCTGGAGTGCTGTGGCCGGATCTCAGCTCACTGCAAGCTCTGCCTCCCAGGTTTACGCCATTCTCCTGCCTCAGCCTCCCGAGTAGCTGGGACTACAGGCGCCTGCCACCTCGCCTGGCTAGTTTTTTGTATTTTTTAGTAGAGACAGGGTTTCACCGGGTTAGCCAGGATGGTCTCGATCTCCTGACCTCGTGATCCACCCGTCTCGGCCTCCCAAAGTGCTGGGATTACAGGCTTGAGCCACCGCGCCCGGCCAGAAATATTTTCTCCTTTTTTTTTTTTTTTGCAACAGTATTTAATTGGCTTGAATAATATTTAATTAAATTGCATAATTACAATAGCAAGTTCCACTGGCATAAACAGGGTTGGGAACGAAGCCCAGCTGCCTCCAGGAAAGCATTTGGCTCAGCTGGTGGGAGCAGACATGGTGGACATCTTGGACAGCAGCCTTCCTGTCCCAAGTGTTCCTCTAGCTGTGGGTATCAGTCAGGGGGAATGGAGAAAGCTGGTAAATTTGACAAGTCAGCTAATTGCAGTTTAGAGGGCATCTAGTGCCCCCCTTATCCAGACCTAGGAAGGTTACTTCTCCAGAGACTAAGGACCTGATGCTGGCGTGCCCACCTTGGTCCAGTCCTCCCCTGGGGCTGCTTCTTTCCTACTCCACCCTGTGGGGAGTGGGCTGTACCTCTCCAGATACCTTTCCCCTCCCTGCATCTCCACCCAAGACTTCCTCCCATTGCAGCTTTCTAGGAAGGATTTGGCAAACTTTACAGCTTTAGTAACGGACAACAGCCAAATGCACCACCCTCCCAGAGGTGACAGGAACTTCTTACAGAGGTGAGTTTCTAATATGTAACTTCAGGCATCTGCAGTAGGTTGCTTGGGGAAGGATTTGGGGGTCAGAGGGATGTCTAGGAGTCTCTCAATCACACTGTCTTCCTGAGGCTACATTTATGTCCAATTGCGTCACAGCTGTGCACATGTCCCCCTAAGAAGATGTGGTCATGGACTCATCTCTCATTCTTCACGTTCCGAAATCCTTCATGTTGTATGGGATGCTCTCTCCTCTTTTAACTTCCCTTCGGAAAGTCTTTTTTTCTAGACCCAGCTTTATGGGTCACATATAGCAAAAGTCAATATTTAACCCAAATGCCACCAAATCAATGAACCACCCACTCAACCAACCAACCAACCAACCAATCTCAAGTACAGTGTTAGCAGGCACCTGCAACTCATGAAAAGTAGAAGGAAAATGCCCTTCCGAAGAACATATCTGTAGTGAACATTTGCTATTTTGAACCATCCACCTTTCATTGGCCTTCTTTTTGGTAAGAGAAAGCTAATTTCCTCCAGATACCACCTGGCCCCCACAGCCAATGTGTTTCAGGGGTGGGTCATGGTTGGCTTAAGCCAATCAGCTCAGCTCTGTTCCCTGGCCATGGTAACCAGACCAAATTCTGTCACATAAGATATAAGGAGATGTTTGCTGGGGACTTCTGGGGAAGATGCTCCACTATTGGAGATGTGGAAGGTGCTTGCAAGACCTGGGGCTGCTACAGCCATTTTGTTACCATAAGAAGTCCAGTGAGCAATGCTGAGCTATCACAGAAAAATGGAACTAGGGACCAGATCAAACTGCTCCTGAAGATCATCCTGCTTCCAAACTCTTCATTTATCTAAGTCAATAAATTACTTTTATTGTTTTGAATTGGCTAACTTTTAAAAATCAAACTGATACATATACATGGTTTTACAAAATCAAAAATAATAAAAGCCCAGCAATGAAAAATAGCAGCCTCTGCTCCAGCCCTCTCCACACTGAGCCCCAATTCCCAGAGATAACACCTCTCAATTTTTAAAAAGCAATTTTTGTTCTTCACTTACATATTTTTAAATAAATGCTGTATTGGTCAGCTAGGGCTGCTGTCACAAAAATGTCATAAACTGTGTGACTTTAACAACAGAAATCTGTCATAGTTCTGGAGGTTGGGAGGGTTCAAGGTCAAGGTGCCAGCCAGTTGAGCTTCTGCCAAGGGCTCTGCTCTTGGTTTCAGATACCACCTTCTCACTGTGCCCTCACATGCCAGAGAGAATACACTCTCTGGTGTCTCTTGTTAGAAGGACACTCATCCCATGGGATCAGGGCTCCACCTTTATAACCTTGCTTAATCTTAATTACTTCCTTACTCCAAATACAGCCATATTGGGAGCTAGGGCTTCAACATATGAATTATAGAGGGATGCAATTCAGTTCATAGCACGTTTCTAGATTTCCTACTTTAGATATTATCTATTAGTGTCTCATAATGAAAATGAGGTTTTATCTCCCTCTAAACACACGTTTCTGTTCCCTGTATCTTCCTGATACCATCATTTTTAGTGAAATCAATGGTCAGTGTTTGCAGTATTGTGATGAGGTAGATACGATTCATGGATGAGCCCAAGATACAATTTCCCTTCTTGCATAACGTTATACCTTTTCCTTTTCATTGTTAAAAACAATGGCTTTATATGGACTTAACTCTTATTTACACATAAACTGACTTCCAGGTCTGTTAAAATCCCTTCCTAGACAGTTCAGCAAGTTAGGAACCTGTCCACTCCTTTTAAATTTTTTCCTAGAATCACTCCATCTAGAGTTCCCCATCTTCCAACTCCAGTCTAGATCAAGTGCTCAGAAGCCTGGTGCACAGCTTTCATCTGGATTCTTGCATTGGACTACCAAACACACCGCATCAATTTCAAGTGCTGCTCTAACAAATTTCCACAAACCAAGTGGCATAAGACAACACAGATTTCTTATCTTAGAGTTCTGGAAGTCAGCATCGGGAATGGGTCTCAGTGTGCTAAAACCAAGGTGTCGGCAGGGTTGCGTTCCTTCGGAAGACTCTCAGGAAGAATTGTTTCCTCAACATTTCTAGCTTCTAGAGCCACCACATTCCATGGCTCAGAGCTCCCTTCCTTCATCTTCAAAGCCTGCAACCTTGGGCGAGCCCTTCCCATATTGCCTCCCTCTGACCTCTCTTCCATTTCCCTCTTTCGTGTATAAGGACCCTATGATTCTATCCAGCACATTCTGATCACCCAAAGCAATCTCCCCACCTCAGGGCCAGCTGATTCACAGCCTTCATTCCATCTGCAATCTTCAGTCCCTTCTGCTGCGTAACCTAACGCTTTCACAGGCCCTGGGGATTAGGATGTGGACATCTTTGGGAGTCCATTTTCTTGTCTACCCTACACGCCATGCTTGTTTTTGGTTTACTTTGGTTTCAGTGGCATGAATGCTCCTCTGGCAGCTTCCTGAGAAAGGCTGCATTGGAGGTACATCATCTGAGCCCATGCCTACCTGAAACGACTATTCCTCTCACTCTTGACTGGCACGGAATAGAAAGCAAAGCTGGAAACCACTGTCCTTCGGAAGGCTAAAGGCACTGTCCCAGTATCTTCTAGATTCCAGGGATGCTGGTAGAAAGTCTAACGCTGTTCTGTGTTCTGATTTTTGCAGGCAACCTCCTTTTTTTCTCTCTGAAGGTTTTATAACTCTTCTCTTTATCTCTAGGATTCTGAAATTCCACAACCATGTGCCCCGATGTGGGTCTGTGCCAATTATTCTCATAGTCTGGAAGCTCTTGTATAACTTCTCTGATACTTTCGTCTCCTCGGGTTTATTCTCCATTTCTGGAACTCCTACTGCTGGCCCTCCTAATTTCCTTAATCTTTTCAAATCCTCATTTCTAAATCATTGTCTTCTTTTCCCACATTCTGAGTAAGTCCGTCATTTCTCTCCCTCAAATCTTCCGTTGAATTTTAAATTTCTGCTATTATATGTTTAATTCCTTATTCCTTGGATGTTTCTTTTTTATAACCTTCCATTCTCACTTTATGGATGCATTATCTCCTCTTCTCCCTCTGAGGACATCAATTACAGTTTTATTGAAGTTTTCTTCCACTCCTGGGCTTGGTTCTATTCCGCCAGCTCCTTTTCTGTTGTTGTTTAATTGTTTCCTTTTCTTCCCCCTCCCCCTCCTCCGCCTCCTCCCTTCTCCCCCTCCTCCCCTTCCTCCCTTCTCATTCTCTCTGTCTCCTGTTAGAGGATTCCTTTCTACAAATACCAGCTGATACTTCACCATCATTTATATTTAAGAGTAAGACACTAAAAATTGTTCATTTCTCGAGGATTAGGGAGGGATCTAGTCCTTTTCCAGAGGATATGATCCAAAAAGTTCCAGACTTGGAGACACTGCTTACAGCTGAGGGCAAGTTTGAGCCCTATACTCAAAATGAAAGAAGGTATTCAAAACTGCATGCTGAGTGGCGGCACTTCTAGTGTTTCTCTACTTTGGGTGAGAATTTGAGGAAATGTATTTGTGTGTGTGTGTGTGTGTGTGTGTGTGTGTGTGTGTAATTTTGTTTTTCCTCTTGGGCCAGCCAGTTTACTTGCAAAGGAACCCTCAGCTACCCTGCCTGGAGACAGCACCCTGGCTGCCAGTATTCTCGGAGCCCAGCATGCAACACCTGTTTTAGAATTGCACAACACTGGAATTTCCTAGGGGACTCTAAAGAGTGCATTAACCATGAAGAGTCAGCAAGAAACCCTTCTGTAGTAGGCAGGGTGACCCCAAATCATCCACATCTCCCACCCGGTCGTGTCCCTTTCAGGTTCATATGTCAGAAAACCCAACCCAGACATATTTAGTGACCCACACTCCATATTTTGCCTTGGTGAAGGGCTCGTGTGGCTGGTGTTTGTAGTAGAGGCCAGACCAGGGAAGGACGAGGAGGGCAAATCTAACCCCCACCTGGAGACAGACTCAGTCCACACTGGGCTCACTGATAACACCACACCAAACACAAGCAGGACAGGCACGAAATATCTCATACCACAAGCATCAGCAGGTGTGGAATCGAGACCCAGAGGCCAGTTCCTAGCCTGTTATTGCAGTTTTCTCATAAATAATATGAAAATCCACCTGGTCCTGAGGATAGAGTTTTCTAGCAGACGGATGCCCGTCAACAGGAAATGGGTCCTTGTATTCAGATAAACCACAGACACCCTGCACCTCCACAGAAGCATGGTGCAGGGCAGGGTGGTCATCAGCCTTCCGCCCTCATCCCAGCTCAGACTCCACACAACAGCATCTAAACTCAGGCCCTGAGGGTCAAGCAGCCTCTGGTGGAGCAGAAAGTAGATGGGCTCTCTATGGGGAAGCCAACACTTGGCACAGGTCCCCACCTGCTTCTTGAAAAGCAACAGACATGGTCCCACTCACTGTGGGGAGAAGCTGAGGTGTGTGGCTCACGCCTGACCCTGGTGTGAAGTGGGCCACCCCAGGCACTGCCCCCTTGGAGCCCCAGGCAGGTGCAGAACATCTAACAGCGGCACGTGGGCATCGCACCTGCACCGGTGAACTCCACTTTCCACACAGGAAAACATCCCGACACCCTAGATCTCACTTTAAGCCCCGAAAGACATGGCTATGTAAGTACAAAGTCATTTTTGTAAAGTGGATCATTCCCCTCCATGGCTTCCCCCTCTCCGTGACACATACAATTGATCTGTTCTTCAGATGTTCAGACTGAACACCAGGCATGCTGAGAAGGAGAATCACCCACTTTAGAATTATTTTTTAAAAACACATAAACATCAACAACAATTAAACCCTTTGCTGACAGGCATGCATGAATGCTGGGAAGCAAAGGTATAGCCCAGGATGTAAATCCAGGGGACGGGTAGGCCCCGGCAAGGGATTCTTTGTATCTTCATAAACTTGATCAGGGCTCCTCGGCTGTCCATTCCTGTGATGACATCACCCCTGGCTCTGCCCTGCCCAGCAGAGTCCCTGTCCCATGCTCTGACCAGTTCTTGAGGGAGACCAATGACTCATGGCATTGGATTTTCCACACATCTTCCCCCGGTTTCTGGAGCCCGCCCCTTCCTCCACCTACACTCCAGGTGTCCTGCCTCTCCTCCTGCCTTTTTCCCTCCATCTTTCCAGAGCCACCTCCTTTATCTCCACCCCAGGTGCCTCTTGCTTTTTAAAATTTGTTATGAAATAGTTCAGACATACAAAAAGGCCAGAAAAATACTATGATGAACACCTGTGCACCCACCACCAGGCTGCATAAATAAAAAGCAGCTCTTTCTAATCCAAGGCCTGCATCCCTCTCTGACACCACAATTCCTAGCAGCCTTTGTTCCAGTCTCCCTCAGAAAAAACCCAGAGAGCTGCATAAATCCAAGGCATAACCAGCTGTCATCTGGACTCCGCTGTATTAATTTTTCCACTACCCTTTGTGGCTGCACGAAGCTCCCTTCCACCCACCAGCCTGTCTTCTTCCTTTATGATTTGACCACTTCCTAATCCCAGAGGGGAACTGGCTTGCTGAAGGCTTCCACCTAGCTAAAAGCCACACGGGCAGGTCAGCGGAGAGCTGAGTGTTGGAGCAGGGACTTTGCCCGGGTGATGCTGCTGGGCCAGACCACAGTGCTTCCTGCCCATGCTTAGGCACTAGGCCATTGTGCACCAGGAATGGTGCAGGGGCTGGGAGGAGGCAGGACATGGATACTGCCTTCCATGGCCTTGTAGTCTTTTGGGGACAACAGACACATGCAGAGAGGCAGCCCAAAGCCTTATGGGCAGGGCTGGAGTTCGGGGTATCTGCCTGTGCAGCAGAGCGGGGGCTGGTGAGGCCCAGAGAGGCCGTGAGGGATTAGAGATGGAACTCAGAATGGGTAAGGATTGAGGGAGGGAGGGAGGGACATGCTGGAACCTTCTAGGTGAGAGAAAGTGAAGCAGGAGGCACAGTCGCAGGGCAGGACAGAGAAGGGGGACAAAACCAGGCTGGGGGCGGAAGGTGGCTGGCAAGATGAAGCCAGCTGGGCAGGGTCCTGGAGGCAGTGGGCCGTGAGGGTGGGTATGGAAGCTAAACATGCGAAGGCACCCCACCTCTCCCCGCCCAGCGGTCCTTAGTATCCCACTGTGCTCTGCTCAGATCCTCAGTGGGGGTGGGTGTGTGGGGGAAGCTTTTTGTGACTGCTTCCTCCCCCACCCCACCCCCACCGCACGCAGGCCATGAGAGGACACAGAAGGCCAGTGCTGTTGACATTGGCACAGCCTGAGCAGAGGCGGAACATGACGCACTGGGTGCCTTCTCCCCTGCAGCTTTACCCCAGGAGATAAAGAGTGTCCATGCAGCCAGGAATCCCATGGTGGCTGGAACCCACAACCGTGGGCAGAGGAAGGGCTCAGGAGTTGGGCATGACCTTCCCCTGCCTCCCTCCACAGGAGTCTCCAGGCTGGAGATCACCTCCTACCGCCCCACCCACGCCCCTGGCCTTGCCCTCTTCCCCTGCTTGCCATTCATTCAGCAGCCTCAAGACCCCCTTTTCTCACCCTCACCCAGCCACGGCCCCCCCAAGGTGTCCACACCTCCCAGCATGGAATGTCAGGCCCTCTGTTGAGCAAGAGGATGGAGGCCCAGATGCCTAGCCTTGGTGCCTCTGCCATGAGAATCTTCCCCCTTTTCTGCCCAGGGCCTCACTCACTACCTCCATCTTCTCACACTTTCCCAGCAGAGCCCATACTCCAGGACTTCATGCACCAAGGCCTAAGGGCTCACAACAACACACAGCATGGCTCCGAGCACAGTCCTAAGTCAACAGAGCCACAGCTCCAGGTGGCTGCAGATGTGGGAGGTGGCATCAGTGGACTCATGTGGCCGGGGACATAGCTGGCCCAGGCTGACAGCTGGCAGGCTCCGCTATGGGGATCTTTCCTTAACTCACCCTATGTGGAGACACCTTAAAGTTACTGAGAAGGACAAAACAGCTTGGGTCCACTGTAGGAATGTTCTGCAGTGTGGAAGAATGGACTTCCTCTTTTGCTTCTGATTCTAGACCCATATTCCAGAAATGTCAACAACAGGGACAGCGGCCCCATGGAGCTGCCTTCAGGTTGCTTCATTTCTTTGTGACCTTTTCAGGGCTAAATCTTTTGGTGCCACCTTCCCTCAGAAGTGGGACCATGGGCTCCCACTGCCGCACCCCCTGGGTTGGGTGTTCCTGTGGTTACCCTGAGCTCTGTCCCGCCACTCTTTATATGATTCCTGAAGCAGGAGCTGTGTCCCCCTCATCTTTACAACCCCAGCACCCAGCCTAGAGCCTGGCACAAGGGAGTTGCTTGAGAAGTGCAAGGTGCAGGCAGCCCCCTATCCCACCAAGTAGTCTTTGCAGTACACGGTAGAGAGGAGGAGAGGCTCTGAAGAGGGGGTGTCTCCTCTACCCGTAATTTCCCTAGGGATTTTTCAGTGACGGTTGTAAGTCATCCTTAACCATTCTGCATGAGTCCCTGATCCTGAACCAGGTGACCCACATATCAGCCACAGTATGAAGCTGCTTTTGCACACATGGGAGATGTGCCCCACTCCTGCCCACCCCCCCACCCCACCACCTCAGGCCCTCACCCCTTCTCTCTGCAGTGCCTTCCTCCTTTTTGCATTCCTTCTACCTCTGATTCATACCTTGGACACTCCATCAGGTCACACTGCTTACAGTGGTGGGAGATGGATAGAATGTGCCTGGAGATGGTCCTCACAAAGACAGCAGACACACTGGGAGGAGCTGGCCTTCTCCTCTCCACCCACCCAACTCTGCGCATGCCCAATCTCTCACTCCAGCCTCCCTTGTGAACCTACCCACCCCATTCCACATGAATCTTTTTACCTAGATACTCACTGCACTTATCATCTCCTCTTCTTGCTTGGCCTTCTGGGCTGCTTCTATGGGAGAGCCTCAAGCCAGGTGGAACTGGAGAGGATGACTAATGCCCTTTTATAATCTCGTTGGGAGACCAGGCCCATGCAGGAAGGGAAGGTATAGGTTGGAATGCTCGATAGCTTTCCTTGCTGATTGAGCCAGAACCTAAACCCAGGCCTCCGGACTCCTGAGACATTCCTTCCCTTTATGCAGCTTAAGCTTTGCCTCCTTATCTACAGCAACATTCCTAAGGACAAGACCATGCCTCTTGAGGACCAAGCAAAAGAGTCACCCAGACTAGGACCTTGGCAAATACTTGACAAATGGTTGTGTTCTGTGTTTCACAGCCTAAGGTTACTTCCACAGACCCACTCCTCAGTACCAATTCCATCCTCTCTCTCAACACATCCCAGCTATACATCCCTGCAGCCTATGCCAGAGGCTCCCATGGAAACTCAGCCAGGAGCTCTCAGAGGAGAGAAGAAGTGTGTACATTTAGCCCCTTTTGGGCTCACTGGCAGTTCTCATTTGGCTGCTGACTTCTCTTGGCCACTAAGCAAAAAGGTAAGTACTCATTTTAATGGTGGCAAGGGACAGTGAGCAATTAAAAAGCAGCCCAGCTTAGGGGTGGGGACCAACCTTGAGGGGGGTTACACCTGCCTAGGGACCAATGACCAGGGATCCCCAGGGCCCTGGGGACACTCTTCTTTCCCCTCTCTTCACTGTAGGAAGATTTTCAGTGTAGCCAGGAGTATTTATTGAGGTCTAGCACTTTGCAGAAGGGGTTAGTGGACATCTAACCCCTTAGTTAGTTGACAGTTTGGTTCAGATAAGACTAGAACAAATAAATGAATCTAGCAAGGTTGCTAGACACAAGGTCAATAATCAAAAATCAATTATATTTTCTATAGACTAGTGACAATATGTAGAAGACAAAATTTTTAAATACAACTTACAATAGTATTAACAAATTAAATACCTAAGAAATAAAACCAGTGAAATATGGGCACAACCTCTACACTGAGAAGTACAATGCCGAGAGAAATCAAAGACTTAAAGAAATGGAAGTACCATGTTGATGAGTTGAAAGAATCAGTAGTGTTAAGATGTCTATTTTCTGTAGGAAGGAAATAGACATCTTAACACTATTGATTCTTTCAATTAATGAACATAGTACTTCCATTTCTTTAAGTCTTATATGTTTATTCAACTATGGTGAGTAAACATAAAAGATCATGCAAATACAAAATAAAGAGACTATATTCTGCACCAACCAGAATGGCTGAAATAAAACATCAAGGGTTGGCGAGGATGTATAACAACTGGGACTCTCTGAAATGACTACTAGATCAATACAATTACTTAGCAAGGGAGGGGAAAGAAGAATGTCCCCAGGGCCCTGGGGATCCCTGGTCATTGGTCCCTAGGCAGGTACAACCTCTCTCAAGGTTGCTCCCCACCCCAACCCCAAGCTGGGCTGCTTTTTTATTGCTCACTGTCGCTTGCCACAATTAAAATGAGTGCTTACCTCTTTATTTAGTGGCCAAGAGAAGTCAGGCAGCAGCCAAATGAGAATTGCCAGTGGGCCCAAAGGAGACTCTAGATTCAATGCAGGTCCAGTCAAAATCCCAGCAGTTTTGTTCCCTTGTGTTTGTGCATACATGTGTGGAAACTGAGAAGTGATTCCAAAATTATATGGAAATGCAAATGACCTATAATACCCAAGTCAGTTATGAAGAGGAACAAAGAGAAATTATGTGATATCAAAACTTCTACTGTAAAGCTACTGTAGTAAGCAGAGTGGTATGGTATATAGGTTCAAGTACACACAAAGAAGCCAATGGAATAGAATAGAATCCAGAGATAGACATATTCACATATGGTCACTATGACCAAGGGTCCACTGCATTTCAGCTGGAAAAGAATCGTGCTTACAATACATGGTGCTGAGTCAACTGGATAGCTATATTAAAATAAATGTTTCCCAGCACTTTGGGAGGCTGAAGTGGGAGGATCGCTTGAGCCCAGGAGTTAGAGACCAGTCTGGGCAACATGGTGAAACCCCGTCTCTACAAAAAATAAAAATAAAACATTAGCTGGGCATGGTGGTGGGCGCCTGTGGTCCCAGCTACTCCAGAGGCTGAGGTGGGAGGATCGCTTCAGTCCAGAAGGCTGAGGCTGCAGTGAGCTATGATCTCACCACTGCATTCCAGCCTCAGTGACAGAGCAAGATAATAAACAAACAAACAAACAAATAAAGTTGACCACTGCTTCCCACTGAAGTAATTTTGAAGGGATCATAGACCTAAATATGAAAGCTAAAACAAAGTTGCTGAACAAAACCCCTGTAGAATATATGTTCATGATCTCGGGTAGGCAAAGAAGTTCCTTAAACAGGACAGAAAAAGCACTGACCAGAAAGGAAAAGATTGATAAATGGAAATTTGTTAAAATTTAAAACTTCTCTTCATCAAAAGACACAATTAAGAGAGTAAAAAGGCAAGCTGTAGAATGAGAGAAGATACGTGATAGAGAACTCGCATCCAAAACATACAAAGGCAACAAATAAGAAAAACATAGGGCCGGGCGCGGTGGCTCAAGCCTGTAATCCCAGCACTTTGGGAGGCCGAGACGGGCGGATCACGAGGTCAGGAGATCGAGACCATCCTGGCTAACACGGTGAAACCCCGTCTCTACTAAAAAACACAAAAAACTAGCCGGGCGAGGTGGCGGGCGCCTGTAGTCCCAGCTACTCGGGAGGCTGAGGCAGGAGAATGGCGTGAACCCGGGAGGCGGAGCTTGCAGTGAGCTGAGATCCGGCCACTGCACTCCAGCCCGGGCGGCAGAGACTCCGTCTCAAAAAAAAAAAAAAAAAAAAAAAAAAAAGAAAAACATAGACTCACCAATTAAAAAATAGGAAAATATTTGAATAGGCACTTCGCAAAAGAGGATATCAAAATGGTGAATAAACATATAAGATCATGCAAACACAATATAAAAAGACCACAGGGACGCAGCACTGCAGCAATCAGAATGGCTGAAGCGAGACATCAAGTGCTGGTGAGGATGTATAACAACTGAAGAGGGGGGCTCCCTTCAATGACAGTCAAGAATGTAAATCAATACAATTACTTCAAAAGAGTGTTCAGCAATATCACTTAGAGCTAAGCATGCATACACCATTCAACCCAGCAAGTTCACTGTTAGGTATGTACCCAGAAAAGGTATTTATGTACAACACAAAAACCTCAATGAGAATATTCATAACATCATTTAAAAAGATAGTCTCAAACCAGAAATGATCAAAATATCAATCAACAATAAAATGGGTAAAAAAAGTGTGGTATAGTTACTGCATGGATACTATATAGCTACAAAAAAGAATAAACTTCTGAATATTCTACGACATGAATAAATCTCACAGATCATCTATCAATCATCTATCATCTATCCACTGTCTATCACCTATCTATCTATCTATCTACCTATCTATCTATCTATCATCTAACTACCATCTATCTATCTATCTATCTATCTATCTAGCTAGACTATATTGTATAGAGACTGGATTTCCCTGTGTTGCCCAGGCTGGTCTTGAACTCCTGACCTCAAGCGATCCTTCCACCTCGGCCTCCCAAAGTGTTGTGATTACAGGTGTGGGACACCACACCAGACCACAGATATATTATTAAGTGAAATATAAAATGAGTGAATATGCCATGATTCCATTTATATAAAGCTCAAAACAGCAAAACTGCTGTACAATGATACAAGTTAGGATAGTGGTTACCTTTGAGGGAGTTCCGACTGAAAGAAGGTTTAAAAGGGAGCTATCCAGAGTGCTGGGAATGTTCTAGAACATGATCATGGTGTGATTACAAGAGTGCTTACCTATGCAAAAATTCATCAAGCTGTGCATTTAAGATTTGGACACTTTACTGAAAAGGTAGGAGGGTGTGCTGGGGGGCAGTGGTGGAAGACAGGACTGAAGTCAGAAGACAAGAAGCCAATAAAGCATAGCCAGGCAAGGTATAATGAGGGTTGAGAGCTGGCCTTGGTGGCCTTTCCTGTGCCCAAGAGCCTTGGGGGACAGGGCAACTGTTCCAGTAAAAAGGTTAATGCATTAAGGGTGAGCACTGAAGATAAAAAGGCACTTTTTACCAGCACCTAGTCCACTTTGAAAGGACAAATAAACAAGAGTGGTTCCTCTACTTTTGGAGTGTGAGTCAGGAAGTTAAGCTGCCACCTGGGGACTATCCACCAATGCCATCCCTGGAGACCACAGAGACCTCTGTCCCCACCCCTGATTTGTATGAAGTGCTGGCTGTTCTAGAAGAAATTAATAAAATTGGTTTTCTTTTCTTTCTTTTTAAAAACCTAGATCTTCGAACTCACGTCTCTCTAACTTCTACTTATGCCCCAGGAGACAAAGGGGGTGGGAGAATATCTTAGTTAGCACAGAGCCTGGAGTCTTATCCAGATATAAGAGGTGTTGCTTTACATATCATTTAACTCCTGCAGGCTCCTTAAGATTTCTACCCACTAAATGTGTTGCCTGACCCAGGAGGACTTTGTCAGCCTTTCTTCTCATCTCCACCACTGATCCTGCTCCTCGGCCTGGCTCGGAAGCCCCTGTCAACTTCAGCTCACTCACCTTCCCAACATCTCAGACTCTGTGTGGCAGAAGGATGGCTGAGGTGTGCCACTTCCTTATTTGCTCTCCCTTTCCTGACTTAACTTGTGATTTATTGATATTTGTTTGCTTTTAGCAATCCAGCAATCTGGTTTTATTCTCCCACCCTACCCCAGTCACTTATATTAGGGTGGCTCTGGAAGTCTGTTATTTGGATTTGTTCTCCATCTGTCCCGTGCTCACTGTTGCTGTACTCCATGTTATACTGTTTAAAAATAAAGTCGAAAAAGTAACAACTAAATAGATGACAGCCTGGCAAAAACAGCAGCTGTTGCCCATAAGGCAAAATAGAGAATATTCCCTGGATATATTTATAGAGAAATGGTATTACAGAGTGAGAGAGAAAAGAGGAGAGAAAAGGGGTCTCAGCTAATGCAGTATCATTTAACCATCTCTGATGCTGAGGAGGCAATGGATGCTCCAAGTTGGGAACTATTATTCAGCCCTCGGGCTCCAAATGGAAATGTGCAGGTCAAAGGAGTCTAAAGAGGAAGCTGGCGTCTGGGAACTTCCATGAGATGAGTGTCTGCATCCCGACCCAGGTACAGGTCAGATCCAAATCAAGCTAACAAGTCCAGACATTGGAGCAGATATAACAATGAATTTCACGTTAATTCTGCTTTTGACAAACTTAAAATCTAGTTGTGCTAGGAAGACACAAAATTCCCAAAAGTCAATAATAAAATTTATTTTAAAATGCAAGTCCCTGACTGAGAATAGTGGCTCACCCGTAATCCCAGCACTTTGGGAGGCCGAGGTAGGAGGACTGCTTGAGGCCCAGAGTTCAAGACCAGCCCAGGCAGCATAGCGAGACCCATCTCTACAAAAAATAAAAAACAATTAACATGGCGTGGTGGGTCACACTTGTAGTCCCAGCTACTCTCGAGGCTGAAGTGGGAGGATTGCTTGAACCCAGGAGATCAAGGCTGTAGTAAGTCATGAATGTGCCACTAAACTCCCACCTAGGCAACAGAACAAGACCCTGTCTCTTAAAAAAAAAAAAAAAAAAAAATCCAAGTCATATGATACCAAAAGGACAAATGACAAAATAAAACATAAATGGGACTTTATCAAAGTTGAAAACTTTTGGGTTTTAATGGACACCATCAATAAAGTGAAAAGCAACCCACACTTGGGAGAAGATATTCGCAAATCCAAGAGACTTGTGTCTAGACTATTTAAAGAACTCTCAGAACTCAAAAATATTTTAAAAGATAACCCAATATTTAAAACATAGTCAAAGGATCTGAATAGACATATCTTCAAAGAAGATATGCAAACAGCCAATAAATACATGAGAAGCTGAATAATCATTAGCCACTAGGGAAACGCAAATGAAAACCATAATAAGGTATCACTATCCTCTCAATAGAATGGCTAGAATCAAAAAGTCAGCTAAGAACAAGTGTGGGCAAGGATGTGGAGAAATTGTAGCTTTCACACACTGCTGGTAGGAATGTAAAATGGCACAACCACTTTGGAAAACAGCCTGGCAGTTACTCAAAAGGTTAAATATAGAGTTACCATATGATCCAGAAATTTTACTCCTAAATATATACCCCAAAGAAATAAAAGCATATATCCACATATAAGCTTATACATGAACATTCACTGCAGAATTATTCAAAATAGCCAAAAGTGGAAACAAATGTCCATCAATTGATGAATGAATGAATGAATGAATGAATAAAAGGCAGTATATCCACACAATGAAATATAATCCAGTCTTAAAAAGGAATGAAGTTCTGATAAATGCTACAACATGGATGAACCTTGAAAATATCACGTAAAGCGAAAGAAGCCAGCCACAAAAGACCACATATTATATAATTCCATTTAAATTACACGTCCAGCATAGGCAAATCATTAGGACAAAAAGCAGACTAAGTGGTTGTCATGGGGTGAGGGAAGAGAGAATTGGGAGTGACTACTATCTGACTGACTATTGGGGTATCTCTGGGGGTGGAGAAAATATTCTGGAATTAGAAGAGATGGCTGCACAACTCCATGAATGTCCCCAAAACTATTAAACGATATACTTTAAATAGGTGAATTCTATGATGTGTAAATTATATATCAATTAAACTGTTTTTAAAAAAATTCCATAAAGTTTATATGGAAAGACAAATGACTCAGAATAGCCAACTCTATTGAAGAACAAAGTATCCAAAGGACTGACTTCAAGAACTACTTATAAAATTATGCTAATGAAGACAGCATAGCATTGGTGAAATAATAGACAAATAGATCAATGGAACAAAGACAGTTTAGGAATAAACTCACATAAATATAGTCAACTGATCTTTGACAAAGGAGCAAAGGCAGTGAATGGAGCAAAGATAATCTTTTCAATAAATGGTGTTAAAACAACTGTATATCCATACACAAAAAATTAATCTAGACATAGACCTCACATTCTTCACAAAAATAACTCAAATGAATGAATCATAGACCTAAGTGTAAAATGTGAAACTATAAAACTCCTAGAAGATAACAGAGGAGAAAACCTAGATGACCTTCTGTATGATGGTGACTTTTTAGATATAACATCAAAAGCACGACCCATAAAAGAAAGAATTGGTAAGCTGAACCTTATTAAAATGAAAATGAAAATCTTATGCTCTGCAAAAAACACGTCAAGAGAATGAGAAGACAAGCCACAGAGTAGGAGAAATATTTGCAAGCAATAAATCTGATAAAGAACTGGTATCCAAAATACACAAAGAACTCTTAACACTCAAAATAAGAAACAATTTGATTAAAAAGTAGACAATTTGAACAGACACCTCACCAAAGAAGATAGCAATTAAGCATATGAAAAGATGTTCAATATCATATGTCATTAAGGAGACACTACTGCACACCTATTAGAATGCCCAAATCCAAATCACTGATGACACCAAATGCTAGTGAGGATGTGGCGCAACATTGAACTCTCATTCAATGTTGGTGGGGGTGCAAAATGATACAGCCACTTTGGAAGACAGTTTGGCAGTTTCTTACAAACTTAACACAATCTTACGATATGATCCAGCCATCACATTCCTTGACATTTACCTAAATGAATTAAAAACTTATGTCTACACAAAAACCTGTATACGAATGTTTATAGCAACTTTAGTCATAATCATCAAAACTTGGAAGTGACCAAGGTGCCCTTCAGTGGGTGAATGGCTAAATAAATCATGGTACATAGAGACATGCTAAAAAGACATGAGCTATTAAGGTATGAAGAGATATGGATGGAACATAAATGCATATTACCAAGTAAAAGAAACCAGTCTGGCTAGGCGCAGTGGCTCATGCCTGTAATCTCAGCACTTTGGGAAGCCAAAGCAGGAGGATCACTGGAGCCCAGGTGTTTGAGACCAGCCTGGGTAACAGAGCAAGACCCCATCTCTACAAATAATTAAACACATATATATGTTTTTAAAAAACCAGTCTGGAAAAGGTTACATACTATATGATCCTTACTATATGACACTCTGGAAAAGACAAAACTAGGAGACAGTAAAATGATTAGTGGTTTCCAGGGGTTTGGGGGAGGAATGAATAGGTGCAGCACAGAGTACATTGAAGGCGGTGAAACTGCTCTGTATGTTACTGTCATGATGGACACATGTCATTATATATGTGTCCAAACCTATAGAATATACCACACTAAGAGTGAACCCTAATGTAAACTACAGCCCCTGGGTGATAATGATGTGTCTCTGTAGGTTCATTGATTGTGACAAATGTACCGCTCTCGGGGGCCGGGGGGATGTCAATAATGTGGGAGGTTGTGCATGAATGGGGGCAGGGGGTATAAGGGAACTCTCCATACTTTCTGCTCAATTTTGCTGTGAACCTAAAACTGCTGTGAAAAGTAAATTTTATTAATAAAAAATACCTAAGCCAAGAGAAGAGAGGGGACAAGTTAGTTTGTGATTCATAGCTGAGCGGCTGGTATGGCAGGAAAGGCAGGAGGCCTAAGCTGAGAGACCGCCCATGCCAGACAAGGGGGTCTTGAAGGAGTAGAATTTGGAAAGGAGTTAATCCAGGTGTGGGGAAGGAGAATATAGGCCAAGTTCAAAGAATGCTGAAAACCCTCCTCTGCCTGGCCAGCCTGGACCACACTATGTGTGGGGGCTATAAAACCCCTCAAACCCAAGTGCAGCCACATACAGGGTCTGGCTTAGACCTACAAGGGGAAGGCTTTTCCTCCAGCCAGAGACCGGCAAGAGAATCTGTTCTGCAGTTCCCTCAGCTTATACCCTCGCTTGGCTCCTGGTTTCAGCGGGGGCAGTTCTCCCTGGCGCTCTCTCAGCGGGGGCAGTTCTCCCTGGCGCTCTCACAGCGGGAGCAGCCAGTGCACAGACCTCTTGGAAGGAATGAGGCTGGTGCACTAGAGGAACAAGATGAGGGCCAGAATGGCTTTTTGCCCTAGACACAATCCTCAATCCTGCTGTCCTTTAACCTTCTCAATCACTAGGGTTTTGTTTTTGACTACACAGGTGCCTTTACTTTAGTTCTTCTGTCTGCAAACCCTCCAGTGTCTGGAAATTAATGTGACCATGATAGCCTGCTGCAGAAGAACCTTTAGTGATGGCCCCAGTCACTCTCAAGCTGATGTTTTCATAATTACAACCAGAGTGTCCTGCACTTGTATTGAGTGGGATCCACTCTTGCCCTGGACCTTTCCGTCTTCAATGGCTTCTTCTGTGTGTGCTAGAGATTAAACAGCTCCTACTGTACCCCCATGATAACAGATCTGTGTTATCAGAATACCTTGCCTTTGTTGGCATCTCATTGCTCTTGACATTAATGAAGCAAACACCTTAATCTAGATCAAATCTGAAAAGAAAGCAGCTACATTTTAGACAGCGTAAAGAGGACCAGGCACAGACAGCATGTGCTTTATCCAAATTTATTACCTTCTTATTTGGGTACTGGTTCTGACTGTTCTGACCCCAATGCAGAGACTCCATTGGGCTAAAGGACATGCTGGAAAATTTTGGCAGGGATGGGAATGGGCACTAAGAGAACATCGGCTAATGGGCAATGTCAGAGCAAAGGAGCCCTTCTCTGGGCTGAGCTTTCATGTGAGGTGGTTCCATGGAGCTGTCAAAATGTAGGGCTGGGATGAAAAATGACCTCCAGTTGCACAGCTGTGACGACGTGTGTGGCAAATGCAGGGTGAGGTAAGTCAAAGATGCTTGAACACGCATCAGCCTGCCCTGCAGTGAGAGTGGACACCATGTGTAGGCGCCACTCAGAGTCCACTGTGTGCTCCTTGGTGCCACAACACAGGGTAGGCTTGGAAAGACTGGTGGCTTCTTTTTCTCCAAGCCAATTTTTAAAAATTGTGGTAAAATACACATAACATTAAAAATTTACCATTTTAATTATTTTAAGTGTACAGTTCAGTAACACTAAACACATTTACATTGTTGGGCAACCATCTCCACCATCCACCTCCAGAAAACTTTTCATTTTCCCAAACTGAAACTCTGTCTCCAATAAACATAAATTTCCCATTCTTCCCTCCTCCTAGCCATGAGCAACCACCATTCTATTCTCTGTCTCTAGGAATTTGACTATGCTAGGTCCCTCGTATGATGGAATCATGAGTATTTGTCCTTTTGTATTTGGTTTATTTTACTTAACATAATGTCCTTAAGGTTCAAACATGTTGGCAGGACTGATTTCAAAAGATATGGGTCACAAAGCCTCTGCTGATAAAACAGGATGCAGTAAAGAAGCTGGTTAAAACCTGCCAAAATCAAGATGGCCACCCTCACTGCTCATTATATGCTAATTATAATACATCAGCATGCTAAAGGAAACTCTCACCAGCGCCATGACAGTAGCAACTCTTTTATTCCTTTACTTTCTTAATAAACTTGCATTCACTTCACTCTGTTAGCTTACTCTTGCATTTTTTCCTGCATAAAGCCAAGAACCCCAATTTTGGGGTTTACGCTGTGACACGTGGTAGCATGTGTCAAAATTCCCTACCTTTTAAGGCTAAATAATATTCCATTTTATGTATATATCAAGTTTATCCATTCATCCATCAATGAACACTGGGTTACCTCCACCTCTTAGCTATTGCGAATAATGCTGCTATGAACATAGGTGTACAAGGATCTATTTGAGTCCCTGCTTTCAATTCCTTTGGGTTTATATCTAGAAGTGGGATTGCTGGATCATATGGTCTCCAACCTTATTTTTAGCCACCCTGTTGCATATATGTGTTTATAAAACTCACAATGTCACTAGTCCTCTTTTAAAGTGGGTGCAACATAAAATGATAAATTAATACATTGATTAATGATAAATCTCCACCAGGTTCTAGGTTAAAAAGACCTGTTCCAACAATCCTGCTCATGGAATCCTGGTCATCCTCATTATTCAATCTTGACATCAGCAGACCCTTAGAGGACACAGAAGCCAACTGTCCACTTGGGGTAGACTTCTCTCCACAGCATCCTCAGCTTGGTAGGCTTACTCTCGGTGTTGACCAAAAAAGCCAAACTCTGTGAAATATTCGCAAAGATTTATTCTGAGCCAAATGTGAAGACCATGAGCCATGACACAGCCTCAGGAGGTCCTGGGAACATGTGGCCAAGGTGGTTGGGTTACAGTTTGGTTTTATGTGTTTTAGCGAGTCACAAGACATCAATCAGTATATGAGAGGTATACATTGGTTCAATCCAGAAACGTGGGACAACTTGAAGTAGTGACTTACAAACCATTGGTGGATTCAAAGATTTTCTGATTGGCACTTGGTTGAAAGAGTTATTATTTTAAAACCTGGAATCAATAGAAAGGAGTGTCTGGGTTAAGATAAGGGGCTGTCAAGACTAAGGTTCTTGTTATGTAGATGAAGCCTCATAAATGGCCACCCTTAGAGGCAATAGATGGCATGTGTTTCCCATTTAGACCTTTAAAAGGTGCTGGTCTCTCAGCTACTCTCTTCAGGATCAGAAAAAGACCTGGAAAGGGAAAGGGATTCTCTACAGAATGTAAATTTCCCCCACAGCAGACAGATTTTCAGGGCATATTTTCAGACTTTTTTGACATATTTCAAAAATATGTCAAAGAAATATATTTTGGGGTAAAATACTTTGATTTTCTTTCAGGGCCTGCTGACATGTGATGCTATACTAAAGTCAGATTGGTATTTTAATGCTACAAAGAGTTTGTCTTGTCAGTCTTAATATCTCTGTTTTATTGTCAATGCTGGTCAGTCGTGCCTGAATTCCAAAAGGAGGAGAGTATAATAAGGCATGTCCAACCCTCTCTTCCCTTCATGGCTTGAACTAGTTTTTCAGGTTTCTATGGAATTCCCTTGGCTGAGAGGAGGAGTCCATTCAGTCAGTGGGGGACTTAGAATTTTATTTTTGGTTTACACCAGCCACAGGGCACTCACTACCACAGCAGGCAGCTGACTTCATGGTGGGCAGCTTTTCTTGTTTTCAAGTTCTTTATCGTGCTGAAGAGAAATTTGTTTTCTCCAGCTCACCAGTAAGGAGGAAGAGCTGTGCGGACTTGCTGGGCATCAGAGAAGCCTGAGGGGGTAGAAAATGCCGTCCCTGATCTCTGAGGCTCACAGACTGGTGGAGAGAGTGCTGCAGACACAATGGAAGCAGTTGCATAACTGTGAAGAATCACGAGGCAAAATGGGCAGCAAGGGCAACCCAGTTGCTAGGAGTTGAGGGAAGAGACATCTAGATGGCTGGCTTCTGGGCGCTCACTCCCTGGGGGGTGAAGGGCGTAAGTTGGAAAGAAGGTGGCATACACTGACAAGCTCCAAACCTAGGTCTCCAGGCCAGATGTGTCTCAAGCTCCTCGCCAATTTTCCAACGCAAATAGAAATCCTCTCCTGCTTCCTCCCCCTGACAGCTTCTCATCAGAAGCCAGGGGTCATCCTAAAACCCCCCTCCATCAGCCCACACTCCATGCATCCCAAGCCCACTCAGTCCACCTCCCGAGTGCCTGTGGATCCGTCCCTCCTCTCCATCCTATGGTCCCCACAGCCACTAGATCCTCATCATTTGTTGTGGGTTGATCTGTATCCACCCTGAATTCATATGGTGAGGTCCTATCCTCAAGTACCTTATTTGGCAATAAGAACACTGCAGATACAATTACTTAGGATGAGGTCATACCGGATGAGGGTAGGTCTCTAATATAGTCTGACTGGTGTCCTTCTAAAAAAGGGGAGGTTTGGACACCAGCATGTGCAGGAAGGCTGTGTGATGGCAAGGCAGAGCTCAGGGTGACACAGTTGAAGCCAAGGAGTGCCACAGGCTGCCAGCAGCCCTCCAGAAGCTGGCAGAGGCCTGCAGCAGGTTCCCCTCACAGCTTCAGAAGGAATCAACTCTGCCGACACCTTGATGTCAGACACCTGGCCTGCAGAGCCATGAGACAATTCCTGTGACCTCAGCCACTCAGTATGCGTGCTTTGCTATGGCAGTCTGAGCAAATGAAAACACCATTTCTCCTCAACCTTCTTTGGTAGACCTGAACTCTCTGCCTTCAAGCCCTCCTCTCTTTCCTGTCCTGAAGTAGCCCCCACCCAACCATCAGAAATATTACTAAGATGCAGATCTGATCCTGTCACTCCCAGGCTTAAAACCCATGGAGGCCTCTCCTGCAGGTAAGCACAGGGGATTTTGAAGTTGGCCAACCAGATGTAAGCCAGCCACCACCTGACCACTGAGGCCCTTTGAGTCCTCCTCCTTCTCCTCTTCTTCCTCCTCTGCTCTACACACCCCTAGCCAGCTACCCTGAAGTCTCTGCAGTCTCCTGTGGGGCCTGCTGTCCCTCACTCACCTTTGGATCTCTATGAAGATCTTCTTGTCCACCTGAAAAGCCCCATTTCTTCCTGGAAGACGAAACCCCCAGAGAGCCACACTCCCCGTGTAATCCCATCCGTCACAGCACTAACCCCACTGCCCCGTCTCACAGGGCCCTGTCACTAGGCCGTGTCTCATTATCTCAAGGCCCCTGCCACCCAGCCAGCACTGTTGGCCTGACTAGAGGGTGGTGGCCTTGGGTGGTCAGGGAACACTGGCTTGTCTACTTGTGGTTCCTCAAAGAGCATCTGTTCATGGCAGTCCTTCTAGAATACAGAACAATGTGCTCACAACATCACTGTCCCAGAGGGGGCCCTGGGATGAGCCACACTGCCACCAACTCAATGTACCACAGGAGACAGAACTCAGCAAAGGCCAAGGTGACACTGGGTCTCCTGCTGCCTCATTCAGGGAGACTGGCACACCAGCACCATGGAAAAGGTCACGGAGCCCCACCTGCTTCTGCATGTCCAGGGTGCCTGGTTCAAAGTCAACACCGAACACCAGGGTTCCGGCGTGGCTCACTAGAGCTGGCAGCATCCACGTTCAGCTTCCCCTGGGGCCTTGGGTACGTGTGGTAGTCTCCCGCCACCCTCACCCCAGGCCTGCACAGTCAGGGTGACAGCCCATTCCCCATAGCATCCCAGTGCCCTGCAGATGATGGTGCTGCAAAGGGCCGCTGAATCAAAAGGAATGTGACTGTGGCCCAGTTGGCTTGAGAGGCCTTGGCTGGTCACCCTGCTTTCTCCCAGGAGGTGCTGCCTCTGCCCCCAGGTATTCCCTCCTAGAATGAAAGCTTCTCCAGGGCAGAGGACCCAGTACAGGGTGAGGCCAAAGGCAGGCGGTCTATATACGCTTGTGGAAAGAGTAAAGGCATGTGCATGCAGGGGACAGCCTGGGATTTGCTTGGTCTAGCCCTCTCTCTACATGGCACACACAGGGCCCTGCCTGGTGAGGTGCTTGAAAGCAGGGGCCTGGTTTCAGTGGATCTGTGGTGGTGTTTGTTGATTTTTAAACCACAAGTACATTTTCCCTTTATTTCCTTCAAACAGGTTGTTGTAGCCTCTGCATCCTGGACTCTGCTCTCCTTGGCCTAAGACCCTCCCTTTCATTCACCTCAAGCCTTCTGCACCACTGCCGACTCTGGCTGACATCCACGCTCTGCATGTGGGGCTCCCCACCTACGGGCCCGCCCTGCTCCAGCTCCATCCACCACCAGCCCTCAGGACTGCCTAGGCAGTAACAGCCCACACTTGGAAGACAGCCACCTCAGGGCCAAGAGTGAAGCTCCCTCTCTCCCAAGCAGCTCTCAGCAAAAGGCATGTGGCAGAGAACCCCTTGGAGGCTCTCCCTAGAGCCCCTGCAGGCCCCGAGCCACCGCACACAGGGCCCTCACCCCATTTGTGTGTGTTTACCGCAGCTTGTCTGACAACCAGCCCCTTCTCCAACTTTATAATAACGGCAACCCCCTGTCGCAAGCCCCTTCCCATCTATTGTCCCATTTGACCTTCAGGTCTGGGACTGGACTGAGGCATGCTGGGTAAAGCCTCCTGTTGTCTCTGTCTTACAGCTGCAGCAGCCAGAGCATGAGGGGGAGCCACCTGCCCATGGCAGCAGAAGTATATCAGGACCCACTCCTGAGCTGCAGTGCCAATCCCTCCTCCCACATTGCATACGCTGCTGTTCCCTGCCCTCCTAGGCACGGCCCTGGGCTCTCCCTCCTAGCAAAATCTGGTCTCCGCTAGTTGGATAAAATAACAATAATGATGACAACACTAACGTCTAATGAGAACTGACCTCATGCAGGGCCTTGTTCTAAGCATCTGCACACATTAATTCATTTACTCCCTACTGTACCCCAATGAGGCGAGTACCATATTCCCACATTCCAGGTGGGGACATTGAGGTGCACAGCTTAAGCACCTTCCCAGGTCACACAGCCTGTAAATAGTGGGGAAAGGATTCAGGCCTAGGCAGCAGGTGGCAGAGTTCTATGCACAAAGCCACCCTCAGGCACTGACAACCCACAGAGGCTTAGAGGGTCTGCATTTCAACAGGGGGCAATGCCTTCATTGGCAAAGAGTCACATGGTGGCAAGGTGGGCAGGTGGCAGGAGGGAGGAAGACAGATCTCTGAGCAAGGAGTCTTGTATGCTGCATCTCGCATCCTTGGCCAGAGGGGATCAGAGTGTTGGAGCAGAGGAGTGAGTTGGTCAGGTAGGTCTCTATTTGGGTAACTGGTGTCAGAGCAGAGGGTGGGATGGATGGAGAGGGATGGAGGCAGAGAGACAGGTTGGGAGGCAATTGCAACAGAGCCAGACCAAAGCTGAGGCAGTGGATAAAGAGGAGGTCCCCATGTGTCCTGTTATGGCCCCTCCCAGAAGATGGCCTCACACTGGGGTGCTCGCCAACATTTGTCCCAACGACTTCTGTCATCCACAGATGTGGCACACAGCCCACTGGCCTGCTTAGCAGACCCATCCTCTGCTGCTTAGGGGCCTGGTGAACTCAACATCTGCTCTGGGACCAGATATCCCAGGCCCCAAGTTCACACACTCAGAAACTTGAAGGTGCCAGCCCCAGCTCCCTCTGAAGGCAGAGCACAGTCCAGTTTGGCCCATAGGGCAGTTGGGATCCTATTCAAATCAGGCACAGACCCAGGATGGAGAGGGGATGAATGAGTGCTGCTCAGTCAAGCGCCACTTTGTTGGGGCTGCAGTGCCAGCACTGGTAGCCTTGGAGCTCCTCAGAGATGCTGGGCTAAGGCTCAAACAGCAAACAGGCCTTACTTTCCCCAACAGATGCCAGGGGAGTAAGGCTGCCTCTAGGGAACAAATACTTATTAAGCACCTAAGTGCCAGGCATAGTGCTGAGTGGGGATGTAACTCAGAATCAAAATCGCCAAGGCCACAGCCCATGGAGCTCAAATTTTCTCCTACATGTGGGCCTGACATACCAAGTGCCCAGAATAGCAACATTTGGCTTTTACAGACGGTCCAGGATGGAACCAGATTAGCAGGGTCTCTGCCCAACCCTGTGAGAAATCAATAAATCAACCCACAGGTGGCAATAAAGATGGTTAAAACTTCTTCCATGCCAAGTACTTTGTAAGTGCTTTACACATGTCGACTCACTCTATAACAGAAAGAGTCCAATGAAGCAAATATCATCAACTCCATTGTTCAGCAGCACAAACAGAGGCACAGAGGGGTCAAGTCACTCTCCCTTGCACACTCCCTACTGTCCTAGTCTCCTCTACATTGTCCCCAGACTTGCCTATATAGTATCCCTCTATACTCTCTCCCTCTACACTGTCCTAGTCTCCTTCTATACTGTCCTAGTCTCTCTGTACTGTCCCTTAGTCTCCCTCTATACTGCCCTTGTCTCCTCTATACTGTCCTAGTCTCCATCTATACTGTCCTAGCCTCCTCTACACTGTCCTAGTCTCCCTCTATACTGCCCTTGTCTCCTCTATACTGTCCTAGTCTCCCTCTATACTGTCCTAGTCTCCTCTGTATTGCCCTAGTCTCCTCTATACTGTCCCTTAGTCTCCCTCTATACTGTCCTTGTCTCCTCTATACTGTCCTAGTCTCCTCTATACTGTCCTAGTCTCTCTGTACTGTCCCTTAGTCTCCCTCTATACTGCCCTTGTCTCCTCTATACTGTCCTAGTCTCCCTCTATACTGTCCTAGCCTCCTCTATACTGTCCTAGTCTCCTCTATACTGTCCTAGTTTCCTCTGTACTGTCCCTTAGTCTCCCTCTATACTGTCCTAGTCTCCATCTATACTGTCCTAGTCTCCCTCTATACTGTCCTAGTCTCCATCTATACTGTCCTTGTCTCCTCTCTACTATCCTAGTCTCCCTCTATACTGTCCTAGTCTCCTCTGTATTGCCCTAGTCTCCTCTATACTGTCCCTTAGTCTCCCTCTATACTGTCCTTGTCTCCTCTATACTGCCCTAGTCTCCTCTATACTGTCCTAGTCTCCTCTATACTGTCCCTTAGTCTCCCTCTATACTGTCCTAGTCTCCTCTATACTGTCCCTTAGTCTCCCTCTATACTGTCCTTGTCTCCTCTATACTGCCCTAGTCTCCTCTATACTGTCCTAGTCTCCTCTATACTGTCCCTTAGTCTCCCTCTATACTGTCCTAGTCTCCTCTATACTGTCCTAGTCTCCCTCTATACTGTCCTAGTCTCCATCTATATTGTCCTAGTCTCCTCTATACTGTTTTTGTCTCCCTATATACTGTCCTAGTCTCCCTATATACTGTCCTAGTCTCCTCTATACTGTCCTAGTCTCCCTCTATACTGTTCTAGTCTCCCTCTATACTGTCCTAGTCTCCATCTATATTGTCCTAGTCTCCTCTATACTGTCTTTGTCTTCCTATATACTGTCCTAGTCTCCCTATATACTGTCCTAGTCTCCCTCTATACTGTCCTAGTCTCCCTCTATACTGTCCTAGTCTCCCTCTATACTGTCCTAGTCTCCCTATATACTGTCCTTGTCTCCTCTATACTGTCCTAGTCTCCTCTGTACTGTCCTAGTCTCCTCTATACTGTCCCTTAGTCTCCCTCTATACTGTCCAAGTCTCTTCTATACTGTCCTAGCCTCCTCCATACTGTTCCTAGTCTCCTCCATACTGTTCCTAGTCTCCTCTACACTGTCCAATTCTTCCTCTATGGTGTCCTAGTCTCCTTGTACTGTCCCTTAGTCTCCCTCTATACTGTCCTAGTCTCCTCTATACTGTCCTAGTCTCCTCTATACTGTCCCTAGAATCCTGAATACCGTTCCTAGTCTCCTCTATACTGTCCAATTCTTCCTCTATGGTGTCCTAGTCTTCCCTCTATACTGTTCCCAGAGTTCCTCTATACTATCCTAGTCTCCTCTACACTGTCTTAATCTCCCCTCTATAATGTCCTAGTCTCCTCTATACTGTCCTAATGTGTCCTCTATACTGTCCTAATCTCTATACTGCCCTAGTCTTCTCCTTCTATACTGTTTCTAGACTCCCTCTATACTATCCTAGTCTCCTCTGTACTGTCCTAATCTCCCCTCTATTCTGTCCTAGTCTCCTGTCTTTATTGTCTCTAGCCTCGCATCTATCCTGTCCCTAGTCTCTCTGCTGTACCATCCCTAGCCTCACCCTACAAGCCCCCAGCCTCCACCCTCTTGCCTCTAGGAAAGCATCCTGTGAACCCGGATGCTGGGAAAGCTGCCTATGAAACTGACACAGCTAAGGTATGTTCCCTGCTCTCCACCAGCTGCATCCTGCATGATCTTGGAGCTCAGCCAACACACATGGCATATGAGATGCCTGCCCATTGGGCAACTGTGGCCAAGGAGAGGAGAGTGCGGGAGGAACCACAGCCTTGTGTTGAGAGCAGGACCATATTTATACAATAGTCCTCCATATTTCAAAAGCATTTCAAATCTCTCCCTCTATACTGTGCAGTTTTTTAAGTAGTGGTTTCATCCACATTCATCAATTGAGAAAATTAAGCTCATGGAAGCTGGGGACTTGCCTGCTGCCTCCCAAATCTGCCCTGGATACCAGCCCCAGGACAATTCCCATCACATCATGTTTCTGGAAAGAAGGTGAGAGGCTTTCCACACAGACACAGGGCAGGAGACTCTTCTTGCCTTAAAATGTGTATGGATGACTGATATGGGACCATGGGACCATTATCACAATTTACAAGCAGGTCCCCTTCTCCATGAGGGCATGAGAACGAGTGTCCAGCTTTCTCATCACTCCACCAGACCTGCAGCCCCCAGCTCTGGAAGCCTTGCCTCCTATGCTCTGTCCCCAGTGAAAGTCTAAGGAAGCAGCAAGAAACCTGCAGTGGGGAGTGGAAGAGGCAGAGGGGGAGCTAAATCCTGTAGGTCCAGGAAGTCCCTGCCCCTGGAGCTGTGCGGTCCTGAGCTGCGTTCTAAGACAGCAAACCCCAGGCCCAGGCTCTGGGCCAGCAACCTTTTCTAACAAACACACCAATAAATCCCGAAGACTAAATTAACAGCACGATTCCAGCCCAGTAACTGCATGTGATTACACAGTGTGCCCCCGACACAGAGTTTCTCAGCATCCTTAAGGAAGAGCTGGGGATGGATTTACACTGGGGTTTGCAGAGGCAGCGGGAGATGGGCAAGGTGCTGGAACAGGCAGTCTGGAGACCCAGGAATCTAGAGACCTGGTTACTGACCTGAGGGAGACAGGTTTGTCGCAGTAAAGGCCCCAGATAAAGGCAGAGGTGTCAGGATAGAGGTGAAAATTCCCCCCATACCACTTACTCTAATAGTCGTATTCTAGAAACATATCCTAGAAACCTGAGGGCTTTAGCCCCTTAACCAACCCCCTACCCCATCTTTCTCAGCAGGCTAATAGACCACATGTTTAACAGAGACATCTAATTAACTGGCCTTCACAAGCAGCAGGGTTGCAAAGGGGGAAGCTTACGGGATCCAGAATATTTCTTCTATTTGAGCACCTTACAATGGGCTTTCTGGCTGACAGATCCTAGACACGTGTGCACATGTAGGAGGGGAGTGTGTCTAGGAGGGGTGAGGATGGTGTCCCACCTTACTTCTTCAATGGATTGGCCGTACAAAGAGGTGGCCAGGAGTCCCAGGTCTCAGTTCCACTTCTGCTACTATGACTTTGAGCAAGTCACTTAAGGTCCTTTAACCTGATGTTCTGTATGTATGAAATGAAAGAACTGCCAGCCCATCCAAACAAGCAGGTCTCAGGAAAAGGATCTGTTTAAGAGTCTGCTGTTTTCTTACCTAACAGCCATTCTCCCCTTGTGATTTAGAAACCTAAGTGACTTACTTAACTGAAAAATTACATGTCCCAGACAACCTTGGAGACAGAAGTGGCTCGCAGGATGTATGTGGCAGTTTTGGGCAGGACCTTTGAAAGGCCTTATAAAAGTTGTGATAGCTGGACCTTCAGCAGCCGTCTTGGACTACAAAGATGTTAAGATGATGGAACAGAGTGACGGAAGTCCCAGATGACTGTAGATATTTCATACTGGCTTTGAACTGTCTACCTACAGGCTTCCTGTACATAAGAAAAAAAAAGAACTTTGAAATTATTTAAGTCACAGTTGTCTGTGGTCTCTGTTACTAGCAGCTGAACCCAGTTTCTAAGTGGCTCAGGGCCTGCATGCATTTATACCAATAACCTATGCATCCACACTCATAGGTTCAGTACGCTCAGCCATCAACTCCAGAGAAGCCCATGAAGGTCCCAAATCTAGAACAAATGAAGAAACTTTAAAGCACAAGATCTGATTCATAACACCAAACAGAGCTAAAAGCATGGGAGAAAAGAGCTGCCATGATCACAAGGAGCACAGGAAGGTTCGTGGGACACAAGAAGGCACAGAGTAGAGGCTCTTGAGGGGAAAGAGGTCCCTCCACTGAGGGAAGGGAAGCCAGTGAGGACAGCAGACATGCTGGGGCCTCAGCCTTGGTTCTACACACTATCTCAGAGCCCAGGGCATCCCTGTCTTTCATTAACAGCAAACCATGGTAAGAAGAGAGTTTTCCAGAACTCTGTTCCAGTACTGGGTGCTGATATGAGGGGCTCTGTCTGACAGATGTACTTTCAAACGCCAACACTACCACTTACTAGCCATGGGCAAGCCAATTAACCCCATTAGGTCTTTTTCCAAATTCCATGAATTGGGAAGAATCACAGTTATCTTTCAGAGTTGCTGGGCAGAGGATGTATATAAAACTATACATTTTGCACAGCTCTCAATAAGCAGCTTAAACAGACTCTACAGAGTAAAGGCAATTATAATGAAATCATTAAACTGGGTTCTATATACTCTGTTAAAAAACTACTTTTATTTTATATCTCTCTCTAGGTATAATATACATTTCCATCCAAACTGCTAGATTATTTTGGTGACTTAACTTTATCCATCAGTAAACTATCAGTTAAATATCAATTTATCCATTGGTTGCAGAATTCTCTTTGTAGTATTTCTGATTGCCCTCTTCCCAGTCCAGGTAATCCAGGTGGCTTGGCGTCTACTGTATGGAAGTATGTCTTTGCTCTATAACACACAGGTGTATGCCTGAGCATAAATACTCCCCATCTACAACTGGCTTCCACCACTCTACCCCACTACACTTATCACCTACCTCATCTGATGGGCTAACCCGACATTATTGGAGTTTTAGAAATGGGAGGGAGAAGAGGTAGAAGAGGAAGAGAAAAGGGAGAGGGAGAGTGGAAGGGGAAGGATAGGGGGACAGAATGTAAAGAAAGAGGAAAGGGAGAGGAAGAGGAAAGAGGAAAGAGGAAGAGAATGAACAAGCACAGCGACCCAAGACCCATGGAAACTGCCTACTGCATTACAGACAATGAGGAAAGCAGCTCTGCTTTGGGTAGCACGGCTGGTTATTTCAATTGTGCTTTCAATAATTCCTTCCATCCACATACACAAGCCCCCTTTTAATGTGATTTTGCTGAGTCCCTCATGAGATGGTAACACTTATTTTTTCAGCACGTGAATACAGACTGGCCTTGCGACTTGCTTTGGGCAGCAGAATGTGGAGAAAGTGACTCTGTAATTTCTGAGCCCAGGGCTCCAGAGGTCTTGAAGCTTCTGTTCTTTCCCTCTTAGAATGTCACCATCATGTGAGGAATCATTTCCTTTTTTTTTTTTTTTTCCCCAGACAGAGTCTCACTCTGTCACCAGGCTGGATTGCAGTGGCGCGATCTCGGCTCACTGTAACCTCCACCTCCCGGGTTCAAGTGATTCTCTTGCCTTGGCCTCCTGAGTAGCTGGGACTACAGGTGGACACCACCACGCCCAGCTAATTTTTGTATTTTTAGTAGAGACAGGGTTTCACCACGTTGGCCAGGATGGTCTCCATCTCTTGACCTTGTGATCCACAAGCTTTGGCCTTCCAAAGTGCTGGGATTACAGGCGTTAGCCACTGCGCCCAGCCTGAGGAAACACTTCCTTAAGGATGGGAGAGACCTGAAAAGAGAAGGCTGGTCATCTCAGACTGTTTCAGCTGAACTGACACATGAGAGCAAGCCCAACCAACACCACATAGAGCCCAGCCCAAGCCGCTGACCACAACAGTAAACATATAAATGATTATTGTTTTCAGCCACTAAGTTTGGGGGCTATTTATTACACAGCAATAGATAACTGACACAGGTAGATTCCTTCATCCAGGAAACATCTCCAGGTGTCCTCTAAGCTGTCTCGTGCTGGCATGCAATGACAACCTCAAACGGCTACCTTCTTGCCCCATTCTAGTTTTTACTTCCTTCCAAATCTTAATCCTTAACAATCACACAATCAACCATACACACTAAGTAAGGTACTATGTTGAGGTGCTGAGGCCTTTAAACAATGGTAGGGCTGGAAGGAATGGACTGTAGAGGTATTTAAGGTCAATTCCCTCCTTTAAAAATGAGAAAACTGAGGGCCAGGAATTTTAGATTGCATGTGCATGATCGCACTGCAAGCACCTGGGGGTAAAATATGCATGACACACACCTTTGCAACCTCCAGGTGTCACATGAAGCGTCACCCATGGTGGGGAGCAGTACATGTTCACTGACAGCATGACTCTCTGGCCAGCTGGCCACAAGATTGAGTTTGAGCATCATACTGTTAAGAGTTAGGCACTCGACTGGGCTCAGTGGCTTACGCCTGTAATCCCAGCACTTTGGGAGGCCGAGGCAGGCGGATCATGAAGTCAGAAGAGTGAGATCATCCTGGTTAACACAGTGAAATCCCGTCTCTACTAAAAATACAAAAAATTAGCCAGGTATGATGGCACACGCCTGTAGTCCCAGCTACTTGGGAGGCTGAGGCAGGAGAATCGCTTGAACCCGGGAGGTGGAGGTTGCAGTGAGCCGAGATCACACCACTGCACTCCAGCCTGGGCAACATAGCGAGACTCAATCTCAAAACAAACAAACAAACAAACAAACAAACAAAAATTGTTAGCTACTCTTTAACCCTAAAGCACAGTTGCGGCATCTCCTACCAACCTGCCTCTTCTCGAGCCCCAAGGAGAGCCAGTCATGCCCTGACAAGGCTGTCTGGGCCAGGAGGGCTTGGACAAGATCCCCGAACTGAAAGGCCACTGTACTCTGTTTACAGTGAGCAATAAAAAATATGCCACTGTGTCCACCAGGAATGCCGCTGCTGCTGCGGCTGATTTGCATTTGTACGGCTTGGCAGTTCAGAGGGCACCTTCACAAGCCTCCTCCCACTGGCCAGTTCCTTCTGGCCAGGTACATTTCTGGGGGTTTGTGGCTGAGCAAGCTGCTCCACCCTCTTCCTTTCGGCTGTTCTCTAGTCACTAAGGAGAAGGATGTGTCATTGTCTTACTTGGAACGGCCTCCGCCCAACACCGTGGGTTACTTCAAGTCTCATCCTTCTGTTTGCTCTTAGTCTCCCTTTGCCACAGGAATTTCAAATGATCCTAAAAGTGTCCATGATTGTTTACACTGTCATTACTGTAATGGCCTGAAGCCTATAGTGAATAGGAAATAAACTGACCACCTTTTGAGTTTTGCTAATTCTTTCAGGTCCTAAACAGGAGGCCTGTTTTACCAAACCCTGCCTTACCACAAAAATTTTCATTGGAGATTGCTGGACTAGTCTTTGCCTTCTAGCAATGAAAGAGGAAACACTGAGAAATTAAGAAAAGAAAAATTATAGGCTGCCTGGAAGGTATTATAATTTTTGCAGACATGGAGGATTCCCCTGTCCTTTCCTTCTCTCCCTCTCAGAGTGAGAGGGCAGGAGTCCAGGTGAAACATCGTGACAAGGAGTACATTAAAGAGCATAACTTCTCGTTCCATATGAAAAGTCCAATGCAGGTTTTTCTGCAAGGTAGCAATGGGAGGAAAGGGATGGGCACCAAAGAGAGAGAGGTGAGTGGGGCAAAAAGGGGATGGGAAGGCTGCCCCACCTGGAAGATGCTTCCAGCGTCTCCCTGAATGAACAGGTTGCCATTAAGCAAGGCAGATGGGGCAGGAAGCACGCTCAAAGGCGTGGCTCCTGTGCTGGGGAGACAGTACCTGGCTGGAAAGTATGACTGCAGGCAATAAACAGCAGCCCCAGGAGTGATAAGCAACAGGTCCTCCAGTCACATCCTCACATTTCACCTGTGCGGGCCTCAGTTCCTCATGGGAGAGGCAGACTACAAGATTTCCAAGACTGATTGCTGGTTCTGACCACTGATGATTTTGTTAAGGGTGAGCCCTGAGAGCAAATCCCTTCCCAAGCTGCCTCTGGCCAGGAGGATGTTGCAATCTGCCTGGCACAGACAGCACTGCACTGGGTCCTTGCTATGAGAGGTTATGGCACTGCTGGCCTTGCTGCTGATGGGTGGGGCACATCCTCTTGGGCCTGTCTGTCTCTCACCCCTGCATCCTCCTCCCCAGTGGGACCCCTCCTCAGTGCTCCACCCACCAGCCTGAGAGTGGCTGCCAAGGGTGGAGGCTGCAGCAGGAAGAAGGGCAGTAGCCCTTGCCCACTGTGGTTGCCGCCCCCCTGCCAGCCCACAACCCTTCCCTGCATCCCAGGAGTCAGGAGGCTCTGAGTAGAAGCAAAAACCAGAGCCTTTCATCTCAGAGGGCATCACACACACACACACACACACACACACACACAGACACAACTCATGCTCATACACACTCGTACATCAACACACCCCCGCGCACCCCTACACCCCCACTTGTGCAGGTGTGCACACCCTCTCATACACACACACACACTCTCACTCTAGATTTTAACATCAAGGATATTTCTGTTCCCTTCCCTCTTCCCCTTCCCCCACAAAAAGACTCCAGCTGGCTCTCCAATGGCAGCCACAGAGTCTCAAACCATCTGGAAACACAAGCACGGCAGGATTGTGTGAGGCTGGAGGTGAAGACAGCCGGGGTCACGGGAAGGGAGAAGGAAAAACAAGACAGTGCCAGATTCCAGTCAAAACAGCATGTTCGTCCCGCTCAAATCTCATCAAAATGCCAAGATTCCCCCCGCCACGTGCCCGTCCAGGCAGCTTGCTCCAGACCCCGACGTTCTGCCTGAGTTGTGCACCACCAGCCTTCCTGCCCAATTCCACCACCAGCACCCACTCTGGTGACTTCAAAAAACAGCCACACAAAGTCTAATTTAGCTCTAATCTTCCCTGGCCATGGTCGTGTGGTTTCTAATTATTTTATTCCCAAGATTTACCTTGATGGATAGTTATACATTTTCCAATTTACTGTACAATATCTTGTAAAGTGCCCTTTAAAAAAATGTGTGGATAATTCCATGTTGTTAATTTTCCCAACTCTAAGGAGAAATCTGCAGATAATCACCCACCCTAGAAGCTCTGATTCAATCCCCGTTTCCTTTAATACTAATAAAATGGACAGTTCATTTATAAGAAGTTCCCTAAAAGAGGGTATTGAAAAACATTATATTTCTTTTACAGTTGTTAAAGGGCATAAATCCATTACTCAGATAGAGATCGCTTAATAATTTAATGCCTTTGGCTTGGCATTGTTCCCGGAATATTTTCACTTTATCTGTCTTTATTTTCAGGTTGGAACAAATTGAGGAATAATCAGCTCTGTTGGCGGGAACTGTGGAAGAGTCTGCAGGGAGGCCCAGGGAAGACGTGGGGGAGTTGGGCAGCCTTCCCGACTGTCCAGCTCCCTCATAGGCCTTCAGTTCAAGGAGCGGGGCAGGTGTGGGGCACTGAGGGGGTGGCCAAGCGGGAACCAGGCTTTCCTTTTGGCCTCCACATGGTGAGGAATGTGCCCTGCAGGTTGTCTGGCAGGCTCTGCCTGGGAGGTAGCCACCCCCACCTCCCTCCGTTCTGCCCAGGGAGGCAAGCAGGTGGGAGGGCCTCGAGGCAGAGTCTTTCTGCAAAGGGGATTAGTTTGCATTTTCTAAATAAAATCATTTACATGATGTATTAACCCAACCCCATAATTAAAATCATTAACGTTTCTTTGTGCAGATTAGCCATAAAGAGAAACTAAGTGCAGGAATCAACATTCCTTCTTACAGGCTCATCAAACAACACTCCCCTGAAGAAGGCTTGAAAGCTTCATCCACCAGCCCTCTCGCCAACACAGTGAGGTTGATCCCCTGGTCCGGGATTCTTGCTGACTAGTTTCAGCAGTGTTTGCAGGATGTCTGCCCGAACCTAGCTGAAAGCAACCCAGTGGGAAGCTGGTTGGGATCTGGAAGCAAGGACTGAACAGGACAGTGGGGCTTAAACACAGCTCTCAGACAGAATCCCTGTGTATTCCTTTTCCTTGCTCCTCAGTTTCCCCGAAAAAATAAAGCCACTGAACTAAAATGATGCCTAAGGGCTCTTCCTAGTTTCCCAGCACCATGACAAGTGTGCTGCCCCATGCCTGGGACAGATTTTTGGCCATAATTGGTGCTCAGTTCATGTTTGTTGAAGAGAATGGAATTGAATATGCTGGAAGGGGATGGACATAGGATGGGAAGAGGTGAAGACATCATCACATCTGGTGCAAGGATGTGAGCTGCCAGTGGGTGGGGCTGTGCAGCTACTGATAGTCCAAGTGGAAGGGGCAGCCTGAGGCCAGCAGCATGGCATCATAGAGGAAGAGTTAACAAATGCCACTAGGGGAAGGTGCAGAGCGAGAGTGCAGACCTGAGCATCTCTGCACGGAAAGCCCCCTGCCCCTACAGGCCCAAAAGTGCCTGCTCCCGCTGCCTGGCCTCTCCATGCTCCTGTGCCCACTCTGATTTTGGAGCAAAGTTGTGGCCAAGCCTGGGAGCTGTCACAACCCAACAGGTATGTGCATGCCCAGGCCAGAACCGACACACCAGACCCCTGCTGCCTCGGCCCCCTCTAGACTTTGGGTGCCTAGTAGAATGGGAGGGAGTCTGAAGGGGTGCTAAGGATGGCTTGGTGTGGGCTTGCAGACAACCTTGGCACTAATAGCCTGGGCTGTTGGTACTGTGGATGGCAGGTTAATGACAGCAGGAGACAGACAGGCTCCTGGGTGGAAAGTTGCAGGTCCCCGGGGAAACCCCACTTTCAGGCCAGGGACAGCCTGAGGCCTGGGGGCCAGGCTGCCATTTCCACAGACTAGAGTGAGAACTTATGGCGCTTTTTCTGGATCCCCCCATGGCCACCCACAGACCAATCAGAATGCACTTTCTCCCCTCTGGAGCCCATAAAAACCCTAGTCTCAGCCAGACTTGGACAGACAACAGGACAACCTGCCTGCGGAGAGGATCTACCCACTGTGGGTCTCCTCTCTGCTGAGAGCTGAGAAGATAATAGGATGAACTGCCTGCAGAATGCAGTTACCCACTGTGGGTCTTCTCTCTGTCACTGTCATGAGAGCTGAGCAGACAATGGGATGGCCTGCCTGCAGAGAGGAGTTAGCCACTGTGGGTCTCCTCTCTGCTGAGAGCTGAGCAGACAACAGGCCAACCTGCCTGTGGAGAGGGACTACCCACTGTGGGTCTCCTCTGAGCTGCTCTATCGTTCAATAGAGCACCTCTTTGCCTTGCTCACCCTCCACTTGTCCATGTACTTCATTCTTCCTGGATGCAGGACAAGAACTCAGGACCCACCAATGGTGGGGCTGAAAGAGCTGTAACACAAACAGGGCTGAAGCATGCCCCTTGCTCACTACATTGCAGGCAACAAAAAGGAGAGAAGAGAGAAGGAGAGAAGAGCTGCGGCCCTTTGGGAAGCCCAGACCTAGGAGCTCCCTGAGCTAGGGCTATGACACCCTCTTCAGGGCTCTGCAGTTCCTGGCATCTCCAAACTTCCAGGCACCACCAAGTTCCCCAGTGCCAGCCATGGAAGTTACCTGTGGTACACCTGGTCCCGGCACAGCCTTGCAGGGAGCTGGTACCTGTGCCAGTGCCTGGCGCTGTCCACCCTGCTGCAGCCAGCGTGCCTAGCTGTGCACAGTGGCTGGACCCTATGCTCATTTGCTCACATACCCTTTGCTGCTGCACACCTGGCTCATCCTTGGCAGGCATGGGATCCAGGCCAGTAGTGCCAGCTTAGCACAGCCTGCCAGCCTGAGTGGGTGGAACGAGCCCAGGAGGCCTGAGCAAAACTCAGGCAAAGGCACTACTGGCCACAGAGGTTTCCAGCCAGAAAAGTAATACCCCAAGGATCCTGAGACAATGTGAAGATAGAGGCAAAGATTGGAGTGGTGCATCCATCAGCCAAAGAACACTGATGATTGATGGTAATCACCAGAAGCTAGAAGAGGTAAGGAAAGATTCTTCCCTATAACCTTAAGAGGCAGCCCAGCTAATACCTTAATTTCAGACTAGAACTGTCAGAAAATACATTTCTGTTGTTTTAAGCCACCTAGTGTGTCATACTTTGTTATGACAGCCCCGAGAAACTAACACATCTGCCAAGATGCCAGACTTGTGAGTGATACTATCCTGGACCCTCTAGACCAGCCCATCTGCCAGCTAAGTACCACCATATGACCTCAGTTAAGGTCATCTGGAACAGAATAATCATCAGCTAAGGTCTGTCCAAATTCCTGATCCACAAAATCGTGATATATAATAAAATGGATTGTTATTTTAGCCCATGAAGTTTTGGGGTAATTAGTTTTGCAGTAATTGAAAGAGACACACAATAAGTCCGTGGCTGAACTGGAACTAAAATGTAGGTCTCCTGCCTCCTAGTTAATTCAGTAGGGCTTTCCATTCTCCCATGGTTTCTTCTGCTCATAAGCCAGTTATTATTCTTGGCAGTTTCATTTGCATATACCTCATAAGTTTTATCCCAGTACCCCATTTAAGATGTACAATTCATTGAGAACAGATAAATAGCATGCCATCTTGATGCCACCATCAACACCAACCCCCTGGTTGAGTGTTGGAGGTGAAGGCTATAAGCAACAGCAAAATAACAGAAACAAGCAGGGCATGTAGGTGAAAGGGTATATAAGAGTACAGGTTTTGAGGTGGCAGGGGTAGGGATGTTGAATGGGAGAGGCATGTCATGGCTTGAATGTGTCCCCTCCAAAAGCATATATTAGAAATTTAATTCCCAATGCAGCATGGCAGGTAGGGATTAACGAGAGGTGGTTAGACCATAAGGGCCACTCTCATGAACAGACTAATGCCATGATTGTGGGAGTGGGTTCATTATAAAATGACAAGTTTGCACTCCCTCTCGTGTGTACTATCTCTCTCTCTCTCTCTCTCTCTCTCCCCCCTCACCCCCCACCTTCCTCCATGAGATGACACAGCAAGAAGGCCCTTGCCAGATGCCAGCACCTTGATATTGGACTTGCCAGCCTTCAGAATTGTAAGAAATAAATTTTTCTTTATAATGTATCCAGTCTCTAATATTCTCTTATAGAAGCACAAAATGGACTAAGATGAGGTGAATTCAGATTGTAAAAGGCTTTGAATGTCAGGCTGGAAAGCCAGAATACAAAGAGCATACATAACAGTGGATATCTTAACAGGAAGACCAGTGAGCTGGAATCAGTCAGTGCTATCTTACTGCCTACATTACTGCCCCTGTTTTAACTGACTGAATGTCACCTGCTTTCCCCAGCTTCCTAGCAGTTAAGGACACTTGTGAAACACCTGTACTCAGAAACGCAGCTATAACATAAGCCAAATTGATAGCACTTTTGAAAATCAAGGTCTGCGTGTTGAGAGCCATGTTGTTTTTAAATGGGTGTTCAGAGTTTCTGGGATAGATCCCATATTCATCTGCTTTTTCAATAAAGGGAAATGTTTAGGTAAATTATGTCAGCTGCTGCCAGGGGGTGGAAGGCTGCTTGTGGCAAAGCCCAAAGGCTGAGAAATTCTAGAAATGCATTTATGAGATTTCAACCTTGCCACCTCAGAGCCTCTCCAGGTGGCAATGGCCTCTCCTTTGAGGGTGGCTGGGTCAGTTCCATCCCCATCAGTCATTAACTCCGCTCAGTTCCTTCCAATACTAAACTTTCAAGTGAGAGTCCTTTCCCATGTATCGACCCCCAGGGCCACTGATCACAACCCAAGAGCCTCAGTGGAATTGCTCCCAGAGGTTTAAGCACCTAAAATGCCCTCCCCTTATCCCAATCTCAATCCTATGTGACCCTCAAGCCCCAGAAAAAAAAAAAAAAAAAATCCCTTCTTCCTGAAGTCTCCTGCAACTCTATAGTCCACAAGCAGACTGCTTTCTCTCTGAGTTTACAATGGGTTATTATACATCATACCATATTCATAGTAAGGTGTTTTATAATATCTATTGTCTTAAACTATTTTATAGCCACCTAAATACGTTTTAAATTTACAATTTTAATAAAAAATAAGACATATGATGGCAGAAAAAAATTGAAAAACAAACATGTATGATGAAAAATAGGTTTCTGTCTAACCCCAACCCCTGGTCTTTTCCCCAGAAGAAGAAACTTGTGTTATTGGTTTCTTGTTTAGTTTTCCAGAAATACTTCATGGCTATATCAGTACATGTGTGCGTGCGTGCATGCATGCGTGTGTGTGTGTATTTACCTGCTAAGGTGCAATACAATTCACAGCATATTATGAACTCTTTCCACATCTTGCTTTTTAATGATTAAGCCTTGCTTTGTGACCTCATACCAAGTTGGTTTTGGGAAGTGCTCATGTGTGCTTGAGAAGAATACGTATTCTCAATTGGATATACAGCCACTACTTTAAACATTTTCATTGACTTTTTGAAATCTTCTGTTTGCTTACTAGTTTTGGGGAATAGTTTATCAATTACTGAGAAAGGTGTATTTAAATCTCCTGCTCATGAGGGTGGATTTGTCCATTTTTCCCTGTAGTTTTGTCTTTGCTTTGTATATTTTGAAACTAAGTGCATATACATTTAGAAGTGATACCTTCCTAGAGAATTGAAAATTTATTATTATGCTATGAACTTTGTTAGTGCTAATAATGCTTCTTGCTTTAAAAATTTATTTTTATGATATTACTATAACAATACTAGCTTTCTTTTGGCCAGTGTTTGACCAGTGTATCTTTTTCCACTCATTCACTTTCAATTTTTTGTCTCTTAAAACTGCAGATAGGAGGACTGAACTTGAGATTTTGTTAATCCAATCTGACCAATCTCTCTATTAACTGGGAGATTAAACCCATTTATATGTATAGTAATTACTAATAGATAAATAAATTTATTTTACCATTTTATATGGTGCTTTTTTCTCTACCATTTTTCCTCTCGTTTATAGCCTTCTTTAGAAAAAAACTGAGGTTTTAAAATTATAGTTTCCTCTTCTGTTTTAGAAATTACACACTCCATTTCTATGTTTTAGTGCTTACTCTTAAATTTTTTAACATGAATACTTAACTTGAAGTCCAAAATTAATACCACTACATTTTCTTCACCAAATCAAGGACTGTAGAGCACTTTGTGCTCATTTCATTCTATGTTATATATTTAAATTTTAGATCTATCTCATTTTTTCATCCCATAATTCATCGTTACTGGTGTTTTTGTAAAATTAGCATTTGTTTATATTTAACCATCTGTTCACCAAGGTTTTTGCTCTCCATTGAATCTTAGATCCTCCTTCTGCAATGAGTTTCCTTCTTTCTTAAATACATATTTTAGGAGTTCCTTTGGTGACTCTCCTTTAGTGTGAACTCTCTGAGTTTTTGTTTGTCCAAATGTTTTTTTATTGTTTATAAACACATAAAATCCTCATTTGATACATTTTCTCCCCTCTCAGCATTTTGAAGATGTCTTCTAGCTGTCATAGTTGCTACTGAGAAGTCAGCTGTTTTTCCAGTTTTGTCATCCTTTGTAGGACATCCATCTTTCCTCCATGGCTGATTTAATATCTCTCATTAATATCATACACTTTCACTCAAGTTTCTAAATGTGTGTTTCTTTTCATTTATCTTTATGTGATCAACTTTACTCCCCTAATTTGACAATTTAAATTTTCATCAATTCTGAAAAATCCTCAGCCATTTTCTTTTAAAATATCGCCTCTTTCTCATTCTCACTACTCTTTTACCTTTAAGAATCAGACATGCGTTAGACTTTCCTATTCAGCCTTCTGTGTCTCTTCGCATCTCTGGTATTTTCTTAACTTTTTGTTTCTCTATTCTGTATTCTGAATAATTTTTTCATATCTACTCGTTAGTTCACTAAATCTCTCTACAACAAAATCTACATTTTCCCATACTTACCATCTCTCATTCCCTATGTCCAAGTTTATCTAAATTCTAGTAGAAAATCAATCTAAGTTAACCCATACTTTGGTGTAAGGCCAATGTCACCTCTTCTAGAAGCCTTTTAAGTTCATAAATGGATACCTATTCTCACAAACTTGGAACAGGGTTTTGCCCATGAGAAATGTTTGATATGTCTCTGTTGAACAGGTGAATGAACCCTAGGGAAAGAGATAAACTTATAGTTCAAGAAGTCAACAAAGGCACCACCTAAAACCCACTGTAGCCTTAGGGAAGAGAAGTTCAGGATTTTGTTTGAGCTGGAGGAAGACTTCATAGAAGAAATAACACTTAAATTGCACCTTGAAATATGAACAGAATGTTACTGTGGGAGGAGGAGGATTTCAACTGGCAGACCCTCCTAGAGCAAAAGATTGAGGTGGGAAGGAAAAGACAAGTCTAATAAGAACAGTAGGTGGGATGTGTGAATAGTGAGGGTTAACTGTGGAAATTTAAGGTGAGATCAGACTATGAAGGTGTTAAATAAGAGGATTTCAACTTTATCCTATTTTCTGACAGTTTCTTGATTGAAAAGTTTGGCCCAAAGAAGCTGTTTCAGTCAGGGTCCATGCAGAAAAACAAAGTCCATGCCAGGTAGCTTTGCAGAGGAAATTTAATATGGGAATTAGTCATAAAAGTGTTAGAAGGACTGAAAAACCAAACAGGGGATGATGGAGCAATCCACAGATTAGCAACAGCAACCATCCTGAGAAATGGGAGGGGAAAGGGCAAGGGTGGTGTTACTGGCACTCAGAGGCTGGAAGTGTTGTTGGAGCTAGGACTGAGGATGTGGAAAAACCACAGTCATTGCTGGAAATGCTGTCCTAAGCAGACAGTGGGGGAGCAATATTCTGGCTTCTCCCCTCCTAAAACTCCAGTCTCCTGTTAATGTCTTCCATTGGCCAAACTTAGCCAAAATCCAGTTAATCAGGAAAACTTGGGGATGAAATTTGAAAGGATAATTCCTCTACAATACAGCACAGAGCAGAGATCACAGGAAATGGTGCAAAGAGCAAATAAGCAAATTACAAGTAAGGGCCCCATCAAGGAAGAACCATTGTGAGGAGAAGAATGGAGGCTGGGAGCAAAGAGAATGGTTGAGGAATCCAGGAAACAGTTCAAATGTGGGGAGCTGAGACTCCCAACCATAGAAGCATCCAAAGGGAAGGAACAGCTGGGAGGGTACAAAAATCCAAAAGGCCAATAAATATAAGAAAAGATGCTCAACCTTGGCTACCAGGGAAATGAAAATTAAAACCATACATATATACATTAGAATGGCAAAAATTGAAAGTTCTGACAATACTAAGTGTTGACAAGAAGATGAGAGAATGGGTAATATAATTTGGTATATTCTTTGCTTCCTTGTGGGAGCATAGTTTGATATGACCACTTTGCAAAAAAAAAAAAAAACCAAAACAAAAACACAAAAAAAACAACAAAAAAAATATTTCATGTTATCCAGTAAAAAGAAAGGTAGGCATACCCTTTGATAGATAATTGCATCCCAGCTATATAGTCTATCAAGATGTGTGCACATGGTTACCATGAAATATACTAAGAAGATTTAACAGCATTGTTTATATTTGTCCCAAACTGGAAATAACCAAATATCCAATCAATAATGGAAATACTTTTTTAAATTAGTGTATATTCTCACTTATTCATACAGCAGAATATAGTAATAAAAATGAACTACAACTGCATACAACCAAATGAATGATTCTTACAAACACAATGTTGAGTAAAACATACGACCTAAAAGAATACATATATAATGATTCTATTTTTATTAGGTTCAAAACTAGGAAAGTCCAAAGTTTAAAATAATGAAAACACAGCTGGTAAGAGAAAAAGCAAGGAGATTATTATCTTAAAAATAAGGACAATGGTTATCTCTGAAAGGGGAGTTTCCAGCGATTCTAATAATGTCCCTTTACTTAAAGTGGGTGGCAGTTACTTGGGTGTTTGTATTATGACTATTAATATTTGTTAACTGTGCATATAAGTGTTATGCACTTTTCTGAAAAAAATGGCAGATAGGAGGTAGGACTAACTTGCAGCTCCCACTCGGATGGACAGAACAGCATGTGAAGACTCACACTGTGAACTTTTGCCTCAAGAACTACCACAGGAACATACCAGGAAAACCAAAAGAATTCAAAGGCCCTTTGAAGGAAGCAGCTTGCAGCTGCAAACTCTGTGAGACAGCCCAAAAACTGTGAGTGCCCAAAGTGTGTGAGGGGGAAAGTCTGCCTCTGAACACACATCCTAACTGGGGAACCTGAAAATCCAGATCATGGGAGAAGGAGTTAACCTTACCTAGAGCTGAAATAAATGGAGAGAGCTGAATGAAATATGAAAGTAGAAGCAGCAGGAAGATCTCTGTAGGCGCTCCTCGTCCCCAGGGAAGCCATTTCTGACTTTATCTCACAGGGGTCCTTGGGGAAGGCTGCCAGTGGAACTGGGGAAGGATCACAGGAAGAAGGAAACTTCCAGCTGAACTTTTTAATAATTTCAACTGAATGCGAAGTTTTCCTGGGCAGAATGGGAGTGAGGTGTGAACAGGAAGTGCAGATACCAGCACAGAAGCTGTGGCAGGAGGGGAGGGGTGGGGCCTGAAAGCCCTGCCTGTTTCTCAGCAGGGAGGCTTGTAGCCTGGGGCAAGATTTCAGCCCCACTCACCTGCTGCCTGGATACCAGTTTGGTGCTGTTGGTGGGGCATGGTAGGAGTGAGATTGGCCTTGCTGGCTGTGTGGGAGCTTGGTGAAGCCTGTCACTGATGGCTTTCCCCCACTTCCCTGATGACCTGTATGACATAGGAGCAGTGGCAGCCATAATCCCTCTGGAAAAATAACTCCATTGGCCTGAGAACTACCCCTCATCCCCCACAGTGGCTGCAGCAAGCCCCACTCAAGGAGAGTCTCAGCTCAGAAACACCTAATTCCTCCCCGACTTGATAGTCTTTCTTTACCCTCCCTGGTAACTGAAGACAAAAGAAATAATCTCTTGGGTACTCTATAACCCTGCGCATCACCTAAGAAACCCGAATACATATCCAGGAAACCTTAGGCAAGCTTGTATCAGCTGATGCTCCCTTGAAAGCACCACCTCCCGGCTAGAGGCCAACCAACTGTTAGCACAATCAGTATTCGAGAAAGCCAGTGCACTAAACAAAACTACAACCAAGGACCCTAACAAAGTCCACTTCACTCCCCTGCTACCTCCACTGGAGTAGGTGCTTGTATCCATGACTGACAGACCTGGAGATGAATCACACCACAGGACTCTTTGCAGACACTCTCTAGTACCAGCTCAGAACCTGGTAGGTCTGCTGGATGGCTAGACCCAAAAGAGCAATAACAATCACTGTAGTCTGGCTCTCAGGAGGCCTCATCCCTAGGGGAAGAGGAAGAGCACCACATCAAGGGATCACTCTGTGGGACAAACAAATCTGAACAGCAGCCCTTGAGCCCCAGATCTTTCCCCTGACATTGTCTACCCAAATGATAAGAAACCAGAAAAACAATTCTGGTAATATGACAAAACAAGGTTGTTGAACATCCCTAAAATATCACACTAGCTCACCAGCAATGGATCCAAACCAAGAAGAAATCTCTGAATTTCCAAAAAAAAGAATAGAGAAGGTTGATTATTAAGCTACTCAAGGAGGCACCAGAGAATGGTGAAAACTAATTTAAAGAAATGTTAAAAACAACATAAGATATAGACAAAAAACTCCAGCAAAATAGATAGCATAAACAAAAAACAATCACAACCTCTGGAAATGAAAGACACACTCAGAGAAATGCAAAATACGCTGGAAACTTTCAACAATAGAATCAAATAAGTAGAAGAAAGAACTTCAGAGCTCGAAGATAAGGCTTTTGAATTAACCCAATCCAACAAAGAAAAAAAAATTAAATGAACAAAGCCTCCTACAACTTTGGAATTATGTTAAATTACAGAACCTAAGGATAATTGGTGTTCCTGAGGAAGAAGAGAAGTCTAAAAGTTTGGAAAGCTTATTTGAAAGAATAATCAAGTGAAACATTCCTGGCCTTACATACAAATACAAGAAGCTCAAAGAACACCCAGACAATTCATCACAAAAAGATCATCACCTAGGCACATAGTCATCAGGTTATCTAAAGTCAGGATGAAGAAAATAATCTTAATAGCTGTGAGGCAAAAGCATCAGGTAACCTATAAAAGAAAATCTATCAGATTAACCATAGATTTCTCAGCAGAAAGCCTACAGGCTAGAAGGGATTGAGGTCCTATCTTTAGATTCCTTAACAAAATAATGATCAGCCAAGAATTTTATATCCAGAAAAACTAAGCTTCATAAATGAAGGAAAAAATAAAGTCTTTTTCAGACAAATGCTGAGAGAATTCACCATTCCAAGCCAGCACTACAAGAACTGCTCAAAGGAGTTCTAAATCTTGACACAAAAACCTTGAAATACACCAAAATAGAACCTCCTTAAAGCATAAATCTTAGGGTCTATAAAACAACAACACAATGAAATAAAAAACAAGATATTCAGACTGCAACTAGCATGATGAATAGAGTAGCACCTCACATCTTAACATTAACATTGAATGTAAATGGTCTAAATGCTCCACTTAAAAGATCCAGAATGGCAGAATGGATAAGAATTCACCAACCAAGTATCTGCTGTCTTCAAGAGACTCACCTAACACATAAAGACTCACATAAACTCAAGGTAAAGGGGTGGAAAAAGATACTCCATGCAAGTGGATACCAAAAATGAGCAGGAGTAGCTACTCTCATATCAGACAAGACAGCCTTTAAAGCAACAACAGTTAAAAAAAAGACAAAGAAGGACAAGATATAATGACAAAAGGACTAGTTAAACAGGAAAGGAGCACAATCCTAAATATATATGCAACTTCCAAATTTATAAAACAATTACTACTAGATCTAAGAAATGAAATAGATGGCAACACAATAATAGTGGGGGACTTCAATACTCCACTGACAGCATTAGACAGGTCTTCAAGACAGAAAGTCAACAAAGAAACAATGCACTTAAACTATACCCTAGAACAAATGGACTTAACAGATATTTATAGAACGTTCTACCCAACAACTGCAGAATATGCGTTGCATTCATCAGCACATGGAACATTCTCCAAGATAAACCATATAATAGGCCATAAAACACATCTCAATAAATTTAAGAAAACAGAAATTATATCAAGTACTCTCTCAGACCACAGTGGAATAAAATTAGCAATCAACTCCAAAAGGAACCCTCAAAACTATACACAGACATGGAAATTAAATAATCTGCTCCTGAATGATCATTGGTTAAACAATGAAATCAAGATAGAAATTTAAAAATTCTTTGAACTGAACAATAATAGTGACACAACCTATCAAAACCTCTGGGATACAGCAAAAGCAGTGCTAAGAGGAAAGTTCATTGCATTAAATGCCTACATCAAAAAGTCTGAAAGACTATCGACAATCTAAGGTCATATCTCAAGGAACTAGAAAAACAAGAAACCAAACCCAAACCCAGCAGAAGAAAAGAAATAACCAAGATTAGAGCAGAACTAAATGACATTAAAAAAATACAAAAGATAAATGAAACTAAAAGCTTGCTCTTTGAAAAGATAAACAAAATTGATAGACTATTAGCAAGATTAACCAAGAAAAGAAGAGAGAAAATCTAAATAAGCTCAATTAGAAATGAAACAGAAGATATTAAAACTGATACCACAGAAATACAAAAGATCATTCAAGGCTACTATGAACATGTTTGTGTGCACAAACTAGAAAACCTAGAGGAAATGGATAAAATCCTGGAAGTATACAATCCTCCTAAGTTAAACCAGGAAGAAATAGAAACTCTGAAGAGACCAATAACAAGCAGTGAGATTGAAATGGTAATAAAAAATTGTTAACAAAAAAGTCCAGCACCAGATGTATTCACAGCTGAATTCTCTCAGACATTAAAAGAATTGGTACCAATCCTATTGAAACTATTGCAAGAGAAAAAGGGAATCCTCCGTAAATCATCCTGTAAAGCCAGTATCACCCTAACACCAAAACCAGGAAAGGACGTAACAAAAAGAGAAAACTACAGAACAATATCTTGGATTAATATAGATGCAAAAGTCCTGAACAAAGTAGCAGCTAACCAATTCCAACAGCAGAATATAAAAAAGATAGTACACCATGATTGAGTAGGTTTCATACCTGGGATGCAGGGATGGTTTAATATACACAAATCAATAAATGTGATACACCACATAAACAGAATCAAAAACGACAATTGCATGATCATCTCAATAGTCACAGAAAAAGTATTTGATAATATCTAGCATCCCTTTATGACTAAAACCCTCAGCAAAATCAGCATAGAAGGACATAGCTTAAGGTAATAAAAGCCATCTATGACAAACGCATATTCAATATTATACTGAACAGGGAAAAGTTGAGACCATTTTCCCTGAGAACTGGAACAAGACAAGAATACCCACTTTCAGCCCTTCTGTTCAACATAGTACTGGAAGTCCTAGCCAGAGCAAGCAGACAAGAGAAAGACATAAAGGGTATCGAAATCAGTAAAGAGGCAGTCAAACAGTTGCTGTTCACTGATGGTATGATCCTACACCTAGAAAACCCTAAAGACTTGTCCAAAAAGCTCCTAGATCTGGCTGGGTGTGGTGGCTCATGCCTGTAATCCTAACACTTCGGGAGGCCGAGGCAGGTGGATCGCTTGAGGACAGAGTTCAAGACCAGCCTGGAGAACATAGCAAAACCCCATCTCCACTAAAAATGTAAAAAATTAGTTGGGCATGGTGGTACATGCCTATAATCTCAGCTACTTGGGAGGCTGAGGAACAAGTGTTGTTTGAACCCAGGAGGTGGAGGTGGCAGTGAGCCGAGATCATGCCACTGCACTCCAGCCTGGGTGACAGAGCAAGACTCTCTACCCCCAACAGAAAAAAAACCTCCTAGATCTGACAAATGATTTCAGCAGTTTCAGGATACAAAATGAATCTTGTATACAAATCAATAGCACTGCTGTACAACAACAGTGACCAAGTTGAGAATCAAATCAAGAACTCAAAACCTTTTACAAAAGCTGCAAAAAATAAAATAAAATACTCAAGAATATACCTAACCAAAGAGATGAAAGACCTCTACAAGAAAAACTGCAAAACACTGCTGAAAGAAATCATAGACAACACAAACAAATGGAAACACATCCCATACTCATGGATGGGTAGAATCAATATTGTGAAAATGACCATGACTGCCAAAAGCAATCTACAAATTCAGTGAAACTCCCATCAAAATACTATCATCATTTTTCACAGAACTAGAAAAAACAATCCTAAAATTCATAAGGAACTAAAAAAGAGGTCACATAGCCAAAGCAATACTAAGCAAAAAGAACAAATCTGGAGGCATCGCATTACTCAAATTCAAACTGTACTATAAGGTCATAGTCACCAAAACAGCATGGTACTGGTATAAAAATAGGCACCTAGACCAATGGAACAGAATAGAGAACCCAGGAATAAAGCCAAATACTTACAGGCAACTGATCTTTGACAAAGCAAACAAAAACATAAAGTGGGAAAAGGACACCCTATTCAACAAATGATGCTGAGATAATTGGCAAGTCACATGTAGATGATTGAAACTGGATCCTCATCTCTCAGCTTGTACAAAAATCAACTCAAGATGCACTGAAGACTTAAATCTAAGACTTGAAACCATAAAAATTCTAGAAGATAACATCACAAAAACTCTTCCAGACATTGGCTTAGGCAAAGAATTCATGACCAAGAACCCAAAAGCAAACACAACAAAAACAAACAGATGGAGGCCAAGGCGGGTGGATCACAAGGTCAGGAGATCGAGACCATCCTTGCTAACACAGTGAAACCCCGTCTCTACTAAAAATACAAAAAATTAGCTGGGCGTGGTGGCGGGTACCTGTATTCCCAGCTACTTGGGAGGCTGAGGCAGGACTTAATTATAACTATATATGGGACTTAATTAAACTAAGAAGCATCTGTACAAAAAAAGAAATAATCAGAAGAGTAAACAGACAACCCACAGAGTGGGAGAAAGTATTTGCAAACTATGCATCCAACAAAGGACTACTATGCAGAATCTACAAGGAATTTAAATAAATCAGCAAGAAAAAAACAATCCCATCAAAAAACGGGCTAAGGACATGAATAGACAATTCGCAAAAGAAGATATACAAACAGCAAACAAACATGAAAAAATACTCAACATCACTAATTATAGGGAAATGCAAATCAAAACTATGATGCAATACCACCTTACTCCTACAAGAAGGGCCATAATTTAAAAAATCAAAAAACAATAGATGTTGATGTGGATGTGGTGAAAAGGAACATCTTTACACTGCTGGTGGGAATGTAAACCATTAATAGTACAACCACTATGGAAAACAGTGTGAAGATTCCTTAAAAAACTAAAAGTAGATCTACCATCTGATCCAGCAATCCCACTACTGAGTCATTATATGAAAAAGACACTTGCACATGCATGTTTATAGCAGCACAATTCACAATTGCAAAAATATGGAACCAGCCCAAATGCCCATTAATCAACAAGTGGGGGGAAAAAAAAAGTATATATATAGCATGGAATCCTATTCAGCCAAAAAAAGGAATTGAAAAATGGCATTCGCAGCAACCTGGATGGAGTTGGAGACCGTTATTGTAAGTGAAGTAACTCAGGAATGGAAAACAAAACATTGTATATCCTCACTTATAAGTGGAAGCTAAGCTATGAGGATGCAAAGGCATAAGAATGATACAATGGACTTTGGGGACTTGAGAAGGGTGGTAGGGGAGTGAGGGATAAAAGACTACACATTGGGTACACTGTACACTGCTCAGGTGATAGGTGCACCAAAATCTCAGAAATCACCACTAAAGATCTTATCCATGTATCCAAACACCACCTGTTCCCCTAAAAACCTATTGGAATAAAAAAATAGATCAAGACACCAAAAAATAACAAAAAAGGAATGTTACATACTTTTCTATGGTATATATGTTCAAAGGTAAACACATATTTTTTAAAGGAATAGAGGAAAAGAAGAAGAAAGTATCTCAAGCATCTTTTTTCATAAAGTTATTGGAGGATGCACTCCATCAAAACAAGGGAGCAATCCAAGAAAGGAACAGATTTTAGATTCAGAAAACAGGATATCCAAACAAAAGAGAGGAAGGGGGAATTCCTAGAATGCTAGAGCTGGTTGAGCCCAGGCTGAGAGCTGTGCTCCAGAAAGCAATCAGACAAAAATGGTCAGAGATATCCAGAGAGATTTCAACAAGGAGATGAAACTGACAGATTGTCTGATGTATTTGAAAAGATTGAGACAGTATTTATTGAATTAAAGAATGTTAGGGATGGAATTATTAATAAATACATAGAAAACTAAGCATCAGACATACAAACAAAAACAATTATTAATTCCAGAAAACAAAAATTGTGCCTAAACAGAATCATATAGCTCAGGTGTAACCAAAGTACATTTTCACAATAATATACTGTAAATACTAAATTTGGATCTAATCACAATTATGGTATAAAGAGGGAATGTTGGGAGTGTGTTTCTAGTGTGAATATGGGGTAAAGAGAGCTAAACTGTCATCTTCCATAGTAGGAAGTCAGTTAATAATAAAGTTTAAAATAGAAAAATGGCAAATAATTGTATGAGCCTGTTAGTTAGAGTTAAAGAAAACAGAAATTGAAACACACACACACACACACACACACACACATACACAGCTAGAAAAGAAAAAAGGTAGTTGTCTCTCACAAATGGAAAATGAGGTAGGATGGGAAAAGGGCTGCTATTTTCTGTAATAACTTTAATTAAACTCTCTGATTCTTTAAATTATAGGCATACATATCTTGATAAAAACTAAAATTTAAAAGGATGAGACATCATATCATACTTGAGACTGTGATGCTGGAGAAATCATCATCAGGTGCTTTGACACCCCCCATCCCACCCCCTTAACAACCACCACATGCACACACACCCTGGCCTCTGCCTGGTCACCTATATGCCCCCACAGCTCTCTGAACCACAGTCAGGGCAGGACAAAGTCAGGGATAGAGGGGGCTAGACTGAGTGGACCATAAGAACAGATAGTTCATAAAAGAATAGCAATGTATTCAATGATATATACACTAAAATTATACCATAACAAAGTGGGATTACCCCAGGGCTACAAACAAGTATTGCCTCATATAAGGGGTTCTATTAATATGCTACACCACATCACGACACTAAGCAGAAAAAGCATCTTATAATTTTAATGCATACTTGACAGGTATTTTATAGAAATCAACAACGATTCCTAATAAAAATTTAAGAACTAGAATTAAAAAGAATTCCCGTTAACAGCATAGAGCATCCATATTTAAATTAGCAATAATTCCTCTATATTCAGAATATACAAATATGCCTACTGTCATTGTTGTCATTGAAATCATTAATAAAAATATTATTAACATTGTCTGGAAAGTTTTTAAAAACAACAACAAGAAAGATAAAGACAGCACAAGGGAAATAAATACTGAAAAAGAAGACACAAAAATATCTCCTGTATATGATGTGATTACATACCTGGAGAGCTAAATCCGCCAAAATGATTCAAATATAAAAATATCTAGTTAAACTGTAAATCAGATGTCTGTTTCATGCCCTCTCAACTTAGTGGCTTGCTATCTCCCTCAGATTAAATCCGTGTCCTTGGCCCCATACCATCTGGTAACAACCTTGTTTTCTCCAATTCTCCACCTCTTCTGCTTCACTCCACACACATGGCTTTCCCTGTTTCTCAGTGATATGGTTAGGCTTTGTGTCCCCACCCAAATCTCATCTTGAATTTAATCCCCATAATCCGCACAAGTCAAGGGAGAGACCAGGCAGAGGTAACTGGATCATGGGGATAGTTTCCCCTATGTTGTTCTCATGACAGTGAGTTCTCATGAGATCTGAGGTCTGCTGGTTTTATAAGTGTTTGATAGTTCTTCCTGCATTCATTCTCTCACCTGCTGCCCTGTGAAGAGGTGCTGATATGGTTTGGCTGTGTCCTCACCCAAATCTCACCTTGAATTGTAACAATCCCCATGTGTCAAGGGTGGGGCCAGGTGGAGATAATTGAATCATGGGGGAGGTTCCCTCGTACTGTTCTTGTGGTAGTGAATAAGTCTCAGGAAATCTTATGGTTTTATAAATAGGAGTTCCCCTGCACAAGCTCTCTTGCCTGCCACCATGTAAGACGTGACTTTGCTCCTCCTTCACCTTCTGCCATGATTCTGAGACCTCTCCAGCCATATGGAACTGTGAGTCCATTAAACCTCTTCCTTTATAAATTACCCAGTCTCAGCTATGTCTTTATTTGCAGCTATACAAACTCTGAGTCAATTAAACCTCTCTTCTCTACAAATTACCCAGTCTCAGGCAGTTCTTTATAGCAGTGTGAGAACAAACTAATACACTCAGCATGCCACATATGTTTCCATCTCAGGGCCTTTGCGCTTTCTGTTCCCTCTGTCATCTCATCCAGGTCTGCTCGAATGATACCTTTTGATATTGGCCCTCCCTGTCTTCCCTATCGCAAATGTCACTTTGTCAGTGGCCTTTCCTGAACACTAAATCTTTTCCTGGTCATTGTTTGTCCTCTGCTATGCTTTATCTTTTTCTTTATATGATTTATTGCTACCTTGTATATTAGTTATATTTTTGCTTATTGTTTCTCTTCTCATTAAAATGTAACCTCCAAGAAGATGAAAATTTTAGATTCTCAGAACCTAGAAGACTATCTGCCCCACAAAAGGTACCTGGTAACTTGATGATGAATAAATGATTAAATGAAAGGCATTTAAAACACTCAAAAGATACATAAAAGAATTACTCTCTCTTCTTCAGAAAAATAAGAAGTACTCACAGATTGAGATTGACAATTTCCATACATAACATAATTTATATTATGTATGGAAATTAAAATTAAATTAAAAATTAAAAAGGACAACAAAGTATTTGAATAAACAAAAATGATTAATAGTTATCACCTACAAAGAGTGCATTTAAATTTATAAAAACACCAAGACCATAACAGATAAACAGATAATTCATAGAAAATTATATACAATATAAACAAATACATGGAGAAATAGTAATCTTCACTAGTAAACAAAGGAACGTAAATTAAAGCCAGTTGAAATACTGTTTTATCTGTCAAATTAGAAAAAAAAAAGTTTTTGCTAACTGCTGTTGAAGTGCAGAAAAAGCTAGCAGATTCATTCCAGAGTGATGGCACTGTATTAAATAATATTTTTGCAAAGCAATTCAGCAATATAGAGAAAGAGCCATATACATGTCTGTGTCCTTTACTAGTAATGCCTCTATTAGGAATTATTCCTATGGAAATTCAACAGCAGCAAAAAGCTATTTGCAAGAAGATGCTCACTGCAGTGTTATCTATAAAAGCCCCAAACTGAAAACACATAAATGGCTAACATTAAGGGGAATGGTTTAATAAATTACAGTACCTCTGCACAATGGAATATTATGTGGCCATTAAAATGATAATTATACAGAAACATGAAAAATGTTTATGATCCACTGGTCATTGAAAACAAGCAGAATACAAAATAGTAGGCATACACCACAGATAACACTCCCAGCATGTATTACATTTAGAAGAGATAATATGTAAAAATAACATAATAGTTGTATTGGGGTTAGTGGAATTTTATAGGTGACGTAAGAAATATTATTTTTTAAACGTTCTCTTTAAATTTTCACACAGAAGCTCTTGTAATTTCTAACAGGTTAGATTCTGAAAGGCTCTTCCTGTGTCTGAAGTAATACTGCACCAACTATCAATTTGTACATAGCCCTGTAAAACTTTATCATCTTTACTTTTATTTACACTACAATAGCAAGACTCTTCTTACCACCACTTTCAACACTCCCTCTGTGGAGTTTAAAGGCAATGCAGAAACATGTTGAACAAAGGAGGAAGCAAACAAAATAAGATGGAACACTAAGGCTGGAGCGAAAATGCCCCTGGAAACCACTCCAGTCACCTGTCCATGGCTGGCAGAGCTAATGTGTTTTTGCCTTGGCTGGAAGTTTTGCTTATATGTCTGAAAGCTGTTAGGTGAAGAGGAGTCTCCACTTTGTCCATACCAGAACACATGGTGTAGAAACACAGCTGGGACTTGAGTCAGCCACCCTCTAAAACCCAGGCATAAGCCCAAATGGATTTCCCCAGTGACATGTGTGGGGGTCAAGTGGTTCCACTGATCCAGAATCCCCCACATCTCTGAAAACAAGCACAGCTTCATAGCATAGAATGGGGTTGGGGGTCCAGTCTTCCCAGAATATTTTCCTCCCTATCATCCCCTTGGGGAACAGAGCCACCCATCTTCCTTGTGATACCCTCCTGATCTTTCTGCTACATTCTAGCTGGGAGACTTTGAACAAGTTAAGCTCTCTGTGCCTTACTTTCCTCCACTGTAGAAAAGGGGTAAGAAAAGCCCCTACCTAACAGCATTATGTGAGCATTAGTGAGTTAATCTCTCTCAAGTGAAGGGAACAGTGCCTGCCATATAACACTCAAATGATGCTAGTTATCACTAACTGTTATCCTCATGGTGGAACTGACCTGATCTCTCTCTTGCTCCACTGTGGTATGTGCGCATACTTAATAAAAAACCCAGTCCCAAACTTGGAATGGGACAGAACCTTTTTGCATGATGTAATTTCCAACCTCTTTCTGGGAAGAAATTAGCGTTGATAAAATGCTTAAGCAATTTTCTGATAAACTTTAATGAGATTAAGACCTCTTCTGGGAAGCCAGATACCCACCCACTCAGCTGACTGTCAGTCAGGATCTAATGATCTTGAAACAATCCTTATTTTTTTTTTTTTTTTAATTGTATCCAGTCTAACAGTGATTATTTAATCATCCTGTTTTTCTATAAAATTTTTATATAGGAGACAATCTCTGAATTAACCCACTAATGCTTCTTTTCTTGTGATTTGCTTGAACTTAAACTTTGGCATATGTTTAAAAGTAAAATATCTGACCAGGCATAGTGTCTCATGCCTATAATCCCAGCACTTTGGGAGGGTGAGGTGGGAAGATCACTTGAGCCCAGGAGTTCAAGATCAGCCTGAGCAACATAGCAAGACCTTGTTTCTACTAAAAATACAAATAAAAATAAATTAGCTGAGCATGGTTGTGTAGTCCTGGCTACTCAGGAGAATGGGGCGTGACAATCACTTGAGCTCACGAGGCTATGGCTACAGTGAGCCATGATTACACCACTGCACTCCAGCCTGGGTGACAGAGCAAGAACCTGTCCCCCCAGAAATAAATATAAAATAAAATGTTTGAAAAAACAAACAAACCTATTATAGCATATAAAATAGCTGATAGCATTTATTTGTAGTCTTAGTTCTAACATTCGTACTAGGGGAGGGACCCTGGAAAGTAAGGACCACACTTGTGATGCAGGATCTTAAAAGAAATGATTTAGGCAGATAGCGAGGGTAAAAGAGTCTTCAGTAAGACTTTCCTTTTAACAAAAAGCAGCCCCCAAATCATTTCCAACAAAGAGCAGCCTGAAAAATCAAGCTGCAGCCTGAAAAGGCAAGCTAGAATCTTGCACGGGTGAATGCCAGCAGCTGTGCCAGTAGGAAAAGGCTACCTGGAGCTAGGCATGTTCAACATGGCGGCTCCATCTTCCCTTTTCTTTGCCAACCATGTGTACAGTAAGGAACAGACAATATGGTGCTGGCCAGGTAAAGAACCCATCTGCATACTAAAAGATCAGGGTTGGATGGCCAGCTTCTTCATGGACTATGCAAACGTCACACCTGTTCTGACCAATCTCTCGGGCCCTATGTGAATCAGACACCACCTCCTGAAGCTTGTCCATAAAACCCCATGCATTTCACCACGGAACTGGAAGACCCACTCAGGTGCCCCTCTCTCTCTCTGCAGGAGAGAGAGCTATTCTCTCTTTCTTTTGCCTATTAAACCTCTGCTCTTAAACTCACTTCTTGTGTGTCCGCGCCTTCAATTTCTCTGGTGTGAGATGACAAACCTTGGTTATTTACCCCAGACAATGACACCACTTCATTTGTTTTTACCCATATTTTCATCTAGCACTTAATATTGTGACTGATAAAGAAAAGGTAATCAATAAATGTTTGTTTTTTTTCTTTTTTTTTTTTTGAGACGGAGTCTTGCTCTGTCGCCCAGGCTGGGGTGCAGTGGCTGGATTTCAGCTCACTGCAAGTTCCACCTCCCGGGTTTACGCCATTCTCCTGCCTCAGCCTCCCGAGTAGCTGGGACTACAGGCGCCCGCCACCTCACCCGGCTACTTTTTTGTGTTTTTTAGTAGAGAGGGGTTTCACCGTGTTAGCCAGGATGGTCTCAATCTCCTGACCTCACGATCCGCCCATCTCGGCCTCCCAAAGTGCTGGGATTATAGGCTTGAGCCACCACGCCCAGCCAATAAATGTTTGTTAAGAGAATAAATTAATGAAAGAACAAATAAACTTTTTAAAAGAATTGAAAAAAGCAGCACTTACTGGGAGTACTCCCAGCACTTACTGGGAGGCTGCGTTATAAAGCACTACTGGCTTCGGACTCATCCCAGGGATTGAAACATGTTTTTACCTGTGTGGCTTGGGGAAAGTTTATCCACTTTCCTGCAGGTTCCAGTTCTTCACAGCACTATGGAGAGAATAGTGCATTGTGAAGGTACTGTGAGTTGGGATAACTTGTGCGGACAGTAAAACACAATGGCAAGTACATTTGGGCCTAAAGATATCTTAGTTCTCCTTCTTGCCACTGACTCTTTTTTTGTGATTGGAAAAGTTACTTCCTCTCCCTGGGCCTCAGTTTCCTCATTCTTAAATAATAATTAAAAAAAAAAAATCCCTCATGGGGCATGGCTCCTCTCTCACTGCCTTCACTCCCTGCAGGCACTGGTGGTATGCGCCCAGGTGTACCTGCCACTTCCCGCCAGGTCCTTGCTTTGTATTTGCACCTGCCCCCCTTTTGTTTGTAGTCTAAGTGACACGGGTCTCCCTCTCTTTCCTCCAGCTGCATTGCTCAATCCTGCAATGTGTCACTGTGGTGTGGAGCTGGCATTCTGGATGATGTGGCATGACCTCACACTGATGCCATTCCCCTCCCACCAAGCCAACCTGGCTTCCTCCTCCACCCATGGAATAAGCCAGAATGCTGAAAGTGGGAGGGAATTAGAGCACCAAGGTTAAGGAGGCAGTCCCTGACATTTATTAATGGAATTTCTGTTTCTATGATGAATGTAGAGATTTGAGGTGACTGCCTCTTAAGGTGATATGTAGGGAGATGATGAACCCCAGTGTTTTCCTTAATGATCCATCAGTTTAGAGGAAAACATACATATACAAAGTCAATATTGAAAAGACTGCATAGACCTACAGAGTAGAGAGGAGGGGAAACAGATGTGCTTGGACTTACAGCAGCGCAAAGGCTGCTGGAGCAGTGCCCTGAGCTGGCCCTTTAGGGATGGATAGGATTCACTCAGATTTGTGTGGGTGAATAGACAGAGCCTTCCAGGGCTCCAAAACTGATGGGGTTATGGTGGAATAGGGGTTGAAAACAAGAGAGAAAAAGAAAAAAAATCCCTCATGTGCCAGGGATCTAGTCAAGGTAAAATAAATACCTTTAAAAATACTTAAAAAAATAAACATCCAGGGCAGACCCTGGCTTTCAGCCAAGGTAGAGAAACAAAGACTGGATTTACCCTCGCGCCTGGAAAAATAAAAATACTAGACAATATAGGTGAAACAACAGTTTTCAAGACACCAGACATGAGGCACTGAAAGACAGTGACGCCTGAGAGATGAGAAAAAATAATGTGAGCTCAATTGCCCAAACTATAGCCTTGAGAGAGTGTGTAGGCCACAGAGCAGGAAGGGGGAACTGAGGCACTAGCATTCTTCCTGAGTTGAAGAGACAGAGTTGAGCGTCCAGAGAGATCAAGGCAGTTAAAGTTCATAGGACAGAGCACCAGAGAGAAGAGAGAGAAAGAACTTCAAAGATCTGTAGAGGGCTCCCCTCAAGTCATCATCAGAGTACTGATTAGTGCAAACATGTCAGGAAAATACCCAAAGCCAGGAAAAGAACCACCCAAAAAGGGGTAAAAGAAATAGTACTGAAGTAACCCTCATAGGGTTAACAAGAATTCTGGACAGAAATACAGTTATAATTAAGCATTAGTCAGGCTGTGCTTTGACCTACTTCCTTGTAACTGAAAGTCACAGTAGCACTAGATACTGACCACTTGCACCCCCATTATTCCAATAAGTAGGATCTCAGAAATTGCTTAAGTTGTTTTTTAGATCCTAAATTCCAGCAAAACACCTAATGCCAACCAGCTTGAAGACCCCCATAGAAGAAGTGAATCTCATGAGAATACAATTTCTTCATCACCTTGTCCTATGACTCTGATATAGGAGTTAAGAAGAAATTACTTAGGCAGATAATGAGGGTATGGGAGTTCTTGGTAAGGTTTTGCTTTTTAATGAAAAGCAGCCCCCAAACCATTTTCTAACAAATAGCAGCCTGTAAAATCAAGTTGCAGACATAGATAAGAAAGCTGGAAGCTTACATGCATGATTGCCGGCAGCAAAATACTACCCGGGAATAGGCAAGTTCTAAATGGCGGCTCCATCTTCCCTTCTCCCTTTGCCAGCCACGTGTATAGTAAGGAGCAGACAAGATGGCCCTGGCCAAGTGGAAAGCCTATTTGCATAATAAGATCAGAGTGGGGTGATCAGCCTTCTCCCACCCCCGCTGCGCTATGTAAACATCACACATGGTTGAACCAATCTGTGGGCCCTATGTAAATCAGGCTCTGCCTCCTCAAGCCTGCCTATAAAATCTGCTGCGGTCGCCACTCTTCCCTTTTTCGGACACCTCTCTCACAAGAGAGAGGGAACTACCCTCCTCTCTCCTTTCTTCTGCTTATTAAACGTTCCGCTCCTTAACCCACTCCATGTGTATGTGTGTCCATGTCGTTAATCTTCTTGATGCAAGACAACCAACCCCGTGTATTTAGGCCAGACAAGGATACCGCTTCAACTTCACCCAGCGTTCTTTGACCAATCAACAATCTCCACACTTCAGCCCATTCCAAAGCCCTTAAAAATCCTAGTCCTAAACTTCTTGGGGAGGTAGATTTGAGGTTTCTGCCCATCTCCTCATTCAGCAGCCCTATGATTAAACCTTTCCCTGCTGCAATCCGGTATCTCAGTGTACTGACTTGCCATGCACATCAGGCAATGAACCTATTATGGTTTGTTCATGATGCTCACTTGGATCAGGAATAATGTTGTTCCCACTGGTCAGACTTGAAAATCTCACAATTCACAGAGCTAAAGTACTGAGAAAGATCTTAATACTGTCCTAGACTACATATGAATCTAGTCCCACCTAACAATCTTATGGACAAGGTCCAACAGGGTCAAACTATTTCAAATATCTTAATTGAGCCCTTTAATAAAGCTAGAAAAAATTTAAAGGGATACAAGCATGTCCAGCACACAGGATAAAATTCACAATGTCTGACATTCAATACAAAATTACCAGATATGCAAAGGAGCTGTAAAATATGGCCCTATTAAGGAGAGAAAGCCAATCAATCCAAACTGACCCAGAACTTAGAATTAGCAGAGAAAGACAATGAAAAAGTTCTTATAACTGTATTTCATAGTTCAAAAAGTTAAGACATAAAAAGTAAGATATAAAAAGACTAAATAAAATGTCTAGAGATGAAAACTACAATATTTAGAATGTGTTAAATAAAATTTCTAAGAGGCCATTGGTTTGGACTGAGCTCCTGCAGTAGGCCCAACAGACCAAACCAAAATGGAGTCACTCACACTGAAGTTCCACAGCACCAAGCTGAAACAAAGTTGTTTATCTGACCTTCCAAGAAATTGAGAGAGAAAGAGAGAGAGATAATAGTCAAATCTCCAAACAGGGAAGTTTTAGCCAGCATTATAAGAAAGTCCTCTCTGCTTTAACCTTTACAAGAAAAGTAACTTTGAAATGACCAATCTGCTTTTGTTATTTGGTTCTCTTTCCTGGGCCCTTCTGTCTATAAAGCCAACCACTCCTGCTCAGCTCATCAGAACACTCATTCTATTTTGTAGAATGAAGTGTCACCCAATTCTAGATGGAAAATAAAAGCCAATTAACATCTTTAAATCAGATGTGTTGTAATTTTGTCTTTTTCAGATGAAAATACACTGGATAGAATCCAATAACAGCAGATAAGATTTTGTTCCCTCCACCCTCCCCTATTTTCCAAAAGAGAATAAGGAATTTGAATACATAGTAATAGAGGCTATCCAAAAAGAAACACACAGAGAAAAAAAGAATTTTAAAAGTGTACAGAGCAAAAGTGCACTGTGGGGACAATTTCAAGCAGCTTGTTCTATGTGTAATTAAAGTCTCCAGAGGAAAGGAGAGAGTTGGAGGACAGGAAAAAAGTGTTTGAAAAGAGAATAGCCAAAATGTTACTAAACTTGATTTTTTTAAAAAACTATAAACCCACAGTTCCAAGAAGTTCAAGAAAACAGAAACATAAGAAATATGAAGAAAGCATACCAAGACATGTCATAATCAAATTGTTCGAAACCAATAATAAAGACATAATCTTAAAAGCAACCAGGGTGAGTGGAGGGGAAGACACATTACATGCAGAAAAAAGTACAGGGATTACAGCAGATTTCTCATACAAAATAATGTAGGCAAAAAGACAGGGGAGCAATATCTTTAAAATACTGAAAGAAAAAATTGTCAACCTGGAATTTTCTACACAGTGAAAATGCCTTTCTAAAGCAAGGGTAAAATAAAGACTTTTTCATACATACAAAAGCTAAAAAAAAAAAATAATAGCCAGAAGGCCCATATTATAAGAAGTGCTAAAGGGCATTCTTCAAGCACAATGAAAATGATGCCAGGTGGAAATATGGATCTAGACAAAGCAATGATAGCTTTAGAAATGGCATTTGCATTTATATCTGTATTTTAAAATATAATTATACAAAAATAATAACAATATAATATGGGGTTTATAACATATGTAAACGTAAAATGTATGACGACATTATCATTAAGGTCAAAAGGAAAGAAATGAAAATGTACTATTGTAAGGTTTGTATACTATTCACGAAGCAGTATAATATCATTTGAAAGTAGACTTTGACATTACAGATACATATTATAAACCTGAAAGCAACCTGAGGTAATACTGGTAAAACAAGTATAGGAAATACAGGTAGTTAACAAAGGAGATAAAAGAGAATCACAAAAATATTCGGTCCAAAAGAAGGCAGAAAAAGAGGAAAAATTGAACAAATAAGAGATGAGATGAATAGAAAACAAATAGAAAGATGATAATCACATTAAACATAAGTGGTCTAAACATTATAATTAAAAGGCACAGGTTGGGCCGGGCGCGGTGGCTCAAGCCTGTAATCCCAGCACTTTGGGAGGCTGAGACAGGCGGATCACGAGGTCAGGAAATCGAGACCATCCTGGCTAATACGATGAAACCCCGTCTCTACTAAAAAATACAAAAAACTAGCCGGGCGAGGTGGCGGGCGGCTGTAGTCCCAGCTACTGAGGAGGCTGAGGCAGGAGAATGGCGTAAACCCAGGAGGCGGAGCTTGCAGTGAGCTGAGATCCGGCCACTGCACTCCAGCCTGGGTGACAGAGCGAGACTCTGTCTCAAAAACAAAAAAACAAAAAACAAAAAAAAAACAAAAACGGCACAGGTTGTTAGATTGGGTATAAAGAAAGACCCAACTATAAACTGAAACCTACTTTAAATATAAAAAATATGAAAATAAAAGGATCAAAAATATATACCAAGCTAATACTAATGAAAAGAAAGCTAGACTAGTTATATTAGTGTCAGACAAAGTAGATTTCAGAGTAAAAACATTACCACGAATAAAGAGAAAATTTCATAATGATAAAAGGATCAATTCATCAGGAGGAGGACATAACAATTGGAAACTACTATATACCCAATAACAGAGCTTTGAAAAACTGGAACCAAAAACAAAACAATAAAGAGATAGCCTTTAAAGCCATATATCATTAAGGTAATTAAATATGTAGTTAAAAACTTTTCCATAAAGAAAATTTTAGACCCAGCTGGCTTCACTAGTCTAAATGGTAAATTCTACCATTTAAAGAAGAAATTATACTAATTCTACATGAACTCTTCTGGAAAACTGAAGGGAAGGGAATATTTCCCAACTCACTCCATGAGGCAGCATTACCCTGATACCAAAGCCAGACAAAAACATTACAAGAAAAGAAAACTACAGACTAATACCCTTCGTGAACAAGATACAGAAATTGTAAATGAAATTTCAGCAAATAGAATTTGACAATATTTTGAAAGGATAAAATATCATGACTAAGTGGTATTTATCTCAGGATTGAAAGGTTGGTTTAACATTTGAAAATCAGTGTAAGGCATCATATTAACAAGCTGAAAAAAAAAAAAAAAAAACTAGGATCATCCAAAAAGCATTTGACAAAATCAAACATCCATTTCTGATTAAGAAAAAAAAAGTATCAATAAATATCAGCTGGACATGGTAGCTTGCACCTATAATCCCACCTATGTAAGAGGCTGAGGCAGGAGGATCACTTGAGCCCAGGAGTTCAAGGCTACAGTGAGCTATGATTGCACCACTGTACTCCAGCCTGAGTGACAGAGCAAGACCCCATCTCTAGGAAAAAAAAAACAGAAAACAAAAGTAAGCTTGGAATAGAAAGAAACTTCTTCAACCTACTAACATGTACAAACAAACCTATAGCTAACATCATATTTAATGATGAACAACTGAATGTTTTTCTTCTAAGATCAGAAAAAAAGTCAAGGCTATCCACTCTAACTACTCCTATTCGACATTGTCCTGAATGTTCTAGCAACTGCAATAAGAAAAGAAGTAAAAAGCATCTAGATTGGAGCAGAAGTAAGACTGCCCTTATTCACAGACACCATGATTATCTATGTAGAAAATACAGTGAAATTCCCCAAAAGCTACTAGAACTAGTAAGAGAGTTGTACCACGTTTGCGACGTGTAAGATCAATATATAAATATTAATTGTATTCCTACTTACTAGCAACAATAGGAAATTGAAATAAGAAAAGCTACTGACAATAACACCAAAGTATATGAAATGCTCAGTAATAAATACAATAGATGAGCAAAATCTGTTTTAAGAACTATAAATAGTGCCAGAAAATTAAAGATCTAAATAAATGGAGAGATACACCATGTTCATAGGTTGGAAGACTGCTGATATGTCAATTATCCCCCAAATTGATCTGCAGATTTAATGCAATCCCAATCAAAATCCCAGCACAGTTTTTGGTTTTTTTTTCTTTTTTTTTGAGATGGAGTCTCGCTCTGTCACTCAGGCTGGAGTATAATGGCATGATCTTGGCTCACTGCAACCTCCGCCTCCCAGGTTCAAGCAATTCTCCCTGCCTCAGCCTTCTAAGTAACTGGGACTACAGGCGCACACTACCACGCTCCACTAATTTTGTATTTTTAGTAGAGATGGGTTTTGCTATGTTGGCCAGGCTGGTCTCATACTCCTGACCTCAGGTGATCCACCCGCCTCAGCCTCCCAAAGTGCTGGGATTACAGGTGTGAGCCACCGTGCCTGGCCGGTTTTTTTTTGTTTTTGTTTTTGGACACTGAGTCTTGCTCTGTTGCCCAGGGTGGAGTGCAGTGGCACGATCTCAGCTCACTGCAACCTCTACCTCCCAGGTTCAAGCGATTCTCAGGCCTCAGCCTCCCAAGTAGCTGGGACTACAGGCGCATGCCACCACACCTGGCTAATTTTTGTATTTTTAGTAGAGACGAGGTTTCACCATGTTGCCCAGGCTGGCTTTGAACTACTGAGCAAAATAGTCTGCTCACCTCAGCCTCTCAAAGTGCTGGGATTACAGGCGTGAGCCACCGTGCCCAGCTGCAAACAACTGATTTTTGACAAGAGTGTAAAAGCAATTCAATGGGAAAAGGATAGTCTTTTCAACAAATTTTGATGAAACAATGAGATATTCTTTTGCAAAAAAGCTAAATATATACCTTGTACCATACACAAAATAAACTCAAACTTAATTAAAACCTAAAACTATGGAATTTTTGTACAAAAACAAGAGAAAAATCTTTCTGACCTTCAGTTAGGCAATAATATCTTAGATATGACACAAACTGCACTGTACATAAAAGAGAAAAAAACTGAAAAATTGGACTTCATAAAAATTTAGAACTTTGGTCCTTGTAAGACACCATGAAGAGAATGAAAAGATAAACTGAAGAAGGTGAGAAATACGCAACCCACATATCTGGAGTATACAACTCCCAAAGCTCAACAATAAGAAATCAAACAACTGTCCCTCAAATGGGCAGAAGATTTGAACAGAACTTTACCAAAAAATATATATATATAAGAATGGCAAATAAGCACATGAAAAATGTTCTGTGTCATTAGTTATAAAGGACATGAAAATCAAAACCACAATGATATATCCCTCCACAACAATTAGAATGGTGAAAACAAGAAGACTGCAAATACCAATGTCGAGGATGATACAGACCAACTAGAACTCTCCTATATCACTGATAGGAATGGAAAATGGCACAACTATTTTGGTAAGCAGTTTGGCAGTTTCTTAACGAGTTAAAGATATACTACCACACAGTCTAATCATTCCCTTCCTAGGTATGTGTCCAAGAGAAATGAAAACGTATCCACATAGACTCGTACGTGAATGTTCATAGAAACTTTATTTGTAATAGCCCAAAACTGGAAACAGCCCAAATGTCTATCAATAGGTAAATGGATAAACAACCATGGAATACGGCTCAGTAATAAAAATGAATGAACTATTGATACATGCAACAACTTGTATTAATCTCAAAATAACTATGTTGAGTGAGATAAACTGCATAAAAAGATTATATGCTGTGTAAGCCTATTTATATAAAATTCCAGAAAATGCAAATAATCTGTAATGACAGAGAAGATCTGTCACTGAGCGTCCCCTTCCACCTGGGTACTAGGAGTGGGAGGGTATGATCACAAGGGGACACAGGAAACTTTTGGGGTGGAGGAATGTCTATTATTTTGATGTGGTGATGATGTCATAGGTGTATGCATAAGTCTAAACTTATCAAATTGTCCACTTTAACCATGTGCAATTTACTGTAATTCAGTTATATCCCAGTAAAGCTGTTGAAAACAACATGTGCTACACCAAGGAAGGAGTGGCTGTGATCAGCCTGGGTAACCTCCTGGAGATGCAGCAGATCAAGGCAGACTGCATCAGCCACCACTCAAGAGCCCCCTTCCGGTCAGGGAGACGGTCTATGCATCCCACCTACTAGCTCTGTGACTCATATCTGGTGCAAGAACTGGTAGTAAAGTTTTCGAGTTGACAAAACCAAAGCACAAGACACCAGTGAAGGCCACGTTCCCTGTAAGACCTTATCTGAAAAGCCATTTTGATGCCCTCGATCCTTCTAGCCCGCCCACTTCCTCCCAGCAGACGGTAGCAAAGCCTGCCCTAGGCCTGGCGATCTGGCCTCCCTGTCTACTCCGAGTGTCTTGCCTTCTCCTCCACTGAAAACCATTCTCCAGAAAATAAAACACAACAAAATCAAGATAAAAGGCATCAGCATGGCCCCACACCAGGCTTTAATGGGCAAATTTGTATGAGCAAGGGCAAAATGAAGGGCAGCAAGGAAAACACTGAATTAAAAGCCACTTGAATTAAGAATTCAATAGCAGCCACTTAACTAATAAATAGTATTCCTCTCTGCCATTGATTGACTCAGGATTGTAATGAAGAGTTCCAGGGGCAACAGCAGAATGTTTTAATTCATGGGATAAATGTCACCAACTCTTGGGTTCCTAAGATTGAATGTGTTGGAGAAAAGCGGAATGGAGAGCCCACAGGAATTAATTCTTGGAACATCCCTGCGGGGTCAGCATTATTATACTCTGCTTCTAGGTGGATTTAATATCTCAAGTGCTGGGCAGGGCGCCGTGTGCACACAGGGGCTCCGTGATCGCTATTAAGTGATGATGGGGCAGATAGACTAGAGCTGGAGCTCACACTGGATCAGCTGTCTTATTTATTTCCAAGTTAAGAGACTGAACAAATGGACTGTTGTTATTATCATGGTGATGATTATTGCCATGGTGCATAATAATGGCTTGGCGCTGCCAGAACTATGTGGGAAAGACGGCACTAAGTCACTGGCTCCAGAGAGAGTTGTCTGCATCGGATGACGTTGTATAAAATAAGAGTTCATCTGAAGGATACCTCAGATTCCCACCCTGGACCCCCACCCAACAGCTCTGCCTGGAATACTCTCCTCTGAGTCACTCCGTGCATCACAGAACATCTTCACAGCATGGACACTAGGCTCCCAAATAGACCCTAAGCTCTCACTGTCCCTGCTTCTTATGAAGCAAGTGCCAGGTGGCATCAGCTCAGGCTCTGCGGGCTCCCCAAATACCCCATTAAGCAGGACATGGTGGTCACGGAAAGGCATTTTGGGTATGTGAGCACTCTGAATCTTCCACATCATCATTAAGATCTATTTTCTGTACCAAATGGGAGAGGCAGGTCTGGCCTGGGCATTCCTTGCACAGAATACCTTGAACTGGCGCCAGCTTAGCATCTGTGGATGCAGGCAGAGCAGAAGGAAGGTGCAGAGGGGACAAAGGTCCTCTTCCCTATCCCCTGGGACATTCCAGTATATCTAGTCACAGGGCTAGGATTCACATCCCTAGAAAGTCACAGGAGTATGTGAAGAAAGCATGAACATGGAAAAGAATCTGAAATATCCTTACCTCCATTTTCAATGGCTGTCTCATTGTACAGCTGGGGAAACTGAGGCACAGGAGAGTAAAATGACCGGCTCAAGGCTGCACAGTGAGAGGACGGCAGAGCTGGATGTGAACCCAAGCTCCCTGGCTCACGGTCCACCCTAGCACTTCACGCTTCCAGCCTCAGGGGAGTTCAGTGAAGTTGAAGGATGAAATACTTGGAAGATGGCTCATAACCAAGCAACAGGGGTATCCTGACCACTTACGGTGTCCACACCCTGTGGTCCTGCCCTGCTGGGATTCTGGGAAGAAGCCTGCTACTTCCCTATCCTCAGAGCTTGCTGTCTCACTAAGGAGATGAGACCTACCCACAAGAAACCCTCCAAGACAAACACCAGGCAGTATATGAAATTAAGGCTCCTACAGATGATGCAGAAATGCTCAGAAAACAGCAACAGTGTAGAGTGGTCTCCTCTTAGACTAAGCTCTACAGACTTACTTTATAAATAAGGAAATGATCAACACACAGAGAAATGTTACCCAGCCTTTTTTTCCTGTGTGACATACCCAACAGACAGGAACCCATTAACACACAATCACTAATCCAATTTAAGTTCAAGAAGACTGCACGTCCCTGTCACTCCATGTTGCTAGGTGTTGTCTTTAGGGCTATGTAGCCAGATGGGGCAGTTTCAGGCTCTACCAAGACCAGCCTACAGAGCATGCCCCAGACCAGTTATACAGCCTGACAGTGCCCAGCAGCCAGTATCACTGGATGCAGAACCTGCGAGCCAAGAGCACCGGCTCGGCCTCGCTGCAGAGCTGTCCACCTTGTACCCACTCTGTCTTCTCATGCTCCCACCACCAGAAAGCCTTCTGTGCCCACTCAGGGTAACCTGCACCTGGCCTGGCCCAGGTTGCTCATAGCATGAGCCACTGTTCCTCCCTCTCCTAGAGTGGCCCCAGCTCCCATGGGAACCATGTGCTCCAGCCTGATTCACCTCCTCATTGTCCCACAAACACCGTAAAAGTTCCTGTCCCCAGTGCTTGGCGGACACTTTCCCCCACCTAGCAAGGCTTTCAGGTCTCTCCTTCTGGCTAAATCTTACCCATTCTTCAGGACCATCCCCCACACCCTGACTGCCTCAGCCCACATGGATCTTTCTGTCCTCTGGGCCCCCAATACACTTGCAAGTAGCACCACTCACGTGGCACCAGCACGAGCAGCTCATGTCGGCAGGGAGACGCTGGTGCAGCCTCCTTGAGATCATCAGCAACCTGAGGGCAGCATCACACTGTGCTCATCTCTGCATCCACTCTGCAGCCACTCGTCCAGACACCAGAGTTAAGGATTAGAGAAAATGGAACTGTCTCTTCTTTTTCTCAAACAAAGGAATAGATGGCCGGGCACGGTGGTTCACGCCTGTAATCCCAGCACTTTGGGAGGCCGAGGCAGGCAGATCAAGAGGTCAGGAGATCGAGACCATCCTGGTTAATACGGTGAAACCCCATCTCTACTATAAATACAAAAAATTAGCCAGGCATGGTGGTGGGTGCCTGTAGTCCCAGCTACTCAGGAGGCTGAGGCAGGAACCCAGGAGGCGGAGGTTGCAGTGAGCTGAGGCCGTGCCACTGCACTCCAGCCTGGGCGACAGAGCGAGACTCCTTCTCAAAAAAAATAAAAAAAGGACTTAATGAATGCATGCAGCTGAGCTCTCAAAAATGACCTTCCTGACCTCCTTCCTGGCCTCTCTCCACAACCTTCCACAGCAGAGTCCTGAGGGGGTGAGCTATCTCGCTCTTGACTGGGAACTGTGTCTATGCATGTCCCTGTATCCCTGTGGCTCCTTGGTGACAATAAAGCTGCTAAAACAAACAAACAAACAAACAAAAAAACCTCAGCAGAAAGGAGCCAAGGATATAAACAGACAATACATAGGAGGAAAAACAAATAATAAACCAACATATTAAATAGTTAGTAATAGATTAGTAATCAAAGATATGCAAAATAAACCACTCAAACCCCCCAAATGCAATGTAAGGCAATAGTATACCATTTTATAGTTATAAATTAGCCCCCCAAAATGGAGTTAATAAATCAAATGCTGGTAGGACAGTAGGCAAGTGAGAACATTCGTAAATGGCTAGTAACATTAAAATCTGGTACAACATTTGGGTAAAATATTTAGCAAAACACATCAAGACCCATAAAGATATCTGTACCCTATAACCTAGTAATCCCACTGTTGGGACTTCATCCTAACAGAAGGAACAGAAATCTGCAGTCCCGCCATTGCTGAGTCAGCACTACCTAAGGCCTGTGACTGTTAATACCTCCAGTGTGTGGGTGACATCTCTACAGTCAATTAATGAGCCAATCTTCATAAGATATTACATTAGCCAGCCTGGCTAACATCAATTACAGTCAGAAGCTGAGCTGTAATCATGGGGCGAATAAGACTGAACTGCTCATTGTTTAAAATGACCACAAAATCAAATCACCTTTATGAGCACAACTGGGATAAATCAGAGAGAAACAAAGAAAGGAGCACTCGCCGCATGTCACTCCCCACAGCTGGCTCTGTGTCACTGCACATCCTCACAGATGCAGCCAGGCTTGCCTGTCTGCTCTGGGAAGCCAGAGTCTCACTCCCCAGGCTTGGCTTGATGAAGGACTTTCTGGGGTCTTCTGAGAGGCTGGGTTTCAGCTGTCAGACACGATCCAGGTTTCACAGAGGTGGAAATAGCTTTCCAATGTGCTGGAAAGCAGTGCTTTGGAAACCTGGCTGCAGGGGTTCAGTTAAGGGAGGTTGGGAAGGGCTACCACCAAGTCACCATGGCAACAGCCTCCTTGGCATCACCCTCCCCCTAACCCGGCCAGCTCCCACCAACTGGTCTGCTCACCCGGGGGATGGTAACTAACTACATCTTCATGTAACGGGCACTCCCCAATGGACTGTGCCTGGGAGCCAGCCAAAAGGGCAGCCTGTAGAATCTTCTACCTTCACAGGGCACTTTGCAAAGCTCTTTTCCATCTGTCATCTCAATCAACCCCCACCACCACAAGTGAAGTGGAAGGACAGGGGTCCCAGGTCCTTGGTTGCAGGTGAGAAAGTAAAAGAACAGTTATGCCACTTGGGAAGCTCACGGTGAAGTGAGACCCACCTCTCTGGGAGAGAGACAACGGGTGGAGATGGGGTAAGAGGAGGGATCTGCCTTCTAGTCCTGGAGGTGCCATGGAGGTCTCTAATGGAACTGAAAAGTCTAGTTTTAGCAAGAATCAACCCCATCCTTGTATCTAATCACCTGGCCTGCCTTTGGCAAGAATCCTGTTAGGTTTGTTTGGCAAGAGTCCCTCAACCCTTGATGTCTCCATTAGTAATTTTCTAACTGTGCTCCTGCAACTCTGCTCTTTGACTGTAAGTCCCCAATTGTCCTTGTTGTGTTTAGGATTGAGCTTAGTTCTATCCTGAAGTCTCTTTTCTCTTATTGCAATAGTTTCTGATTAAAATCTGTCTTTATCTCTTTAGTGTCTGGCTACGGTTTTCTTTGACAATAGTCAATATGTTCAGCAATTGTGAAGCTAGAACACAGGAGTTCAAGTCTTGGTTCATCTCAGAATTTTATTTAAGCTGGGCAAGTTATTTATGCTCCCTGAGCCAGTTTGCTCATCTCTAGAACAGAGGTTGTAACGGAACATACCCCAGAGGAGAACTAAATGAAATCATGCAGGTAAAGCACTGAGCCCAGTGCTGGCCTGTGGGGAGGGTGCAATAAAGGAGCCCAGTTTTTCTTATGATCACACTGAAAATAAAACTGACAATGGGAAGGACATGGCATTGCTCCTGTGGCCATCCTGTCAGAGAGGCACCTCTTGAATATAATCATGCCAACATCAGACAAACCTCAATTAGGAGCACTTACAAAATAACTGGCCTGTATTCAACAAAGTAGCGTTCAGGCCATGGGAGTCAGGGAAAGCCTGAGAAACTGCCCACAGAGTGCAGGAGACTAAAGACATGTGTCAACTCGCTGCACCGTGTGATTCCCCACTGGGCCCTTTTGCTAAAATGACATCAAGACACTTGCACAACTTAATGAGGGTCTGAGGATTATGAAGCAGCAGCAAATCAGTGTGAATTTCCTGGTTTTGGTGGCTGTGGTGTGGTTGTACAGGAGAATGTTCTTGTTTATAGGAAATACACACTAAATAATATTCTGGGATGATGGAGCATCAGGCTGGCAATTTACTCACAAATGGTTCAGGGGTGAGGGAAGGCTCCTTGTACTGCATTTGTGCCTTTTCTGTAAATCTGAGATTGCTTCAGAATTTTAAAACTATAAACATAATTTTAAAATGAAATAAAGCTGATGCTCAGAGAGGTTTAAGTGGTCGACGGAGCTAGGACCCACCAATACCCAGGCCTCCCATCTCACAGCTTCTGCTCTTCCCACTGACTCCTTGGCAGGGAGGAAGGCAACCAGGAGGCAACTGAGAAGACCTATTGTAAGGGTCTTGGTTTCTGGTCCCTATTAGGCCTTTAACCCCAGACTCTTCAGTCTCTTCATCCATAGAACAAGCAGGTGGCAGGAGCCTGAGGTTCTTACCACAGGCAGTACCACACCCTAGATGCTGGAAATGCGGGTGCCAAATAACCTGCAATGCCTCCACAATTCCACCCAGCCAAGACTTGACCTGCATTCTAGCACTGTAGAGAAACAGACTTTGTTTTGTTCACAATTTTAGCAGGAGTTACTCATCATTTTAAAAGAAATCTCACTGCAATAACAGTGCTGCTCTCAGCAACTAAGCTGTCCACACAACCCCCCTAGCATCCATACCAAAGCAGTGGCTCCAGGCACAGGGGTAAGCTTCCGGCCACTTCATTATGTCTCCTAGTCTACTCCTGCCTAAGCACTGATAAGAGTTTCCTTTTATTTCTGTTTAATGTTACAGGTAGCTACATAGAATGGATTTTTTTTTTTAGTTTTATGTGTAGGTAGGTTTACATGTATTTATGAGTCTCATTTCAGGCTAGTAAAAGGAGTATTATATGATATGTGTTATGAAAAAAGGACATTGGGTCTTCAATGGGACATACATCCTAATAGGCTCCACCCCATTCTTTTAAAGGATTACATAGCACTCTATAGCTCAACCATTCCTCTACTAATAGACACTGAGGTCATTTGATGTTTGTTTTCCATTTTCACTGCTGCAAATATGGCTGCAGTGAACACCCTGGTACCTGCCTCTTTGACTCATGATTAGCTTCTGCTGTAGGTCAAGTTAGATCAAAGCACAAGGTCATCTTCTTCTAGCCCAGCCTCCTCCACTGTTCATCAGATACCCCCTCAGCACCACAGAAACTACATGACAGGAAGAGTTTTCTTTTCCGTTTCTTGTCCAGGCCTTTCCATCGTCAACACTGACCGATCCCTGGCAACAATTCCTCCAGCACCAGATAAGGCATGTGCTCACTGCTTGACAGCAAGGCCCCCCAACAGTTCTATTCAACTAAAACTGATTGGCAGGGATAAAGAGTAGCCTGGTACCACACTCTCAGCTGGAGTTTGTACAAAGTGAAATGCATTTTGGTCTGGAAGCAAAGTCTTTTCACGACTGGGTCTTCATTGTTGTCAATATGGTAACCAAGGCCAGAGGAATAAAGGAAACCCAAATTCTCCTTCCCACTCTTACTCACCATGGCTTCTCCCCAAGGGCTCCTCTGAGCACATCACGTTCTGGTTTGCAGGTTGAAAGACACATCAGTGTGTGTCTCTATCAGACGCACAGGTTGATATCCTAACTCCCAAGGAGATGGTGTTAGAAGGTGGTGGAGCCTTTGGGAGGTGATTAGGTCATGAGGGTGGAGCCCTCCTGAATGGGATTAGAACTTTCATAAAAGAGACCCCTGGAGAACTCCCTCGACCCTTACACCACGTGAAAACAGCAAAAAACAGCTGTTTGTAAGCCAGGATGCAGCCCCTCACCAGACACCAAATCTACTGGCACCTTGATCTTGGACTTCCCAGCCTCTAGAACTGTGAGAAATGAATGTCTTTTGTTGGTAAGTCACCCAGTTTATGGTATTCTGTGATAGCAGCCCAAATGGACTAAGACAAAAGGCCTTTTAGATTTCTAGCTTCTAAATGTCTCTATCTCACAGATGTGAATTGCAAGCACTCTCCATAGGCCAGCATTCAAGATATATCAGCCATTTCAGCAACTGGGCACAGTATTTAGCAAAGATACTTTCCATAGGCAAATGAGAACAAGTTTGAGGCGAAATCTTTGGGAACAGCAAGCCATACACTTGTTTAAGCATTGAGTTTCAAAGTACAACAGGACACTTTTCACAATTACAAGCACTTCTCCAGCCCCATGTCATTCATTTATTAATTTATTCACTATATAGACATAGAAGACTATGAAAGAAAATTTTGCATGAGACACTTGTTTAAAATGGCAAGACAAATTTTATTCAAGCTGTCATATTAGGGGAGAGAGAGACCTCAGCACAGGACTGAGCTCCACTTTGAATACAGCAGAGACAGCTGGGGATTTACAGCCAAGGAGCAAAGTGAGGGGCCAGTGGGTGGAAATAACTAAGAAGAACTTGATTAGACATCAAGGGCAGGGTATTCTTGCTAAACTGGCTTAACAGGATTCTTGCTTAAGGCAAGCTGAAGGTTTAGATATCAAGGGTGAGGGATGAGGAAGTTGATTAGATATCAAGGGTAATCAGATATCAAGGGTTGGGGGGATTCTCAATAAACTGGCTTAGCAGGATTCTTTGCTAAAACTGGGCTCAGCTGGCCAAGGTCAAGGGCTAGGCTAGAAGACAGCTTGGAGGAGCCTGACTAAAGTTTGTCAAGGAAAGCATCCTTGTCAAGACATATACATGTAAATGTGGGTGTAGATAAAAAAACAGATGTAGCTATATATGTATCTATGCATCTATATACATATGCATATTGTACTAGTCCATTGTGATGTGATAACAAAATATCTTAGACTGGGTAATTTGTAAGCAACTGAAATTTATTGCTCACAGTTCTAGTAGCTGGAAAGTCCAAGATCAAGCCACCAGCAGACTTGGTGCCTAGCAAGGGCCTGCTCTGTTTCTTTTTTTTTTTTTTCTTTTTTTTTTTTTTTTGAGACAGGGTCTTGCTCTGCCGCCCAGGTTGGAGTGCAGTGGTACAATCTTGGCTCACTGCAACCTCTGCCTCCCAGGGTCAAGTGATTCTCATGCCTCAGCCTCCCGAGTAGCTGGGACCACAGGCATGTGTCACCACCCCCAGCTAACTTTTTTTGTTTTTTTTAGTATTGGCAGGGTTTTGTCTTGTTGGCCAGGCTGGTCTCAAACTACTGACCTCAAGCGATCCACCCATCTCAGCCTCCCAAAGTGCTGGGATTACACGTGTGAGCCGCCATGCCCGGCCTGCTCTGTTTCAAAGATAGTGCCTTCTCACTGTGTCATCACATCACTGAAGGAGGGACCAGGCTCCCTCAGGCCTTTGATATATGAGCACTAATCGCATTCCTAAGGGTTCTACCCTCATGACGTAATAACCGTCCAAAAGCCACACCTCCTAATACTATCACCTTGGAGGTTAGGCTTCAACACATGATTTTGTGGGGGACATCAACAGTCAGACCATAGCACATATAATCAGGCACCATACTGGAAGCTGGGGATGAAGTGGTGGAGAAGAAAAAGCCCCTGTTTAGAAAGTTCAGCATCAGGAGCTTCTCTCCCTCATGTGCTGATATAGCATAGGCAGACGAAAGCACCATGCTCAAAGTGAAATCTACCACTGTAAGGAATGTTAAACTCTCAAATTACAAGAATACCTGAGATTATAGGGACACTTGGGTCCACATTTAAAGATTTTCAGGAGACTGCTGGGAGCTGAGGGAAGAAGCCCACAGCTCAAAGGTAGAAGTCACTTTGATGGGCAAATGGTTCCAACAATGTTTTATTCCTTGGTGATCTCCTTCTGAACCACTTTCTTAGAGGTCTCTAGTCCACACTGGAGGTTCATTAGCTTGGTCCAGAACAGGATTAAAATAACCTATTGAATGACAAATTCTCAGATTAAATAAAAGGGAAGAAAAGCCAGCTAAGTGTTGTTACAAAGACATAAAAAACATAATAATAAAAACATAAAAAACAGAATAATCTAAAGAGGTTGAAAACAAAGTAATGGAAAAAGACATTCCAGACAAATAATAATGACAAGATAACAGATGTAACACTATTAGTGTCAGACAAGGGAGAGAGAGAGAAGGAATAAATATAAATCAGTTTAATGTTCACCTCAAGGAGTTAGTAAAACAACAATAAACACAAAGAAAGTAGAAGAGATAAGATACTAAATATGAAGTATACATCAATGAAAGAGGAAACCAATTACCACAACCTAAACCTAGTCTTTTTCTTTCTTTTTTTTTTTTTTCTTTGAGACGGAGTCTCACTCTGTTGCAAGGCTGGAGTACAATGGCGCAATCTTAGCTCACTGCAACCTCTGCCTCCCCGGTTCAAGCGATTCTCCTGCCTCAGCCTCCCAAGTAGCTGGGACTAAAGGCGTGCACCACCACACCAATTTTTGTATTTTTAGTAGAGGTGGGGTTTCAGCATGTCGGCCAGGATGGTCTTGATCTCTTGACCTTGTGATCCGCCCACCTTAGCCTCCCAAAGTGCTGTGATTACAGGCACGCCCGGCCCTAAACCTAGTTCTTTAGAACACAAATCTGTAGCAAGATTGCACAAAAGGAAAAGTAATATGGGACCCAAAAAAAAAAAAATAGCAATAGGATTTAAATGGGAATTTCATGACAAAACAGTAGATATTTCTTAAATCAAAAGAGAAACTATGAACCAAGACAGAAAAACACAATTTTCTTTAAAACCACATATGTATGTATAAATGATCATAACTTTCTCAAGAAGAAATAAAAACCTGCATACATTAGTAACCACAAACAAAACCAAGCCGATAAAAATCTGTACCTCCCTCCTCAAAGGCACTAGACCAAGAAGGCTTCATATGCAAGTTTTGCCAAAACTTTATGGAGTGGTTAATCTCTACCCAAAGCAAACTGTTTCAGAGAATAGAATAAAAAGGAAAACTGGAAAAATCATTTCATGAGATTAGTATAACCTTAATATTGTTACACAGAGAGTACAATTAAAGAAAGTTGTTGACTAGGCTCACTTATGACAACAGAGGCAAAAATCCTATTTTTAAAAGTCTCAAATGAAATTTGGCAATGCATCAAAATTACATCATGATCAACTACAATTTGTCACTTATACATATATCAAATACATATTTATTTGATACATATATCAATAAATAGTATGTATATGATACATATATCAAATAAATATTTATTTATAATATTTATATTATATATAATTTTATATATAGTATGTAATATTTATATATTTCTATTGAATATATTATAGAATTATATTTATATTATAATATAAAATATTATATTTATTTAAAATATGTATCAAATAAATTTGATATATGTATCAAATACATATTTGATACAATTTATCAGCTACAATTTTCCATTTATACTAAAAATATAAAATGTTCTTTATCAGAAAATGTATTAATATAATGTGTCACATTATCAGATTAAGAAGAACAAATAAATATGATCAGCTTAGTAAATGCTGAAGAAAAAGCATTTGACAAAATTCCATACTCAATCACGATAACTTGGTAAACTACGAATAGAAAATAACTTTAATTTGATGAACATATTTATTAAAAACTAATGACAAACATCAAATGTAATAATGAAAATTTAGATGTATTTTCATTCAATACAGGACCCTAAATTATGTCACTATCACCTAAACTATTCATGACTGAATTCAAAGTCCTATCCAATGCAATAAGACAATATAAAAATATAAACAAAGTGTAATGATTGGAAAGAAAGAAACAACATTCTCATTAGTTGCAAATGATATCATTGTTCATGATGCACCTTGTGATGGTTAATTTAATTATGTGTCAACTTGACTGGGCTCAGTGATGCCCAGATAGCTGGTAAAATATTACTTCTGGGTGTGTTGAGGGTGTCTGTAAGGATGATTCCAGAAGAGATTAGCATTTGAATCAGTAGACTGAGTAAAGAAGATCACCCTCACTAATGTGGGTAGGCATTATCCAATGCTTTGATGGCCAAAGTAGGACAAAAGGGTGCAGGAAGGGTGAATTTGTTCTCTGCTTGAGCTAGGACATATATCTTCTCTTGTTCTTAGACACTGGAGCTCCTGGTTCTTTGGCTTTTGGCCTCTGAGACTTACACCCTTCACTCCCCTGGTTCTCCGGCCTTCAAGCTTGAACTGGGACTACACCACTAGCTTTCCTGGGCCTCCAGTTTGCAGATGACAGAATATGGGATTCTTAGCCTCCATAATAACATAAGGCAATCCCTCATAACAAATCTCTTTCCATATATGTATGTATATTCTGTTGGTTCTATTTATCTGCTTCTTTAGAACCCGAGAACACACCTAAAGCTAAAATAATAAAGGAATCCAGCAAGATGACAGGAAGGGAATAAAAGATCTGATCAAGGGGAAAGACGTATTCCAGATGGAGAGAAGACTCAATACTGAGGGGCTAATCTCCCAAAACCAATCTGGAAGCCAATTCAGTTTCAATAAAAATGCATGCAGGTTATCACTTCACATTTACTAGAATGCAAAATGGTGCAGTCACTTTGGGAAAGAATCAAGAGTTTCTCGAAGTTTAAACGTACATTTTCCAAAAGACCTAGCAATTTCACTCCTAGGTATAGACCCAAGAGAATGAGAACATCTGCTCTCACAAAAACTTGCACACACATGTTCATAGCAGCATTCTTGATAATAACCAAAAAGTGGAAACATCCAAATGTCCATCAACAGATAGATAAACAAAATACGGTATATCCAAACAATGGAATGTCATTTAGCCATAAAAAATGAATGAGGTACTAATTTATGCTAGGACATGGATGAGTCTTGAAAACATTATGCTAAGTGAAATAAGCCAGACACAAAAGGCTACATATTGTATGATTCTATTTATATGAAACATAGAGGACAGACAAATCCATGGAAACAAAAGCAGATTAATGGTTTCCAGGGGCTGGGAAGCACAGGGAATGGGAACTGACTGTTAATGGGTGTAGGTTTTCTTTTGGAGACGACGAAAATGTTCTGGAACTAGTATTACTGGTTGCAGAACTGTGTGAATATATTAAAAATCACTGAATTGTACACTTTAAAAGTGTGAAATTTATGGTATGTAAATTGTATCTCAATTTTTAAAAACTTCCATCAAGGTTTTTTGTCAAGTACTTGACACTGATCATAAAGCTCATATGGAAGTATAAAGGGCCAAGAATTGCTAAGATCATTCTGAAAAAAAAAATGCTGGAGAGATTTGCTCTATTATAGATCAAGATTTATTAGAAAACTCAGTAAGACTTATATGTTATTATCATAGAGACAGATAATTAAGCAAAAAAAAAAAAATAGCAATCCTAGAGAGAAACTCCTAGATAAACATAAACTTGGTATATGGAAAACCTGGCATTATAAATCAGTAGGGAAACAGTAGATTAATAAATGTATACAAAAATGAAAAAAAAAATTAGTTACCTCAATGAAGTTTAAAACAACAATGAAATATAATTTTTCATTCAGATTAGTAAAAACTACATAATAGTTATTATATTTTAGAAGAAAGGGAAGATAATTGAAAGGGAAGAGGAAGGGTGGAGGAAGAGTCAATGGTGTCTACTTTCAATTCTAAAAAAGGAAAGCATAAGAATAAAATAAGGCAGAAACATTAAGATTGATTAATTATGACTCATGGTATATGGATAATAGTTACATACATAATTTCTCTGGACACTTCTACATGTTTGAAAGAATCTCTAATTTTTAAACTTCCACAAAAATATTGCCCACAAGAGATATGCCAAAATATTAAGTGGTTTTCTCAGAGTAGTGAAAATGAGTGATTTTTAATTTTTTCCATATTTTCCTTTTTTAAAAAAACAATAAGCAGGTGTTATTTTGCTAACAAAAGGGAACATGGAAACTATCACAAGGGAAAGAACCTACCCCTTTCTTACTGCTTTCCCACTGAGAAACTCACATTGCAATGCGAATAAAATAATTTTTGTAAACTTCATAGCATGTATAATTTCCATAACACTCTACCCATCTTTTTCATGATACATGTGTAAAGCAGGTAAGCAAAGTATCAGATGCTTTTTCCTCTAGTTACACAAGATTATTAGTGATGAAATTGGGCCAAGCACTAGTCTTTTAGGACTCTTAATCTCATGCATTTTCTGCTACTCCAGACTGCCTCTCAGTACCAGGTAGGTCTTCAGTATAAACGTATATAGTTGCTTCCCATCTTACAAACAGTTGTGCTGCATGGTTTATTTGTTAAGTCAGATGTTTTGAACTTAAATCTTGTTTTTATTTTGTTTTGTTTTAATAGGGATAGTATTATGACAGCAAGTTAGGGTCAAAAGTTCACAAAAGCACTATGTCCACCCTAACCTGTCTTAGAAGAGTGGCACTCAGCTGCTGGTTTCCGCCATCTCTACCAGGATGACTCAGCAGGTGTCTCAAACTCAGCACTGCCAAAGCTAAGCTGTTTGTATTTCTCCCAAAGTCACTCCTCCCAGTCTCCCCTACTTTCAGAAATGCTGCGTTGATCCACACAGGAGCTCAATCCAGAAACATGTGGGAGGCACACCTGACTCATCCCCTTCCTCTCCAGCCTCCATCCACTCTGTTCTGTTAGAACTAAATTCTGCTGAGTCTGGCTGTAAAATACATCTCAGTTCCATCACCTGTCTCCATTCTCCTATCAGCGTATGGTCCAGGCCACCATCCCTCTCCCACAATCATTGAACCTTTGATAAAAAGGCAAAGGGCAGGAGGCTGATCTGCAGGCCAGGGCCCTGGCTCTCATGTTAGGGGTGTCTGCTAAGTCAATGAGCACCTGCTTTTGGCCTGGCTGAGGTGTCCTTGATACTCCTCCTCCCTCCCGCTATATCACAAGCTGCTAATCACTGGCCTTTCCTTTCATAGGGACTTACTCTGGGGGCCTTGTCATCTCCAACTTGAAGCCAAAGTTATTTTTGCTAATTATATGTAGTACTTATTACTGGAAAAGAGTCACAAGTGAGCAAAACAACAACTTAATTAAAAGAAAGGTCTGATCATTAGCAATGGAAAATTAATTGATGAATTACTTAATAGATACCAAACTCAGCTTAGCTGAACTGGCAGATTGCTTGCCTAAATAAACCTTAAGAAAACATATATGCCTGCTAATGACTGGCCCCAGATTCTTCGTCTACCTATGGTTTACTAGAAGGCAGCAGACTATCATTGAAGTGGTTTTTCCCTCTGCAGGAGCCAGTGCTGCTGCGTTCCTATGCCTAGGATTGGGACATGCATGTGTCAGGGAATTTCAATTATCATAGAACCTCAGAGATCATTTGTTACACTGAGTTCCTTGTGGGCAGGACACAGCCTAGCTCAGTCTTTAATCCCAGTGCCCAGTACAGTGCCCGGCCCAGAGTCTGATAGACTGAATTGAGTCCAAATCCCCAACTGAGAGATGCAGATGCCACAGCCCAGAGAGCGACTTGCCCTAAATCACAGGGTTCACTTTTGGCGGAGCTGGATTACCATACTCAGGTCTCCTGACCCTCAATCCACACTAATTTAAGTATGCAAAGAGAAACAATGTGCATTTGATACTTTTCCCTGCACTTGTATTTGTGTAGCATTAAGGGACCTGAAACCGCTGCTTCACATCAGCTTCCAGGAAGAGGGTAAATGGCACAGAGCAGTTCTGAAGTACACCTTGGTGAGCCTCATCTTTCTTCTCTCAGCTCTTAATGATATCCCATTTAAAACCAATGAAAAACAGAAGCTCTTTAAACTCCAATCATCTGCTAAGCCAGCATTACAGTGAGGGCATTAAGCAACAGGAACCAATCAACTACAGACTTGTTTTCTTCCCAAAGGCAAATTTGATTTTGGAAATTTGCTTTTGGAAACATCAGAGGCATGGGATCCTGGAAATGGACTCAGGATACAGAGGGAGGAGGGGAGAAATGCTGATGGGATTTGAGGAGCTGGAGGAGGACAGGGGAGATGACAAAGACAGCAGCAACCGCGATGGGGTAAAAGATTTTGAGACAGTAAAAAGGCCTCAGATTTTATTTACAACCTGAGGTGGCCTCCAGGATCTCCTATTGTAAAATTTCTTCCTGTACCTCATGAAAAACAACCCTCTTCATTCCTGTTCTCATTTTCTTGTTTTCCAGCTCTGTAAATAGCTGTAACTGGGCTGCAGGTGTGTTCCTAAGCTTACTCCAAGATTTTCTGTCCCAAATAAAAGTGCAAAATAAATAGCTATTTCACTTAGAGTTTGACAATTTAAACTTCACATCTATTCTAAGGAAGGCTAGAACAACTAATAAGCTGCTTAACCATGTGTGAGGTGCACATTTTATGGCTGCATCATGAAGGGCAACCCCGGCTGGTGAGGACACACCAAAATGTGGGAAACAGGCACTTGGGTTCAGCCGGCTTCACAGTCACGCTGGAGGCTCCCGCAACAGAAATCACAAAGCATTCTCTCAAGTGTTAAATTTGTAGACAAACATAGCAGGTTTATAAGGAACAACAGAGTTCTAGGATTCATCATCTATAGCCACAAAAATACCACATGAGCTTTTTTTTTTTTAATTGACCTCCTTCCTTTGTGCCAGGTAACAGCCCCTCTCTTTCATGATGCAAGGGGGAGGGTTTGCAGTGGGAGTAGGGTAAGGTAAAGAGGGACAGGCTTAGAGGTGACAATGGTGAGAGGAAAATCAGCAATGGAGGTGATGCATTATTTCCTGTGATAGACTGTTTCCAAAGACGGCCACAACAATCACCTATCAAGAGGTGGGCTGTGTTTCCCTCCCCCTGAATCTGGACTGGCCATGAGGTTTGTTCTGACCAATAGAATGTGGCACCAGGGACCTTCTGGGCTTGACATGATCTTGCAGCTTCTACTTTGCAGAGGCAGGTTTCTGCCACATGCAAAGAAATTAGGTTGTTCTGCTACAGAGAGAAGCCGCAGGAGAAAGAGGCCCCAGAGAATGAGAGGCCACGGAGAGAGGACTAGGCCATGTTCAGAATGACTGAGGTTCCCAGCCAAGAGCAGCTCCAAGGCCCCAGACATAGGAGTGGCGCCATCTTGGATCCTCTATCCCCAGTTGAGTAACCCAAGTGGAAGAGAGAAACGCTGTCTCCACAGAATCCTCCCCAAATTCTTTTTTTTTTTTTTTTTGAGACAGAGTCTTGCCCTGTCACCCAGGCTGGAATGCAATGGTGCGATCTTGGCTCACTGCAACCTCTGCCTCCCAGGTTCAAATGATTCTCCAGCCTCCTGAGTAGCTGGGATTACAGGCACCCACCACCATGCCCAGCTAATTTTTGTATTTTTAGTAGAGACAGGGTTTCACCATGTTGGCCAGGCTGGTCTCAAACTCCTGACCTCATGATCCGCCTGCCTCAGCCTCCCAAAGTGCTGGGATTACAGGTGTGAGCCACCATGCCCAACCATCCTCCCCAAATTCTGACCCATATGATCATGAGCAAATAGTTGCTTTAAGCCACTATATTTAGGGCTGGTTTGCTATGTGGCAATAAACAACTGAAACACTGCCTGCCTGCTCTCTGCTGTCAACCAGCTTCTCACAGGCTGTCCCCTCAGGGGCTGCAATGGGTTTGTGTTTTGATTTTGTTTTTGGATTTTTCTGTGTTGTTTTGCTTTCTTGTTATTTTTTAATTCATCAATTGGAGAATCTTGCTGGAGACAGTGAAAATTGATTTGAGACTGACAAAGCCCTTAAACATGCCTGGCAGGGGAATTGGTATGCTGGGCACACTGTCACACCTGTGTCACACACACTTAGAAGGAAAAAGTCCATGGAACCAGCCCACCCCAGGAACCAGAGGGCAGCACCATGGAGATGGTCCCCCTGGCACCCCCACTCCTCAGAACACAGACCCCTGACTGTCCCATGAGAAAGCTGCTCCTGCTCCACTGTTAAAACAGAATGCCCTGGAAGGAAATCCAGTACATCCAGTACTTACAGGCCTTGGTCTCTCTCCAGTCTGAAGTGACAGGCTGGCAGATCTACCTGCCTGGATGCTCCAGGCTCCCTGTCTCCCTGCAGTCATTTCATGGTCAACCTGGCAAAAAAAAAAAAAAAGGGGGGGAGGCAAAAGAGGACAGGCTTATTCCACACAAAGCTTCAGGCAGGGCTGGCGTCCCCTCACATTTGGCTTCAGGTAGATCCAGCAAGATGTGGTAGCCTTTATTACTATGAATCATGTCCAAACTCCAGTGGGGAAATAACCACCCAAACAAAATGAACACAAAGGACTGCACGGGGCCTGGTGTGGTGGTTCCGTCTTCTGATATTAGCACTGCCTGCCTTTTGCAGGGCAGGAGTCAGACAAGGGACAGCCTCCCCAAAATGGCCTGCACTTGGCTGATACTAAAATGAAGGCACCTCCAGTCTTGAGCCTCAGGCAGCTTCCCCACTGAAGCCTCACTTGTGGGAGCTGCCCAAAGCAGGCTTCTTGAGCCCCGGGCTGTCCAGGCTACACATCAGCCCCACATTCACAGAAGCAGAGAGCAGGGGAAGCACTGAACCTGCCTCTGCACTGAGTTTGCCTTGACGTCTTCACCTGTATGCAGGATTTAAGAGCCTTGAAGAAAGGGGATGAAGGAATCACAAGGCAGTGGGTAAGAGCCAAGATGAGCAGATGGGAGTCATTCAAACGGGGTTGGCAGGGAGAGGAAATAGGTATGATGCAAAATAATATTCATCATTCCACAAATTTTTATTGAGCATCTACTACGTGCCAGGCACTGTGCTAGGTGCTGGAGACAGGATGGTAAATAAGACACACGTGGTTCTTGCCCCAAGGAACTCACTCCACAACTAGAATATGGTGTGGTCAGTGCTGTAGGCAGAAGCACAGCCAAGGAGCATGTATTGGAGAGCGCTGTGTGGAGCCGGTTTGTCACAGGAGGAGGGGCGGGCAGGAAAGGCACCATGGAGGCTGCAGAAAGTGGCAGCACACCGCGGCATGAGGGTTTCACCGACTCCTGAGGCTTCACCCATAACTGAGGGCACTCCTCGGCCCCTCCCTCGACTTCCAAGTTCCTATGTCAGGGCCACTGCATCCAGCATTCGTTGGATTTGGGCTACATTCCCATTGGTGTTTCTAAAAACTTGCTTCCCCAAGGCACTAACCTGCAAAAAAAGCCTTCAATGACAATCCACCACTAACAGAATAAACTCCCCAACATCCTGGCCTGGCTTCTCAAGCCCTACACAATCTGCCCCAACCCATATCAACACACCCAGAACAAAAGGTGCCCACAGAGGAACCCCCTCATGCCTGCTCACAGTCATCTGCACAAGCCTGTGACTAGCCCCACCCCCAACTCTGACCACATTTACATATATATTTGAGAATGTCTCCATTTCTACACATAAATCCTAGACACAAGAGTCTATATATTCTCATGGTTACACACCTATGGAGCCAGAGTTCCCAACAAGGCATGACTTGAGAAATCTAGGGAAAGGCCTCAGGTCCCAACTAACACTCAGTAGCCAACTGGTCCAAAATCCTCATTAGCTATTTATTCCGTGATTTAAGCACCAGCTTGTCCTTTTTTTTTTTTTTTTTTTTTTTTTTTTGAGACAGAGTCTTGCTCTGTCACCCAGGCTGGAGTGCAGTGGCATGATCGTCACTTACTGCAACCTCCACCTTCCGGTTCAAGCCATTCTCCTGGCTCAGCCTCCTGAGTAGCTGGAACTACAGGTGCCCACCACCACACTCAGCTAATTTTTGTATTTTTAATAGAGACGGGGTTTTGCCACGTTGGCCAGGCTGGTCTCGAACTCCTGACCTCAGGTGATCTACCCACCTCAGCCTCCCAAAGTGCTGGGATTACAGGCGTGAGCCATCGCGCCCGGCTGTAATTTTTTTTTAATTAAAAATATTGAGTGTTATGACCTGGCAATTTCAGTTGTACGTATATATAGCTAACACAAATGTTTACAATAATTTACCAGGAGGCAGCATTGGTTTTAATAGTCCCAACCTAGAAATTATCTACATGCCCACCTACAAAAAGATGTAGACATTGTGGTATAGTCACACAATAAAATGCAATACAAATATGAGAATGTACAAACTACAACTACACATAGCAAGATGAAAGAATTCCCAGACCTAAAGTTGAGTAAAATAAGGCAGACATTGAAGGATAATACTATGTGATTTATGTAGTCAATAAAGTTCAAACACAGGCAAGATTGAGCTATGATGTTAAAAGTCAGGACTTGGGAACGTGCCAATGCCTGAAATGGGGCCTGAGGGTGGCTTATGGGGTGCTGAGAATCTTCTATGTCATGATCTAGATGCTAGGCTCATGAGTATATTCAATGTGTGAAAATTCATTGAGCCATACGCCTATGATGTGTATATTTTCTATGTAGCTAATATTTCAATAAAACGTTTAAAAAGGGAAAAAACTGATGAGGGTGCAGAGAAATTAATACTTTCTTACATTGGGAAATGCAAATTAGTAAAGCTTTAAGAAAGGGAATTTGGCAATATTTATCAAAACCTTAAAAAATTTCATATTCTTTGACCTACTAATTCCAGTTCCAGAAATTTATCTTCAGGAAATAATGAGGGTGCAGTGGTACTTGTCACAGAATTATTTATAACAGGGAAAATTTGGAAATAGCCTAAATGTTGAGCACATGTGCAGCCACTATATACATTTTATAAAATGTTTAATGAGAGGATTATGTGAAATTTAAATTTCTTCTTTCTACTTTGTTTTTTTCAAAATTCCCTGCAATGAACAGGCATCACTTTTACTATGAGAAAAGAGTTATTAAGAAATAAATAAATGCAAACACCCAAGCAGAAATTAAAAACTTAACTTGGCATTCATTCAACAAACATGTACTAAAATCTTCCATTGCCAGGCAGTGAGGGTGGTAATAGACATGGCTTAGGGCCTCCTCTCAGAACCATAATTTAGACAGACGTGAAGTTGAGTGTTAATTATTCCCACTGTTGATGCAATAGGACAAGCAACCAATGAGAGGTCAAAATACATGAATTTGAGTCTCAGTTCTACCAGTGAAACTTTTTCAGCACCTTGGCAGGTGAGCTCCTCTATTCATCAGTTCCTTCATCTGTAAAATAAGTATAAGACTTCTCCTGCCTACCTCACTCTGATGTAGTCAGCTGCAAAGGAGACTCAGCTGAGCATGCTCTGAAGATGTATAAATATCACGATCATGTTATCACTCATGCCAAGAACAAAAGGGGGCCAGGCACAGTGGCTCACGCTTGTAATCCCAGAACTTTGGGAGGCAAAGGCGGGCAGATTACCTGAGGTCAGGAGTTCAAGACCAGCCTGGGCAACATGACAAAACCCCATCTCTACTAAAAATACAGAAATTAGCCAGGCATAGTGGTACACGCCTGTAGTCCCAGGTACTCAGGAGGCTGAGACATGAGAATCACTTGAACCTGGGAGGCAGAGGTTGCAATGAGCCAAGATTGCACCACTGCACTCTAGCCTGGGCAACAAAGAGAGACTCTGTCTCAGGAAAAAAAAAAAAAAAGGGAAGAACAAAAGGGGACTAGGTGCAGCGGCCCATGCCTGTAATCCCAGCACTTTGGGAGGCCAAAGCAGGAGGACTGCTGAGTTCGAGACCAGCTTGGGCAATATAGATCTTGTCTCTACAAAAATAAAAATTAGCCTAACGGTAGTGCATGCCTGTAATCCCAGCTACTTGGGAGGCCGAGATGGAAGGATCACTTGAGCCCAGGAGGTCAAGGCTTCAGTGAGTCATGATCATGCCACTGTACTCCAGCCTGCGTAACAGAGTGAGACCCTGTTGAGAAAGAGAGAGAAAGGAAGGGACAGAGGGAGGGGCACATAACATGCACTCAAGTTCTGTTAAGAAACATCATCCGGTTGGGCGTAGTGGCTCATACCTGTAATCCCAGCACTTTGGGAGGCTGAGGTGGGTGGATCACTTGAGGACAGGAGTTCGAGACCAACCTGGCCAACACAGCAGAACCGTGTCTCTACTTAAAATACAAAAAGCTGGATATAGTGTTACACGCCTGTAATCCCACCTATTCAGGAGGCTGAGGCACAAGAATTGCTTGAACCCAGGAGGCAGAGGTTGCAGTGAGCCAAGATCTTACCATTGCACTCCAGCCTAGGAGACAGAATGAGACTCAGTCTCAAAAAAAAAAAAAAGAGAGAAGAAAAAAACATCAGAAACATCATCCCCAGTCTCCTTCTGTTTTATAGTTCTCTCACCCTCTCCTGAGCCTTGCTCTTGTCCAGCATGGATAAGACTGCCTTTATCTTATAACACTGGACTAATGGATACAGGCAGAGGAAGTTCTTTTTATCATTGAATTCTGGTTGCATGATGGTAGATAATGTGGGCTGCATGATGTTGTTTCTTTGATACTTGCTGAGATTTCCTTAATGGTCTTGTTCATGGTTAGTTTCTATAAAAGTATGCCACAGAAGAAGGTGTAGTTTCCATTTGCAGGGTGCAGGGTAATATATAGATCCATTGGCTCATGCTTGTTACTTGTCTTGTTTGAACCTTTTATAGTCTTACTAGTTTGTATCTCCTTGACCTGTCTGTTTACAAAAGGTATGTTTAAAATCTCTTACAGTAATTGTGGATTTGTCTTTTGTGCCTTTCAATTCTTTCCATTTCTGTTTCCCTTATTTTGAAGCTATGTTGTTAGGCACATAAAGATTCATGATTATTATATGTCCTAGCACACTGCACCTTTTATCACTAAGCAATGATCCTGTTTATTTATACTTTCCTCCTTACATTCTACATTGTTAATTAGTATTGCAAGACCAGCTTTGTTTTGGTATCTGTATAGTATATTCTCTTCCAACTCTTGGCTTTCATCTTTTTCTTCTTTATTTTATTTAGTAATTTTTTTTGTAGAGATGAGGTCTCCCTATGTTGCTCAGGCTAGTCTTGAGCTCTTGGGCTCAAGCAATCTTCCTTCCTCATCCTCTCAAAGTGCTGGGATTACAGGCATGAGCCATCACGCCAAGCTAGCTTTCATCTTTTTCTGTCTATAATTAAATTATGTATGTGATTCTTACAAATGGCATATACCTGGATCTTGTGCCCTAAAACATTTTTTTTCAACAAAAGTTTCAGTCTTTAATGGAGAGTTTTATCTGTTTTGGTTATGACATCAGCTTGGGGTTCCATTTTCTCATGGGCAATTTTTTTATTTTTTTATTTTTTTATTTTTTATTTATTTATTTATTTATTTTTTGAGGCCGAGTCTCGCTCTGTCGCCCAGGCTGGAGTGCAGTGGCCGGATCTCAGCTCACTGCAAGCTCCGCCTCCCGGGTTCCCGCCATTCTCCTGCCTCAGCCTTCCGAGTAGCTGGGACTACAGGCGCCCGCCACCTCGCCCGGCTAGTTTTTTGTACTTTTTAGTAGAGACGGGGTTTCATTGTGTTAGCCAGGATGGTCTCGATCTCCTGACCTCGTGATCCGCCCGTCTCGGCCTCCCAAAGTGCTGGGATTACAGGCTTGAGCCACCGCGCCCGGCCTATTTTTGTTTTTGTTTGTTTGTTGCTCCTGGTCCTTGGAAGATGGCGCTTCCTTGTGAATTCCCTGGGCTGATAACTAGGGTGCCTATGGTTCTCATTTTATACAAGAAAGTGCCCTTCATGATTCCTAGAATAATTCCATTGGCTTCCCAAACACAGGAAACCCATACATGAGCTCCTTTCCTCTTAAGGGGTTTAGAACCTCAGCCTACATTCATGTTTTCAGGTCTCCATACATGTGAGACCTTTGGCCTAAGCTCCCACTATGCTCAGACTTTTAGTCCCTCTTCTTTTCAGGCAACTGACAATATCCTTCTCTTGGTTTGAAGTCCAGCCTCAAAATACCATTTTATCAGGGTATAATTGTTGTTATCCTAGTCATCTTTGTCAGAGAAGGGGTGTATGTGTGTGTGTGTGTGTATGTTCTTTGTCAGCTGGAATCATCATAGTAACTAGAAGTAGAACAATGTAATAAAGACAGAAAATATTTTGAAAGTATAGAAATAATTGACAACTCAGAAAAATCATCTTTTAAGAATGAGAGTAAAAGAAAACATCATCAGTTCAATTGAAAGTGAGAGACAGGCCACTCATAAGGATATTATTGAAAGTATTTCTAAAATATGGACAGATTACTACTTAATGACGAAATACTTAACTCACCAGGAAAATACAGTAATAATTCTAAATACATTCATAATAAAATAGCCTCAAAATATGTTAAGAAAAAGTTGATAAAAATACAAAGAGAAATGGGCCAACACAGTATGAGGGTGGAAAATTTAGAAACTCTTGTCAAACAGATACAATAAGCAAGGATATATGTTTTAAACTTTGAGCTCTGAATAGTGTGTTTAATACCAGCCTTGCACCTCAAATTAGAGAACAGATAGAACAAGTTTTAAAACTGACCAGAAGAGGCCAGGCACGGTGACTCGTGCCTGTAATTCCAGTACTTTGGGAGTCTAAGGCAGGTGGATCACTTGAGCTCAGGAGCTTGAGACCAGCCTGGGCAACATGGCAAACCCCTCTCTCGACAAAAAATACAAAATTAGCCGGGCATGGTGGTGCACACCTGTAGTCCCAACTACTTAGGAGGCTGAGGTAGGAGATTCCTTGAGCTCGGAAGGCAGAGGTTGCAGGAAAAAAAAAAAAAAAACTGACCAGAAGATAGAGAGCAGTTTCAGATAACTTCAAAGGGTAAAACAGTCCATGTTCTCTGATCTTAGCGTAATTAAATTTGAAATCAGTATCAAATGGTAACTAAGAAAACAAAGAGAAACAAGTTATACTTGTAAAATTAAAAACACCAGAGATAAAAATCATAATAGATGTTTAAAAATACTTAGTACTGAATGAAAATGAAAATAATTTCTATCAAACTTCATGCCAAAATATTTTTATATGCTCTATTAACTTTATGCCAATTTGTTAGAAAACTTAAATAAAATGGACAAATTCCTGGAAGAATATAATATGTAAAAGTGAACTCTAAGACAAATAGAAAATCTGAAGAGTCTTCCAATCATTAAATACATTGAATCGGTAATTTAAAAATCATTCCACAGTGAAAACAAGAGTCCCAAATGGTTTCACAGGAAAGTTCTATCACACATGCAATGAGTAAACCATTTCATCTGATATATAATCTTCCTAGAGCATAAGAAATGAAAGACTATTTGGTAACCCATTTTGTAAGGTGAATAAAGACTTCAGGCCAGTGAAGTCTCAAGAAGGAAAATTACAGGCCAATCTCACTCATGAATAAAGATGCAAAAATGGCGGATAAATAATTGATAAACCAAACACAAAAAATTTTTTTAAATATATATCATTATCAAGTTGAATTTTTCAAAGGAATTGGAAAAAAATGGCTTAACATTAGAAAATCTACCAGTGTAATTCACCACCATAATGAATTAAAAGAGACTAATCATATAGTCATCTCATAAGAGGGTAAGGGAGACACCTGATAAAACATATAACTGTTATTCCTGATTAAGCTCCTAGCAAACTAAGAACTGAATGGAACTTCCCTAACCTGATAAGGCCATCTACCACTGCAGCTACTATGAAACTTAACAGTGATGCACTGGAAGCATTCTCTTTAATATCAGGAACGGCACAAGGCTGTCCACCATCTCTGCTACTCTACTCTGCACTGGATATCCTTAGCCAGTACATTAAGGCAAAAAGAAATAAAGAATATAAAAATTGGAAAGGAAGAAACGAAACTGACATTATTCGAATATGATATAATCTATATAGATCTAAAAGAATATATAGCAATGTGTTAGAATTTATAAGAATACAAAGATTGCTAGTTATAATATTACAATGGACTAAATGTTTATGTCCCTTCACAATTCATCTGGTGAAATCCTGGGCCCCAAGGTAATTGTGTTAGAAGGTGGGGCCTTTGGGAAGTGATTAGGTCATGGAGGCACAACCCTCATGAATGAGATAATTCCCTTATAAAACTGATCAGAGGGCTGGGCACCGTGGCTCATGCCTGTAATCCCAGCACTTTGGGAGGCTGAGCCAGGTGGATCACTTAAGGTCGGGAGTTTGAGACCAGCCTGGCCAACATGGTGAAATCCCATCTTTACTGAAAGTACAAAAAAAAAAAAAAAAAAAATTAGCTGGTCATGGTGGCAGACGCTTGTAATCCCAGCTACTCTGGAGGCTGAGGCAGGAGAATTGCTTGAACCTGGGAGGCGGAGGTTGCAGCGAGCCAAGATCACACCATTGCACTCCAGCCTAGGCAGCAAGAGCCAAACTCCGTCTCTAAATAAATAAATAAATACGAATTAAAAAATAAAAGAGGCCAGAGGGGGTTTAGTGGCTTCTTCCACTCTGTGAGGACAAAGTGAGAAGGAGCTGTCTCTGAACCAGAAAGCCCTCACCAGACACAGAATCTGCTGGTACCTTGATCTTAAACTTCCCAACCTCCAGAAGTGTGAGAAATACATTTTTGTTGTTTACAAACTACCTAGTTTATGGTACTTTGTTGCAGCAGCCTGAATAGACTAAGACAAAGATCAATATAAAAACCAATTATATTGTTATACACCTGTAAAAACCCTAATAAAGTACTTTCAAAAATAGATATTTAGAACTAGAAGAATATACATTTACTGAAATCAAAAAGTAAAAATTGTTGACTGAACTTCAGTGACCAATCAGGGAAATGCAAGGCTATGCACAACGCAAAACAACTTCCCATCGCCAGACAGGATCAGGCATTGATTGGCTAAATGGGGCTGCTCACACACTCCTTCCAGTAGAGTAAATGAGCCTTTTAAATCTTTAGAGAGCAACTGGGCAATATCAAACTAAATAATAATAAGAATAATAATAGCATGTTTTCTAAGACTTAGCAAATTCACTTTTAGGCATGTTATTCACATCTAGTCTCTCACACTTATGCTCCAGGAGACAAGTTCAAGGACATTAATCTCAGAGTTGTAACAGCAAAAGAAGTAGACACAATCTAAATGCCCATCAGCAAGAGAATGGTTGGATGATCTGTGGAATATTATGCAGCAATGACAAATAATGAGGCAGATCTATATGTACTGACATGGAAAGGAATTAGGTTAAGCAAAGAAAACCAAACATCTACCAAAAATAAACACTATATGATTTTTTAATGCCACAAAACATAATTGTGTATTTACATATATTCATTCAATATATATTTATTATGTATTGAATGAATATATGTATATTATATATACATATATGTAATATATGTACATATAAATATATTTACATATTATATTAATATGTATTGTATATATTATATATTATATATACACATGTATGTATATATTATATATACACATATGTATATATAATATATTTTTATATATAATATATATTCATATATGTACATATTATGTACATATAATATGTATACATAATAAATCTATATTGAATATATGTAACTACATAATTATGTATTTATTATGAATATATATGTAAATACACAATTATGTATTTATTATTTATTATGAATATATATGTAAATACACAATTACATATTTATTATTTATTATGTGCCGGGTATGCTTAAGTGCTGGGGATACAACAGGGGTCAAAAGATAAAAATAATTTTTACCCCCATGGATCTTACAATCTAGGGCACATACAACCACACATAGACATGGAACTTTGTATGGACCCAGGTACATGCCTGAGTCCTAGAAGGTGCTGGTTCCATGGTGTAATGGTTAGCACTCTACACTCTGAAAAGTCCTAGAAGGGTGCATGTTAGTCATCATAGCAGTTACCATCTGAGACAGATACAATGTGGATTCTCACACAATGAAATACAATATAGCAGTGAAAATAAAAGAATTTGATATCTATGTAGCAATATGGACAGGTGCTTTAAGTGCTTTCGTCCCACTTAAATGGTCCCACTTAATCTCAGCCTCCTAAATGCTGGGATTACAGGCGTGAGCCACGGTGCCCAGCCCTCTGACCAGTTTTATAAGGGAATTCATGTCATTCATGAGGTGGGACCAAAATGGTAACCCATTTTGTAAGGTGAATAAAGACTTGAGGCCAGTGAAGTGTCAAGAAGGAAAATTACAGGCCAATCTCACTCATGAATAAAGATGCAAAAATGGCAGATAAATAATTGATAAATCAAACACAGAAATATTTTTAAAATATATATCATTATCAAGTTGAATTTTTCTAAGGAATTGGAAGAAAATGGCTTAACATTGGAAAATCTGCCAGTGTAATTCACCACCATAATGAATTAAAAGAGACTAATCATATAGTCATCTCATAAGAGGGTAAGGGAGACACCTGGTAAAATGTGTAACTGTTATTCCTGATTAATCTTGCTAAGGCTCAGTTTCCACACTTGTTAAAATGGAGATTACAATAGTTATGCTAGCACCTTCTTTATAGGGTTCTTGTGTACTTTCAAAGAGATAATTCATGCAGAGCATTTAGCACCTAGTGCATGTTCAATAAATGATAGCTACTAATATTTTTTACAAAGAGAAGGAAGGAGACTTAAACCACCCACAGGACCACAGATGGCTCCTGTTACTCCAGGCCATGCCTGTAGGTTCTGGCTGGGGCTGTTAGCTCCAAGGTCCAAAAGCCAAAGTGCCCCACCCTCAGTCCAACCTCCTTCCCAGTCCCAGTCCCAGCCGTACTAGGAGGGCTCCCTTTCAGGGCTGCCCAAACTCCTGAGGGGTAGCAGGACTCTGTGAGGGGAGAGGGTGGGCAATGGTTTCTGTAAGGTGAAGAGGTTTGCAGCTTTCCAGCCAGGTAGCTGCAGTGCCAGGGGCAGACGTGCCCTGCTCCTTGATTCGCTTGCTGCAGGGCAGACCCTAATTATCCTGGGGAGCTGAGCAGAACTGCTCCCCTGTGGTGTTTTTGAGGGTCATTAAGAGTGTGGGGGTTGGGGACAGACTCTGCTCCCTTCCCTGGGCAGGCAACAGGATCTATTGTTGGAGCTGGACCATTAGTCAGCTCTGTGCCACAGGCGCCCGTCCCCTGGGCCTGCATCCTCTTCCCGGCAAAGCCTCGCCATCTCACTTTGGGGGAATTTGGCTGGCCAGACACCCTCCCACTATGCTTAGGTGGCTGTAGCCAGGACACCCCAGGCAAAACCACCCCTCCTTCCACCTTCCTAGTCCAAGAGTGCCCTCCTCCTCTTCCACCTAGGTGCTATGTGCTCTGGAGACAGTGACTGAAAGTCAATTCCTGGCCCCAAGCCAATATATCAAGTAGTAATCTCTTACTAGGATTTGTGGAAAGAACATTCTCTAGACCCTGTAAGATCAGAGGCTCCTGAAGTCATATTTAAAAGTTTGGAAAGTGAAAAGAGTTGGGTACCTGGTATCATCACCTAGCCCCAACTCTACCTTAGGCACCACAGAACTTTCTGCTTTGGGGACATCATCCTTCAAATGCACTGTCATCTTGGTAAGAATGCACCGCCACTGTAAGCAGAGGGCTGGCTGCAGAGCATCTCACTTGTGAGCAGCTTCTCAGCAGCCTTTATCCATGAAGCAGCCAAATGTTTACGGTGATGGACTTCCCATCCCAGGCCTCTCATCTTGAGTTTGTGGTTCCAGGGAGGGTGGTGGTGAAGGGGGACGTTTGGGAACCACCTCTGGGGATAGAAAAGGAATGACAGCCGGATCTTCCTCTACCTAGCTGGCCTGGATTCAATGAAGCAGCAACAAAAACTACTCCCATAAAGGTGTTTCCTCCCCTGGGGGATTAAAATCCAAGGGAAACTCCAAGGTGGTAAGGTGGCAGCAGCAAAGGAGCAAAGCAGCCAAGGAGAAACCTATCTGAGAGCCACGCTCTTGAAACCCACAGGGAGCCCAGGCCTGCATAACCACCGGGACAGGCAGCCCTGGACTCGGTTGTTACGAAAACCATCTTAGTGTTGATGTGGCACTGCCAATTTGGAAAGTGCTTTAAAATCATTCATATTCCTAGACCTGTAATTAATCAAAATATTGCACCAAATTGTAGCCACAGCCATTATGGTCACTGCAGTCACTTCCCAGTGCTCTTGACCAAGGAGTGCTGTCACCATGGTGGTGGTGGCAGGGGTTGGGTGGGAAGTGAACACAGCAGTTAGGGGGATTGGCCAAGCTTTCTGGAGTTCGGAGGCAGGGCTAACTCATACTATGTAGAACACCAGACCTCTGCTAGGAGAGACTCCAATAGGGGACTCAGCCTCTTAAAAATTGCTAGCATTGGCTGGGCGTGGTGGCTCACGCCTGTAATCCCAGCACTTCGGGAGGCAGAGGCAGGCAGATCACCTGAGGTCAGGAGTTCAAGGCCAGCCTGGCCAACATGGTGAAACCCCATCTCTACTATAATTACAAAAATTAGCTGGGCATGGTGGTGGGTGCCTGTAATCCCAGCTACTCGGGAGGCTGAGGCAGGAGAATCACTTGAATCCAGGAGGCGGAGGTTGCAGTGAGCTGAGATCCCACCACTGCACTCCAGCCTCAGTGACAGAGGGAGACTCCATCTCAAAAAAAAAAAAAAAAAAAAAAAAGACTGCTACCATCTCTTAAGTACTTACATCTTGGCACTGTACATACATTATCAAGAATGTCCATAATTTCTCATTAAAGCAAGTGCAATCATTCCATTCCATTCTATAGTGGGGACAACTGAGGAACCAAGAGGTTAAGCCACTTGCCCAAAGTCCTACCACTACTAAGGATAGAGTGAGGTTCGAGCTTAGGCCTGTGTGACTCCAGAGCTTTTCACTAGGACTCATGGCCTCTCTGACCTCCAAGGTGCCCAGAACCACTAAAGCACTGGACCACTAACTCCCTGCTCCTGCGCCTGTCCCTGGAGAGGCCAGAAGCAGCAGCTGGCAAGAGAGCAGGACGGGGCAAGCAGAGAGAAGAGATGCCGTCTATGCCCCATGCTCGTCTGCTGCAGGTAGCAAACCTGAGCAGGGACCTGGGGTTGAGAAGGAGGCAGAAACTGAAAGCTGGATGAAAGACTGAAGATCAAGCTTTAAACTGGGCTAGGCTTTCAATACCTAAAAACAAAGCCATTCCTCAATACCTGGGTGTGACAAGAAAAGCTAGATTTGATTCAGGAGCTGGAAAGGAGTCCATGAAGTGGTGTGGAAAAGAGCAAGGTGAGAAAAAGAAAGCTCCTTCATGCTCTCACCCACTGAGCCCAGTTCTCAGCATAAAGCACTGAAATCTACTACTATTACTGCTGTTGCTATTCACTGAGCCCTCACTCAGTGGGGCTATGCACTATGGTGACACCCTGACACCCCCGTCCCTGCCATGGTCAGCTTTGCTTGTGTCTCACTCCCTTAGAAGATCAGCTCCTTGAGACAGGAACTGTGTCTCACTCAGCATTACAGCTTCTGCATTGGCACAATGTCCAGCCCACCGGAAATACTCAATAAACATTTGATAAACGAGTGCTCGAAACCACTGTCTTAGTCTGTGTGGGCTGCCATAACAAAAATACCATAGACTGGGTGGCTTCAAAAATAGAAATGTATTGCTCCCTGTTCTGAAGGCCGCGAAGCCCAGGATCAAGGTGCTGGCTGATTTCTGTTCCTGCTCATGTCCTCACTTGGCCTTCCTAACTGCAGGCACACAAAGAGGTGTCTCCAGTCCGTTCCTCTTTTTCCAAGGACATTCATGAGGACCCTACCCTAATGACCTCATCTGACTCTATTCACCTCTCAAAGGCTCCACCCCCAAATATCATCACATTAGGAATTAGGGTTTCAACGTACGAATTTTGAGGGGACACAAACATTCAAACATTCAGACCATGGCACCCATAAATCATCATCTGGCATTTAGTATTGTTTGCAGCATCTCCCACCCAATTCCCTTCTCTTTTTGACACAGTTTAAATCTGGGGGAGATACTAATAAACTTCAAAATGGCCCCCCAAATAGGAGAGATGGTAATTAGAAAAAAAGCAGTCCAAAGATTGAACAGACCAAGTATGAATCATCAAAGGAGAAGAGTGAAGAATTGGACCAAAAATGGGGGTAAGAGAATCCTCTCCCCTCATCCCTATGAGGCTCAGGGTTAAAGTCTAGTAGTCTCAGTCACTTCAGTCCAGAACATTAGCACACCTTTCAACCTTTAAGAAAAAAAATTATAAATAAAGATATGATCTTGCTATATTGGCCAGGTTGGTCTCAAATTCCTGGCCTCAAGCAATCCTCCAGCCTCAGCCTCTCAAAGTGCAGGTATTACCAGCATGAGCCACCATGCCCGGCCTTTCAACCTTTTGTTTAAATTTCACCTAGAACAATGAAATGAAACAAGCTGGAGATCAGGCCCGCTGTGGCCGTGTTTCCTGGATGAGGTGCTGCAGCTTGGGCCTGGGCCTGCTATGGCCACCATGGGAGTCATTAGCACGAACGCAGTGTTTACCTCCCTGGGGAAGGGCAAGCAAGCTGCTGGCGTGGTTCAGCATGCACCTTCCCCTGGGAGCCTGGAGAGCACATTAGCAGAGGCTTGAAGAGGGGACTAGGCAATCAGCAGGTGTGTGTGCACATGCCAGCCTGGAATTTGAAATTAATCACCTGCGGAAGGCACAATGGGCAGATGGGAGGGAGTTGTGGGAAAGGCGTCGAACCAGCAGCCGAAGCAGCTGCTAAATTTAGCCTGGTCCCCAAAGCAGAGCTTAATTAAATTAATCCTGCACACCCCCACCCCCACTCCCAGGCCCTGTTCCTAGGTGAGTTCTGTTCTGTTTCTAGCTTGGCTCCCATTATAACACAAGCCTCCAAATGTTGATCCCCTTGACAGGTGCCCCAGGCCAGCTCCTCTGGTGCCAGTGCTGGGAAGGAAGTGCAATTCCCAGCTGTCCCTGCCGCTCCTGCAATGCTGGGTGCAGCCCAGAGTGAGACCATTTGTGAGGATTTGCCAGGCTCTCTAGCAGCTGAGATGGACCTGGCACTCAGCTGCCTTCCACTCACACGGTAAGGTCCCCACATCAGGGCACGCCTGCTGTTGACCTGCCCCTCACCCCTCCCTTCCTGGTCACTGCTTGTCCCCACACAGAGGGCTTCACCCCTCCCCCAGCACCAGCAGGACAGTTATTCCAGCTGGTCTCACGCAGCCCCAAGGCTGTGAGAGAAAAGGCTATCTTGGCTCCACGAGTCAACTAAGTGAGTTATTATTTCCCAAAATTTCAATCTGTACTTTCCCTGCATCTGCTGCCCTGCCACTCGGCCTCCTCTTTTTCATTTACACAACTTCAGCAACTGAATAGGAATTAGGAACCATGAGCCCTGATTTCTGCCTACTGCAAGCTGGCTACAGCACACTGGAGAGAGTATTTCCCTGCTTGGGGCATCCTGCTTCTGCTTGAAAAATAGGAGATGAGAGGGCACACACCAGGCCTGGGCATGAAAGTCAGTGCCACTCAGGAAGCTCTCTGACTACACTTGCCTGTCTTTTTCTCCTCCACAGGGGAGAAGCCCAGGCCTCAATTTCTGTACACATCACCATCGCCTGCAAGTAACATCTTATTAAACAGCCATGCCCCAGAGTCTTCAGTAGGTCCACGGTGGGCCTGGGAATATGCATTCTGACAAGTCCCCAGGTAATGCTGCTGTGGCCCAGGGCCCACATTTCAGAACTGAGGCTCCAGGTATCTCTAACACCGTTCCCTGTGGCTTACACAGATGATGTTTCTAGCTTATTCAGCATGATTTTGTGGAGGTGGAAGTAGCGGTCTCTGGTGGCCTCTTCGTCAGGTGCACCTTCCAGAATGTTTCCTCTGGGTCATGTGAGGAACGTGGGATCCAATGGTGTTGGGCGCTAGAAGCCTCTCCCTTCCCTGGCAGCCCCAGAGCGAATGACCTTCCAGGACCCAAGCCCAAGAGGACTCAGGCTAAGATTTCTTTTTAGCTGAGGAAATCAGCACAATCGACCCACCCGCTGCCACACACAAGCAGCTCTCGGTGGTCAAATTCAACTCAACAAAACTTTACAAAGCTCATTCTACCAGCCTGGCTCACTTTGGAGCTGAAATGGTTTCAGAGGCCTAGAGCAGCTAGAAATTCACAAGGAGCTGAAACTCTAGGCGGCAGGCCTGAGCCAACACAGCTGAAAGAGCCCCTCGCTTCCGTATTGGCTTCTCCTCCTCCCTCAGCCCAGCAGCAGCGGGAGGGGGGCAGTCGCAGGTGGGTGGGTGGGAGGGTAGAGGGGGAAGATAGGGATCAGGTGGGGGACCCATCCCAAAGTCACAAAGACATGTTTTCCAAGTATCTGAACGATCCTAGGACAGAGTTTTACGTTGGCCCAATTATAGACTGGCTGGGATCCCAGGCTCGGTCATCTCCATAGCATAAATCCCTCCCTTCCACTGGTACCTCACAGTCAGTGTCCAACAGGGGAGCTACCTCCAGGCCAGAGAGTTCCCTCCTGGGGCTGCACCTCCCCCTGAAGACGGCCTGTGGCCTGGGCCTCGCCAACCACCTGCCATTCCCATGCGCCTTGGTCACAGCACCTGCCCAACCTCTCACCACCCCCACGACCTGCTCAGGCCCCCTGGATGGCTGCCAGGCAGGCCTGTGCTGCTCCCCATGCAGGATAGGGAGGGGGCTTCCCATGGAACCCTGTGCCAGGCAGGGTGGCAGCCTCCTCCTCTAGGCTCCCTTTCTGCGCCCTCAGAAAGCTGCTCTCAGAAAGGGCTCCTCACTCGGGAGACTCTAGTGGTCCCTGCTAACCCTCAGCACCAAGCCCAAGGCTGAGTCCTAGCATTTCAAGAGGCTCTGCTCTCCTCGTCTCCTTTTTTATTTTCCTTTAAGGTGTCTCCTTTTGTTTTCCTCTCCCATCTCTATTTGTCCTTTTTGAAGTCTTGGAAACTAATTACATTATTTTTAAAAACTAGGTAATACAGGCACACAGTGGAGCATCCCAAAAGCCTTCAAGGCCATATAGTGAAAAGAAGCTTCTCTCGTGCAGCACATTCCTGAGTCTCGGGTGCTCTCCCAATGCCGCGTCCTGTGACACCCATGTCCTATGAGTCTGTCTAGTGCAGGGGTCCCCAGTCTCCGGGGCCACAGTCTGGTAGTGGCCTGTGGCCTGTTGGGTACCAGGCCACACAGCAAGAGGTGAGCGGAGGGTGGAGCCAGCATTACTGCCTGAGTTCCACCTCCTTTCAGATCAGCAGAGCCACGAGAGTCTCACAGGAGCACGAACTCTATTGTGAACCATGCATGTGAGCAGACTGCTTGAGTCCAGGAGTTTGAGACCAGCCTGGGCAACATGGCCAAGCCTGGTCTCTACTAAAAATACAAAAATTAGCCGGGCATGGTGACACACACCTGTAGTCCCAGCTGAGAATCTAACTAATGCCTGTTGATCTGAGGTGGAACAGTTTCCCCCACCCCACCCCATCTGTGGAAAATTTGTCTTCCATGAAACCAGTCCCTGGTGCCAAAATGGTTAGGGGCCGCTGGTCTAGAGACACACAGCATGTATGACCGCATGTTCAAGAGTGCTCTCTCTCCTACACAAAGAGTAGCTTACTACCCAAGATGCCCTGGACCTTGGATTTTTTTTTTTTACATTGTTGTTTAATTATAAAATATTTCAGAAGTATTGACATATAGCGACTTATATAACAAACATCTTCGAACCCCACCCAGCATCATCATATCTTAGTATTATGCTGTTTGCCTTTGGATTTTGTTTGTATAGACTCTTATAGACATGATAGAGGTCCCTGAGTGTCCCTTTCTGGTCCCACTCCCCACTGCCTTTCCCTGGAGAGAGGCCCTATCATGCATTGGCTGTTCATTGCCTCTGACTTTTCTACTTGTCCCTCTCTCTCCCCCATTCTACTTCCACCCAAAGGGAAGCAGTGCTGGGTGGGATGTGCTGCCTTGTTCATCTGGAATATGGCAGGCAATCACAGCCATTTCCCTGTTACCCTAACAAATTAGGTGCTATTAGAGCAGGGCTTGGCAGCACTGCAGTGCCGGGCAACTGCAGAATGTCTTAAACCTCACAGACTCCCAAATGGCATTGTCCCCTTCAGTCAGAAGTGCCATACATCACGGTTAAAAATCAATGCCTGCTAATGTCCCTGCAGGAAGGCAGAAACATGAACTTCATGAATTCTCCTTCTGTTTACACGCTCATTAAGAGGATAAAATGTTGCTTGGGTTGGGTCAGGCTTTTTGCTGCCTCTGAGGTGGTCCTCTATGAAAATGTGTGCCTTCATTTGGGTATGGCCTGTGTCACACATTATATGCCTACGATAGCTACGAAATGCAAACTCCACCTCCTCTGTGCAGTCACTGAGTGTCCTAATATCAAGGTAAAACTGTGAGTTGAGGCCAGGCATGGTGGCTCACTCCTGTAATCCCAGCATTTTGGGAGGCTGAGGTGCGTGGATCACAAGGTCAGGAGTTTGAGACCAGCCTAGACAACACAGTGAAACCCCCGTCTCTACTAAAAATACAAAAAAAAATGAGCCGGGCATGGTGACACATGCCTGTAGTCCCAGCTACTCAGGAGGCTGCAGCAGGAGAATAATTACTTGAACCCTGCAAGTGGAGCTTGCAGTGAGCCAAGATCGAGCCACTGCACTCCAGCCTGGGCAACAGAGCGAGACTCTGTCTCAAAAAAAAAAAAAAAAAAAAAGTGTGAGTTGATGGCTGCCTTATCCATCCTCTTGGGGACAAACTTGCCCCCTGTCCTTCCCTTTGAGGGCACAGGCCTCTTCTGGTCAGAGGAGATGACTGTGGGCACCCATGGGGTGGGCTGGGCTCTGGAGGCCATCCAGTGCTATAGCTGGCTGTTTAAGGCTGCCCCATCTTGACACCCACCTCCACACAGGGACACATCCAGCCATGCTTCTTGGCATTCTACCCAGGTGCTCTGTCCCCACAGTATCCCCGCCCTGTTGATGGCCCAGATCAATGCCACATCCTTACCACTCAGGCACTTTGGCGATTGTCCCAGCCCCACATTCAACATTTCCAACCAAGGCAACTGAGACAGGAGCCCGGTGGCCAGTGGCTCAGGGTGCCCAGCAGGCTGACCCCACCGGAGCCCTCTGGGGTATAGTCTCCCTCAGCAGGGTAGGCCAGTGTCTGGCCCTGCTCTGGCCCCCTTCTCTGCTTGTAACCTGGTCCACAGTCTCCTCTGGACTCTGCAGATCCATCCTGGAGCACTTGGGCTCTCATCAGAAGCTACCTATGGAATGAAGAACAGCAGAGCACAGCAGCAATCCAGGGCATGTGTGCATCACATCTGTCTTTGTCACCTGTCCAGGGAGTTCAGAATTAGGCAGTGGTTGGCTGCACAGAGGTCTTCCAGGCCCCCCTACGTAGCCTCACCATATTCTCCTCTAAGGCACAGACACGAACGCCCAGTCCTGTCCTACCTCAAAGAGGCACTCCCAGAGGTCCCAACCCTAATGGGGTAGAAGCTGGGGACCCAGGGCAGCATCAGGAGCAGAAAATAGTGAGATGGGAGGGTGTCACTTGGTAATGGGAATCAGAGGGAGGGGCCTGGAGGAGAGGGAAAGGTACTCCCGGGTCTGAGAGCTGTGACTCTTTCTACACATTTAATGCTCAGCACTCATGCAGGGAAAAAAACCCATCTCCACAGTTACTGGGCAAGAGGGCCACGCTGTGCTCATACCCATGACATCCCTGCGGCTCCCTCTCCTGCCTCCAGAACCATCATGACATTCTGTGGATTCTTCATACTGTAGAAGGCGTCTGTCTCTCCATTTGATCACAACATCTACCAAGGGGTGGACAGAAAAGGTATACTCTTGGCCTCTTCTTGCATAAACTTGAGGAAAATGAAGGGAAGTAACAAAGGAAGTGAAGAGAGAAAGTGAATTTTGCAGTCAGATCTCCTCATAACTCAACCTGGTTCTTGCCCCCACCTCACCTGGGCCAAGGAATGGGAGACACAGGGAGTTGTGGATGGGAGATGAGAGTGGCAAAGGATGCAGACTGGACAAAAACCAGTTCCCAGAGGCCAATCCAGCTGTGGGTGAAACAGCCAGGGGAAAAGGAGGATGAGGAGGTTGAAGGAGGATGGGAATATGCCAGGCAGAGCGCAGCACGTGCAAAGGCCCTGTGGGGAGAGAGAGCTCACGGAAGTGAAGTGAAAATGGCTCCTGCGTAGATGTGATGTCTATTTTCCTGCATGTTAATATCATCTGACATTGGATACAATTTTTTATGCCAAATTTATACCCAAAATGGATTTGTGGTTGCTTATGAAAAACAGATAGTATAGGCTAAGGGAATCTTCAAAGATCACTTACAGGGCGAAAGCAGTGCTCACCAAATGTTAGACGGCATAGGAATCTCCTGGGGCCTTGTTAGTATGCACACTTTAGTTGGGAGGACTGGGGTGAAGCCTAAGATTCTGCATTTCTGCTGTTACCACATTGAGAACCACACTTCAAGTAGCAAAGCCGGTGGTCCTGGAGCAGAGGTTCTAACTTCACTCTGTATCAGCGTCATAAAGATGCCTGAGCCCCACCCAGATCCACCGGAATCAGACTCCCTCGGAGGGGGGGTGCAAGCATGAGTATATTTTCAAAGCTGCCTAAGTGATCTGAAGGTGAAGCCAGAGGTAGGAACACTGGGCTAGGTTTCTCATGAGTTCCAGGGTGCATCAGTCATCTCCCCCAGGCAGATGAGTTGTGAATGCAGTCTCCCTCGTGAAACAGAGCTTTACTAGCAGGAGTCTGCAGTCTCTGGAATAGGAAAACAGAAGTTTCTGTCCAAAGTAGAAGCCATATGCTGACGGAGCTGGGCATCCGATTCCACCCTCATTTTGCAGCTAAGGAAACAGGTCCTGAGCCCACACAGCTGGCGAAGTCCCTTGGCTCCAGTCAGGTGGGTTTTTTATTCTCACTACAGATGCCAAGCAGGGAGTCTCCCTAGAAGAGGAAGGGCTAACGGGGTGGGGCCAGGAGGAGGTGCAAGTGACAAAAGACACACAGACAGGAAATGGGTGGCAAAAAAATGCTGGGAAGGCCGGGCGCGGTGGCTCACGCCTGTAATCCCAGCACTTTGGAAGGCCGAGGCGGGCGGATCACAAGGTCAGGAGATCGAGACCATGGTGAAACCCCGTCTCTACTAAAAATAGAAAAAAATTAGCCGGGCGCAGTGGCGGGCGCCTGTAGTCCCAGCTACTCGGGAGGCTGAGGCCGGAGAATGGCGTGAACCCGGGAGGCGGAGCTTGCAGTGAGCCGAGATTGCGCCACTGCACTCCAGCCTGGGTGACAGAGCGAGACTCCATCTCAAAAAAAAAAAAAAAAAAAAAAAAAAATGCTGGGAAGAAAGGCAGAAGAGGCCAGCCCCTGTTCCTTTCAAACCTCCACAAGTAGGCAGTGGCTGCCCTGCCCACAAACAGACATGCCTGGAAGATGGCTGTGAGGCAGCCAACAAGCAGGGCTGTCCAGGAGCACAGCAAGGGGATGAGAGGGACACTGCCAGGGCAGAGTGCATCAGGAGCCCACAGGACAGCTTCGCTGCAAAGCAAGGGCCTTCCTGGGCTGAGAATGTACCTCCAAGAGGATGTGGGAAACACAGCTGTGCCTGGCTTTTAGGAGGTTTTCAGAAAATAAAAGACACTGCCTATTTGACCACCCACTGAAAATGCCCTCTGAGGACTCAGTAGGGTTGAGTTACTATTCATGAGTGAGGAATGCCATTACCAGTCTGTCGTTGGGCACCCAGGTACCCATGACAGATGAGAAGATGTGAGACGGACAGGAGATGTTCAGCCAGAAGAGCGCTCAAAGGATAAGAAAAGTGGCCACAGGCACTCCAGGAGGGCTATTTGTTGTGCAGGAAAAAGGAGCCAGAGTAAAAAGGCATGGTCTGTAATCCCAGCACTTTGGGAGGCTGAGGCGGGGGGATCATCTGAGGTCAGGAGTTCGAGACCAGGCTGGTCAACATGGTGAAACCCTGTCTCTACAAAAAAAACAAAAAAATGAGCCAGGTGTGGTGGCACATGCCTGTAATCCCAGCTTCTTGGGAGGCTGAGGCAGGAGAATTGCTTGAATCCAGGAGGCAGAGGATGCAGTGAGCCAAGATTGCACCAGTGCACTCCAGCCTGGGCAACAGAGTGAGACTCCATCTCAAAAACATAAATAAGTAAGAATAAAAAATAAATAAAAAGCCATGGTAAGTAGCTGAGCAGGGGGCTCAGGGAGCATTGGGGGAGTGGGTGCAGACTGTGGCTCCATCTCACAAACAACCTCCCAGCTGAGTTATGTAAGTGGCATTGTCACTAGCCAACATAGTGAGCCTATGGACACTGGGAATATTTAAGCAAGGCTAGTGGCTGTCTGTCATGGACACTACCGAAAATGACTAAAGAGAAGCACAGCTGGATGAGAGGCATTGGGGGTTCTCTGCAGATATCAGATTGTATTGACTTTTCTTGGTGCGTCTCCACTTTTAATTGCAAATTCTTTGCTGCCTTGAAGGAACTGGGGATGAGGCAGCAAGCAGAGGTTCTCACCATAGCTCCCCAGGGCAAGGAAGGCCACAGCCCAGCCTGGAGACCAGCCAGCAGGCTGGGTCAGCTAGAGCAGTGCTCTGATGGACAGATCTCAGGGGCATAAAGGTGAGAGTCTTCAGGAAGCGTCTGGAAACCAGCTCCTTTCCCACCTAGAAGATGGGTAACAACTGCCACCCCCCGGCTTTTAGGAAAGTCCATACCCAGCCCCACGATGTCTGCAAATTCTCGATGGGGTGTATTTCTCATTACCTCTGGCTTCTGCAGGATTCCCCTTCCCTTCTCCAGGAGTTGACGCTGCCCTTTTAACTCTGTCCTGTAATCCCCTGTGCAGAAGCCCCAATCCCTTCTCCTAGGTTCCTCCTCGTCCCCCAGCAAGGGGCACACAGGCCAGTGAGGAGAGTGGACGCCCCTGGAGTCCAGCTTCAGGAGAGGATAGGGCTGTCAGGAACTTTAAACTGAAGAGCTGACAGCTCCTGATCCTTGACTTCCCTTGGCCATTTCCACTAACTCAATCCCAGCCTTCAACCGAGTCCACCTTCTCTCCCTTTTTACCGCAATTCCTGTACAGATTTACACAGAAGAGCTCTCTCTATATACAAATATTTTTTCCTCTTTCTACTCATGCCCTCAAGGCCTCATTTCTCACCCAAATGACCTATCAAGGTAGTTGTTAAACGAAAGCAGTTCCTCCCCTCAGAGAACACTAACACCAGCAGGCAAAATAATTTTTCTCATTGCACAGCATGTTCGATAGAGAGCTAGCTAAGTCAGGCCAGATCGATGTCCACGCTCTATGTGGTGAACCAGCACAGATTGGCTGGAGTTAGATATTCCAGTCTGAACCGGAACCTCTCCTGTGGGTTCTCACAACATCCCTCCACAAAGGCCTTTCCCTCAAAAACCATCGTCTATAGTTGACTCCAGTCTTGCCGGTAGCTAAGCAAGTCCTGGGAAAACCAGGAGCTGGCAGGTGTCTAGAAACCATTTCTTTGCAGTTCTGTGCTGCTGCATCCGCTGGCTCAAGGTCATCAGGAACCAGCCCCATTTTGCAACCCCAGGGCCCACAATCCAACTGCAGTCTCTGGTTTTTGAAGCTTTTAGTCCCATCAGTGTTCACAGTGCTAGGAATGATGCAAGACGGGGAGGATGGAGGCAGCATTGGACCAGCAGTTCCAGCAGGTCAGGCTGCCAAAGCTTCTGTCTCCCCTCCCTCCCTTCCCTATTACTGGGAGTGCTTAATGTGCACCCGTGCAAGAAGACCAATTTGCACCCGCTGTGGAGGACACAGCTTGGAATTTCTTGACTTCTGTGCACCTCAATAGCCAATGACTTCACTGTTTCAGTCTCGCCCCTTGACTTGATCTCTCATAAGAGTGGAGGAGCAGAAGGTAAGCCAGTCGTAACAGTCAAAGGTTCCCAAAACAAAAGGCAAAGAGCCAAAGCAGGTAGTGGTCCCCGAGAATCACCAAGGCTCCCCAACCTCCCTCTGATGAGAATCAGGGGCTCCTTTTTATCTCCAGAATCTACAAGACAAGGTCAGTGGGAAGTAGGCCAAATGCTATATGGTATGACCGCAAGGCCCTAGGACTTTCTCTGCCTCCACAGATACCTCCCCAACTTGTGAGCAGGTTCCTGATACTACAAGTTCATTCCTTTAGCATAAGGTGTTAACACTGTCAAATACAAACTACTCCACAAAAGATGAGGCTTTGAGTTTATCATGGCCATAAGAATAGAGGTGGGGTAGAAGACGTCCGAGCAAAGCTTAGAAGGTTGGAACCTGCCTGGGTGGAGGGGAGCAATAAGCTGGGCAGAGGCCAGGTAGGCCAAGGATAAGCTCCACAACTCAGATGGCAGTTGGTCCAAGCAGTGATGGGGCCTTGACTCCAGGCTTGGCTCCGCTTCCACTTTGCTCTGTGAACTTAGGTTAACTCACCCCTCTGGGTCTCCATATCCCCTTTTCAAAGTGAAAACAAAAATAAACTTATCTCACTTCTTGCAAAGTCAAGGACAGTTTTACCAGTTCCCTTGTTAGGGAAATGGTTCTATGATAAGAGTAGCAAGGCTTTACCCTGTGCCAGGTGCTGTTCTAAGCCTTTAACAAGTGCTAACTCATGTAATCTTCCAAAGATTCCAGAGGTGGGAGCTATGATCACCCCCATCTTGCAGATGAAGACCTTGCAGCAACCAGCCCAGGGTCCCCTGGCAAGTGGGTGACAAAGCCAGGAATGAACCCAGGGGATCTGGGCCAGAGTCCACACCTCAACCATCACACTCCATGGCCTCTCTATGTGCAGGGGCCCCACGCACAGAGCACAAGCCCAGCTGCCTGCTTCTAATGTTCTGATCCAGTTTATGAGGGGTACCTTGGGCCTGCTGTACCCCCAATCACAAAACAGGAGTAGTCTCAAGTGCTTTTTCCAGTCATATTACTCTACTGAGACCAGAGTAACCGTCTAAATCCATTTCAAGACTGCTCCTAGAAAGGCGTTCCTCACACCAGTGTGGGGTACACACCTGTTGTTTAAAAAGATAGTCTTGGCCGGGAGTGGTGGCTCATCGCTGTAATCCCAGCACTTTGGGAGGCCGAGGTGGGGGGATCACCTGTGGTCAGGAGTTCGAGACGAGCCTGGACAACATAGCAAAACCCCGTCTCTACTAAAAATACAAAAATTAGCCAGGCATGGTGGTGGGTAACTGTAATCCCAGCTACTCGGGAGGCTGACGCAGGAGAATCGCTTGAACCCAGGAGGCGGAGGTTGCAGTGAGCCAAGACCGCACCATTGCACTCCAGCCTGGGTGACACAGCGAGACTCCATCTCAAAAAAACAAAACAAAACAAAACAAAACTTAGCTGTCCATGGTGGCACATGCCTGTAATCCCAGCTGCTCAGGAGGCTGAGGAAGGAGAATCTCTTGAACCCAGGAGGTGGAGGTTGCAGTGAGCCAAGACCACGCCACTGCACTCCAGCTTGTGCAACGGGAGCGAGACTCCATCTCAAAAAAAAAAAAAAAAAAAAAAAAAAAAAAAAGTCTTGCTAGATTTGATTTCTGACACCTTGACTTCATTTTAATTCTGTTTGAGACAAGCCTGGTTTTCCTACTACTGCTGTACAGGCCTGACTCTGCAGGGACGGCTGAGGTGCCTACAGCCTTTGTTACCTTTAATTAGCTGTGCTCTCATTGATTGATTGATTGATTGATTTTCTTCGTGAGTTGCAAGAGAGGACAGCGCCCGTGCTCCCCAGGTGCGCAGGGCCTGCCACTGGAATTATAACGAGCGTTAAGCAGGCTCAGCACGCCATCCCAGGCCTGCGAGACCTCCACTGTTCCCTGTCAAACCTCAAATTGATTCTGAAATTGCTTTGAGGACATAAAGTGGGGAACAATTTGAAACCCGTGTAATTATCTGCGCAGCTGTTGCTGGGTGACCTGGCCATCCATACCTGAGACCATCTGAAGAGGCCAGAGCTATGGTTCCAAAACAAAAGGTTAAACAGCGAGTAGGAATCTGTGATTTACACGGGACTGTCAGGTCCCCATGATGGTTCTGCTCAGGGACCCGGAACTGGGCTTCGCTGCAAGCAAGCTAAAGGTCTCTCCTGGGAAATACTGCCCAGACCGTAGCTTTATGAACAAACTCTGCATAATCACTGGATATCTGCTGAGCATCTACCAAGTGCCCAGCACTGCGTGGGACACATCAGACATACCAGGAGGTGATACCCCTCCTGGGTATTACAGAATCCAAGTGGAGAGAATAGTAACATGGGAAGATGTTAGGTAATAATGCATTATTACTTGTAAGACATGATGTGCTATTGCCCAAATAAGTGGAAATACTCCAAGCTGACAGTTAGGGAGAGTGGATGAACATCAGACCCGGGGCCAAATACTTCCCGTGCCCTCCATCATGTGTGCTCAGACCTCCTAAGGATTTGGTATGGACAGAGAAACTGAGGCTCAGGGAGATAAGTCACTTGCCCAGAGGCTCAGGGAGCTCAGGTCACTTGCCTACTCCCCTCAGCCCCAAGGGTGGCATGTGCACTAGTGACCAGCCCACAGGAAACATGAAGGAAGCCAAGGATGATGCTATGTAGCCCCAGCTCACTGAAGTTTTTGCAAAAGAAATGCTCAGAAACATCCTGGAAAGAAAAAATACAAACAAACAGAGCCTGAGCTCAGGGTGTCACCATGATGGCAACTGCCAAGGTTTTCACACCTGCAAATGTCTGTGAACAAACATTAGTTCCAAACAGAAATTCAAACCTGAGCACACTCCCTATGTGGGCAACATCTCAAAATCACATTTTAGCAAGAAATTTGACAGTCAGCACCCTCTGCTGTGTAGACATCTCCTTTAATGGGCGGAGGGTGGGTGATCTCTCCTCAGCCTGCTCTGGGTAAGATTTCCCCGTGACTCCCACTGTGATCATTAACACCCACCATGGTCCAGGCTCAGCCACAGTTAGGGAGAGTTTGCAGAACACCAGCTACTTCCTGGAAGCAGGGACCCGATTCTGTTTTGCTACCTTTTGTGTGTGTCGGTGGTAAATATACACAACATCAAATTTACCACTTTAAACATGTGTAAGTGTACAGTTTAGTGACATTAAGTACATTCTCAGTGTTGTGCAACCTTCATCACCACGAGTCTCTGAAACTTTTTGTATTTCCACTTAGCACAGTGAGAAATATTAGGTGCTCAATAAATATTTGTTGAGTTAATGAATAGTCCAGTATTCGGGTGCCTGGAAGTTACTTGACTCTGACTTCCATATAGAATTCCATATAGCTGTCAACCATCTGTCCGATGTGCTTATCTTCTTATCACAACCCAAGTCTTCTCTCCTCTCCTCTCCTCCTACAAGTGAATATGTAGCAGAGCTTAGCAACTGTCCCCAGGTATGGGGTCAGAGCCCAGCCATCCCTCCCTAGAACGATGCCTACCTTTTACGTGCTGCTGACAGCAAAACAAAACAAAAAGGCAGGTTCTTTACAGCCTCGCATTAAACCCAACAAGAATTATCCCCAAAAGAAAACTAGGTGGGTACTTCAAACAGATACGCCCTTTGCATCGGAATTCTCTGAGGCACACAGTATAAAAATGTGAGCCAGTGTTCCACGGAGCAGGCCGGGCAAGAGATGATCTGCCAACTATCTGCCACCTCCTTACCACCTTCCCTCCACTCTCCCACTCCACCCTCCTAAGGAATCTCATGCCTGGCACGAGAAACAAATGAGGGGCTTTACTGTCCCTGTAATTGCTCCAAATCCCATTAATTACATGGTAAGCCTCCAACAATAGGCCAGGCTGCCTGCCTTAATACAAGCTTCACTTGGGGCAGATTCCAGGACCTCCAGGGCCTCAGTTTCTACTACCATAAAACGAGGGGCTGATGAATGCTATGTCCCCTTCGAGGCTCCACGTTCTATGACTCTAGCTTGAAGAGCCAGTAGCCTCCTCATATGCCCAAAGGCACAAGACAACTAATTACTTCTCACACTGTCACCATAAACTGTCAAAACTAATCTACAAAGATGGCAGGTTGGAATCACAGAACTTTCTTTCCTAGCTGAAAAGGATTTGCCCAGGCCAGGGGCTGGTCAGGGCCCATGCCCAGATGGGCTACCAAGTCCCAGACTCTTAGACCAGAGCGCTTCCAGCTAGACGAATTACAATCATGGTATTTACTGCTGTCAGAGCCTTCTAAGCAATGTATAGTGCTGTTTAAACCCCACCTCTGGCCAGGTGCAGTGGTTCACGCCTATAATTCCAGCACTTTGGGAAGCCAAGGAGGGTGGATGATGAGGTCAAGAGATCAAGACCATCCTGGCCAACATGGTGAAACTCCATCTCTACTAAAAATACAAAAATTAGCTGGGCATAGTGTCGGGCACCTGTAATCCCAGCTACTCAGGAGGCTGAGGAAGGAGAATCGCTTGAACCCGGGAGGTGGAGATTGCAGTGAGCCGAGATCACGCAACAGCACTCCAGCCTAGTGACAAAGCGAAACTCTGTCTCACAAATAAATAAATAAATAAATAAATAAAATTGCACTTCTCTGCTGCCTTCCTCTGTAAGAACAGGTATCTCTTTATGCAATGGCTGTCCTGGAAGCCATGCATAGACTACATTTTTGGTACATTTTTTACGCAGCAAGGACTCCAACAATTAATGCTTTTTAAAATGAGTTAACCTCACAAGACTATGCCAATCTATCCCTTTTCTAAGTTGGGCTTTTGTATACTCATTTTGCATAAAGGAAGAGGTACCCAAAAGACACCAGCCATGTATGGCCATGCAAGTTCCCCTGTCAGCCATGCAAGGCCATCCACCACCACCACACACACACACACACACACACACACAGTTAGGTGTGTACAGACAAGGCCACTTTGGTTGAGCCAGTCTGACCGGTGCTCCTTCCACTCCCTGCCCCCAGATTCCCCATATCAGAGGAAAGGAAGGGGTTTTGGAGTTAGGCCAGCTTCTTAGCTCTGCCCTTCCCCAGCTATTGTTTCTCAAAGGGCGATTCTATTGGCATTTACGGCAGGATGACCTCTTGCTCTTGCCTCTCCCTCCCACCTTTCCACTTTTGGGGGTCAGTCCACCCCATGCCCAGGCTGGTCAGAGTCCTTCTGCCTTGGTTTCTCAGTGGGCATCCCGAGTCTCCTGCCAGCCTGGGGGCTGCCCTGAACCCTGCCCATTACTAGGCTGGGTCCTCTCGGCCAGAGTTTCCAATTGGACCAATACGTTTGTAAAATACAATAAAAATGAACTGATAGAAAAATAGTCATGTGTTTAGATGTCGCAGCAATGCCAAACTTCAGTAAGGGTTTCTACGCTTTACTGTCAATGTCTGTACATGTGTCACAGACTGGTAACAAATAGTACCAGTGGACCATACCTCAAGTAGTTCTGTTTGTCCTAGGCCAGTGGTTCTTAAATTATGGTCTCAGGACCAGCAGCATCAGCATCACCTGGGAACTTGATGGGTACATTCTCGAGCCCCACCCCAGACCTCCTGAATCTAAAACTCTGGGGTGCAACCCAGCAAACTGTGTCTTACCAGACCCTCTGTGTGAGTCTGATGCATGCTTAAGTCAGAGAACCAATGCTTTAAGCAGACCCTCCTCTCAGGGTGAGGCTGGGCTGGGACCCCAGGAGCCCTACAGAAGGTGAGGTCTAACGGAAGATTCTAGAACATTCCAGGTCAGGTCTCTGGCCATGGTCCTTACCCCTGGAATGACAAGACCCCTCTCCGGCTTGGCCACAGGCCTGCGGAGATGAGGGAAAGAGAGGGTGTAAAAATAAAAATCACTGGAGTCCCATACTGCTGGAAAAATACTCTTTAATTAGGGCTAGAGTCCTGGAGATCACCGAGGGAGGTTTGCCGGAGACCACTAGTCTCCATTAGCATTTTCCCAAGGGCTACATCCAGGTTATGAAATAGGAGGGCTGGGTGTGATTTGCATATAATTTGCATATGCCTACTTGTACTGCACACTCTTCTCCAGCTATTTTAAACAGAATTACAATCTTTTCTTTAAAAGCTACTGCTGCCCTAAGGGTTGTCACTTATCATTTTTCCTGCTCTCTCCTCCTCCTCCTCATTCTCCCTCTCTGGCAAATCCACAACCCTAAGCAGGAAGTGTAAAAAATGCTGAAGAGCACAGAAGTGGGGATAGTGGCAGCAGGAGCTGCTCTTGACGAGGCTGTTACATGAGCATCTTATTCGTGAGGGAATTTCACGGACCTATATGATATGTTTTTAAAAGGAAACAGGGTACCAAATTGTCATGTTACCCATATCTACTATCTCCATAGCTATCATAAAAGAGAGCACATCTTATTGCCAAAAATGTTGGAAGAATGTAAATCTCAGAATAAAGGACAACCCCTTTAAGAGAGATAAACTGAATCTTATAAAAAATGTACTACATTACCTTATTTTTCTCATTTGTTTTCGGACCCAAGATCTGAATCCTGGCTGCACCAAACACTCTAGTTGGGCAACTTTAAGCTTCAGTAGTTTCTCCCCTAGGAAATGGTACCGTGAGTTCTAATTGCCGAGATCTGGTAAGAGTTGCAAATGGCGAGTGCCTGGCACATAGTGAGCCCTCAAAAATTGGTTCCTGGCTGGGCGCGGTGGCTCACGCCTGTAATCACAGCACTTTGGGAGGCCGAGGCGGGCAGATCACGAGGTCAGGAGATCGAGACCATCCTGGCTAACATGGTGAAACCCTGTCTTTACTAAAAATACAAAAAAAAAAAAAAAAAAAAAATTAGCCGGGCGTCGTGGCGGACGCCTGTAGTCCTAGCTACTTGGGAGGCTGAGGCAGGAGAATGGCGTGAACCCAGGAGGCGGAGCTTGCAGTGAGCCAACATCACACCACTGCACTCCAGCCTGGGTGACAGTAAGACTCCGTCTCAAAAAAAATAAATAAATACAAATAAAAAATTTAAAAAATTGGTTCCTATTTTTCATTATCGAATTTTAAAAATCACTGTTATTATTATTAGGTTATTGAGGAGCTTTCCTTTCTCGCCTCTTCTGTGTAAGTGAAAACAATCCCTTCCACTTTCTGTTTTCCAGGCTGTGCGTGCAAGTCTGGATTTTAAAACCAGAAATACAAGTAGTGGATTCAGGTTAAAAAAAAAAACAACAAAAAAAAAACAGCTACGTCCAAGACTTCCAAAGAAAGTCTACTATTGGAACAAACAGCCTTTCTGTCTTTCCTCGTGCTTAAAAGGACCAGTGAAAGACTTTTTTCTTTGTGTGTGTGTGTGTGTGTGTGTGTGTGTGTGTGTGTGTGTCCCCTGAGGATGGTGAGCAGCCTTATTTCAGAATGCCAAGGGAAGGGGCCGTAACCCAAGCGTACAGGCCTGGAAAGGCAAACTGCTTCGCTGGATTTTTGTTCAGAACACATTTGGGAGTGCATCTGCCTCAAAGCCCAGGGGTTTCTTGTCCCCTGGTCTCCCCTAGCTCAGCTCTCCCATGTTCTGGGGAGTCTGAGATGGGAGCACATTTCACTTGGCAACTCAGGCTGGCAGCAACAGCATTCTCTTTGTGAGGAGACCTATCAACTCACTTGTCCTCTACATTTTGGCCTTCCAAGGAGACACATCAGCAGGCCCCTGGCTGCCTGGCTCCAAATGGCAACACAAAGTAACTGCCCCTCTATGTGACAGATGTGTGCACATCTTTTCAGCCGATTTGGGCAGTAAATTACGCCATGTGCAGTCTTTGCTCACCATTCCCAGATTTATTCAATTGACAACAGAAATGGAGGGATTCCTGCCCCCTGCCAGTCAGTACTCTGTGATACCTCTGATCCAGATTCCCCACCCCTCCACCAAAACCCAGGGGTAGGCATCTATTTCTCATGTTCCCATAGCACCATCTGTTTCCTAAGGCAGCAGATCCCAAGATGCAGTAGAAGTCTGTTCTCTTGTCTTCCTCACCCCCTCCCTGCCCATGGTGGGAGCTGCTTGAGGGCACATGGCTCGTCTTGCTCAGCACCAAATCTCCCAGTGCCCAGCACACAGTGCCACAGAAGGTGCTTAGTAAATATCTGCTGAATGAAGACATTTAAAAATGAATGAAAGAAAGTTAGCCTTTTCTGCCTAAGAAGCAGCCAGAGTCTGTTACAGTCACTCTCAATTATGGGCAATATGCCACCCTGGGGACATTTGACAATGTCTGGAGACATTTTTGGTTGTCACTAACTCGGTAAGAGCGGGTTGCTACTGGCATCTAATGGGTAAGAGGCCAGGGATGCTGCTCAGTATCCTACAATGGACAAGGGAGTCTGATACAACAGATGAGAAAACTGAGGTTCAGAGAGGTAAAGCAATGTGCCCAATAATATAGCTATTCAGTGACTGGGATGGGACTCACATTAAGATACATCTCACAGTAAATCTGTGGTCTTACCTGACACCTTGAAGGGAAGTCCTAGGACCACTGGGGGTCCCAAGGGCATGTATGGCTGACAGTAAAGATATCAAAGTTATTCCACTAAAAATTTGCTCTTATTTGGATTTTTCTTCATCAAGAAGACAAAAACAAGTAGAAAAAGCAGCCATTTTAGACCAAATATTTCTCCCCAACAAGCCTGCTTTGATTCCGGAAATTTCTCAGTTAGATACTCTTCCAAGGCAAGAATCTCTGTACTTCTGCTATTCTCCCATCTACTTAAGACATCTTTGACCTGCCATCTGCTTATCCAGTTTCTGTCCATCTCTCAGGGATAAAGGGAGGGTTTCCTCCTCTGTGAAGCTCGGTCTGACCCCCTTAGAAGGGAGCCAATACCTGACCTTCATCTACACGTGCAGCCTGTCCCTGCTCTGGGCACATGAAAGGAGGTCTCAGGCAGTGCCCACGTGCTGGGCTCACATGCCTGGGCTTTGGTCACATCCTGGAGATCCAGTCCCCTCCTGGGCCTTGCTACCAGCCGGCCTACTTCCCATGGTTCCCAGCCCACAGGGGTCTTCTTGAGGCCATCCAGGCAGCTGGCATTCTTGTTAATCCTGCCTGCTCAGTACTACCTACCCCAAACCCCAGAAGGCTTGTCAAGCTCCCCTCCTGACCTTTGCTGGCCACCCCACAGCACTACAATGAGTCATATCATCCCTTGTGTCAGGACTCTATTTTACCCCTCCAGCAAGTATCCAAGCAAAGACTCTTCTATCATGGTTTAATGCTCATTGGCTCTTAATTTCTAAGAGGCTATAAAGGGCAATGTTCACCAGCATGACTTCTAGAGTCAGATTGCCTGGGTTCAAATCCCGGCTCTGCTGCTTTCCAGCTATGGGACCTTGGACAAGCTACTTAAATTCTCTGTGCCTCATGTGAAGAACAGAGATAATAATAGTGCCTACCTCACAGCAATGCTGTGAGAATTAACAAGCTTAGCAGAGTCCCTGGCATAGGTCCTGCCACGTGCTGTGTCCCTAGGAGCCCAGCTGTCCCAGGCTTCTGAAACAGTGTCTCAATCGTTGGTTCAACAGTGTGTTTTGAACACCTACTGTGTGTCAGCCATAATGTGAGAACGGAGTTATATCTTGGGCTGTGGTGAACAGGACAAGCTCTTCCATGATGCTAGGGGGCAGGGATGTCAATACATAGTAACTGATTCCATGTGAACCTTCTTGACCACAGAGGCCGATGCTAAATGTAATAGTTCTTCATTCAGTTCCTATTGTCTTCATCTCATCTGATATTCCCATGCCTGATTATGGACCCAAGAAGCTCTTGCATCAGGTCCTGTTCATCTGATCCTCCTTTTGTTATAACTATCACTCCTCTCGTCTCTTTGTAAGTGTGGACCTAAGGCTCAGAGAGATTAAGTGACTTATCCAAGATGGCACAGTATTCAATGCATGGACTCAAAGCTAGGATTTCTGCTTTCCAGGCCAGTTGTGGCTGTCATGCTCAGCTCCAGGGGAATCATTCATAGGAAATGGAACCCCTGGAGTTGGGAGTGAATCTAAGCAGTATCTAGCAAAACCCAGAGGCCTCAGGCCAGCAAGGGCAGACAGAAGTTGCTAAGAGTGCGCCTAGGGCAGCGGTTCTCAAGCCTGCCTGGGAATTAGATCACCTTGGTGCTTAGACCCTGTCCAGGCAAATTAGATCTGAATTGTGGGGGTCAGGCAGGAGCGTTTTTAAACCCCTCTCCCCTACTCCCCAACAGTCCTGATGTTCAGCCTGCAATCACTGCTCTAGTTCCTTGTCACTCCAAGTATGGTCCCTGGACCAGCAGCATAGGCCTTGTTAAGAGCTCATTAGCACTGGCCTGGGAGATTGCTAGAAATGTAGAGACTCTGCCCTGCCCCGTGTCAACTCAGTCACAACCTGCGTGTTTTAACTGCAGTCTCCAGGGCATGGGTAAGTAGAGCTGGTCTTGCGGAGGACAGAAGCCACAGAATACAGATTTCATCCCACTTGGACCCAGCCCTAATGTGGGGAGATTTCTCTGTGGGTGAGTAACATGGTTTGGATGTGCATCCCCTCCAAATTTCATGTTGAAATGTGATTCTCAATGTAGGAGGTGGGGGCCGGTGGGAGGTACTGGATCATGGGCAGAATATGAATGGCTTAGCACCATCCCCTTGGTGTGAGATCTGGTTGTTTAAGAGTCTAGGATCACCCCCTTCTCTTCTTGCTCCAGCTTTGGCATGTGACATGATGGCTCCCTGTTGCCTTCTGCCTCACCAGAACCAGATGCCAGCACCGTGCCTCCTGTACAGGCTGCAAAATGGTAAGACAATTAAACCTCTTTTCTTTATAAATTACCCTGTCTCAGGTATTCCTTTGTAGCAACGTGAGAATGAACTAACACAATAAGGTTACCAAATTTAGTAAACAAAAGTACAGGATGCTCAGTTACATTTGAATTTCAGATAAACAACAAGTAACTTTTTAGTGTAAGTATGTTCTGTGCAATATGTGGGATATACATTTACTAAACTTCTCATTGCTTATCTGAAATTCAAATGTCCAGTGAAGGAGGAAAAGGGTAGGAGAGCCCAGAGAGGAGACAAAAGGGTGGGGTCACTGCACATAGTGGCCAAGAGCTGCTGGGACTAGTGCATAGGATGATGGGAGGTGGCAGGTATGGGCAGTACTGTATCCCCAATCAGGCACAAGACACAGCAGCCTCTTCCAGAAATCCCCTTTGGCAAGGGCTCTCCAGCTGAGCTTCCTTGGAGACCAGGGGAGGAAGAGCCCACTGTTGCCCCCACCTCTCCAGGCCTGCCCATCCCCTAGAGACTGCTGACAGCTGGGAGAAGGGTGCAGGCTGCAGGCCACCCGAGGTGCCTGCCCCGACCCTGGCTTTCATTTTTAATGAGCCATTTTCCAAGTGCTTCACAAGCAGGCAGGCAGGCATTGTTTGCAGCCAGCAGGGGAGTCCTGAGCCGGCTGTTAATGGGTTTCCCTCAGCTCCCCCTCCTTGCCTGGGGTCTGCACAGCCCCTTTGGATGAAAGGAGCCCTCTGCAGAGGGCATAGTGACCATGGGCATGGCAGCCTCTGTCCTCTGTTCGGGCTGTCAAAGCCTACCCCAATCTGCCTGGGGAATGCCTTCATGAGTGCCAATTAGAGTTGGGACATTATGTGTGTGATTTCAGAAGCCAGTGGAGTTGAGACACTCAGAACGCAGCAACTTCTGCATAAAGCAGGTACCTAGAGAGCTGACCCTGAGAGGAGCACCAATGGAGAGGAGCTCAGCAACAGCTGGAGTTTGCTGGGGGTAAATTGGCAAAACCAACGCTGGATGAGGCTCACAGGACTTGGGGATTTTTGAAAATTCAAAACCCCAATAGGACACAGGGAAATGGCAGAAGGTTTTCTGTGATCTAGTGAGGAAAGCAAACCTGAGGGATCGTGTATTTGGATTCACATAGAGTGAAGGTCCTCCTCACAGGGACTCATGATGTCCAAGGTCGTCAGTTTCTCCTCCTGCTCTCTGCAACCTGCCTGGTTTGAGTGCAAAGAGCACTGGCCTGGTACTCAGGAGGCCCCAGCTTTGCCACATGCTAGCCTCAGGACCCCCAAGAAGCACCTCCCACATTGGGCCTCAGTTTCCTCATTTTGGGCGAAGTGGGAGGTAAGGAGATAGACCAGACGGAGCCTGTGTTCAGCCCCAAATCCCACACTCCCGGTAGGAAGGCTGGCTCCTCATGGGCATGGAGAGATCAGCCTCTCCAGGGAGCTGCGCAATTGTGCTCCACCCCCATTCCCACCCCATCCAACTGTTCAGAGAATCTCCAGGCTGGTGAACTCAATGGACCTGTCCAGCTCTGATACTTAGGGATCTCAGTTAGCTTCTTGCTCCCTTCCCCTAAAGCAAAATTCAACTGGAAAGATTTATAATCAAGGCCTTGGAGAGGCCCTGTGGATGGAGGATAGAGCCCTTCAGGTCTACCTAAGCACAGGAAGTGCCCAGCCCCCGTAAGAAAAGATCAACAATTTTCACTGTCCTCACTCCTCTTTTCTTCAGGGAGCCGCAACATCAACTCTCCAGCCCTAGAGACCTGGCAACAGGCTTCCCACTCTCCCGCCCGGACCCTGGCTCACACCATCAACCACCTGGACACCCGGCTCCTGCTGGGTTTAAAAGAACACTCCCTTGCTCATGTTTTCCCTTCCTTACAGACAAAATAGAATTGGAATTTCCAAAAGAATGTTACTAAAAATCTTCATGGAAAATAGAAGGGATTTGTTTTCGTTTTTGTTTTAAAGGACTTTGAAAAGAATGAGCCTTCCATGTATGGGTTTAGGAGTAGGAGCTGCCTGAAATGGGGTCACAGGTGTCTGAAGAGCCCAGACCCCATCTCCCCACCACTCCTTCTCCACCCCCAACCCCCAGCCTGAGCAGGCAAACACAGGCTGTGATGGTAGCAGGAAGGCTGCTGCAGCATGGGGGTGATATAGTTTGGATGTTTATCCCTTTCAAACCTTACGTTGAAATGTGACCCCCGGTGTTGGAAGTGGGGTCTAGTGGGAGGTGTTGGATCACGGGAGTGGATTTCTCATGAATGGCTTTGTGCCATTCCCTTGGCAATAAGTGACTTCTTGCTCTATAGTTCACAGGAGAGCCGGTTGTTTTGAAGAGCCTGGCATCTCTTGCTCCCCCTCTTGCCATCTGATACGCCAGCTCCCCTTGCCTGCCATAAGTAAAAGCTTCCTGAGGCCTCACCATAAGCCAAATAAGCCATGCTTGCACAGCCTGCAGAACTGTGAGCCAAATAAGCCTCTTTGTAAATTGCCCAGCCTCAGGTATTCCTTTATAGGACTAACACAGGAGGCAATGAAGATAACCTCGTTCTACATGATGATGAGCAAGTTGCCACACCTCCCTGGGCCTCCGTTTCTGACCCTGTAAAATGGGGATATGTGTATCCATCACACATGGTTGCTGTGAGAATTGTGTGAAACAATACATGCAAACTTGTCTTGCACATAAAAGACACTCAACAAGGCAGGTGCAGCGGCTCATGCCTGTAATCCCAACATTTTGGGAGGCTGAGGCAGGGGATCACTTGAGGTTAGGAGTTCAGTACCAGCCTGGCCAACATGGCAAAACCCTGTCTCTACTAAAAATACAAAAATTAGCCAGGTGTGATGGTGGGCGCCTGTAATCCCAGCTACTCGGGAGGCTGAGGCAGGAGAATCACTTGAACCCAGTGAGCCGAGATCGCGCCACTGCAATCCAGCCTGGGTGACAAGAGTGAAACTCCGTCTCAAAAAAAAAAAAAAAAAAAGACACTCAAAAAATATGGGCCTTTCAGCAGTTTGGCTAAAAACTGCTCCTAGCCAGACATCACAGCCAAAGCTAAAGCCTTTAGTGGAGCAGGATCTTCAACTTGTGCCTCAGCTCAGTCCTGACCTCAGTCTCTGGCACGAGGCAGTGCCTACCGTTTTGACCCAGCTCCCTAGGCCAGCCTCACCCCAGTCTGATTCCAGAAACAAAACGTCTTCCCAAATGTCCTGTGTCCCCGATGCCGTCGCTCTGAGGATGCTAGGTTGAGAGCTTGTTTGCAAAGTACAGGGAGGCACCGGTGTTTTTGGCTGATTGGATAGGTGGATAGGTGGGTGCCACGTGCCAAGCTTTACACATGGCATCTCAGTGAATCCTCACAGCAGCCTCGATGTGACATATACTATTACCATCTCCAGCTTATACACAATACAAGTCAACGCCCCAGGTCCTGCAGCTACTGAGGGCAGAGCCAGTGGTTCTCAATCCTGATGACAAAAAGGATCACCTAGGGAGGTTTTGAAACATACAGATCCCAGGTCTGTCCCCAGATATTCTGACCCTGTAGGTCTGGGGTGAGCCAGGGCATCAGAATCAGAAGCTCCCAGGGAGCTTCTGAAACATGCAGCCTGGGTTGAGACAGCTCGCATTCTCACATGCAGCCTGGGTTGAGACAGCTCGTCTGACATTCAGCAGACCTTTCCCCTCTGCTGGAGGACCCCTGCCTCCTTCCTCACACCCTACCCATCCCAGGGGCCCTACTGAAGCGCATGCGCGCACCAGCTATAGCCCCAGCCCTTCAGTCGCCACACGCGCCCTCAGCTCCAAACGCTTCCAGGCCCTCTAGATTGGGAAACTGAGGGCTGAGGTGGACTTGTGACCTGCGGAGGCCCAGCTGTTTGTCTTCTGCTCTCTGCCATCCCCTACAGATACCAGCAGAACATGTCACTTGCAAAATAAAAATAAAAATAAAAAACAAACAAACCAAAACTCACTTCTGTTTTCTTCCTCTCTTCTTCCCATGGGACTGGTTGGGAACCAGCCCCCCTCACAAGTCCTCCCCTGCCCCCATCCCTCCAGATGAAGCCTCTGGACTAGAGGCCCACCTACTTGGTTCTTGGGCTTCTGGCTTCCTGGAGAGGCCCTTCTGCCTTCTCGGCTGGTCAGGGAGGCAAGTTCCACACAGCTCCTTGCAGACCCAGGCTGCCCCAGGCTTCGAATCAGTGCTGGCATGGCGACAGGCTGTTCCTCACACTAGGAGGGTCGCATCTGCGGCCCATGTCCTCCCTCTGGTCCAGCCTAGCTCACAGGAGCCCAACACTGGGCTTGGGCCCAAAGCCTCGACAGTGTTCACTTATATGCCTGAACTTGGCCCTGCTGCATACACCCCCTGGGGCAGGGGCGATTGTTCTCAATAGCATCTATTGTTTGCTGAATCTTGTGCCCAGTCTTCAGGCTCCTCACCACTTTCATTGGTTCCTAACATTCAAAGGGTCTCTCCCCAAGAAGGGCACTCCTGAGTGAGGCCCCTGCCATCTTCTGGGGCCCTGGTGTGGAGGGGGCCCAAGAAGGCCCCTTCTTCCCAGAGCCAGCATGTCACAGGTTCCAGCCTGTTCCCCTCCCCTGGCAACCAAGCCCAAGGGCTCAGCCTGCTGGAGTAGGTTCTGAGCCCTCATCCCTGTAAGCACAAGGTCCAGCTGCATTTTATTTTAATAGAGAGATGGACAGAGGACGATGGGAGACAGAAAGATTTTAGCAAGCATCAGAGAGTTAAGGTCGTTTTCTCCTACCATAAATTTTGTGTCAATTAACGAGTATTCATGAACGATGCCAGAATGCCTGTGTGTGTGTGTGTGTGTGTGTGTGTGTGTGTGTGTGTGTAACCTTGATCTGTAACCAAATCAGTGGGGCTTCCTCTGGTAATGGCAGTCTGGGTAAGTGTGCGTGTGAGCTCATTCACGTGTTCATTTAGAGAGACAGCACAGTACAGGGTTAGAAGCAAGTTTTCTGGAGCCACACACACTATGTGGGTTCAAATCCTGCCTCTGCCCCTTTAAGCCATATGGGTGTGATCCTGCGCCAACTGCTTACCTTTTGTATCTCAGTTTTCTCATCTGTTAAATGGGGTTAATAAAAACACTTAGCAGAGTGCCTCACACAGAGAAAGTACTTAATCGATGTTAGCTACGATTATGACCTTGGCACTAGGGGGGGACGTAATGCTAAATATTCATTCCCCACATGTTTTTTGTAGTCAAAAGGAAAGCACCATGGCACATGCAACAGTGTAGGTGGATCTGAATACATTATTAAGTGAAAAAGGCTACAGTGATTACATACAGCATAACAGGCTTTGAATAAGGCTAAAAGTAATTATAATAAAATGTATATTTTTAGCAATATATGTAAGTGGAATAAAATGGTTGCCTTGGGAGGCCCGGGAATGTTTGGATGTAGGCTTTTGTCCAATCCTACCTTTGTTTTGGGCAATGGGCTCTTGGGTGCTTATTACATTAATAAAAACAACCAAGTAAATACATGATTAAATAAAGGCAGCCCACGCACAGACCAATAAAGAGATTGTCACAGGCCAAATATTGTGGTTAAATACTGATAGTTCAAAAGCAGGGAAAACAAACAAATACACAGAGTGACCGTTGCAGGCTAGAAACTGTCTGGGCCCTGGGTTTACATCAGTGAATAGAATAGAAAAAAAAATTCCCAGCCTCTGGGAGCTCACATTCCAGTGCAGGGAGACAAGAGTAAGCAAAAGATAAGATGTTGATATCCAAGTGTGTTAGGAAGAGAAATGAGGAAGATTCAGGCGACAGGAAGTAGACAGGCAGAGAAAGCTTCACTGAGAAAGGGATATGCAAGCGAAGTGGAGAAGGAGAAGGAGGGGTCGTGAGGGTTCTGGAGGCCAAGCTTCCAGGCAAAGGGCATATCCCAGGCCAAGGCCCTGAGGCAAGAATGCACTAGCACAGGGTGGGTTCAGTGTGGCAGGAGTGGAGTGAGGGGGGAAGTGGGTAGACGGGTAGGTGGGAAGATGGAGCAGGTCGTTTGGCTCTTGCAGGCTGCTGTGGGGACTTGGCATCGATGGAGTGACATGGTGGAGAGGGGGCACTGGAAGGCTCTCAGCAAGGTAGGAAACATCTGACACATGTTAGAGGATCCTGCTGGCCGCTCCACCTAGGAGAGCTGGGGGTGGAGGCTAGGAGGCCAATCAGCAGGCTATTGTACTAATCCAGGTGAGAGGTGATGGCTGCTAGCACCTGAGAGATGACAGTGGAAGAGGTGAGAAGTGGCCAAACCCCAGATATCATGATGACACAGCTGTTGCTCTGCTGGGGGCTCCCAAGCTGACAGCCAAGGCCAGATATGCAATACAAAATCTCCCCTAAATGCTACATCAGAGGCCAAGCCCAGTGGGCACTTCCTGTCTCCTTCCCTCCCTTGCAGCTCTCAAGGGCACTTGTCAGCTGCAGGAAGTGCGCTGGCAGCCGCGGCCCTGCTCCTCAGACCCTGGCTCAGGCGGCCACCACCTCTGATTCCACATGCTCCTTCCCAAGTCCTCCTACAGCCAGCCTGACCAGAAACCCTGACCATCTGTGCGGCCAGGGCACTGACTGTCCTTCCCCACCCAGGGTCTGCCAGCCCCATGACTGCCCCCTTGAGTTTCAACCAAGGGTCCTGTTGTGTCTTCATTATAGGCCTCAATGTGGCCAGACTGTTGGAGCCCAGGAAGGTTTAGGTTTAACGTCAGTGGTTCTCTACCTTGGCTGCCCACTGAAATCACCTAAAGAAATTCATAAATTATTGGTGCCTGAGTCTCACGCCCGAGACTGTTATAATAGATCTGGCATACAGCCTCGGCGCTGGAATTTTCTCAAAGCTTCCAGGTGGTTCTAACATGCAATCCAGGGCAGGGAACCACTGCTCAGGTGGCTTGGTCTAGCTCCCTGTCCCTCTCCCTGGTGGGCCCGTCATGCCACAAACCTCCCTTCATCTGCTTGCTCTCCTAGACAAAGCCCAGGCTGGTGCATCCTCTACAGACATGAGGCACCTCTGGAGGGCTCGCTCGGCCCAGAGATGAGCTGACTATACCCATGCTGGCAGGCACTGTGCTGGGTAGAGCATGTACCCACCTACCTTACATGATGGGCTGGAAACTGGGGACTTTTTGCAGGGCCACCTCGCAGCCTGGAGAGTTGAGTGGATACCCAGGACCACCAGCTTCCCCAGGCTGCTTCTAAGGCCAGAAAAGCCCTGCAGCTCCGATACGTGTAATCAAAGCTGCACTGGATTGCTTCCCCTCCCCCACTCCTCCCCATCCCCATCCTTGTTCCTTTAGGACTAGGACTTGGGATGCATTTTTATTAGACTTTCCCTAGGTGAAAATGGTGCTGGGCTAGGGGTGGGGAAACTGGATGGAGTGTGATTTACACCTCCCCTGCATCCTCACACCTCCCAAGGGCAGCCAGCCTCGGCAGCCTGCTCACAGAGCCACTGCAGATGGGCTGCACGGTGCAGGCTGCATGCTGATCTGCCCCAGCCGAGAGCAGGATCTCTGCATGAGCACCCCCATCTCAATCTCCAATGAGCTAGAGGCCCTTTGGTAAATGGGATAGAGGGAGGGGTGGATGCTGATGTCTGTAAGGTTCTGGCAAAGCCAACACTCAGAGAAATTACTTATTCCCCAGATCCCATTCACATCGGATCAGGCTGCCCCTATTATATTTTCTCTTTGCTCCAAACAGCTCCTTTGATTCACACCTGCCTCTAAGTTCTATCTCTAGGCCTCCATCCCTGCATAGCCCCAAACAAGAGAGGCCATTTTCCCTAGATAGAGGCTTCCTAGCTGCCTCCTGTCCTCCTTAGAGACGATGGCCTTCATCGGATTAGTTTCCAGTGGACTTGGCTTGCCCATAGCCCTCCTAGAAACCCTAAGCAGGATCTCTCAGTCTCAGCACTGACACTCTGGCCTGCTGTGTCAGGTGGGGAGAGGAAGGGAGGCTGTCCCAGGCATTGCAGGATGTCTGGCAGCATCCCTGACCTCCACCTACTCAATGCCAGCAGCACTCCCCTCCCAAGTCTGGGACAGTCCCAGAGCTCACCAACAAATGTTCCCTGGAAGAGGGTGGGCAAAATTACCCTGGCTAAGCAACACTGTGCTATCGCAACGTGACGGGAGACCTTTGCAGGGCAAGGACCATGTCAGCGCTTCTGAGAGCTCAGCCAGTGGCCAGTTCAGAAAACCAAGCTCTGATAATCAAAACATAATAGATGTTGGTGTAGATGTGGTAAAAAGGGAACACTTCTATACTGTTGGTGGGAAGGTAAACTAGCGCAACCACTATGGAAAACAGTGTGGAGATTCCTTAAAGAACTAACAGTAGATCTACCATTTGATCCAGCAATCCAACTACTGGGTATCTACTCAGAGGAAAAGAAGTCATTATACAAAAAAGATGCTTGCATTCGCATGTTTATAGCAGCACAATTCGCAATTGCAAAAATGTGGAACCAACCCAAATACCCATCAATCAACGAGTAGACAGAGAAACTGTGGTGTGCATATATATATATATATACACACCACATATATATATATACACCACATATATATATACACCACATATATATACCACATATATATATACACCACATATATATACCACATATATATATATACACCATATATATATATATGTGTGTCCTATATATATATATGTATATATATACACATATATATATATATATATGACGGAATACTACTCAGCCATAAAAAGGAATGAATTAATGGCATTCATAGCAACCTGGATGGGACTGGAGACTATTATTCTAAGTGAAGTAACTTAGGAATGGAAAACCAAACATCATATGTTCTCTTTCGTAAGTGGAAACTAAGCTGTGAGCTTGCAAAGGCCTAAGAATAATACAATGGATGCTGAGGACTCGGGGGAAAGGGTGGGAAGGGTGAGGGATAAAACACTACAAACTGGGTTCAGTGTATACTGCTCAAGTGCACCAACATTTCACAAATCACCACTAAGGAACTTAATTATTTAACCAAACACCACCTGTTCCCCAAAAAGCTATGGAAATAAGAAAGTAAAACAAAATATCAATTAAAAGAAAAAGAAAGCCAGGCTCTGCATTAAGGAATGGTATGATCTTGTGAGGAGGTCTCACTGGGCTTCAGTGTCACCTTCTGGCCAATATTTGTACAGGGCTGGTACTATGCTAAGTGCCTTCTGCGGATTTTCTTATATAATCCTCACAACATTCCTCCAGGGAAGGCGTGGTCCCTATTTTACAGCTGGAGAAATTGAGCCTGGGGGAAGTTAGGCAACTTGCTCAGGAGCACACAACAAGACAACGCAGTTTGACTCCAGACCCCGTGGTCTCACCCACGTGGGTCTTATCCATGGTCTGTACTCCCTCCCTTAAAGCAGGGAGTAGGCCTCAGATGACCACCAAAGTCCTTTGCAGTTCTATGACTTTGCCATCCTTTTGATTTTGCTGCTACAAAATGAGAGTTCACTGGGGGTCCTGTATTCTTTGTATTTCCCTGCCCCTTTAGGACACAGCTTGCTCACACCTTCCTTCATCCAGTGGTTTAACATGCTCCTACTGTGGGCTGTGCAGTCAGCCAGGATTCGGCAATTCAGTTGTCAATGAGGTGTGGAGTTTACCCTCCAGTGAAGAGGTAGATGTTAAACATCTACTTATAACTGTAAATAAATGAGACATTTATTTACAACTGTGATGCTACGGTCTGAATGTGTGTATACCCCCAAAACTCATATGCTGAAACCCTAATCGCAATGGTGATGGGATTAGGGCCTTTGGGAGGTGATAAGGTCAGAAGGGCAGAGCCTCATGAATAGAATTAGTGCCTTTTTAAAAGAGGTCCCAGAGAGCTGCCTTGACACTTCCACCAAGTGAAGACACTATGGGAAGGCACCATCTATGAGAAAGTGGGTCCTCTCCAGATACCAAATCTGCTGGCACCTTGATCTTGGACCTCCCAGCTTCCAGAATCATGAGCAGTAAATGTGTTGTTTGTGAACTCTCAGTCTGTGCTATTGTTACCACAGTCCAAATGGACTAAGACGCTTGTAAACAGGGGCCCAACCCAGCCCAGAGGGCCAGGGAAGGGACCATCTAGCTGCTGTCTGATGGGTGAGCTGGAGTCAACCCGGAGAAGGCGAGGAAGGCCATCACCCCAAAAGAGCAGTGTGCACACCACCCTAAGAGGGAAAAGAGTACGATGTGCTGAGCTAGGATCTGGGGTTCAGGTGTCAATGAGGCATGCAGTTTACCCTCCAGTGAGGAGGCGGATTAGGAATTAAACATCTATTTACAACTGTAAATAAATGAGACATTTGTTTACAAATGTGATGCTATGGTCTGAATGTGTGGATACCCCCAAAATTCACATGTGGAAACCCTAATCCCTAGGGTGATGGGATTAGGTCCTTTGGGAGGTGATGAGTTCATAAGGGCAGAGAAACTAAAAGAGAAGAGGATGCTAGAGGAGGCTGATGAGGTGAACAGGACCTTGTGGGCCCTGATAAAAATTTCTTGCCTTTATCCTGAAAGCAAGAAGAGGCTATGAGAGAGTTTAAATAAGAGAACGACATGCTCAGATAAACATACTCAGCGGAGCAATTCCTGTGTGCTGTGTGAAGACTGCGTTGGGCTGGGGATGGTGGCAGGAAATGCAGGGGGCGCTGTCTGGGCTGGTGCAGGGGAGGTGGTGGTGAGCTGGACCACATGATGACTGAGGAGCAGAGAGAAGCGGCAGAGTCCAGAGGCATTAATACACAGAGCGGGCAGAGCCACCATGGATGTGATGTGAGAGGGTGTGTGGAAGCAGGGTTGGTGGACAGGAGGACAATGGAGCTGTTTACAGGACAGAGTCAGTTCCCAGGGCTTGGGGACTATGTCAGGAGCTCCCTTTGGCCACACTGAGTTTGAAGGGTGCTGTGCATGGTAACATGGGATTGAATGACTGATTGGTCTACTAACTGATTAACTGATAAGTGATCCTGAGACCTCTTTCTAAGATGAAACTCACTTTGAGGACCCTGACTGACTCAGATACACCCTGGACAAGCACAGATAGAAAACAAAGAAGGCACACATGCAGCAGGAATGCCTTGGAGGGGAAGAGCCCACACAATGGAAATCTAAGTTGTTATTACTATTACCTTATCAGGTCTGACAAGATCACAGTCAAAGGTGGGACTGTAGCAGCCAGTAATACAATATAAAGGGGATCGCTGGTGGCAACTGGCCATTGCATTGATTCTTATTCACTCAGAAGCTAAATCACAGGGCTAATGTGAAACATGTGTGAAATACCCCTTTTTCATGCACTAGCAATGAAAGGCCTTCACAAATCTGCAGCCAAGTGAATGTACTTACTGAGTAATAGGAATGTGCACATGGGCATCATTTTATTACCACATACAGGCCCGCTTCATCAAAGCTTTGATTTCACATTGAAGAAAGTGCTCCAGCTACCCAGAGAGGTAAAGAAATGCCAGCACAAGGCCCCAGGTTGGGAAAGTGTTTGATATCCAAGGCCTGAGGATTTAAACCATGGAATGTCAGCATGGGAAAGTATCTCAGGTCATGTAGCTCACCTGCATGACAGGTGAGGGAAGGGCTTGTGGAGGGTCACCTAGTTCACCAGCAGCAGATCAGGGACTGGAATCCATCCTTTGACTAGGGCAGGCCATGGCCACTCCTACCACCGGATTCAGGACCCATAAGTCTTCACCAAAACCACCATAGGAAATGACAGCAAAGACTATTTCTAACAGCCCAGGAAGGCAAGCAAAGGACACTGTATCTTGGCAAACATTTCGGTTAAAGTGCTGGGGGACACAGCATAAGGATCTGGGAACAATGTCTTGTTCGCTTATCTGTTTCCAGATAATGCATACCCTACCTACTTCTTTTTTTTTTTTTTTTTTTTTTTTGAGATGGAGTCTTGCTCTGTCACCCAGTCTGGAGTGCAGTGGCACAATCACAGTTCACTGCAACCATCACCTTCTGGGTTCAAGCAATTATCCTGCCTCAGCCTCTCAAGTAGCTGGGATTACAGGTGCGTGCTACCATGGCCAGCTAATTTTTGTATTTTTAGTAGAGACAGGGTTTCACCATGTTGGCCAGGCTGGTCTCAAACTCCTGACCTCAAGTGATTTGCCCGCCTTGGCCTCTCAAAGGGCTGGGATTACAGGCATGAGTCACTGTACCCGGCCTCTACCTACTTCTAAAAAAGATTTGGGGTGGTCTGTAATTAAAAACACACACACATACAACAAAATAGTTCAGACTGATATCGGACTGTAGAATTGTTCTTAACAGCAAAAAAACTGGAAATGACCCAAGTCGGTCCCTTCATAGGGAACTGGTTAAATAAACTTTGTTCATGCATATAGTGGAATATTACAGAGTGATAAAAAAAAAAAAAGCTAAAGAAGTACTCTATGCTAATATGGAGATATTTCCAGGATACATGGTTAAGGAAATAAAAAAGCAAGGTACAGTACAAAGCATACAATAGGCTATGTTTTATAGGGTAAAATGGAAAACTAAGAATATGTACTTGAATTTCTGTGTTTTAGCACAAATAAGCACTATGGGGACAACAGGGGCAGGAATGGAGTAGGAAAGGACAGAGGTGAGAGTGAGAAATCTTAGTGTATACCTCTGTAAAAGCATTTGATTTTAATGCTTTGCCTATTCAAAATTCAAATCCAACTAAACACAAGAGGAAATGCAATAATAACACAAAGTATTGCAGGTGCAAGAATCAAAAATTGCTCCCTTCTGCCTTCTCAGAAAAATGGATGCAGACGATGCCATGCCTGGGGTCTCACCCTCACATCAGCCCAGAAAGTGGAGGGTGAGTCACCAGCCTCCGGCCTGGAGGAGGAGGGAACAGAGCGCAGAGAAAGCCTGGTCTGCCAGGCAGCCTGCTCAGGCTGGTCACAGTGGCCTGGCCTCTCTCTCTCTTCGTGGAAAAGATCAGGAAGGCTGGATGGCCTGGGACCTGAATCAGGCCAGTTCCACTCGAGGCCTGCCCTTCTCTGGAGGGCTATGCCCACGTCTGCTCCATGACCCACCCTTGAATCACCATCATCCCAGTTCCTGATACCCTGTGGTTCCAGGAACAACCACACTGTACTAAGTGCAGTGTTCAAATTCTCAGGACCCCACCAGCACACTTGATCCACAAATATACTCTCATTTTAAGGCCACATGGTATATGGAAAGAGCACGAGCACAAGGCTGTGAGTCAGGAGACAGGAGTTCCAGCCCACTTTGCCGTGAACTCACTGACCCCTGACTCACAGCCGTGAGCACACCTGATCCACTGCTCATCCCACTCTCCCAGAGCCTTCCTCACTGTTCCCAGTCTCGATCCCAGCTTTGGCTCCAGTGCCAAAGTTCTGGGGGTGCAACGCCCCACACCCTGGCATTGCTTAGCCACAGTACTTGGAGAAGAATCGCGGGAGATGAGAGAGGACAGAGCCCTCAGCTCAGGATGGAGGCTTCAGCTGTGTGAACATGTTCTTCCCCTCCCTGTCTCTTCTCTGATCCCTTCCTGGAGGAGAAGCGGGGCAGCCAAACAGCAAATCAATTAAAAGTTACTGCTACCACCCAGATATCCATAAATGAGGTTAAGTTAATCTGTCTGATTAATGAATTATATCCATATTACAGAAAACCATGTTATAAAGAATTACAGCCATATATATAAACAGTTTTTTTAAAGACATTAAGTGAAAACACAAGCTGAAGAACGTAATATTTAGTTGGATCCCATTTTTGTTTAATATGTATCTATTTTCCAGATCCATGGTAACAGTATAGATATAGACAGTGATATGGATTTGGATTCGGCTACAGATATAGCAATTCCCTAAATTGTAGACAGTGATGAGCTGTGGTGATGGGGGGTGGTTTCATAAGTTCCTTCACTCTCTCATAGAAGTTAAATACTTCTATGTTGTTATTTTTTTCTGATACAAAGCAGTGATTATTTTTGTAATTTGAACAAACATCTTTCAAATTTACTGCATACCTACTATACACCTGGCTGGGCTGGCCCAAATGATGTCCAAAGTAAGTCAGAGGCTCAGGGGAGGAACCCCCTCCCAACCCTGCCCCATCCATCAGATGGGAACCTGGGGCCCAGCGAGGTCTCGTGGTTGGCAGCACACAGTGAGTTCATGGCAAACTGGGCTAGAATGCCTATCTCCTGACTCACAGCCTTGTGCTCTTTCCATACACCACGTAGCCTTAAAATGAGTGTATTTTTAGGGGAGGGGGGTTCTTGATGTGCCTGGTAGGGAAAAAGCAGTGGAAATACTGCCCCCACGCCCCCCAACCACCAAAAAAAAAAAAAATAGATTTCACTTTCCAGGACTCACTACATGGCTGCCAGGTCAATATTACCACTTCCTAAAAGTCAGCCATTGACTGATGGAAGATTCCAGACAAGTGTTCATTTAAAGATGAACCATTAACCGTAAATCAAAGCCCAGAGTGAGTGCTGAGTTACAAAACTAATTAGAATAAGTGGGTAAATGGATGGCTGGTCTCAGTCCCAGGGGCCACGTGACTGTTACCCACCAGGGCTGGGAGAAGAGAAGATACATTCTCTGAGCCATAAAAGCCACACAGCGTCAGAGACGGCTTCTTTAAGAAGTCTCTCTCTAATATAAAAATAATCACCACCATCTCCTCAAAAGGCAGCCAGAATGGCAGGGCACACACTGATCAATTAACAAGCGTTATTAAACCTTTCATTCCACTGAGCTTGGAAGGCCCAGTGGCCTCTTCCATCTGACCACCACTTTGCAACGTAGAAAGGCTTTAACTCGTCATCCTGTTGGATCCCCTGTGCCCTGTTGCTGGTATTTTCTAACCTTCATTTTTGTGTCTGCAGAAGTGGTTAGTGACATGTTCAGGGGCGTGCAAAGCTGACAGGCAGAGCTAGGCGCTGCTACTGCCCCAAGCCACACTCTGCTGAGGGGCTGCAGAAGGAAGAGAAACTAAACAACCTCTGAGAAAGTAAAACCACCAAAAGTACAACCCAAGCCAGTCCAGAGTTGGTGCTGACCTGTCGCCCTCCCAGACCACCTGCACTACAATGCAAATACATTTTTCCACCCTGAGATTTCCGTCTTCTGGGTGCAGTTTGTGTATGTGGGTTTGTACATATGAGCACACATGCGTGCATCTTTAGTGTTTGACTCTTTGTACTCCTTGAAGTGTTTGTACTGACGCTGTCCATTAAACTCTCGCTTTAGTCTCAGTAGGACAGGCAATCTAACTATTTCCGTTTAATAGATAAGGAAGCTGAGGCTCAGCGTATCTCGCCCCATATCTTATTACTCCTCAGTGGCAGCGTGGGGAGGGACAAAAACTAAAAGTTGTTGAGGGCTCACTGGATCAAGAACTGTCCATGCCATCTCATTTTGCACCTACAACAATCCCGGGAGGGAGATGTACTTTCCCCATGTCACACTTGAGGACAGCGAGGCTCAGGGGGACTGCATCACCTTCCCCAAGTGGCAGAGCCAGAACTCAATATCAGGGCTCTCTGAGCTCAAAGCTAAGGTTCTGTGGTTGTTGTGCAAGTCCACAGTGGGAGCCAACTCTGTGCCAGGCACTGAGTAAGTCCTTTCTCAAAATATCAGTACTGGCAATAGCTTATGTGTAGCCTTCTAACAAGCTCAGAGGGAGCTAAGCTCTGTCCAGGGCTCTTGAGGACAAGGCATGCCCCGGCATGTCTTTAAATCCAGGCATGGCCCAGAGCAGGGCACCTGGGCATGGGATGCACCTTGTTGAGGTCTCTACCACAGTGCCATCCTTTTCTAGGGCCTTCTCTTTCATTTCTGCTGTGCAAATTAAAGGGTGATGTGGACTTTTAGGTAGCAAGAGCTCATGCCTACTGTTCACATCCTGAATAACTCCATGCACACTCAGTGAGGCGAGTCAGTGGCCCCAAAGAGCTCTCTGCACCCAAGAAACCGGGCTAGCTTCACGGTGTGCCTCAGGTCCCCTCGCCTCCGCTCAAGTAACCACTGCCAGCCTTTTCCAATGTTTCCATCAGAGTTTGTCATCTCTCACTGCCCTAAGGAGTGATACAATGATGATGATGATGATGATGATGATGATGATGATGATGATGATAAACATTTCCACATGAAGGCCTGGGTGTCTGAGTCATTTTGTTGCTTTGTCCCCGTGGTTTCTATATTTTTATACATTTAAAAAAAAAAAAGAAAAGAGAGGGCAGGACTGAATGAGTGTGGGCAGGATGAGTAATCCCAGCCTTACTGGGTCCTGGTGGGAAGAAGAAAAGGGGGTGGAGACAGAATGGAAGAGAAGATGGGAGTGGCTGTGAGGGCTAGGCAGGGGGAGCATCTACTCCAGCTCCGGATAGGAAGGACCTGGGCCCCCAAGTCAGATAGCACCGAAATCCAAACAAGGTTTATGTGCTCAGCTGCAGAATGTGGGCGTGTGGAGGCGAGGGCAGTGTTCCAACCGAGTAATCCATAACCAACAAAGAAAGAGCCCATCTAAATCCGCCCCAGACTGCCAGGTCAAGGGTTACCTCCTCCAGGTGGCCTTTGCACACCACCCAAGCCAAGAATGAGCCCCCTTTCCTCCGAACCTGAACCGCTCATTTGTCCCGCGGGCCAGATGGCTTTGCTAGTCCCCTTCCCTGTGTATTTTCATTGCTTCCTCAGTTCCATCATGAGTTCCTGAAGGACAGGGAACTTGTCTTACCACCTCTGTGTCTTAGACAGCACCCTGCAGACAGAGCCATGCTGCATGCAAGAAACGTTTGTGGACCAAAGTCTCAGAAAATGGTACCAAATAATAATCACACAACTTATCCTTCAATCTTGGGCTTTATGCTATACAAAGCCATGTCACATTCTTGTGAGGTGGGTGGCAAGTGATACTAAGTTCATTTTACAGATAGAAAAACTGAGGCTCGTGCAGCATGGAGTCTGAGTGGCTACCCAATGACTAATGAGTAACCAGAAACAGTTCTGGAACCCAGGTTTCTAACTTTACTCTGATTTTCCTTGGAGGGACTGAAAGTTTCTATTTCCTTTGAAGCACATAATAAATAATTTTGGGGCACACTGCATTATGATAGCCCATCCCCATCCAAGAGGCACAGTGTATATTAGCATCACCAAGGCTCTGAAGAAATCTCTTTGGCTTAGTTCAATGCAGCCTTCTCCAAACTTGCCTTACCCTGAAATCTTTTTGCATGTGACCCTACCATATTCCGTACTGAGGAAATGTTCTTCTCTACTGTCACTTTCCCGAAGGGTAAACCACGCTCCCAGGACAAGCTGTACACTATAGGCATAGAAAGGCTTAAGTTAGATAAACAAAGCTCTAATGGTGAAATTTCAGGGCTCAGCCAGCTAGTAGGAACATTTCCACTTCTTTTTTTAATCACTGAAATGTTCAAACAGACACAAAATGTTTGTGTATATTGTTCACTAAAATCTTTTATTCTGAAATTTTTTTTCTGAAATATTTTAAAGAAAATTCTAGACATCATATCATGTTTTCTGAATTTACTTCAGTATATAACACTGTCACAGCATTACACATGCTAAAAAATTAATGCTAATTCCTTAATATTTAACCCGATTCTCTCTAACATATCATTCTACAGTAGGTTGGCTTGAATCAGGATTCAAACAAGACTCATAGATTGCATTTGGTTCATGCATCTATTAAGATTCTCTCAGTCTATAACAATTCCCTCTTCCCCATCCGCTTTTCCCACTGAACATCAGTCACGTTAGAGAAAGAAATAAGGTTACTGGTACTGCGAAGTTCCCCCCTGGTCTGAACTTGGTGATGGCCTTCACAAGTCCTTGGCTCTTATATAAATTGGTGGTTAGAGCTATCGCTTCATCAGCATTAGCTTCAGTTTCCTGGTAAGACAACATTATGGTCAGTGCAGTGTCCTCCCTTTCACATGGCAGCTGGCTGAGCCACTTGCAGCAAAGCATAAATTGATTTGGGGGTTTGGATGGTGGGAGGCACATCTTTTTGAGCAACTAGCCTTCCCAGTGTCTCCAAAGTTATATTATAATCTAGAATTTGGTTCTAAATACATCTCTAACCCAGGATTTGCTAATTTTCTAGGATTTCATGGAAGATGCTCTCCTACCATTCAGCTCCAAAATTCTATCAGTCTACCCTTTTCTAGTCTGTTTTTTTTGTGACCTTTTACCTCTCCTTTGGTTTTTTGTTTGTTTTGTTTTGTTTGTTTGTTTGTTTTTGAAGAAAAGCCATTTTCCAATTACCAAGCAAGCCGGGGACCTCATATTCCCTCCAGGCCAGCCCCTACCAGTGACTCCATGGGCTCAACAGTCCATGGCTTCCTCCCCTCATCTCTTACAAGACAAGTCAGAATCTCAAGGAGAACAACAACACATGGTTGAACATGATAAATATGCATCCCAAATTTTTAAAAACCAAATTACACAAATCAAGCTTATTCTGAGAGGTTCGTTTTACCAGGGGTCTCTAGTGCTCCAATCAGCATAATTAAATAGTAAGATCTCTCTAGAATTGATTGTGGTTTTCACATTTTTTTTCATCCAAGGACCATTTCAGCAAGATGATTTTAAGCTAATAAGAACCCCCAAATTAGAAACTAATTAAGGAGATGGAAAATACAAATGTATTTGTTTTTAGTTGGGTACTATTTTTATCAGAAGAATCATGAAAAATTAAAATTGTTAAATACTCATACGAAGGTTGTCAGTCAAGGGCAATGTGGCTTTCTTCCTCTCCCTGCTGCAAAACTTAAGGTGATATAGCAGAAGCTGTTCCCCCTGGGCTCCCAGGAAGCAATAAAGAGACTAATTTTAAAGAAACAGAATTTACACACTGCTAGACTCGGTGAGGAAAGAGTGTTGCCATAATTCTCTCAAATCTTTGGCAAGTAAGATCCACAGCGCCTTTTACTTTTAGAGTGCATGTACACCTGGAAACAGGATTAAATCATTGCAGTACAGGCTCTCGTGCCCATTTAACAGAGGAGAACATTAAGGTCTGGGGAACTTAAAAGAACTGCACTGGGTCACATAGCAAACTAAGAAAAAGCCAGGTCAATAACCTTATCCAAATGTGCTTGAGTTTGTGATACCCCCCTCTGCATTGTCCCCCAAATGTGCCATAGATCATCTTTTGAAATAGATGTTAAGTCACAGTGACACTGGTTTGAAGGACTCTTTTAGGATTCGTGACAGCCTTGAGAGCTCGGGCCCCAGGAGAGCCAGCAGGAAGCGGCAGCCAGCTGCTAAAGGGGGCGGGGGCTCTCCAGTCTAGAGAGGCAGGCAGCAACACGAGTGACCCAAATACTACTGTGGCGAGCATCAAAGGCCCATTAACCCAACCACACACAGTCAAATGTGGACCCAACCTTGAAAATGCTGTCTCAATGCCCAGGCCCGGAGAATTTCCATTTATCCTGCAGACTTTGCCCTGATTCCAGTGCAGCTTAAGCCCAGTTACTCTTCATGTCACCCACCTGCACCTCCTGATCCTACTCCCTCCACTCCAGGCCCAGAGGACATAGGATTTGCCTGGAGCCCCCATTCCCTATCACAGAATCCTCACCAGACCCAAGCCAGGGAGGCAAGGAGATCCTACAGGACTTACTTAGATCCATGGCTTGCTCCCAAGTCCCAGGAAGGATGGATTATGAGCTTTCACAATAATCTAGGTGGATTCCAAACTCAGGAGGATTGGCTAGAGACCCCACGCACACAACAGGCTAAGAGAAAGTAAAGATGTCAGGGAAACCTACTGCTGCCACCAACACCCAGATCCTTCCCCTCTCCCAAAGGAGAACAGGAGGCAAGGGGTTAATTCAGAGGTGCTCACCCGGGGGATAGAGCACCCAGGGGGAGCACCTCATGGAAACACCTAGCTGAGTCCTATGGCAGCACCATCTGCCATCAGATGCCAAGAGAAGGGGCACCTTTTAAATCAAATGTGCAGCCTCAAACTCAGCTCCCAGACCAGAAAACACCCCAGGTAGGGAACTAAGAGTCTCAATAACATTTGATAACTTTACAAAGGACATTCACATACATTATCTCACTTGAGGCTCCAAAAAAACCCAGAAGGCAGGAACTATTTAACTCATTCTTCAGATGGGGCTGGGTATAGGGGAATCTGGCCTTGTGGCCACCGGCCAGGTGCCAGCTACATGTGTCAGGGTGCCAGGTCAGTAACTCTATGTAGCGATTACTGCTTTCTGCTGCTGTTGGGGGTCAGTGGCCAGAGTTGCCATTCGTAGGATCACAAAATGTGTACCCCCTCCAGTCCCAAAAAGAACAGCCATATTTTGTGACAATAAGATCTGGACTCCCTATCCTAAGGGGAAGTTATCTGAATTTTTCTTTCTGGGAAAAGCAAGGGGACATGGTAAGGTAGTAACAGGCCTTTGTTTCAAAGACTGAGGCTGGGAGGCAGGAGAGAGAGGGATGAAGGACATGGAACTTTCAGAGAAGGATCGCTGGGCTGGATCCCAAGAGAGGTGGGATGACTTGGGACCTGGAGTGGCTGGCAACCCTCACTCCACTGGAGTGCAGTGCCTGGGTGCTGTCCGCCCCCTAGAGATGGTGGCCTGGGAACTCCAGCTTCCCCTGTGGCAGAGCTGGCATAGATAGAGCACCAGCTGGCTGCAGGGGCCTGCCCCCTCCAGCTGACCACACAGGTCTGGATAAAGGGGCACCACAGGCAGCTGTCACCACCAGGGACTAAGGCCCAGGCTCACCCCTCCCCATTTGTGCTGACCTGCAAAGCGGCCCGGTTCTCATGCAAAAGGAGAGTGGAGACAGACCTACAGAAATGCCAGTTAGGAAACTTTCTGCCAAACTTAGCCAACAGGAAAACCCGAATTTGTTTTTATTCGATTTAGGAAAATAAAAAGAATTAGTTCTTGAAATTGAGTGTCACAGAGCAATTATTCATTATTTTATTTAGTTACCTCATAGTTACATAGATAGAATTTATTAGTTCCAATTTCAGGGAAGCTTCTGAGGCTCAGAGACCTTCAGGAACCACCTGAAGGTCCCAGACCCAGCAAGTGGCAGAGTCCTGAACCCAGCTGCTGAGACCTGGAGTCAGGGCTGGTTTGAGAACATAAGTCACCATCTAGAATAAGTGATTCAAGACATCTCTTATTATCCAAGAGAATGTCCCCAGGGATTCATTATAGACATTTCATAAGAAGAGAACATAATAATAAATCTTGATGTCTAGCTCAGGATACCCCTGGCCCCTGGGTGCTCTTGGCAAGATATTCTAGAGTCTAGATTGGTGCTATCCAACACAGTTGCCACTAGCCAACTTGAAATGTGGCTGGCCCAAACTGAGATGGTGCTGTAAGTACAAAATACACTGTAGACTTCAAAGACTTTGTATGAGAAGAATGTAAAATATCTCAGTCATAATTTTTATGCTGATTACATGTTAAAATGATAATATGTTAGACCTACTGAGTTAAATGAAATATATCATTAAAATTAATTTCCCTTGCTTATTTTTACTTTTTTAAATGCTGCTACTACCACATTTAAAATGACACACGTGGCTTGCATCTGAAGCCCGCCCCCAGTGGCTATTGGGCCACCTCACTCCAGGTCACAAGTCTTGCCTTGGTTTCTTGCACACTCCTCCCCTTGAGTTGGAAGACAAGGAGTCAAGACTCTCCAAGCATTCGGAGAATGTCCTCTTTTCTCAACACTTCTCTAAATTCCTGGCCCCACCCCTCCTGCCTCTAGTCTTTCTGTGTGCCTAGCAACTGCCAAAGCACATAAATGCAATGACCATTTCTGAGTGGTAGGGTCCACCTAAATCACATTTTCTGTGGCCAGAGAAATTTTGATAACCGGTTTTCAAAGCACAGGCCCCCAACCCTGTTAGCAGTCAGAATCCCTGGAAGTTAGAAGGCACTTCTCCCAGCCTTCCTGGCTCTCACCCCTGCCAGACTCTGAGCTTCTCCAAAAGCAGAATCATGAAAACAAAACTAAATGTACTGATCACTTATTATGGTGCCAGCTGCTGTCCTAAGTGTGTTACATGTTTTATTTTATTTAATTCTCCCCACTAGTCTATGAGTGAGATAGTATCGTCCCTGTTTTTGAAGATAGAAGCTTGAAGCCTCCAGAGGTCTGGACCAGGCTCCACACTCCCTCCCCTGGAAGCAAACCGCAGCTCATTCTCTGTATTTCTGGCACCGAGCACAGTGCTTGGTGCACAACAGGTAATCAGTAAACATTGGTAACATAGGAGAAGAGCGTTTGACAGACCCAGTCCTTGGCTCTTTCTGGCCTTCATCAGGAGGCATGTTGCCCATTAGCCTCCTAAGATTACAAACTTGAAAGTCCTCACCCACCTACCTCCAGGATTGGATATTTTCTGCTTCCACCCAGTACCCCATCACCTCCCACCATGATGCTCCCCAGCTTCAGCCCTGCGCAGGTCCCCAGCCAAGTCCAAGAAGTACAGACCACTTGCCCCACTGAGAGGTGGAGTCTGGGGATAGCCCAGGACCACTCCATACAGGTCATATTTAGGCCAGCTCCCTAGCTCAGCCCCTCCAGTCATAGCCAGTCTCTGACTACCCCTTGCCAGAGACCCTGGAGCTCAATTCTTCCTCCATTTCCTTATATAGACAGGAGTCCAGTTCTGAGCCCACCTAGCGCCTTTGGTTGAGCCACTTCCTAGAGCTGGGCTCAGCTTTCTAGATTCCTTCTTCAACTTATCCTTTCTGCCTAATTTAGAACAAGGCCACCCAGAAGTCCTAATGTTCTGCTCCTCCCCATCCCTTGGCTCTGACCCTGGGGACCCTGACACTGGCCTGCACTGAAAAGGAATTTACCACACCCTCTCGGGCCTCCTGTCCCAGGCCACTGGCCCTTCTCCCCTTGCCCTGGTCAGTTTCCCAAGGCCCCAAGCTATTTTTGCCTCCACCCCAGCCTACCATTTTCCCCACGGTGGAAGTTGCCAGGGTGGTACCTCATATGACACGCACAGCAAAGACCAGAAAATCCATGGGAACGCAGTCTGCCATTGGATCAGAACCCACCTTTGGGGTCTCCAGCCTACTGGCTGGCCCCTGTCCTTCTAGTCTCAAGGCCCTGCCTTCTAGGCCCTAGAGACTTGCTTGATGCTTCCAGGCTTGGCTGACTTCCCTGAATCAACTGCTAGACCCAAAGTATCTGATAGGCCCCTACTGTCCTCTCCAGACCCCTACCCATTACCTCATCCACCTTTGATCATCTGCTAATTGCCTGGGCATTCTTGAAAGAATGGGAAGACACAAAGCCTTTTGTTTTTAACAAGCAGGACTCACCCATCACCACACCTGTCATTTGACATATCTGAACCAGACCTAAAGGCTTCCCAGCCACTGAGGTCTCCAGGTCTATCTCTCACACGTCAGGGACACAATGAAAGAGCTTCTTCACTTGTCGTTGCCTCTGTTTCTCCACTGGCATGAACTCCCTGTTTCCCACAGAAGCTGATGGGGAATAATGACTTCTTGATTTGTTACTCTGAGTTCCTCAAATATGACATGCTACGTCCATAAAGGCATCAGGCCTTCCCATAAGGCATAGGAAGTGAACTCATCTGATGCTAAATCTTCCGGTGCTTGGCTCCAGCAAGCACATGGGGCAGAAACTAATAACTATAAAGCATCCATCTATCATCTTATCAGGCCTTAGTGTGCTTTGTTTGCATAGTTATCTTCCCACGGGTTGACATTTTATGCTTACCGCAAGCTGATGTATTCTCCTACCTGCCATATCATTCATAAAGGATAGACAAGCCTCAGGTTCATTACCTGTCATTACACCATGTACACGTCACCAGGGGCCAAAACATTGATTCTTCTTGGATCTCCCCAGCAGTGCAGCCCCAAACGCCAAGGCTCCAGGTCTAATGGGCGTGGATTCTGCTCATGCCTCAGGCCCTGGGTGGACTCCACGCCATCACTTCTTGCTCTTGTGGCTGACCCACTCCTCAGGGTTGGAGAGAGCTTCTGAGCTCCCAGCTGCTCAGAGGGATCTGCAGGAAGAACAGAGGCCTCCATCACCTACCAGGGCCAGAAACACATGTCCAGGTTTTAGCTGTTCTTGAAAATTCTAGCCATCCTCCTCTTTCTCTTTATTATTAGGGTCTGCAGTTCTTCATGACTATACCAACTCAATCTCATCCAGGGTTTTCACCGACAGTGTCCTGCCCACCAACCCAGGCCCAGGCCTCAACACACACACCCACCGCACACACGTGCACACATATGCCCTTCATTCCTTTCTTACCTCTGCATACTTCATTTCAACTGCCTGAAAGACTCACCTTCTAATCCTGCATCCAAACCCTAGCCATTGTTCAGAGTTTAGTCCAGACTGGCCAACAGAACCTCCCTCATGCTGTTCCATCACCCCAGGAAAGAGAAAGGAAACGCATGTTCTCACTCCACCTGTGAGATGTACATAGAAGTGCAAGGACACATCTATGTGGAACATTCCTTAACTCTTCTAGCCCAGGTATCCCAAGCAAGGCTTCTGGTGTTCTGTAGTTTGTAAGGGGCTCCAGGTAGGACATCCCACCTATGGCTGATGATGAACATCTTTTCCTAGTTCTTCATCCCAGATGAGACACAAAAGTGGAAACACAAACCTTGCTGGGATGAGGAACAGAGACACCGGCTCCACGGAGCCATCACATTTCATAGCCAAGATTGTGGCTTACGCTCTGTCAAGAGGAGCCAAAGTGCTTCTGGCTGAAGCAGCCTGCCCCAGTCTGGAGGTCTGCCTATCTCTGGACAAGTCCAAGCTGGCTACAGCCCTGCATCTCTGACCAGGCACAGCCTCCAGCTCTTGGGGGTGAAAGGGGTAGGCTCCTGGGGTGCCCATCTGGCTGTGACTTGCAGCTGCACCTCACACATGGGCTCCTCCAGGCTTCAGTGGGCCATTGCTGAGAAGAGACTGTGGCAGACGAAGAATATCCATCAGGACACCCAGCATTGCAGACAAAAGGAAGCCCCAGGGACAGGGGTGAGAGTGGCAAAAGAAGGAAGGAACACATATATAATGGTTAGACTCTTCAAGCTGCTTTTGCATCCATTGGGGATCCATTTAGTTTCTCAATAGCTCTGTGGAGGGGTGTTTGAAAGACTAGGAAACAGATGCACAGAGAGGTTGAGAAGCTTACTAAACGTCACACAGTAAGTAAGTGAAACAGCCAATTATCATTCTTTCCAGCAAGCTCCCTGGCCCTAGGTTAATTTCATCTTCCTTCCAAGTCACCTCAGGGGTGGGGGATGAGTGGGAATGGGAAGGAGAGGGACATTGGCCTGTTTGCCCTGCTGCAGGGGGATGGGGAGAAGAGGAAAACAGTCATGCCTTTGGTTTCTTTCCTCATAGGAGGGTCGAAGAGGAGAAAGCACAGAGATAACAGAATGATAAATAAGAAAGGCAAGAATGTGGATGCTCCTAGTTAACAGGAGCAGCTCAGGCACAAAGAAATTGGCCGCGATAAACAGCCAGTGCTTTTGAAGAGGCTAGGCTGACCCTGAGTCTCCCAGCAACTTGGCCCTCTACAGCTCAGGCGCCAAGTCACTTCTGTGCAAAGCAACAGAGGTTAGAAGCCCCTTCGAAAGAGCAAAACAATTATTATCTCCAAAATGTGCATATACATTTCATATACTCTATGTGTGGAATATATTATTAAATAATAAAAATGAAAACAACCCACAGAAGTCAGCCCATTTGACGAAAGATCTCAGTTGCTCCTGGACAATGGGATTCTCTGCTTGATTCCAAAGCAGCTCTTCTCTTGACAGAGAGAAACTCACAACCTACGACCTTCCTACTTAGCGAGGAAAGGCAGGGCCAACCTCCTTCTGGAGCAAGTAGCACAGGCCAAAGGCCAGGAAACCCAGGGTACATAGCAGACCCACAGAGTTTGGCAGGAAAATGACTTCCAACCTTAATGGCAGGCATGCAGCTCAGTGCAGCCCCACGCGGCCACCTCTAGTCAACAGAGGACTAGATCTCCAGACTTCAGGCTCGGGGAAGAACAGAAAATCTGCCCCTTGGCATCATCGCTCTTTGTCCCAGGCTGTCTATGGATCCTCGTTCAGCCTTGGGACTTTCAATGAGCCCTGCTATGTGCAGTAGATGCGATGGGGGAAGGAGAAGAAACTATACCCTTAATAAAATGGACACCATCCCACCCCTACTGGCTGCAGGTCACCTGGCAGCCGTGGCCCCAGAGGCAAACAGCTACAGCACATTCATTTTTGTTGGGGTGGGGAGGGTGAGGATAGGAGTACTTCCAAGCTCTCCTGCAAGGTGGGGTTGAAACATATTCACAGCAGATGGTGCTGTCGCCCTCACTCCAGGATTCTCATTCCTAATTATCTGTGCTGTCAGCAAAACAATTAACCCTCGAAGAAAAATTGCACCGTCCACTCCCAACCATATGAAAAGGCAATTTTTTCCAAGGACAAGGGACACTTAGGGCAGCCTTGCACTCGGTTCTGGATCTCACCACCCTGCGTAAGCTCGCCATCCTCTGACCTCTGCACTCTGTCACCGGCGTTGCGGCAGCCCTTCTCCTCTGAGCCTGCGGTTCCTTTCTCATAGAAGAAGGAGGTGAGTCTGTTCCCAAGGGCCCCCTTCAGTACCACGGTGCCACCACTCTACAAGCCATTTCTCTTCATCTGAATTTTCAGTTCCTTTGGAGCTGGGACTGAGTATCTATTTATTTCTTCATTCATTTGCTCACTTGCTTATTTACCCATCCATCCATCCATTCTGTGATTCTGGATTTATCATGTTGTTCCCAGGAGATACAAAGAAAATATCTGTTCAGCCTTCTTGACTACTTCTTGGAGCGCTTTTCCCCCGGAGATGTGGGCAGAGGAAGGAAGGATAGGACAGGGAGAAGTGGAGCTGCCAGGGGCCTGAGGACATAGCCCTGGCTCGGTCTCAGGCTGTAGGAGGCAAGGCCTGTGGCTGCATTTGGATTCTCTCTGAAGATTTAGCTGCAGAAAAGCAGCCTCCTCTCCAGAGAGTTGAATTTAGTGAGCAAGCCACTTCAGTCCCCAGGGAAGACCTGCAGAGGTGTGATGTGAGGAGAGCGGACAGGCTCCCACCCCACCACCCATCAGTGAGATAGGTCTTATTCGCCACTGTAGAGCTGGTGACAGCACAGGGCCTGCCCTTGGTAGGTGCTCATTAAATATCTGAGGCATGAGTGAACGACTCTCCTTAAAGGAACTGTTGTAAAAGGAGAGTTTTCACAGGGCTACAGCATGCTGCTTGTTACCTTAGAGGCCTACTATTTAAAGCCGGGATCAGTTGGTCTAATTCACCCATCATCATGCACTGTCACGGAAAAGAACACGGGATGAGCAAGAAACTGTGGAATGATTCACCGTCAACGCTGAAAGGGCCCCCAGAGATGGTAACATCCAGGGCCACATTTTACAAGTGTGATCTGGAGATGTTGAGGGGAAGATGGAGCCAAACCCTGCCATGGTAGGGGTCGGGGAGGCTCCCTCCAAAGCCTCACTCCTGTCCCACGGACTGGGGAATGCATGAGGTAGAAAGGAAAATAAAGGGCCGGGCGCGATGGCTCAAGCCTGTAATCCCAGCACTTTGGGAGGCCGAGACGGGCGGATCACGAGGTCAGGAGATTGAGACCATCCTGGCTAACACGGTGAAACCCCGTCTCTACTAAAAAATACAAAAAACCAGCCGGCCGCGGTGGCGGGCGCCTGTAGTCCCAGCTACTCGGGAGGCTGAGGCCGGAGAATGGCGTAAACGCGGGAGGCGGAGCTTGCAGTGAGCTGAGATCCGGCCACTGCACTCCAGCCTGGGTGACAGAGCCAGACTCCGTCTCAAAAAAAAAAAAAAAAGAAAGGAAAAGAAAGGTCTATCAGGGCCATTGTGGGGCTGCAGGCTTCGTACTCAGGCAGGGACAGTGCCCTGGGCACCCAGGAAAGAGCTGCAGAAAATGGATAGGGCTGGTGGGACCAGGGAGCTGGGACCCCTCCCCCAACACCGTATTTCCCAGTCTAAGCCTTGTGACATCTTTCTTCCCTCTCCCTACTGTCTACCAGAGCTTGCCCCCTCCCAGTGCCCAGGAGCACAGGTTCCCATGCCAGCTCGTCTGCATAAAGGGATTGTGTTTATAGTCAAAGTGGGCTGCTGCCCACTCAGAAGCTGCCCACTCGAAGGCAGCACATGTGACTGCACCCCCTGCCCAGAGCCCAAGTGGGACCGATGCCAATGTCTGGCTGGAGACATTTCTAAATATGAGCTTGGCACAAAGAGTCAGGTTCCCAGGCCTTCTCTGCCACAGGAGACCCAGCCAGGATTTTCGAGGCTGCCAGGAGGGACAGGGCTGGGGCAGGCAGGATCGGGAGGCAGCCGGCTGAGACAGCCATCGTCCCTGGAAACATCACCCGAACCCCTCCCCGGCCCTCCAGCCTTGTTAGGGGAAGAGAAAGGATAACCCTGCACCTAGAGAGTCTAATCAATTCCCCACAACCCTTGGCAGGAGGGACGGGAAAGCCACTGCCTGCTCAAATGTGTATGGATTAAAAATATACAAATGGAATATTTTTTTTCTTCCCCTCTCCTCAACCCCCTGAAGCCTAGGATGCTTGTTAAAAATAGCCTTGCTGTGGCATGGATCCTACACAACCCAACGGCTGGCAGGAAAATGAAGGAGCCATTGGAGACAGCACTGTTAAGTGGCTACCCCTGGGGAGTGGAATGGGGAGGGCCGGGAGGGAGGGAGGTGCTTTCAAGTGTTTCCGGACACACTTCTACACTGCCTGGATTTTTAACAGCAAGCAGATATAAAATAAGTTGATTGTTTTTTACCGGAGTTTCATCCTTTGCATCCTCCAGCCTACGCTTAAGGCTGAATTCATACTGACTGAGAGACCCGACAGTACTTGCTGGCTGGCCTGGCAGTGCTCCAAGGAGACCCAGGACGCTCAGGCCACCAGGTACAAACACAGCCCAGCATCGAGCAAACAGCATTGAATCAGTCAGTCTTGGATCTGTAACCAGCTGGCTGTGTGACCTTAGGTAAGTTGCTTGAGCTCTCTGGGCCTCAGTTTCCTTAACTGTAAAATGATGCAGTTAGATTAAATGTTAAGCCAGGTACCTTCTAGTAGTAGAAGGTACTAGATCTAACTGCATCATTTTACAGTACCTTCTAGTATCCTCTAGAAGGTATTCTAGTCCTAGCATTTCCTAATTTTAAGGATTGAGGAAAAACATGTAAGATTTGCCCTGTGTTTGTCTCCACCATGGACAGTGAGAGGAATTCGTCCCCAAGCAAATTCCTTTCATGTGTTCACGGTGGGGACAAACACAGAGCAAATCTTGGAAGTAGGGTCTTAAAATTAGGGGGCAGGTAGGAAGGAGAGAAGCTGTTCTGAGAGGCAGAGACTGACTCTACACCTTTTGCTAATGAAGCGTGCAAGTGGAAAGAGGATCCATTCGGTACCTAAAATGTGCTGGGTTCGAGTCCTCACTTTGGCTGTTAGTAACTATGTGAACTCCAGTAATTTGCTTGTCACTGCCTCATCTATAACATAGAATAATAATACCCACACCCAAAGCCTGTTGTAAATATTAAATGCAATAAAATTAACAAGTACTTGCTCATTGCAGGAACTTAACATCCTCCTATTCCTTTCTTCCTCCTATATTTAGCCCACACTCTGGAGGCCACATTGCCGGCTGGTTAAGAAGTGTGGACTCTGAAATCAGGTTTGTATCCCAGCTCCACCACCTATTAGCTGTGTGAGCCTGGGTAAGCAATTTAATTTCTCTGTGCCCCAGCTTCTTCCTCTATGAAACGGGAGTGAGTCGGGAGTGAGTTGGGAGTGGTGGTTGTGCTGCCCACGCCCACACTCCTTCCCCTAATAGCCTGTTGGGCTCCCAGTTTTCAATCTGCATCATCTGCAGATCTGAATTTTGGAACTTCCTTAACAGGCCCCCTCCCCTCTCCCAACCTCTAAACTTCTGTCCCACAGCTGCCTACCACCTGCAGATTGTCCCACTAGCCTAGTCCCTTCCCTCTGCACTCCCTCCCCCTGCCCACTTTGGTCTCTACTCAGCAGGCTATGCACCTGGCTAGGAGCGGGGCTTCTACCCTGGAGCCATGGGGATGTGTGTTTTATTTATTTAAATTTATGTTGGAGATGGAGTCTGGCTCTGTCACCTAGGCTGGAGTGCTGTGGCATAATCTAGGCTCACTGCAACCTCCACCTCCCAGGTTCAAGCTATTCTCCGGCCTCAGCCTTCTGAGTTGCTGGATTACAGGCACGCACTTCCACACCTGGCTAATTTTTGTATTTTTAGTAGAGACGGGGTTTCACCTTGTTGGCCAGACTGGTCTTGAACTCCTGACCTCAAGTGATCCACCCGCCTCCGCCTCCCAAAGTGCTGGGATTATAGGCATGAGCCACCACATGTGGCTGGGAAGTGTGTTTTAGATCAGTGCTTGTCAAACTTCTACATGCTTATGAATCACCTGGGATCCTGTCACAATGCAGGTGCTGTCCAGTAGGTCCCAGGTGGAGTCAAGATCCTGCATTGCTAACAAGCTCCCAGGGGATGCCCATGTCACTGGTCTGGGATCACCTTCTGATTAGCCAGGCTGCAGAGTGGAAGATGTCCTAGCACGTGTATGGGGAGGGGAAAGGGAAAGGGAGAAAGAGAAAGGGGACAGGCACAAGGTCGGCCAGTTATCCAAGTCAGAGGAGGAGCAGAATTTAGACAGAGATGGTATAATGGAGACCAAGTGTGGATTCAAGAGACGAAGAGTAAAAGTAGGAGAATGCTTTATGAAATTATGACATTAGCCAACCAATAAAAATAATGCTTATTGAGATAATGCAGCAACACAGAAGAATGCTTATAGCATATCAACTCAAAAAGCAGACTACCAATTATATGGATACTATGTCTTCAACGCTGTCAAATGCATGTTTAGGAAAGCTGATAAACCATGAGGACCATGAAGGTTGTTCTATGGTAATGTAACAACATGTGTTTTTATTTACTTGTCATTTTCTGGATTTTCTGGATGAAGTTGTATCATTTTTATAATTTAAAATTTATCTTCTATATACTCTCTGATGTCCACTCCTCAAAATTGGCAGTTATTCTTTGTTATGGAGGTTTTCTGTATTTTAAGCACAAACTGCCATTGTTGCAAAGGCTGGAAAATGGTGCATTAAATCTTCTCAGTCAAACCCAAAAATAAAGCAACCCAGATTCTGTTTCTCCTCTAAGCCAAGGGTCCAGCGCTTTGGAAGGCTGGTGCTATCACCTCTCACTATAGCAACAGGAAGACCTTGGTAACCCCGAGCTTACAGTTATTAAGGGTAAAAATAGGAAGTCTGTGGATAGCTGTTCAGTAAGAAGCTGCCGTAGGTGTGCACTGGACAGGCTGGGTTTGGAGCCCTTTCTTGCAGGAAATAGAAAGCAAAAATCAGACTCCGGGAGCTGGTTCCTGCAGGATTACTAGGAGTGCTTGGCATTTTCTTCTTTGTTTCCTATTTCAGGGCTGTAAGCTACCTTTCAAACTGGTTTCTGACATGCGTAGAGGTGGACTGTTCTAGAACAGCAGCCTCAGAGTTCACTTAGGAATTGGGCTTGCTTACCCCACTCCTAACTGCCCATCCCCCAAGGTGCCCTGTGCACTTCTGTTGTGCTTTCCTGGCATACCAGCACCGCCCCCTACACCCCCAGACCTCCATCCCATTCTGTCTCTTCAGCATGCTCCTGGGCAGGTATTTCAGGTCCCCCAGTGAACCAACAAGGCCTTGGCTCTGACCTCTGGGAGGCTGGAGGGGGTCCCAGCCCAAGTCTGGCTGATCCTGCCTGAGGTGCAGTGTCTGGACCCAGGCCTCTGCCCAGTTCCTGGATCCATTTTGCACTCTGGCGAACCAAGTGCAAGGCCCAGCTCTGCTGCCATCTGGCTGTGGGACCTTGGGCAAATCACTTCTCATCTCTGAACCTCAATTACATGATCTATAAAAATGTTAAAATGGGTTTATGGGATCTCTTGGTCCTATCTGGCTCTCATACTCCATGATGCCCGTGGAAATAACCATTTATCTAGTAACACAGGTGAGATGTTTCACACACAACAATTTCCTAGACAACTCAATATTGCCCCATGAAGCAACAAAATGCGTTTTATTTTTAACCCTACTGCATAAAGTATTTTTTTAATGTTTACATGCTTCTCTTCCTTTTGTGGCAAAGGATACAAACCCTAAAATGTGTGAACCTTCTGCTCCAGCCTCACCCCACAAAGCACTTGAAGGGCTGAGATGCTGAACGTGACTGAACCTCGTCTTGCTGACCCCTCTGCCACCCGCATGAGGCTCTTTGCCATGCTGAGCATTTGTCTCTGCCTCTCTGCTTTTCTTCTTCTATCCGCCCCTTCCTCATAGTCAGTCTCCCATAGGTCATGCCCTGGCTGAGAACACCTGCCTCAAACTGCTTCCCGTACCTCTAATGTAGAACATGGGTTGTTCCCCCAAGGCTGGGCAATCCCGGGGTTCTGAGTGAGGGTGGGGGCAGGGGTGTTCTTGGAAATAAGGTGCCAGGCTTTAGCCATTTTTGCTAACCAGAGGCCCTTTTACCTGACTTTGCCACCTATGTCTGTGTTCTGGATAGGAGAGGTTGCTTGCAGACTGGTCTCTGGATAGGTGGAGTGTTACTGGTTGGCTGCTTCCTTCTGTCTCAGTGGCTGGTTTCCCCCGTGCGGGGCTAACAGATCATCAGAGGAGCTGACCAAGCATGGAGGCCAGATGCGAAAGTGAGATCAGATTTAGAATTTCATTCCAACTCTACATCCCTAGCATCATCCTTTTCTTTTTTCCTTTTTTTGAGATGGAGTCTCGTTCTATTGCCAGGCTGGAGTGCAGTGGCATGATCTTGGCTCACTGCAACCTCTGCCTCCCAGGTTTAAGTGATTCTCCTGTCTCAGCCTCCTGAGTAGCTGGGATTATAGGCACACGCCACCACACCCAGCTAATTTTTGTATTTTTAGTAGAGACAGGTTTTCATCATGTTGGTCAGGCTGGTCTCGAACTCCTGACCTCGTGATCCACCCACCTCAGCCTCCCAAAGTGCTGGGATTACAGGCATGAGCCACCGTGCCCGGCCAGCATCACCCTTTTCTATAGAGAGATTCCCCCAATTTTTAAATTTTATTTTATTTATTTATTTATTTATTTATTTATTTTGAGACAGAGTCTCGCTGTGTCACCCAGGCTCACAGCAACTTCTGCCTCCTGGATTCAAGCCATTCTCCTGCCTCAGCCTCCCAAGTAGTTGGGACTACAGGCACATACCACCATGCCCTGCTAATTTTGTATTTTTAATAGAGACAGCATTTCACCATGTTGGCCAGGCTGGTCTCAAACTCCTGACTTCAAGTGATCGGCCTCCCAAAGTACTGGGATTACAGGCGTGAGCCACCACTCCTGGCTGTGATCCCCAAATTTCAATATGCTCTTGACTGTTGCTTTTTCCCATAAAAGATACCATAATTCCTCAGCTGAGGCTTTCTTTTCCCCGCTTTCCCTAGGAACCCCTCCAGAGGCAGGAGGTTAGAGGCAGGCTTCCTCAGACGCAGAACTGACTGGCAGAGCAACACGTGTGCACCCACTCCCTCCTCTCCCCGTCAAGCAGCATGAATCCTCACCCTGCTGCCTCTGCCTTGGCCCCCTGGGCATGCTAGCTTCCACCAAGGCTTCACATGCTATCAGGTGGGCAGCCTCTTCCCTTACCTGACCCAGCCAACCTCTGCTTTCTCACCAACCCTACCAAGATTCCACTGGAACATCTGAAGTCCCTGCTCAGGGATGGAACCAGCAAAGAGCCTGGAGGCTGTGGTCACAAAAGAGAATTGGAGTTTTCAAGCAGGGAGGTAGGCCATTCTGAGAGATGTTAATACCTACGAAAAGGCCAGGCTCCAGCCACATGAAGGGGAAGGTTCTGCGGATGAAACACCAAAATCACTTTGAGACCAGGGTGGGAAATGGTTTGCAAGACACTGGGGTCAACATGCAAAAAGGCAGGAATCAGGGCTGAGGAGGCCTGGAAGGCAGGTGCAGAGCCCACAGCCCTGTTGGCCTGCCCCAGGGAGCAGCATGGTGGCAAAGACATAAGCCAAGACTGTAAAATAGCATGAGCCTTGCAAAATAATAACTACCAAGAGCCAGGCATTTTCCAAGGCTAACTCATTGCAGTCATCACAACAACCTTGCCCGTGAATTGGCACCTATTTCCACTTTGCCACTTGGGGGGTGGAGGGGTGGGGATGTTATATACCGTTAGGAGTTGACGCCATCATAGGAGCCAGACTAGAAGGCAAGCTCAGATTTAGAATTCAACGCCAGCTTTATACATCCCTGGTGTCATCCCAGGTCCGAGTCTAGCTCCCAATTTTACAGATGAGTAAACTGAGGCTTACAATGGGTAAGCAGCCAAGGTCACAGAGTTTATAAAGGCGGAGTCTGGATTCAAATCCTCACCTACCTCATTCCAAAGTGCACCCCCTTCACTGCCACACTTCCCTGCAGACCACAGTTCCCTATTAGGGCAAGGACCATGGCTGCCTGACTGTTTTGTTCCAGAGGACCCTGCCATCTCACAAATAAAAATGCTGCTCCAGGTTGGGAGCAGTGGCTCATGCCTGAAATCCCAGCACTTTGGGAGGCCGAGGTGGATGGGTCACTTGAGGTCAGGAGTTTGAGACCAGCCTGACCAACATGGTGAAACCTTGTCTCTACTAAAAATACAAAAATTAGCAGGGCGTGGTGGTGCATGCCTATAATCCCTGCTACTCAGGAGGCTGAGGCAGGAGAATAGTTTGAACCTGGGAGATGGAGGTTGCAGTGAGCCGAGATGGCGCCACTGCACTCCAGCATGGGTGACAAGGCTAGACTCTGTATCGAAAACAAACAAACAAAAAACACAGCTCCAGATCTGCCATAGAGGCTAAGACGGTGCCAGCGAGGTCATTCCCCTGGGGAAGGCTGGTTTCCAAGAGTTCCTGAGTGGACATGCATCACCTGGCTGTGCCTGCTGCCCCTCTGCTCTCATATACACACATGCATCTGGCCAAGGTAAAAAGCCCTGAGGGACAGATGGGAGGCATGGAAGCTGGGGGAGGGGCAGGGAGGTGGCAGAAGAGCACAGCAGGGGCCACAGGGTCAAGGGGGCTTTAATGCAGGCCTAGGCATGGTGCTGGCTGGCTGGTGGCTGGCAGGACTTGAGGAGCACCTATTAGCAGTTCGCTTGGTGGCCCCTTCAAATCGAAGGGTCACAGCATCGTGGCCATACCCATCAGGGCAGGGAGGACTAAAGGAGGAAATCACTTTTTCCCCTCAGTATATTTTCCAATATGAAATGGGCATGGATGAAGGAAATGTCAGAGAAGAGCAATGATAAGTTTTCTCTTTACATCGAGAGGACCAAGTTCAAGTCTGCGTCTTTTTTTGATTAGTTTTTTGCATATTTCCTAATGCCCACCTAGCACCAACAGATGCAAACTATAGAGGTTGCATATGTGTTTTAGGGAGTCCCTATAATATGTTCTGTCCTGTTGAAATGACCGGTTGACAAATGAATAAAGCAGATCCCTACATAAGGGGGTGTGTGGTCTTGTGAGAGGAGGCTGGGCACACAGCTCCAAAGGCAGAGACTCTGAGTCACCCAATCTTGGAGTGATGCTGAAATGAATGATGTCTGTGCTAAACACTGGAGGAGGAAAGTTTAAAGTAGAATCAAGCTTCTCCAGAGGTCCTCCGGCCCTACCACCACTCAGACTAGTTGGCTGGTCACATGCAGAGGAATGAGCTAAAGTCTGGTCCATTAGGGCCCAAGATGGCAAAGGGCCTAGAAATTCCACATTTAACAGAGGCCACGCAGTGGGGGTACACAGTACTGGCATCCTGGAGGGTGGTTTTAAAGGGAGGGGGAGAGAGACTGCACAACTCAGCCCAGGATGGGGACTACATACATCTTTTTCATTTTGTGGCCCCTGCACCTAGCACAGTGCCTGGCCTGTAATGGGCACTCCACCTGTCCTTCATAAACAGGGCGATGTCCCACAGCATTGACAGTCTGCTGCACTGCACGGCACTACACTGAAAGTGAACGTGTTTCCTCAGTGCATGTGCTGAGTCCCACTCTAACTATTAGACTGGGACTCTTAAAAATTGTTTTCTTGGCCAAGCGCGGTGGCTCAAGCCTGTAATCCCAGCACTTTGGGAGGCCGAGACGGGCAGATCACGAGGTCAGGAGATCGAGACCATCCTGGCTAATAACACGGTGAAACCCCGTCTCTACTAAAAAAATACAAAAAACTAGCCAGGCGAGGTGGCGGGCGCTTGTAGTCCCAGCTACTCAGGAGGCTGAGGCAGGAGAATGGCGTGAACCCGGGAGGCGGAGCTTGCAGTGAGCTGAGATCCCGCCACTGCACTCCAGCCTGGGCGACAGAGCGAGACTCCGTCTCAAAAAAAAAAAAAAAAAAAAAAAAAAAAAAAAAAACAAACTGTTTTCTTTATTTATTGTTTTGAGTAGAATATTAGCTTTGTATTACTGCTGTAACAAATGGCCACACACTTAGTGGTTTACACAACATGAATTCATTATCTTATAGTTCTGGAGGTTGAAGTCTGACAAGGGTCTCACTGGGCTAAAATCAAGGTGTCAGCTTAGCTGTGTTCCTTCCTGGAGGCTCTAGGGAGGAACATCTTGCCTTCTTAAGCCTCCAGGGGCCGCCTGCATTCCTTGGGTGGTGCACCTTCCTCCATCATCAAAGCTAGCAGCATAGCATCTCTCTGAAGGTTCTTCCGTAGTTATGTCTCCCTGTCTGACCACGGCCAGGCAAGGTTCCTACTTTTAAGGGCTTATATGATTAGATTGAACACATCTGGATAAACCAGGATAACTTCCCCATCTCAATATCTATAACCTTAATCCCATCTGCAAACCCCTGTGTCACATAAGGCAACATACTCACAGGTTCTGGGGATTCGAGTGTGGACATTTTGGGGAGGCCGTTTCCTGCCAACCACAAATAACAAATACATTCACATTGTTCAGAACCCAAACGGCATAAAAGGCTATAGAGTGAAAAGGTGCCCTTCCACCCCTGTCGCCCACCACCCAGTTCCCCTCCCTGTTAACATTTCCTTGTGTTTCTATCCCAAGAGGTTTTATGCCTAGATAAAGCAACAGCAGTATGTATAATTTTTACACCCATGGTACAGTACCATAATATTGTTCTGCATCTTGTTTTTATCATAACGCCCTTGAGATTGTCCTGGATCTGTATATAAAATCATCCTTGCTCTTTTTAATGGCTGCATACCCTTCCAGTGTGTGGATGCACTATAGTTGATTAATTTAGTCTCCTGCTGATGGACACTTAAGTTGTTTATAATCTTTTGCTCTCACATACAAAAACTGCAGTGAACAATCTTGTATGTATACCATTTTCCATATGTGCCTGGATGTCTGTAGAATAAATTCATATAAGTGGAACTCATGGGTCAAAGGACATGTGCATTAAAATTCCCCAGCTACTGCTGAATGGCCCTCCATAGAGCTGAACTAATATATACACACACTCCCCACCCCAAGCCATGTGTGGGTGTGAGATGGAAGCCCTTTTTGGCAGAGAAGCCACAGCTCACACCTCTTCTTTACCCCTCCCTGCTGCCCCATGTTAATTACAGGGATGAACCCAGGAAGCCCTTGAGGATTGCTGCTACTCACAATCCCCTGGACTCCTGTTGGTGACGGGGCAGGAGTGGAGAGGAAGACAAAGCCAGCAGCCAGCAAAGGAGGGCCCAAGTTCAAAGGTGTTAAAACGACCAGTGGCTTTGGGTGTCTCAACCAGCAAACTGCTCCTCCCTCATGGACATTCTACAGGCTTGCAAGCCAACTGGTTTCCCCAGTGGGGAAAGTATACCACCACTGTCTAAAAAGAGGGCCTCTCACTGTGGATGTGCTGCTAGAGAAGATTACAAGTGCATTTGGGTTTCCAATGGCCCAGCTGCACCCGTGTTAAGAAAGACGCCATTTTCCTGCTCTTAATCCATTCCTGGTGGAGATGTTGCTTCAACCTGAAGGCGCCTTTTATGTGCTGACCTCAACTGCAATCTAAAAGATAAGTTAAATCACTTACTCAGGAAGACAGGAAGCCTTTGACGATGGTGACGGATAAAGATTTCACAGCAGCCAGAGCCAGGCCTCTGGAACCCAAACAGTGCTCATTCCCTCACCAGCCAGCACTGTTGGCCCCTCCTTGGCCCTAGGCAAGCTCAGAATTCTACCCTCGGGGAGATTTCTCTCTGACAGAGCATGGAGGGGCCTGCAGCAGACAGAAGGGAGTGCTAAGTCCCAGCAGGTGAGCCTGAGAACCCTGAGGACAGGAACTAGAGGTGCCCCACCCTCTGCCCAGTCCCCTTCCTTACCTCCATTTGGCCTTCGCCTGGTCTCCCATGGTCAGCTCAAGGGTTCCCTCTTTCAGGAAACCTTCCCTGACCCTACAGGCCAGGACTTGCAGGTGCCTTTATACAACATGTTCCTAGAGCACTTGTACTTTACGCCATCCTCGCACCTTTGACCCTGAAGACTTGCCTGTCACCTGGCATGGCAGCCACTTGACTGTGAGCACTCTGGGGACAGCACATGGCACCATGCTTGATGCCCACTAAGCTCTTGGCATGTGTTTGGAAGGCAGAGGAACCTGAGCTCAAGGAACAGTCAGAGCGGCTATCTGCCTTGCCAGTGTTGCCTGTCAGCTTATCCAAGTACTCACAGCCCTGCTGGCTGCTAACCACTGGGCTAGGCCCTGGGTGCATCCACAGTGTTCCAACAGGGCTTCTTGCCCTAAAATGCCACCCAGGCCCCAAAGGCCCACTGCTAGAATCCACTCTTTAGCAAAGCATCACCTCCAGAAAGTCCCCATCCCCAAGAGGAGGCACAGTCTCACCCTGTGGTCCTCTTCATCTGCTTGGCCAGGGGAAGGATTAATCTAGGGTCCAGGATGCTGACCAGGATAAGCAGGCTGGAGGAGGCACTGGGGTGGGCAGTCCATGGGCAGCCTGGGGGCACTGGGTCCAGAAGATGAAAATATGCCTCAAGGGGCATCAAGGTAAGATCCCAACTTTACACATGAACAAAACCCTCAGAAGTGCAGAACTGGGCAGGACAGAAGAGATGCACAAGCAGGTGAGCAAATGATGTCAAGGTTGGAGGTGAGCTGAAAGGTACAGATGAGCAGCTCTACAGAGAGCAGTGTTCACTGTGTTGAGAGGGCTGGGGCCCAAGTTACTCCATCCCTAGTCCCCTACCTCTGCACCAGTGGCAGCCTTGGGCAGGCCATCCACCTTAGATATCTGAATATGAGAATCATCATCTGCCCTGCCCGTCTTGCACAACTACTGCTCTACATTAAGTTAGAAAGGAGATGAGAAAATTCTCTAGACGCCTAAAAGCAATATAGAAATAGAAACTGTGTAACAATCATCATTTGCTTTTTCATAGTGTCTTGCAGCCTGCATAGGGCTTTCCTATCCAGTACCTCCTAACCCTCAGAACAACTCTGAGAGATAGGTATGCATATGTATACTCAATTTACAGATGTGAAAACTGAGGAACAGATAGTTCCAGCCCACAATCACACCAATAACAAGGGGCTGAGCGGACAGCTGTGTCCAGGTCTTCTACTCCAAATAGTGTTCTATTTACCACACCAAGATGTACCCTCCATTGTCTAAAATCACAAGCTCTGGCTGTACAGAAAACCCTCCTTATTCTTCAGTCTTTGTATGGATTAGTTGATTCCTCCTCCTTCAATCCATCCATGGATTTGCTGATTGACAAATGAGCTTCCCTGGTCTCTTTGTCATTGCACTGTTTGAGGTCAGAGTTTTTATCTGAGGACAAGAAACCAGGCTGTGGCCTGGGCTCAGCCTCTTATCCATTGTGAGGCTAAGAAAGAGTCCCTGTCCCCCAATATTCTTCAATCCCACGTGATGTTAAAACCTCTTAATGACCCTGATCTAAGCATTTCCAGAAAAATGTTCTCAGGGCCTTTCTAGGAGTAGCAGGGGCAGTCCTTTGTGACAGCATGAAGAGCAGGATGGGGCTGGCCTGGTTACAATGGCACAACGCTAGGTTCCAGGCACTCCACACATGTTTCTCATGATAACCTTGTGGTTAATACTCACACAGATGAGAAGCCAAAAGGCTGCAGGAGCTGCCCACCATCCTCACACAGCCAGGAAGTGGTAGCACCAAGACTGAGGCCCAGGAGGTAGAGTCCAAAGAGCCATCCTGCATTTTCCATTGCAACAGGATGGGAAGGAGAGGGAAATGGAGGCTTTACCTCTACTCTAAATCACCTCCTGAGGTTGCCGTATTTTCCTTACTTCAATGAATTATGTGGAACGAAATACACTCAACTGATAGCAGAAATCAGCCTCCAGTTTCTCAGTTCCTCACTCAACGAAAGCATCCTTTGCAGGTGCCATTGCTTGGGAGTACACCTGTAATTCATATCTGCACACAAAACTCCATCTTTCTTTGAGGCCTGAACAAACAGGTTTTTGTTTTTGTGTGTTTTTTGCTCGTTTGTTTGTTTGTTTGTTTGAGACGGGGTCTCACTATGTTGCCCAGGCTGGCCTCAAACTCCTGGGCTCAAGGGATCCTACTGCCTCAGCCTCCAGAGTAGCTGGGATGACAGGTGCACACCACAGTGTCCAGCCTTACAAATAGGTTTCTTAGGGTGACAACAATCTTACCATCAACATAATTAAGGAATTTGCTCACAATAGTCTCCTTTTGGAGCCTTTACGTGCACAAACATCGTTCTCACAGACCATCCAGTATGGACAAACTTGACTTGGAAACAGGAAAATAGGGAGGTAATTAATCACCTGGTAAAAGGACTCACCCCAGATCTACTTTTCACATCATCATCCCCAAATATGCCTCAAGGGGCATCAAGGTAACATCCCAACTTTATACCACTATAAACTCTATAGAGTTTCTCTATTCATGTGGTTTTCAGAACATATCCATCTACTAGACTCAGGAACTTGACTTGAGAGACATGGCTATTTCCTGCTTCCTGGCGGCAAATCCAGCAGCAATTCTGGTCCCTGCATCCAATTAGGCAGGGAAGAGAGGGCTGGTGTGTCAGGGCTAGTCCAAGCACAGTGGTATACTTGAGTCAACATCTGCAGGAGAGGAAGGGAGACAGAGGGGCCTAAATAAATGGGGCTGTGCTATTGGGAGTCCACCAAGCACATCAATGCCCTCCTACGTCCCTCAGCATCCTGGCCTCACACCACGCTAGAACATTCTTATTGCCCAAACCTCAGAGGAGGGCTTTCCCTGAACCAACTCTGACTTCCTGCTTCCTCTCTGACCCCACATGGTGGTACTCAACCTCTGTCAGACATCCCTTCCCTCCTCTGCTTCCAGCTTCATCAAAGCCTACTGGCCCCTGGAGAAGACAGCCATGCCAATCTCCCCTGCAGTGAGCTAGCATAGTGCATTAAGTTAGTTACTTTCCTTCTCGGGCATCTCTGGTTTATAACATGAGCCTCTTGGAGAGGGTGGTATTTTGAACAAAAGCAACCAATCTCTCATTGTGAAATTTCAAGGACTGTGGGGGAAGAAATCCAGTGAGGCTGGAGGACAGTAATGGGGGAACAGAGAGATCTCTGAGATGCAGCAATGTCACACGGACCGGCCATGAGCTACTACTGCAAATCTGTTTTTCAAAATTTAAAAGAGTCGATTTCCAGATGTCTGCTTAGGGGAGCCAAACTGCTGTTGATTTGTTCCCAGTTCACCACAGAATAAAGTCTGAACTCCTCACCCGAGCACTCCAGACCTTCCATGCTCTGGCTCCCAAAAAGCCTGCTCTCCTTCCTGCCCCTCCTAGGAACCCCACTTGGCCATTGGCTTCTGCACTATCCCACAGACCTGCTCGGGGCTTCCCAGCCCACGCACTAGCCCAGGCCTGAGGACACTCCTTCACCAGCACCACTGCACTGCACAACTCCAGGGGATGCCGTGCTCATGCCAGGCTGTGTGTGTGCAGTGCATGGCACGGCAATCCATGTGCTGCCTTATCCACAGCCTCCACTTCAGGAAGTCTCCCGTGCACCCCTGCAACCTTCCTCTCCTCAACTTCCTTGGGCCTAGAACTTGCGGCTCACTTCAGGCACTGGACACTCCCTGCTTCAGAGTCTCTTGATCTGAGTGGGCGGGGGTAGGTCACCAATCAGAGCACAAGTGCCCTGGGGGCAGTGACTGGGTCCTAAGACCTCACACCCCAGGTCAGTGGGTTGAGAAGTTAGCGTTGGCTTTCTACTGTGATCCTGGGCCAGCATCCACAGCAGCAACAGGGAACTTGCTAGAAATGCACATTCTGGGGCCCCACCCCAGAAGTCTTGAATCAGGTGCTCTGGTGGTGGCGCCCAGCACCCTGTTTTAGCAAGCCCACCAGGCAACTCCGATGCGCATGAGGCTTGAGACCCACTGAGTCACAGGATCCTCAACATCCTTTCTGAGTTTGCTGAACAGGGTTCTCCAGCTAGGGAAGGGGCGGGCATCATCTTGTCGGACTGTTACAGAGACCCCATTCCCAGGTATTTCTCAGGCATCTCCAAGTGAACTCGCTCAGAAAGCCTCCACGCAGCCGGAAGTGCTACCATGCCAAGGTTGCCCGCGAACAGTGCAGAGCAGCCAGGATGCTTCAGCGCTCCTCCAAAGGGCTCTCCTGTTCAATAAGCCCTCCCTGGACCCTGCTAGCCGGTGGTTACGTTATTCAACAACCAAGCAGAGTTGAACAGTGTCCCTGTCTCCCAACCAAGCGATTCACCCCAACTGCGGTACGGGCTTTTCCAACACAAAGCAGGGCAGCGTTCAGGAACTTGGCATCAGGAATACCCTCCTCCAGGTCCCTATACCTTTTCACAACCTGCCCAGGCTAAAGCCCCTGGCATCCCATTTCCTAGCACAGAAGTGAGTAAGGAAGGCAGGTCAGACCAGATATAAAGAGCCAGATCCCAGGACCACTCTGGACTTACAGAATCAGTATTTCTAGGAGTACCTGGAGATCCAGATGTTGACCGAGTCTCCCTGGCATTCTTATCGGGCCATTAAAGAAATGATCAATGGGGCCACGTGCATTATCTAACAGATGGGGGAACTGAGGCTCAAGGCAGTGAGTGACTGGCATTCCCTGACCATCCCAGGCCACAGAGCATTCTCTCCACCCTCTGGGCCCCCACAGCACCCACCACCTGGGTCCCCTTCACAGTTCCTAACACACACAATCCTACACTACACTTCTAAACACTGCCCTGTGTGGCCCTGCTTTCTCCCCCACTGAACTGGAAGGGACTAGGGACAGGACCAGGCCTGAGCCAGCACTCCCCCCACAGTGCTGTGCTCAGTTCAGGGCACAGGGAAGGAATGAATCATCCCCCGAGGCAGCCTGCATCCTCCATGAGCATATGTGCTAAGATTAATCTATCGGATCACCAGATTGTCACCTTGAAACACACCGCAAGGTCTGTCCCAGAGGGGTGAGAGAATGTATAGATTCTGATGGGAGGCAGACAGTCACCTGCAGAATAGGTCGGGGGTGGCCAGGAGGAGGAAGTTACAGCAAGAAGCCACTGCTCCCGCTGGAGGCTGGGAAGGGGGAGGGAGGAGTGCCACAAAGACAAACTGCACCTTCTTGTTGATTTTGCTCAGCCAGCCCCAGGAGAAACATAGCTGGGAACTGGGGCGCAGAGCTCACACTTCCTCACCTCTCCCTCTCAAGAGCCCTTCCCTGACAGGTAGGAAAGGTGACAATGAAACAGACACAAAGAGCTCTGAGGAGTAAACAAGCCTGCTCAGCATCGTTCCAGGGCCGGAGGGCCCAGGAATTCTTCCCAGGTGCCCTGGGCAGTGCAGGACTCCTCAATTTGCCTTTCCCCAGCAGCATAGTAGGTGACTGCCAAGGTGAGGAGCTTTGGGGAACACCTGGAAGGTCTCACTGGTATTCGAACTTTGCCCTACCCAACACTGACCAGGCCCTCCCACCTCCCCCAGGCAGTCATGTAGACTGGTAATAACAAACACCCCAAAATTTCAGTGACCTGAGACAACAAAAGTGGATTTCATGCTCATAGGACATGTCCACTAATTCTTCTCCTCATTCCAGCTTTTTCATCTTCAAATTTAGCCTAAACTAACGGCACAGAGTACAAGTTTTTGTTACACGGTGGATAAGGTTTGGATGCTTGTCCCCTCCAAATCTCATGTTGACATGTAATTCCCAGCATTCGAGATGAGGGCTGGTGAGAGTGCTTGGATCACGAGGGCAGATCCCTCGTGAATGGCTTAGTGCCATCCCCTTGGTAATAAGTGAGTTATCGCTCTGAGTTCATGTGAGATCTGGTTGTTTAAAAGTGTGTGGTAGGGACCAGATGCAGTGGCTCACGCCTGTAACCCCAACATTTTGGGAGGCCAAGGTGGGTGGATCACTTGAGGTCAGGAATTCGAGGACAGCCTGGCCAACAATGGTGAAACCCTGTCTCCATTAAAAATATAAAAATTAGCCAGACGTGGTGGTGGGCACCTGTAATCCCAGCTACTTGGGTGGCTGAGACAGGAGAATTGCTTGAACCTGGGAGGTGGAGGTTGCAATGAGCTGAGATCACACCACTGCACTCCAGCCTGGGTGACCGAACAAGACTCGGCTTCAAAAAAAAGAAAAAGTATGTGACACCTCTGTCCCGTCTCTCTTGCTCCCACTCTCGCCCTGTGACACTGCCTGCTCTCTCTTTGCCTTCTACCATGATTGGAAGCTTCCTGAGGCCTCACCAGAAGCAGATACTGGAGCCAGGCTTGTACGGTTTGGAAGAACTGTGAGCCAATTAAACCCTCTTTTCTTTATAAATTACCCAGCCTCAGGTATTTCTTTATAGCAATGCAAAAACAGCCTAACACAGCAGCACAACTCTTGCAGGCATGGAATTGATTTCTGTGCCAGTCAGGATAGGCTGGGCCATGCTGCAGTAACAACAAACAACTCCCAAACTGCAGTAGCTGAGAACATTGTGGGTTGATGCTAATAAATATAGGGCTTCTTTCTGGAGTGATGCAAATGTTTTAAAATTAGAGAGTGGTGACACAGCCTGTGAATATACTAAAAAACATTGCACTGTACACTTAGAGGGATGAACTTTATGTCAATAAATGAGAGGCATGAATTTCATCTCAATAAAACTATTAAAAACTAGTTCCGGTTTCCTCCTCCCTTATGCCTGGCTGGTGTTGATCACAGATCCACAGAGGCCTTGCTATTGGAAACACTCAAGATTTAGGCTGATGCAGTAGCCCCTGTCTCCAACGCTTCCTGCTGTCCTGTGAGCTCTGGAGGGCCTTGTACTGGCAACAAGATGCTCTGACCTGGAAGTGAAACCCATACTTCACTCACAACTTACTGCCCAGAGTGCATCCTGTGACCTACCCCCCAACAAAGGGCACAGGAAGGATAATTCTGCCAAGGGCCAGATGACAGAGGACTAGCTGATGGCCACCACCCTGACGAACTCACATGCACAGCCACCCAGAGCTGGAGCCTGGCCTTCCTCCATCCCCCTGAGAAGGCGAAATTTCTTCTCTGCATCATTTTTCACCCTAGAGTGAAGGAAAGCTTTCAGAGCAGGGCTAGAAAGAGGAAACTGTTAAGATGATCAAAACATGATTTTCAAAGAAAATGACAGGGAACACCATTATGATATGTAACATAGCAATCTTATAATACATAACAACACTCTAATATAAAATGTAACAAAGTTTTTATGGTAATGGCAACATGACAGGTACAATGCCACCATGACAGTGAGACAGACAGGCCAGATGTACAAAGGAAAATTTCAAGAATGAGTTTAACAGCTGCTGGACCTTCCAACAGATCAAGTGTATGAAAGGAGGCCAGAGGAGGCTGCCCTGCAAGAAATGCCCCTTGAAAGCCCGTCAAAAGCTGGTGGTGTTAGTTCTGTGATGATGCTTTGTGACTGCAATAGGCCGTCCTTTTCCTTTTGCCCAAAGAGAGAAGAGTGAGAAAGAACTTGGAAAGGAAGCCATGGATGGTGCAAAAGAGGAACAAGATGTCATCTGTGCTGAGGCCAGGGCTGGGGGAGGGTGGTGCAGAGGGGAGAAGGGGAAGCGAGAGGCTGGAGACCCCTGCCCTTCCAGGGGTGCTTAACATCTGTGGGGACTTGGGAGAATTTTGACTCAGGAAAAGGCTCCAGAAAAGCATGCAGCACATTGGGCTTCTCTGTGGCTCCGAGCTGCAGTTGTTCTGGTTGCTCCCATAGACTCAGCCAAAGCATTCTTGGATGTGTGTGAATCTAGAATTGTTCATGAATAGAGCCTTCAGGGAGGAAGCTCCCTGCTGTCTGCTGAGGTCAGTCTGGAAATGCTGACTCTCACTATCTGTGAATTAGCAGTAGATCCCATGCGAGAATAACTACTTTGCATTTGCAGGCACTGGAATACCACAATATGACACTAAATGGACCAATTCAATTCAATTCTATAAACATTTGCACCTCCTTGCACTTCAGACTTGAGAGCAATAGCATGGAAGAGAGAATGCGTAACCGCACTGGGGACAGAGCAGAGGAGTTAGAGGAGACTCCTGCAGAGAGTCAACAGTTGAGCCGGGATTTAGAAAATGAATATTTCTCCAGTATGAGGTTGGGGTGGTGGTAGGCATGGGGGGTTTTAGGGGAAAGTTATGGCATGTGGAAAATCACAGAGCCATGACATGCCAGGACAGATTTGAGGAATGAATGCAAGTGTGAGAAGAGTGTGGGATGAGATGCGCCTGGGCGGGCGGGCCAGGGCCAAAGTACTAGGGGCTTTGAATTGGACTTGACCCAGGAGGACAGAAGGAGCCAGGGGAGGGGGAGAACACGGTAAGGGGCTGATCAGTAGCCCAGGTGAGAGACGAGGGACTGAACCAAAATAGTGATGGGCACTGAGGGGAGCCTGCAGGTTTGAGTATTGAAGTGGAATCCCTAGACCAAGTGACCAGCCAAAGGCAGGGTGAGGGTGAGGGGAAGGAAGAGTGTGGAGGAGCCCAAGGAAGGAGAGTGTCATGAAGGACACAAGTGGCAGAGACCCCAGGTAGATAACAGCAGCAACTGGTGGTGGTGGGTCGCTGGTGGAGGGGTGAGGAAAGGGAGGTCTCCTTGTGGGTTATGTGTCCCTGAAAGCTGGTTGTTAGGCAAAGGCAGAAAGATGAAAGCTAGGGCATCCAAGAGTCACAGGTGTGTTTTGTTTTTCCTGGGGGCTGATGAGCATGTTTCTGTTCTGAGGGGAAGACGCCAGGGGAGGGAGATGGAATTTGAAGATAGAGGCTAGGGAGGGAGGAAGGCTGGTTAGTGGTACCAGGATGGCCAAGGTCTGCAATGAGTATGGTGGGGTAGCCTGGGCAGGACATCCAGGACAATAAACATCGCATCTCCCTGCGTCAGGCCAAATTCATAAGGCTTGGTGTCCAGAGAGTCACAGGTGACAGAATACAGAACACAACTGCTTTATGCAATATTTTCATTTGTGTGGAAATCTTGGCTTCTCAAAATGTTTTTATTCATGATCTCACTTCTTCCTCACAATGATCCTATAAGACAGGCACTAACATTCCAGTTTGACAGATGAGGAACCTGAGTTCAGAGAGGGTAGGTGGCAGCCCCAGAGTCACACAGCCCCATCACAGAGTCTCAGAGCCCAGAGGAGGCTCATGTTGACTCTTCCATATAGTCTTTTGCTAAACATAGACATCTAATGCACTCTTCTATTTGACATTGCAAAATATACCCAGGATCAGGCCTAAAACATATCATGGCGTATAATAAACATGCTTCCTAAATGTCCTCCTAGGTACACATGCTGCTCTGGAAATTCTGATGGGCCTTCTCTCCTGTCTCCCCTGATGCCCTGTTGAGAGGACAGTGGGTCTCAATCCCAGGGCACACTGGAATCCCTTAGGAAACCTTTAAGGAAATATCAATCCCAGGCTGCACACCAGCCTATGGGACCAGAATCTCTGGGGCTGGGGCCCAAACATCAGAGGCATCCAGGGCATTCAGTAGCTCAGAGAGGACTCAGAAGCCTGAGGTGGAGGAAAAGACAATCCCAGAAGGCTCACGGGATAAGCCAGGGAGAGGAAGGAACAGAAGCTGTGCAGATTCAGCAAGTATGGTCAGACACACAGCCCTCCAGCCAGCACGGCAGGAGGAGACAATGAGGGGAACTGCCTCCCCTCGTGTAACTCCAGCATTACCTGCCAGGGAGTGTGTGCCTCTCTCAGGTGAGCTCCCATTCCACCTTCCCAACAGCTCCATCACAGGGAAGGCAGGCTTGGGCACGTCTCCTAGCAGATGAAATGACTGAGGCTTGAAGACATGAAACTCCAGCCCCAAGCCTGGCCATCTTTATAGGCAGTCAACTAGAGGACAAGACCTCACTGCCAGAGCAGAGCCCCTGGGACAGAGCTGTCTCAGGTCCCTCTCAGTTGCCAAGGCCTTCCTGCAGCTGGGCATCTGTCAGTGAGCTGACAGTCCCTTTTCTCCCCAACAGTCTCAAAGCAAACATGGTTTCATGCTTCCCATGGTCTGAATGTTTGTGTCTGTCTCCCCAGAATTCCTGTGTTGAAACCTAATTTCCAATGTGATGGTGTGAGGAGGTGGGGCCTTTGGGAGGTGATTAGGTCATGAGGGTGGAGCTTTCATGGATGGGATTAGTGCCTTTATAATGGGCTGAAGAGACCAGAGTTATCCCTTTCCATGCGTAAGGGCACAGCTAGAAGGTACCATTCTCTGAACCAAAAAGCAGGCCCTCACCAGACACCCAATTTGCCTCGGTATTGGACTTCCCAGACTGCAGAACCATGAACAATCAGCTTCTGTTGTTTATAAGCTCCCTAGTTTACGGCATTTTATTATAGCAGCCTAAACTGACAAAGACAAAGCCTCCCTGGGGAAGTCCCTGTCACTTGCATTGCCGTGGCCCTTTGTCGCTTTCTAAAACAAGACGCATGGGTTAGTTCTAAGTTAACTACACACACCCCGAAAACCAGCCTTTTGGCTCGAAGAAAGGTGCAGGAGTTCCTTACCTCCTACTCTAAACTAGCACCCTCTATGGTCTCTTGTAAGACAAGGGGCTTCAACTACCCACAAATATTTACCAGGACACAACAGAGAACTAAGCTGTGCCAAGAAGGTGTGGCCACCGCACCTAAGGGCCCACTGTCCAGCTGGGAAATATGACACACACACAGCAAACAGGTAAACTGGATGAAGCTAACCTCAGGTGCATTCCAGCTCTTGGCCAAGTTATTTAGTCTCTCTTTACCTCAACATCCTCATCAAAACAATGGGGACAGGAATACCAGAACCTTAGAGGGTAGTGTGGGATCCAATGAATTAATCCCTGTAAAGTGCTTAGAATGCGCCTGCAAGATATTGAGGCTCACTAAGGCTAGTGCTATTGCTGTTGGGGTTTTTGTGTTCTTGTTGCTCTGGGAAGGAGGGACCTTCCTGCCTAGAGCAGTTTGGAGAGTGTTTCTATAGGAGGGTGGCCTTTTAAGAATGAATACAATTGAGAAGGGAGGCCACTATCCAGGAGGAAGACAGAAAATGAGAAGCCCCGGAGTTGGAATGTGGACATTAATTTATTGTCAGGGAGCCATGAAGTACAAGGCCCAAGCCCCAGCCCCCACCACCCTAGAATTCCTGCCGCTGCTGCAGGATAGACCATGTTATTAAAGAAAATACCCCACAGGAACCTAAACCAAACAACTCCCAGCAACATGAGTTCAGGGAACCTTTGGCTCTATCTCCAAGGCAATTGAAAAGAGCTCAAAACAGATTAAAATATGAGATGAATTTTGAAGCCCAGGAAAGAGATAAAATGAATACTGTGACTGAGAAGCCAATATGATTATTTCATTATTTGGTTAGAAAGTTAAAATGTGCAGGAAATGTCAGATGCTTTCCCGAGATGGAGGGAGGTTAGGGACAGCGTGGCCATTGGGGGTGTATTCTTTTTAATATTAAAAAACAGCTTCACCCCGACTTGCTTTTAATCAGAAAAACCTCATTGGTAGGGCAACCTGCCCTTCTGCCACCCTACGTGATGTCTTTTTAAACATCCCGCCCCTCAATCTTACCCCACCAACACAAAGCACATCTGTCTTTTTAAAAAACTCTCTCCCCCTTAATAAAACAAAATCCCACAGCCTCCCAGATGAAGGGTGCCCTCCCATACCCACTCCACTCCTCAGGGCACCAATGACGGCCCAAAACCAAACCCACCCAGGAGAAAGCCCAGCTGCCAGCAGCTTCTCCTGCAGCCTTTCCCCACCTTGCCTGCCCATTCATTCTCCTCTGGGGCAATGACCACTCTCACATTGGTTCCTGTCCAAGCTCCCTTGTGTCCTTGTATCCCTGTCTTTGTGCCCAGTACTTGTCTGCTCGGTTATTTATTGAAAGATTCCTAGGTGCGAAATTGCAGGTTGCAGGGGGTGCTGGAGACACAAAGAATGGAAGGTCAAGTCCCTGCCCTCAGAGAGCTGACAGTCCAATAAAGAACACAGACGCACAGCAAGCAAAGGAATGGTGGATCACAGCAGAGGGACAGGCTGCGGGAGCAAAGAAGGGCGGGTTCACCCATGCAGAGAAAGGATCAGGAAAATCTGCCCACAGGAGGCAGCATTTGGGCCTGACCTTTGAGGGTGAGTGGGCTTTGATTATGCAAAGAGTACAGGAAATTCCAGATGGGAGCACATAATTAAGCAAAGATTTGTGGCCGGGAAATGTGACCCAAATCCCAGAGACACTGAAGAGACCAGTTTGACTGGCATGAAGAGGCCATATAGGAGGTGAGGAAAAAAGCTAATGAGGAAGGCTGAGGTCAGATTGATGGGGCTTTTGCATTTTAATTTTTAAAATAAGTAATACATTAAATGGTTCAAATTCAAAAGATACAAAAGGATACAATGAAAAGCCATCCTGCCATCCCTGTCCCCCAGCATTCCTATTTCCAATGTTACTCATTTCTTGTATATCCTTCCAGAGGTATTGTATGCAAACACAAGTATGTATATATCTCTTCTACCTTTTGTGCACAAATGGTAGCATACCATATGTAATACATTGTTCTGCCTTTTTCCATTTAATTATATAAATTACAAACTCAAAGTTTCCAAAATGGAGCATGTATCAGAATTACCAGGCCAGCTTACTAAACACGGTTTGCTGAGCCCCACTCCAAAATCTCTGATTCAGCAGGGCTAGAGTGGGGCCTGAGAATGTGCATTCTCAACAAGTTCCCATGTGATGCTGGTACTGCTGGTCCAGGAACCACACTTTGAGAACCCTGATATAGATCATGCTACATGGATTTACAAGGAGCTACAGTAATTCATCTTCACGGCTGTGTAGTAGTTCATCATTTCCGTATACAGTGATGTGTTTAATCCATCCCCACCATTTTGGTTGTTTTCAATCTTTTACTGTTTCAAACAGTTCTGCAGGGATTACACTGGTGCATTCATTATTTCACTCATGTAGAAGTACAGATCTGGGATAAAGTCTGGGTCAAAGGGTATGTGCACTGGCAATTTTGACAGATACTGCCAGATAGCATCCTGGGGAACATACATTTGAGAAATTTTGTCCTTTGAGTGTGAATGAGACCTGTGAATGACTTCCAATACAATATAGCAAAAGTAATGGGATGTCATGCTGTGATTATGTTATATAAGATAGTAGACGGGCACTACAGACTCTCTCTCTCCCTTTCTGGCTTTAAAGAAGCGAGCTACCATGCATCCTACAGCTATAGGAACTGAATGCCACCAATAACCATGAGAATAGAGAAGTGGATCTTTCCCCACTTGAGCCTCCAGATGAGAACACAGCCCAGGCTGACACCTGGATTGTAGTCTTATGAGGAACCCTAAATCATGAGACCCAATTATGCCATGCAGAGACTCCTAGCCCACAGAAAAAAATAACTCTCTGAGATAACAAATGTATTAGTTTAAGCAGCTACATTTGTGGTGATTTGTTAGACAGCCATGGATAACAAAAACAAACATTTAGGAAGGTGCTCCAAAACTAGGCCATAATAGTGAAAGTCTGAAGTGAACAGGGGCAGAAGAAGGTAACAGGGATAAGGGAGAAGATGTAGGAGATATTTCAGTAGAGGGCAGGGCCTGCAGGTTCATGGAGGAGCAGTCAGAGGGGCTTCCTATTATCAGTGGGCAAGACTGTTGGCTAATGTCTCTGAAACAGGTTCGATACATTTTCATGAGATTATATCACACAGCAGTTTAAGAGGTGAAGAAACTGATATCCTTCCACTTTATTCCTCTCTAAAAGTGTACCATCCCTTGTAAATGGCTCTGAGATTACCTAAATGCAACCGACCCAGGCCACCAGCTACCATCTGCAATTTGCTGACAAGGCAGATTAGCACCCACAAAGTGAAGACCCATAATAAATCAAGGTGACATTTCAAACCAGTGGGGGAAAGATAGACTTTTCAACTAATTGTGTTGAGACAACTCAACACAATTGAAAAAACTGAAAAAAGTTTGGATGACATGTATGAAAGACCTAAACAAAAAATGAAACTATAGAAAGAACTAGAAGAAAAATTTGAGAGACTAGCTGTAATATTCAGGTAAGAATGACTTTCAAAGCATGACCAAAGCCCAAATACCATTTTTTAATAAAGGGCTACATCTGAGTTCTATAATTTTAAAATATACAACACCAGAAAATAAGGTAAAGTCAAAAGGTAAATGACAAAATAGGAAAAAATATTTGCAACATACATGGCACACAGTGGACTAATTTCCTTGCTACATAATTACTGTGCATGTACAAACATGTACGCATCCATAAGAAAGGCCAGCAACCTGAAAGGGAAACGTAAAATAAAGAAGAAATTTTCCATCTACAAAACAGGAAACATAAATGAATTTTCAACATTTGAAATGGTGCTCGTGCTCAAACAATGCAAGAAATTAAGACTACAAGGAGATCCAGTTTTTCATATATCAGGTTGGCAAATATCAATAAGTTTAAGTGCTTTCTAAACCAGCGAGTGTATAACAGTTCTTATCTATGGCTGGTGGAGTTTAAATCGGTGCCACTACCATATATGTGAAAGGACACACATACACATACATGTACATGCTTACATACGTGAATATACACATGCATTCTCTTGAGAAGGACACACTGCATTGGTGACAGACTGCCTCTGCTAAAAGAACCATGTGACTACTGGCCCTGTACAGGAGTGGAAAGGACACTTTTCACTGCTATATCCCTTTGTACTATGTAAATTTTTCCCAGTATATTTATGACATCTTTAGCAATTTTAAAAAAGAATTTAAAAAAAGGAAGTAGAGAGGGTTTCCCCTTCTGGGAAGATGAAGTAGACATGCTTTCCCCTGTTCTTCTCCCAAAGTACTCTCTCTCTCTGTATATATATTTTTATATATATATTTTGTGTATATATATTTTTATATATTTTATGTATATATATTTATATATATATATGTTTTATGTGTGTGTATATATATAAAACATACAAACATAAGAAGACTTTGAAAGGTAACAAGAAGACAACTATTGGCTGGGGAGCATGTGACCTGGGAGACAGCAAGATGGTGAGTTTCCTGAGTCTTCTTTTGGCCTCATCTATCCCAGATTTGGAGTTGAAGAAGCCAGCAACCTGAAAATATCAATGGTCACAGACAAGAAGAGCCTAACAAGAGCCTGCTCTCTCCAGCCAAATAACTAGGAAAGAGGCAGCCGAGACGGGTGGATCACTAGGTCAGGAGATCGAGACCATCCTGGCTAACATGGTGAAACCCCGTCTCTACTAAAAAATACAAAAAACTAGCCGGGCGAAGTGGCGGGCGCCTGTAGTCCCAGCTACTCAGGAGGCTGAGACAGGAGAATGGCCCGAACCCGGGAGGCGGAGCTTGCAGTGAGCTGAGATCCGGCCACTACACTCCAGCCTGGGTGACAAAGCGAGACTCTGTCTCAAAAAAAAAAAAAAAAAGATGAATCTGTTAGACAATAAGCACTCCCTGCTGGGCTGGTGTCAAAGGAGGCCTAATAGAGTCAGGATGTTCGATGTTCGCTACCACTTAGCAGTAAGGAGACTACCCCAACCCCGTGTGGTGTCAGTGGGGGTCACGTGGGGAGTGGTAATGAAAAACTCCAACTCCCTCCAGGAAGGTATCCACGGAGGGAGAGTGGGAAACTTGGACGTCAACTCTCACCTGGCAGTAATAACACAGTGCCCCCAGCCCCCGACTGGAGGGAAAAAAAAAAAAGAAACAAGCTAAAGCAGGTTTAAGTACAGTCCACAGCCTCAAAACACAATACCCAAAATCTCCAGGTTTCAATCAAAAATTACTTCTTATCATACCAAGAACCAGGGAGATCCCAAACTGAATGAGCAGAGACAATCAATAGATGCCAACTCCATGTTAGAATTATCTGACAAAGATATTAAAGTAGCCATCACAGAAAAATGCTTAAGCCAGCAACTCTGAACCTGTTGAAACCAATGAAAAGGAAGAAAGCCTAGCAAAAAAAAAAAAAAAAAGTCAAATATAAAGAAGAACCAAATGGAAACTTTAGAACCAAACAATGCAATAACCAAAACACAAAACTCAATGATGAGCTCAATAGCCAAATAGAGGAGACAGAGGAAAGAATCAGTAACTGATAGACAGAAAAACAAAAGTTACTCAATCTGAAAACTGAAAATAGACTAGGGGAAATAAAAGCCTCAGGGACCTGTGGCACTATAACAAAAGTTCTAACATTTCTGTCACTGGAGTCTCAGAGGAAAAGGAGAAAATGGGTGGAGCTGAAAAGGTGCTCAATAATAGAAAACCTCCAAATTTGGAAAAAGATATAAACCTATAGATTCAAGAAGCTGAGAAAAATCTCAGACAGAACAAACTAAAAGAAATCCCATGCCAAGACATATCACAGTCAAACTTCCGAAAATTAAAGACAAACAAAAAGTCTTTAAAACATTCAGAGATAAATAAAATCTTGCCTATTAGGGGAAAAACAATTAAAAGGACAGCAGGTTTCTCATCAGAAACCATGGAGATGAAAAGGAAGTAGCACATTTTTCAAGTGTGAAAAGAAAGAAAAGAATTATCCACCCAGAATCCTATTTCCAGTGAAAAGACCCTTCAGGAATGAAGGGAAAATCAAGTTATTCTGAGATAAAGGAAAACTAAGATAATCTGTCACCAGCACACTCACTTCCCTCCCCATCCCCTGGAGAAAAATGGCTAAGGTCTTTAAACCAAAGAGAAAGATAAAAGAGGCAACCTTAGGACAACAGGAAGGAAGAAACACAGTAAGCAAAAGCATAGGCAAACACAATAGACTTTCTTTCTCCTCTTGAGTTTCTAAATTATATTTGACAGTTGAAGCAAAAATCATAATATTGTCTGATGTGGTTCTAAATGTATGTAGAAGAAACATTTAAGACAATTACACTGTAAATGGGGGAGGGTAAAGAAATACAAGAGGCAGTAAGGTTTCTACACTTACTCAAACTGGTAAAATCATGACACCAGTAGACTGTGATAATGTACACATAATGTAATATGTAGAGCATCTACTAAAAAATATACTAAAATAAACTAAAAATATATATACATAAATCAAAGTAGAATTCTAAAAAATGATTAAGTAACCTACAAAAGGCAAGAAAAAGAAAACAGAAATCAAAGACAGAGAGAATAGATAAAAAAGTTAAATTGCATACTTAAGCCCTAACATATCCATAATTATAGTACATGTAAATAATCTAAAGATACCAATTTGAAAATATGACTCTGTCTACAAAAAATTCACTTTAAAAATAACAATATAGGCAGGTTACAAGTAAAAGGATGAAGAAAAAGATATGTCATGCAAACATTAAAATAAAATAGAAGTGGTTAATCAATATGAGATAAAATAGACTTCAGAGCAAAGAAAGTTACCAGGGACAGAGAGAGATATTGTATAATGATAAAAAGGTCAATCCACCAAGAATATATAGCAATTGTAAATGTATATGTACCAAACAATAGAGTTGCAAAATATCTGAGGCAAAACCCTAAAGAGCTAAAAAGAGAAATACACAAATCCACAATTATACGTTCAGATTTCAATACTACTCTCACAACAATAAAATAACTAGACAATCAGCAAGCATACAGAATAACCCAACAATACCATCAACCAGTAGAATCTAATCAACATTTATAGAACACTCAACCCAACTACAGCAGAATATGCATTATTCTCAGGTGGCCCCAGGCTGTATACCAAATTATTCTCAGGTGGCCCCAGGATGTACACCAAGACAGATCATATCCTGGGCCATAAAACAAACCTCAATGAATTGAAAAAAATTAAAATTATACAGTGTGTTCTCGGGCTTCAATGGAATGAATCAACTGGAAATCAGTAACAGCAAGATAATAGTAAAACTTCCAAATACTTAGAACCAAAGCAACATACTTCTGAACAATCCATGGGCCAAAGAGGAATCCAGATACCCTTCAACAGGTGAATGGTTAAACAAACTGTGGCACCTACGCACCATGGAATACTACTTAGCAATAAAAAAGACAAACTATTGATACATGCATCAACCCGGACGAATCTTAAGGGAATTATACTGAGTGAAAAAAATCCAGTCTGAAAGGGTTACATAAGTATTACATGATTCCATTTATATAATATTCTTGAGATGATGAAATTATAGAAATGACAAACAGGTTTCCAGGGTAAAGCAGGGAATGAGCGCAAGAGGGGAATAGGTAGCTATAAAATGGCAACAGCAGAGAATCCTTGTAGTGATGGAAATGTTCTCCATTTTGACTATATTTACGTCAATATGCTGGGTGTGATATTGTACTATAGTTTCACAAGATATTGCCATTGGGGGAAACTGGGTTAAAAGTACACAGAATCCCTCTGTATTATTTTTTTACCACTGCATGCAAATCTATAATTATTGCAAAATAATAATCTTAATTAAAAAAAGTAAAGAATCCCTCCCAGAAGATGTGTTGATCAAGGTAACACTCCGAACACACACACACATACAAACACACACACACACACTACCTACAAGGGCCTTCAGCAGTCACCATATAAATTTGCACTGATTTTTAAGTCTGATGTGATTTTCTGTCTCTCTTTGGAGAAGCCTCATCCAGTCTCCTGTAAGGTCAGAGAAAGCACCTTTGAGATCTTTCACTTGGCCTCTTTGGGATCTTCCACAGTGTGGCTCAGAAACAATCACTGAATTTGTAAAAGAAATCCAGAACCCACTAAGGAGAGAAAAGCAGGCACGAGGCAGGAGGTGATTCAAGACACATTTGTGGAAGGACACAAAGCCCCTGAAAGTAAGTGTACAAAAGTGTAGGTGTGCGATACGTGGTTCTCTGCATGTCTCAAGTTTTCCTGGAGAGAGAGTATCTAGCTTTCACTCATCTCTCAAAGAGGTTCATTTCCTGAAGAGGCGAGAGGAGGAAGCCTACACTTGATACCCAAAACCTACAGTTTCTGCAGCCCCAGGAACAACTGACGAGCTCTATCAAGCTGCAGGTCACCTTCTAGAAACTCCTCAGAAGCCTCCTGGTGTTCCTGTCCCCAGCTGAAAAAACACTGCTCTGAAGACTGCTGGACCCTCATGATATTTTGTTCCCATCCTGTGGAACTGGAAATGTTAGGGCCGGGAATGAGCTTGAAGTTTATCTCATTTAAAATGCCTATGCCCACACAACTTACAGAAAGGGAAACTGAGGCCCAGGGACACAGGATGACTTCCCATAATCATTCAGACAATTAGCAGCAAAATGTAAACCAGAGCTCAGGTCTCCTCCGGTTTCGGGACATCTGTCCCTTAGCCTGGCGTAAGAGCCTGTCAATGCACAGGATAACCAGGAAGAGGGCGGGAGCTGGGCAGGAGGACTTCCATGCCACATGATTGCCAGGGGAAGAGCTCAGTGAGAGCAGGGCCAGGCACCAGATTAAAACCAGCACAGATATGCAGACGTTAACGAGCAAAAGCTCCCCCTGAAACTGCCTAGCAGTACATCTGATGTGGCAGCTTTCATTATTCCTAAGAAACACAAATAGGTGGTAGCGAAGGTTAGGAACACTGCAGAGATTTCATTACCCTGGAAGATAGGCCATTAATCACCACTGTTTCCCAGAGAGGTTTCCATCCTGCCTCCAGCACCCATGGCTCCAATCGCCAGCTGATCACTCACTCCACATAAGTTAACTGAGGACCTACTGAGTGCCAGGTGCTTGGAGGCCAGGAGACACGGTTCCTTCTGAAATCTAAAGATGCCAATAACATCCACCAGTGGCTCTGCCCAGGTGCACCCACAACCCTGTGTCTGACTACCTAATGGCCCTTCACTGACCTCCCCTCACCCCAGGGCTGCTGCCCTTCCTCACTGCCATCGTCAGCTATGGCTTCTCCAAAGCCCCAGGGCTCACCTGGCTGCAGTCTGAAGAGAATTTTGGAGCAGGAAGACCCCTCACTGGACAATAGGAAGAACCTCTGCCTGGCCTCCCTGCCTCTATGCTTGAAGCCCTCTAATTCATTCTATACTCCACTGCCACAGGAACACCCCAAATCACACATCAGAAAAATAAGTATATTTTTCTGACTAAAATCTAAAGTCAATGCTCAGCAAGTGTGCATGTGCCTCCTGACGTTTCCCAGCCTCCTTTGCAGTTAAGCAGGGTCATGTGACCAGTTCTGGCCAATAGGCTATGAGTGGAACTGTGTCACTTCCAGGCTGAGGGAGTTGAAAGCTCATGTGCCTTCTCCATCTTTCTCTTCCCTGCCATAACTCTAGAGGAATCATCAGACTTTACAGAAGTAAAATTAAACCTTGATAGGGGTTAAGCTATTAAAATGTTAGGAGTTGCTTACTGGACAGTTAGCACTGATTGACTACCAAAACTTCACAGTGACACCCCACTGCCCTCAGGATATGACAAGTGCCAAACTCCTCAACATGGCCATGGTCAAGGCCATTAATGGTCTGCCCCAGTCTCCCTCTCTGGACTGTCCCCTGGCCCTTTCTCTTCCTTAAACATACCCTGTCAGTAATCATGATTCAACCCTATATGCAGGTCCTGGAGACACCATGCCCCCTCCCACCAGAGAGGTCCCCTCTACATGGAATGCCCTTACCTCTCCCTACTCCCATATCCTGTATGTGTTGGCAAACTCCCAAACATTCCTCAATACCCAGCTTACATGTCTCCATCTCCAACCCTCCCTGGACATGCTGGGGCCTTTCCTCCTGACCACATGCACCAAGAGCTCCAAGAGATTCCTTCACACTGCATTGTGGCTTTTTTGTTTTACTTTTCTGTGTTACCCACTGAATTGTGAATACTGCATAAGCAAGGACAGTGTTTTCCTCCTCTTTATCTCCCCAGATCCCATGATATAGTTTGGATATTTGTAAATCTCATGTTGAATTGTAATCCCCAATGCTGGAGGTGGGGTCTGGTGGGAGGTTTTTGATCTTGGAAGAGGATCCCTCATGGCTTGGTACTGTCTTTGTGATAGTGAGTTCTCATGAGATCTGGTCATTTAAAAGGTGTGGCACCTCCCCACCCCTCTTGCTCCTGCTTTTGCCATGTGATGTGCTTACTCCTCCTTTACCTTCCGCCATGATGGCAAAGTTCCTGAGGCTTCGCTAGAAGCTGAGCAGATGCCAGCACCACACTTCCTGTAAAGCCTGAAAAACCATAAGCTAATTAAACCTCTTTTCTTTATAAATTACCCAGTCTCAGGTATTTCAAGAGTTTAGAGAGGCCAGGGCTGAATGATATAGTTTGGATATGTGTCCTGCCCAAATCTCATGTTGAATTGTAATCCCCATGCTGGAGATTGGGACTGGTGGAAGTTGTTTGGATCATGGGGGTGGATTTTTCATAAATGGCTTGGACCATCCCCTTGGTGATAAGTGAGCTCTCATTCTGAGTTCACATGAGATCTGGTCATTTAAAAGTATGTGGGCTGGGAGCGATGGCTCAAGCCTGTAATCCCAACACTTTGGGAGCCCGAGGCTGTTGGATCACAAGGTCAGGAGACTGAGACCATCCTGGATAACACAGTGAAACCCTATCTCTACTAAAAATACAAAAAAGTAGCCGGTTGTGGTGGTGGGTGCCTGCAGTCCCAGCTACTCAGGAGGCTGAGGCAGGAGAATGGCGTGAGCCCAGGAGGCGGAGCTTGCAGTGAGCTGAGATCACGCTACTGCACTCCAGCCTGGGCAACAGAACAAGACTCCATCTCAAAAAAAAAAAAAAAGTGTGTGGCACCTCCTTCCTCCCTCTCTCTCGCTCCTGTTCTTACCATATGAAGTGCCTGCTCCCACTTTGCCTTCCACCAGGAGTAAAAGCTTCCTGAGGCCTTCCCAGAAGCAGATGCTGGTGCCATGCTTCCTGTACAGCCTGAAGAACTGTGGCCAATTAAATCTCTTTTCTTATAACTTACCCAGTCTCCGGTATTTCTTTATAGCAATGCAAGCATGGCCTCATATAGCCCACCCCAGTGTCCAGTTCCTAGAAGTCATCAGAGGATGTTTATGATCACACAATAAAGCCCACTTTAAAATCTTTCTGGAGAAGGCCACCTCTTCTGGAAGGAGAGAGGCATCAAGTTGCAGGAACTCTTTACGAAAGGAGGAGGCTTGAGGTGAGGAACAAAATGACCCATCATCCCATTGGGATCTAGAAAAAGCTCTATTCTGATCTGGCCGGCTCTGTCTGCCATGGGCTCCATGCCCCTGGGTGAGGGAGTCCCTTCTTCGTCATCTCTGGGGTCTCTCCCAGCACCAAGTGATGCAGCTTTGAGCACTGGCAAGGCTGCCTCTGCCGTTCTCCCTGCTTTTCTTTTGGTCCCTCTCTTCCCCAGAAGCCTCCACTCAACGTTCTTGGCTCATTTCCACTGAGCCTCTTATCTGTTTAACCAAAATCTGATAAGGTATTCTCCAGTCTGGTATTACCCTTCCTTAGGTATTTTACAGGGCCACTAAGACCCAATGGACGGGTGCTAATGGGGGGATTTTAGCCAAAAAACAGTGGGTGGGACAGACATCTGGTCAGTGGTGATGGATTCTTTGGAAACACGCCTTCCCTGTACCCACCTGTCCCACCACCCATCACACAGCAGACACAAGAGCTATGGGGACAGCTAGACCCCAGCAGACAGCAGGCAGGGTGCTGGTGTGGAAGAAAGTTCATACTGGAGGAATATCCTGAGGGTGGGACCCAAGCTCTTCATTCCTCATTCCATGGTTTCTTTTATCTGGTATTTCTGGGCAAGACAATGAGCAGGCAGACTGGAAAGTTACAGGACAGCTTTGCCAATCCCTGCCAAAAATGCAGCAACGCAAGCTGGAAGGAAGCTAGAAGGAGACTCGAGCCTCTTTTAATTTCCTCTTCTGTTTTGCTTGTGTGCACTCCCCCCACCCACCCTACTTATAGTCTTTTGTGCCCTTGGGCTCCAACTGCAAAGCAGAGCTACTTCCCAACCCAGATGTGGAGAAACCCACCCGCAGCCTCTCCTGCCGGGTGTGCTGGCCACATTCCGCAAGGCTCTGGCTCTCCCTTGGGCAAGGCTCGTGCTCCCTTGGAAGCATGAGATCAACCAGGAAACCCAATTCCCAGGCCAAGCTGGACATACAGTGGGAAGAAAAGCTGGGTGGATCTCTCCCTCTCTCCCTCTAGACTGGAGTCAGGACTAAACCAGAAGCAACCCTGGGAAGCTGGTGGGTGGAAGAGAACCTTCCAGTTCCCTGCCTCCTCAAGAGAAGAGAGCCTTCGGAAGGCTGCCATGACCACTTAGCGTACCCACATCCTTTCTGGGCAGCTTCTGGATGTAGTTCTCCATGTTCTGTGTGTGTACACATGCACACACACACAGCAATTGCAGGTAGGAGTGGCAGAGAAAAAGTGAGATTGGGTTGAAATGCTTTCCTGTCTGGGCAAGTTATTTAACCACACTGACCCTCAAACTGGAGATAATTTGCAGAACTGTGGTGAGGATTAAAGGAGACAAGGCTCCTGCTGTGAGATTTGCACAGAGAGGGCTCTCCACAAATGTGAATTCCTTCTTGGATCCTGGCAACCAGTTGTCACTTGAAAATGACAGACTAGGAACTTGAAGACTTGGTTTCTGGTCCCAATTCTGCCATCATCTACTAGCCTGGAGACCTTAGGCAAGTCATTTACCCTCTGTGTTTTTCTGTCTCCAAATCTTTAAGAGCAGTATTTCTCAAATGGTAGTGTGCATCAGAATTGCCTAGAAGGCTTGTAAAATGCAGATGGCCAAAGTTTCTGCTTCAGCGGTTCTGGGGTGGGACTGGAGAATTCGCTTTTCTCACCAGGTCCCAGGTGATGTGGATGCTGGTGGTCCCGGAACCACACTTTGAATCTAAGAACTCTTTCCAGTTCTAATGGTTTAATAAGTATTTTAAATTAATCCATATTAAGCTGTTGTGACTGACACTTGTTTAATATGTTCTTTTTATGGTCATTTGCATTTTAAATATCTTAACCTAACACGATCATCTACTTCTAAGTTGGGTACAAAAAAGCCCTAGAGTCTGCGACACAAAAGATGATTCAGAAGAAAGGGCTTTCCGGGCCTCTCCAGTCATGCTGTGTGGATACCCTCTAAAAAGCAGATCGTTTGAAAAACCAGCTTGCCACGTGACTTGGCTGTAGTTGGTTAATTACTGTTTTGGGGCACGATGTCTGAGGCCAAGGGAAGGTCCCTGGTTGCCTAAAATCAGTCCATGGCCAGGCCCTGTTGCTGGAAGCAGGAATGTCACTCAGCTGGTGACATTCTCAGTCCCTTCCCACCCCCCTCTCTCAGGGCCCTGGAGAGCAGCCTCCTGCCTGGGGTGGGCGGCAGACCCCAGGGCCTGCAGCCTGGAGGCTGTCACTCTGCAGCGGCTCCACAGTCTGGGTGTACAACCCCTCTCAGCTTTGCTACCTGCTTTCTTGTGGCTGTAAGGCCTGTCCAGCCAGGTGGCCAAGCTCTGTAAATGCTGCTGTCATTCTGCTGATGCTCTGGGCCTTGCCTCAGGGAAGAGAGCTACCTCAGGCATCAATTAGAGAGTAATCACACCCTCCTCCTCAGCCTCTTGCCTGTCTCCCACCCAACAGGGCCTTCTGCCTCTGGTACACAGAAATGCAAAGAGGGCAGACATTGTTAAGTAGTAACACCTCCATCCTCACCATAGTCTCAATATTTCTAATGGCAAACTCAGGTACGTGGACAAGGTCTTTAGGGAGAAGGTCTGAGAAAGAGGGTTCCCAGAAAGAATCCAGGAACTGAAAGCAGGGCTGAGATCAAGCCCTCAGGGGCCCAGCCTGGGCCCTCACACCAGGCTTCCTGCAGGTTCCAGAGGATAGGGGAGGGATGCCTCTGGCAACCCCACTCCATCCCCCCACAGAGCATCATCCCACGGAGCACCTTGTTCTGTTTGTTCATGCTGCAAGTATTTCTTAAGAGTCTATTCCAGTCTGGGTATTGGGTCAGGTGCTGGAGATCTGAAGACGAACAAGAGGTGGCCCCCAAAATCTCCTGATCTAACACAGAGAGAGAGCTGTACAGATTATCATCAAAAATGCAGTGAGGAAAATGAATGCAAAGTCTATGTGAGCTTAGGAGAGAGTTAACTCTGCTTGGGGAAACAGGTGGGAGAAGCAAGAGAGAGCGTCACAGAGGAGGTGAACTGGTCCTAAAGGACAAATAAGAGAAAACATGTCTGGACAGGAGTAATATTCAAAATCTTCAACCACTGCTAAGGCCCACACTGGGCCCAACCAGAATAGAAGTTGATTAAATATGACTAAACGTGTGCAACTACTTTTACTTCCTCCCCAAACCCTTTTAGAACAACGGTATTTAAAAATTAAGCATAAATACACAAGAATGGGAAGAACTGGAGAAGAAACAAAGTAATAACCGGTTTTGGAAGCTGGAGATCAGATGGACAAGTGGTAAATGGCTCAGAAATCCCAAAAAGCTGAATTCTAAGCCAGCAGCGGAAGAAGCTGAGAACCACCCCCATTTATACTGCAAAACCCTCTTAACAGCTCAGAAATTGGTGGTACCAATCCTTCTTGAAAGCAAGAGTAAAAAGGAGAGAGGTAAAATAAGGAAGTTTGGGCCAGGCACGGTGGCTCATGCCTGTAATTCCAACACCTTGGGAGCCCAAGGTGGGCAGATCACCTGAGGTCAGGAGCTTGAGACCACCCTGGCCAACAAAGTGAAACCCTGTCTCTACTAAAAATACAAAATTAGCTGGTGTGGCGGCATGCACTTGTAATCCCAGCTACTCAGGAGGCTGAAGCAGGAGAATTGCTTGAACCTGGGAGGTGGAGGCTACAGTGAGTTGAGATTGCAGCCTGGGCAACAAGAGTGAAACTCTGTCTCCAAAAAAAAAAAAAAAAAAAAAGGAAGGTTGGTTAGCAGTCTGCTTAGGAAGCAGTCAGAGTTCCTTCTCTGATGAGTGACTGCCCCTTGCCCAGCCCAGCAGAAGATGGAGTTTTATTCTTTGGAAAGAATAGATAGAGGCTTTCTGGACTGGGAAACACCAGGTAGAATTGAGGAGAGATCTACCACACTGAAAACAGGGGGATTAAAGAACATCCACTTGCATTCCCATTACTGAGGCTCCAGTCTTCATCCACTAGGTGCTCAGAGCACCAACTCTCAGTATAGTACCCTCCAGGCAGAGGGTGGATGAGCCTTCTTTGAAGACCCCAACCCAGCTAAGAAGAAAGACTTTATAATACTGACATTGAAGATTCCACAAGAAAAAGGCCCAACCATATGATTCTCCAATAAAACCCATTGCCATCAAATCCCACCTGCACTCAGAGATTTTTAAATATATGCAGAGAAACAAGAATAACTGGATGACTAAAGAAAGCTTCAAAATCAAACAACAGAGACCAAACAACTTGGAAAGAATAGAGACTGCAGGAAGAAAAAACTTTAAAAAATTACCATTAATTTCCTCAGACAGACAATATGCAATCACAAAACAAGAAAAGAATGCTATAAAAGGAACATTCAGAGAATAGAAACAAAAATTCTTGTAAATTAAAAATATAATAAATGAAGTACTCAACAGGGAGTTGGAATGTAAAATTGAGGAAATATTCCAGAAAGTAAAGCAAAAAGACAAAGAGATGGAAAAGAGGAGAGAAAAGTCAATAAAACTAGAGGCTAATGTAAGTTCTAAGCATGTTTCTAAGCATGTGTCTAAGCTAAGGCTAATGTAAGTCTAAGCATGTTCTAAGCATGTTTAGGGTATGCTAGGCTAAGCTATAATGTTCAGTAGCTTTTCAAAAACGCATTTTCAACTTATGATATTTTTAACTTATGAGGGGTTTATTAGGACATAATCCTATGGTAAGTTAAGGAGCATCTGTATAGCATTCAATCATTACAGCATCATTTGTTAACAAGACTATCTTTTCTCCATTAAGTTGTCTTTACTCCTTTGTCAAAGATCAGTTGACTACATTTGTGTGGCCTATTTCTGGGTTCTCTATTCCGTTCTATTGACCTATTAATTTATTGTTCTACTGACCTATTAATTTATTAATATAAACTTTAGAATTACTTTATCAATATCTACAAAATAGCTTTCAGGGATTTTGAGATTGTGTTGAATCTATAGATAAAATCAGGAAGAACCAACATCTTACTATGGAGTCTTCCTATCCATCAACACATTTTGTTTTGTTTTTAACCCCAGTGTTCTGAAATGTCATGATGCTGTGCTTTTTGCCTCACAGTGGATCTATTTTTATCAGTTGTGCTTTTATTTTTATCTAAGGTATCCAAAAAGCACAGGTTTTTGACAAAAAAAAATTGGTAAGGTGGACTTGATTAAAATAAAAAACTTCAGATCTATGAAAGACACTGTTAACAGAATAAAAAGACAAGGCCCAGACTAGAAGAGAATATGATGTGCAATACACACATCTGAAAAAAAAAACATGTATCCAAAATATATAAACAACTCTTAAAACTCAACAATAAGAAAACAAATGCCCCAATTAAGAAATGGATAAAGATCCAAACAGACTCTTCATCAAAGAAAACATACAGATAGCAAATAAGTACATGAAAAGATGCTCAACATAATTTGGGTGAGGAAATTGCACATTTAAACAATAAAATACTGCCACACACCTGTAAGCTATTTAGGGTCATGAAACTATTCTATATGATACTGTAACAGTGCATATAAGACAGAGAATAAGCATTTGTCAAAACCCACAGAACTTCATAGCACAAAGAGTAAACCTTAATGTATGAAAATTGTTTTTAAATAATTTAGGAGGTGGAGGAAGCCCAGGATAGAATGCATAATTGACAAAAAATCTAAATATATTAGAAATATATGAAACAAGCTCACTGAAGAGGTCAGGGAATAAGGTGCTGACCTTAGTAGTTTTGGAAATAAGCAGAATGTATAAGACTAAAGGCAAATGGAACCGTACTCTAGTTTGATAGAGTTTTTTCCCATGAGGATATAGGTTAACAATTCTGAAACAGCTACATTCGTATATGGGAATTGAATATTAAGTAAATGGATGGCAGATGGTGGGAGTCAGGTTTCTCACTGTTGGAATGGGAAGTCACAAATAAGCAAAGGGAAGAGACTAAAACGATCCATGAGATGATGGATTAGAGTCGGAGATGTCAGTATGAACTCATGGTTACCTTAACACAAATACAGATGGTGACATATAAAATATTTACAGACATGTATATGTACAGTGGTTAGTACACACACACATATATCCATGCACTGTCATCTGAGAGGGCCTAGAAGCAATGACATCTGAGTAGCAATGAGCATACTTAATTATTAGAAACCTTGGCTACAAACAGTCACAGCCAAGAAGAGTCTAAGGAGATATGACTACTAAATGTAATGTGGTATCCCAATGAGATCCAGAAACAAGAAAGAACATTAGGGGAAAACTAAGAAAATCTGAATAAAGAATGAAATTTAGTTAATGACAACATACCAATATTTGTTGTGACTGATGTACCATACTAATAGAAGATATTAAGAATAGGGCAACTGGGTATGAAAGCTCTCTGAACTATCATCGCAATACTTCTGTAAGCTTGTAACTATGCTAAAATAGGATATTAAAAAAAAAAAAACTCCTACAACCTTTTGGAGAGAAAAAACAGGGCATGTACAGAGAATCAGGTATCAGAATAGTTCCAGATTTCTCAATGAAATCTAAAATTATGAAGGAAAATTATGTCCAAGCTAGAATTCTATATCCAACCAAACTATCAATCAAGTGTGATAGTAGAATAAAGATACTTGAAGACACTAAAAGTTCCAAATAATGTATGTTCCATGTACTCCTTCTTAGGAAGGTCCTGGAGGATATGCTCCACAAATACAGATGGATAACCAAGAAAGAAGATGCCATAAGATATATGAAACAGAAGATCCAACACAGGACAGAATCAAAGAATCCCAAGTATGACGGTAAAAGGTAGCCCCAAGATGATAGCTATGCACCAGGCACAGGTATCAATTGGTCCAGATTGGAGCACATCAGAGACACAGTGAAATTTCTGTAAAAAATCTGAACATTTTAAGAAGAGATTTAGATAAATGGTAGAGATTCAGAGATTGAAGTAGTAATAAGTACATGGAATCATAAGCAAATAAAATAATGCAATAATCAACTCTAGGGAAAACAAAAAGTAATTCAAGAAAGGAACAGAATCACAGAGATACTAGATGGCTTACCTGGGAAGAGTGTGTACATAGTCATAACAATGTAATTACTCAATATTTATTTCACCAAAATTATGACATAAATATGTTAGGAGGATGAGGGAGGTAATGTGTCAGTGAGCTTTTGCCAGGTTATATTGCAGAAACAAAAGAAATCACAATAACTTACAAGAATAAAAGTATTTCTCACTCATGTAACATTGAAGGACAGGTGGGAGTCAGCTGTGGCTGCTCCACATGTCTTCTTCACTCTAGGATCTAGGCTGAAGGGCTGGCCACTCTTTGGGACATGTTCATTTTCTTAGCAGTGAGAAAAGAGTAACTTAACTTGATCACACAATGGCTTTTAAGCTTCTGATCAGAAGTGGCATATAGCAGTCCCACTCACATGCCACTGACCAAGTAATCACATGACCAGGCTCAATGTCAATTGCATTATTCCCTCCATAGGAATGAAAGTCACGTAACTATGGAAAAGGCTTGTTATCCATTGATGGGGGAAAACAAATCAATTGGAAACAATAATACCATTGATGAATACATATATGTACTGTAGTGCAAGGTGGTAGGTAGGTGCAATGAAAGAGAGCTAAATTTTCATCTTCCACTAGCGCCAATACTAGTGGGAAGCCAATACCTAAAACTGAAAAATCAAGATGTAGCCATTTACACATGTGATTTAGAAATATGGCTATAAGCACAAAAATTCAGGAGAAAGAATGGAAAAGAGTCACTCCTGAAGATGGAGATAAGCTAGGGAAGCAGGGGATTCTGTTTTTCATATGTTTTTAAAAACCATTTGCTAAGAATTACTAAAAAATGACAAATAATGAGGGCAAGGCAATATCGCTAAACTTTACTATGCCATGGCTACTTTCCCCTCTGTTTTTGATAGCAAGAAGTATTAACATATAAATCTCTTTAATGTAAAACAAAGAAAGTGAAGTTGTCGACAGCTACTATTATAAAAACACTTCATCAAAACCTACCACTTAGTGTCCCACATCCTCAGTGACAACACTCCTTCCTACATAAGAGAAACCTAAATATTTTACTTTTCTCAGTCAACTCTGTATTATCCAAGCCACAAAAGGAGGCTGATGATGCAGAAACCCTGATAGAATGTAACTCAAAAGTCACACGAATGACTTTACATGCATTCATGTTATTGCTATGCAAGAAATTTGCCCTACTAAGTATGCATAACTCCAGCTAACATTTCAATTCTTTGCCTATATACAGATTAGGTTAGGACAAACTATACTAATGGCCCATGGAATAACAGAGCTTAGAAATAAAAAAACTACCTAAAATGATAAATCATAAGCAGCTGACCGGGAGTCAACATTCGTTTTCCCCTTCTATACTCTCAAGGTATGCCCTGCATCTTAAAAAGTATAAAAGTGACAGGCAATGTAAACATTTTGAGTGTTGAGTAACAGGAACTCAAATTTGGCCCGATATTTTCTCCTTAATTTTGCCAGGCCACACATGAATTTTCATTTACAAGCATGACATTGCGCCTGCTTCCCCACCCTGAGCAGAACTGGAGGTAACAGCATCTTAGCCTCAGAAGACCACAAGTCTAAATGTCAGCCTGTCGACCCTCAGACCCACCAGCCTACTGGCCTAGGTCAATACAGAATTCCCCTTCATTAATAACCCCTTATAGAATCCCCCTCACAAAAAAAAATAAAAAATAAAAAATAAACTTTTGTAGAAAACTAATTCAAATACAATCATTTATTTATTTATTTATTTATTTATTTATCTATCTATCTATCTATCTGAGACAGGGTCTCACTCACACTGTCACCCAGGCTGGAGTGCAGTGGTACAATCTCGGCTCACTGCAGCCTCGATCTCCCAGGTTCAAGTGATCCTCCTGCCTCAGCCTCCCGAGCAGCTGGGACTACAGGCACGCATCACCACACCTGGCTAATTTTTGTATTTTCAGTAGCGACGGGTTTTCACCATATTGGCCAGGCTGGTCTCGAACTCCTGACTTCAAGTGATCCCCCCGCCTGAGCCTCCCAAAGTGCTGGGATTACCGGCATGTGAGCCACCGTGCCTGGCCATCAAATCTTTTTCAAACTGATGGTGCTTAAGGATAGAAGAATATTTTTCACTACATTTCTTTTCATACTTTTTGACGTTTGGATTGCCTAAAATTCAATATTTTAAGCATCAAAAAAGGTGGGGTGGGGAGAAAGGCACATGAGTCTGGCATCTTGTAGAAACAGCACACAGCAGAGTATGATCGGGGTTGTGGTGCCTAGGTAAGGCTGGAAGGGAGCTCTGGAAGCCAGGCTGGAAACAGCCTCACGACGGTGATGAAGCCTCGACCTAAGCATGGGTATTAGAAAGATAATCCTGGGAACGGAATAACTTTAGGGATCAGAACTAGTGGGGACAGATACTCTGTGTCCTTGGTTATTTGTACATTGCCTCATTTGAGATCACGGGAGCCTGAACTAGAGCAGTAACAACAAATGTGTAGCCAGCAAGAAGAAGTCAGGAGATACTCAGGGGGTCCAATCAATAAGACTAGGGGACTGCTTCATTGACGAAGGTGAAGGTAAGAAGGATGGAAATAACATACAAAGTTTGAGCAAGGGTCAGCTTTGGGTTTAGTCCCCATCCCATGACAAGCCCCACCCACAGCCTCTAATAAGGCAGAAGGCACTTTGTCCATTGTCTCAGTCTTCTGAAGTGTACTTGGCAAGCACAGCTTTAAGACAAATCCACCCGCTCTCATACCTAGAAGCCAGACTGCTCCCTGGGGCTCCCACCACACTGGGAACTAAGGGATTGAGAACACGACTGGTGAAGCTATACAGAGGCTGGAAGAGACTTGTTTCTGAAAAGGCAGTCTGCCCCTTCTCCCTCTCAATACAGTCCCAGAACAGAGGCTATTGGAGACTGGAGGGTGTGGTTAGAAAGTTGGGAGAGGGATTGCTGAAGATGTAGTACAAGCTTGTCCAACCCACGGCCTGTGGGCTGCATGTGCTTTGAATGCAGCCCTACACAAATTCTTAAACTTTCTTAAAACATGATTTTTTTTTTGGCAATTTTTTTTAGCTTATCAGCTATCATTAGTGTTAGTGTTTTTTGGTTTTCTGTTTGTTTGTTTGTTTTTTGAGATTGAGTCTCACTCTGTTGCCCAGGCTGGACTGCAGTGGTGTCATCTTGGCTCACTGCAACCTCTGCCTCCTGGGTTCAAGCAATTCTCATGCCTTAGCCTCCCGAATAGCCAGGTTTACAGGCACGCACCACCATGCCCGGCTAATTTTTGTATTTTTAGTAGAGACAAGGTTTCACCACATTGGCCAGGCTGGTCTCAAACTCCTGACCTCTAGTGATCCGCCTGCCTCAGCCTCCCAAAGTGCTGGGATTACAGGCATAAGCCACCGCGCCCAGCCAGTGTTAGTGTATTTTATGTGTGGCCCAAGACAATTCTTCTTCCAGTGTGGCACAGGGAAGCCAAAAGATTGGACACCCCTAAGCAGCAGAAGGTCATGTGAGATGATGACTCATGGTGCTAGGTGCAACCTCACATCGTGGTTGACATATCCAAATGCATCCACATCCTTCTGATTGGGTTACCATGATGGCCTTGGAGTTGAGGTGAGCAGCAGGGACCTCATATGATATTTTGTATATACATTACTACTTTCTGGTCTGTAGCTCTTTTTTCAATTTAGAGTCAGTATTTTTCTGTTTGGGCCAAAAGTATTTTTATAGGCCACACATCACAGTACCTACAATGTCCTGCAGTGTGTGGCCATTAGGAAGCCAGCGATGACCTCTGCTCAGGCAGATGGGGGTCACTGATGAGAACACCATGAGGAGGACCTACAGTCAAGGTTTCAGTTCCTGTCCTAGCCAACTGGTTATGCCCAGCCCAGCAATGACAGATCTCATTTGGGGGTACAGCTGGAGAGAGTGGGTGGCACCACAGAAAGTCACCCCCCTTGCAAGTCTAAATGCACATGCTGTTGTGAAGTGGGCAAACATGCCCTGCACAAAGGCAGGCCCGCCCGGAACGCATGCACCATTCAGAGTGTAAGGTAGCAGGGCAGAGATGGACGTACGCAGGGAAGTAACTGAAGCACACAAAAGGCCCCTTTAACCTCTTCCAGCTAGCGGTTCAGAAATACACAGGAAACCCTCGATATTTGCCGAGTCGTGATTTGTGGTTTCAAACATGCACAAGGCTGCCTGCTCCTCACTCCTTGCCAGCCCACACGATGTGCTGCTGGCAGCCAGAGTGGCAGACACACGGCCCATGTGTCTCTACAAAGCTCCCTCAGAGTGGCCTTTTCAGCTGCCCTGATTCCATGACAGGGAGATTCTTCCCCCTCCCCACAAATCCACTCATTTTTAACCCCTTACGGTTAGCCACAGATATTATACAATATGTGAACTAGAAGGCAGGGGTCTGAGACACCTAATCTCTACCTTTTCTGGCTCCTTACCCATTATCCTCCATCCCACCCCCTGCTGAGTGCAATCAGGAAGACTGTCTACTAAGAATAGGCTGCTCTCTTTGGTTAGCACACTGTAGGCTGAACTCTGTCAAAAAAGGCTTCTCCATCCATCCCAAGGATAATCAGTACTGTTGTGCTTGACTCAGGAAAACCTGCCCTCTTCCCTGGCCCCCGCAGCCCCCTGCTCAACCATCATTAATATCAAGAATCTTCTAGGCTAGATGCTGAAAGGTGGAAAGAACAGACAGAGAAGAGCAGAGGGCAAATGCTGAGCATCCACAGGGGAAGAGCATGCACCAGCCTAAGGACCAGGTGCACTCGGATGCTAAGCCTATTGCTTCCATCCACTCAGCAAGTACAGTGCTTACCCTAGACAGTGAGTAGATGCCAACAAAGTGGTACTGACACTTGCCAAAGAGATGAATACAATCTAAGCTGAAGGCCCTGGGTTTACCCACAGTGATCATATTTTGGAACCACATATCAGAACCATTCTGGAAAATCCAGGTCATAGAATAGCAGGAAATATACAAAAACAACCTTGAGTATAGGATGATGGGATGCAGCCATGTATACAGATACGCTGGGAGAATGCAATTGGTTACATGAATAAATTCAAGAGCTGCATATTGCCCAGTCTCTGCAAGGACGCTCAAAGATACAGAGTTTAGCAACCTAAGGTAACTGAAACGAAATTCTAGCCTTATTTTGCTTCATCTCAAAAAATGTTATCAGACACCACTTGATAACCAATAGAAATATTACTCAAATTGCCCTTTCTATCTTCCCAAGTCTCCCACACCTCTCTGGAGTCTGTCCTTTGCCAACTCTTCCAAACCTTCCCAGATGCCCAGCATGCAGCTTCTCTGTTGTCGCTCTGCTTTCTCACTCCACAGTGCTGTAGGGATAATTAGTTCCAGTGGAATAATCTAGAAGACTTCTCGGAGTAGGAGGCATGTGTGGTGAATTTCAAAAGATGAGTTGGATTTTAATAGAAGTGAAGTAAAGAACACTCAGGTTGAGGGGCTACAATGAGCAAAAACCAGGATGGGGAATAACATATCATGTCATGTTCAGGAACAGCAAAGTAGCTGGGGTCAGGGTGTGCAAAGATGCAGAGACAATGAGACTAGAGAGGCAATCAAAGTCTGGTCAAGAGTGGATTTGGAGGTCCAGTTTCTGAACTCACTGGAGGGATTTTTGGTAGAAAGGTAATGTGTGCCAAATAGCATTCCAGGAAGCCCCATTGGGTGGATTAGAGAGGAAGAGACCAGTAAGGAATGTACTGCATTAATCTACCAAACCAGCCTCCACTTTAATAAATGCTCAAAATGAATGGGGTTTTATTTCTAACAGGCAGTTGTAATGGAGACCACTGGAAAACGTGGTCATCTGAAATCCACAGATAGCTCCCAGGTCTCATTTTATCATCACTTACAGCTAGCTGCCTCCTGCCATGAATCTCCTCACTGAACTTCACTAAGTTACAAAACAGATGAGTTTGACCTTCATGTCTCTTTGTCTCTATCCTCCTTTGAGACAGAGAAACTAACATGAAGATGGGCCAGAGAGGAGGTGCAGCAAGAAGAGAAAATATGAGCCTGGGCACTATAACCTGCATACACACAGCAACAGCTAGCTTTATCAGAAGCAGCAAACCAGCTGATAGCAAAACAGAATAAACAGTACCATTTGACGAAAAACATGGGTTTCGCCCTCTATGCTGGTCTAGTTGGCTACGTAGGTTTTTCATTTTGTTTTTTGTTTGGTTTGGTTTGTTGCTGCTGTTGTTTGTTTTTCAGACAAGGTCTTGCTCTGTAACCCAGGCTGGAGTGCAGTGGTGCGATCTCTGGGCTCACTGCAACCTCTGCTTCCTGGGTTCAAGCGATTCTCCTGCCTCAGCCTCCAGAATACCTGGGATTACAGACACCCACCACCACACCCAGCTAATTTTTGTAGTTTTTGTAGAAACGAGGTTTTACCATGTTGGCCAGGCTGGTCTCGAACTCCTGACCTCAAGTGATCTGCCCTCCTCGGCCTCCCAAGGTGCTGGGATTACAGGCGTTAGCCACTGCACCTGGCCTCTGTAGGTTTGTTTTATAAGCCTGTTTGCCTCCCTTCAACTGAAATCCCAGCCACACTTCAGAACTCACTTGAGCCACAAAACCACCCTAGTTATCCCTGCCCTCTCTAGTGTCCTTCTCCTGAACATCTTCAAGACCAGTTTGCCACTTAATCCCAACGCCAAATATAAATACGAATCTATCTTGCATTTTTGTTCATTTTGACTCAATGGATATTCACCTCTTCTCCCTAGCGAGGAATGTGTTCCTTAAGGTCAAGAATTCTGTCCTATGTTTCCCACAGACTTCCCCACAGCACCTAGCAATATGGTGGGTATATAGAAAGAATGGAATAAACTGTTGCTGAGTAACTGGTTGTTTGAAAAGTATTTTTAAAATATAGCAGTGTTTATATTTGCTCTCTTTTTTATCATGGGAAATTCACAAGAGAAGTTGGCTTTAGCAAACTTATTTTGAAATATTTTATTTAAACTGACAGCCAAGCGTGGTAGTACATGCCTGTGATCCCAGCTACTTGGGAGGCCGAGGCAGGAGGACTGCTTGAGCCCAGGAGGTCAAAGCTACAGTGAACCATGATTGCACCACTGCCCTCCAGCCTGGGCAACAGACCAATGCCCCTCTCTGGAAAAAAATAAAAATAAACTGGCAAACACTAGTATCACAGAAGTTGGAGCTGGAAGAGAGATATCTGTGCAGATCATCTTATATGGAAGTAATTGGTAGTACGTGGATAGTTGATTGATCTAGAACAAGTAGGGACAAAAAGATTCCTTAGAAGTACAAATCAGTACTATGTTCTTAAGAGTTCAAAGACTACACTCCACCTTGTTCTATATCATCTTGTTTACAGGATTAAGTTGACCTCTCCTCTGCCCCCTAGTCTTTATTTGGACCAGGTTCCACTGCAGCCCAACCCTGTCTGAGTCACCACACTTTCTAAATAATTGCCCTGCAGTCTGAACTAATGTGGAGGCCTCGGGCAGTGAGAAGCAGGGTAACTGCAGGCTGCAAAACCACATTCTGTCATTTATTCATGGAGTGATGTTCAGAGCCCTTTAACTCTCTCTCTCTCTCTCTCTCTCTCTGTGTGTGTGTCTCTCTCTCTCTCGTGTGTGTGTGTGTGTGTGTGTGTGTGTGTGTGTGTGTGTGTGTGTGTGTTGGGCTTTGTGAGCATCTGAGGTTCTATACCACCCTGTGGGGTTATAGAAGAACAGGGTGGAGACAGAGGGCATCAAAGATAGACAAAAAAAAAAAAGTGGATTCAATTCCTGACTCTGCTACTTCCTAATGTGTGACCCAGAGCCAGACCCTTTACTTTCATGACTCTTGAATTTTTTGTTTTGTTTTGTTTTTGCATTTAAAGGGTTCTTGTAGAGACTGAAAATATGTATAAGCACTTGGCCCAGTGCCTGATACAGGAAAACACCAATAAATGGTTGTAATGGGCAGGATTTCTCTTGGGTGTTCCCCAGGGTAGACTCATAGCCTCACCCTCTGTCCAGGCCACCCTAAGCCCAAACCCCAGCCTGCTTGTTACTGAAGAGCCCAGCTGAAACCACATTCCTGTGCAGTGAGGCTCTCCCTGATAAAAACAAAGAACTGGATCAACATTGGAAAGGAGAACGCTCAAGGGAAAAGTGAGCAACCATGCCCCGTAAAGCACAATTGAATGTGAAGAGCCCGGTACAGTGCCTGGCACAAAGAGGCACTTGATACATATTTTTGAATGAATTAATGAATTAATGCTCTCTGAATTATCTACTCGCAAGATTTTTTAGACTCCCATCTCCACATCAGGAGATGTCCTGTACTCACTAAGCTGGTGTCAGAGGATTTCCAATAGAAAAACTTTTTTAGTGCATTTAAAGATGCCACCACTGGTGTCGAATGAAGCTATGGCCAGTCATCCATATGAAGGGAGAAGGGCTGGATCGGGACCCCTGAACGAAGGAGTGTCTGCTGGCTTATCCTGAGGTACCTGTGCTTTTCTGTTTTAATTAAAATCAATAATTATTTTCATCTAACTACAATAATATCTTCACACTAGACAAAATAGAAGATATAGACTAAAACAAGAAAATGTTAATAATATTTTAATATTCATTGTTCCAGACCTTTTAAATACACGGATACATTTTAATCAAAATGGAATCATACCCCAAAAGTATCATTTTTTGCTTAGTAATTTATTTGGATCATCTTTCCAAAGTACTACATATTCTGCTCCACAGAATTCATTTCTTTGATCTAAAAAGGAGTGTCATTTTTTAAATTAGTTTTTTAACACACACACGTAACGAAAGTAAGACACAAACAAAAAATCCAGACAGTATCAAAGGTGTAAATAAAATGCAAAGCAAAAGCGCCTCCCACTGACATGCCCAGTCACAGTCCCAAGAGGTAACACTTGGAGCCCAATTTCTAATAGCTTCTGGTGATGATTTCCTATCTGTCACCTGCTTAAAACCTGCCAGCAGCTTCACCTTGAGAGTAAATTCCAGCCCCGACCAAGGCCTGCCCTTTCTGAGCCTCCACTTACCCACTGGTAAAATGAGATGCTGTGTCCCACCATCGCCAGCAGGCCACAGTTCTGCCATCCACATGCCTATCTCAAAAGAGACTCCAGGGGCACTGAGAGCCGGGTCCCAGTGGTGGCTGGAGAGGGCTGTGCAGCCGCTGGGTCTCCCTCTCCTCTGCCTGAGGGCTTTGCATTTGACAAAAGACCGTCTCTCTGGCTCTTGCTAACGGCTCTGGCATTTGCCTTCATGTGCTACAGGGGCCGAAATGCATGAAGACAACTGCCATGGGTGACAAAGCCACTGAGCTGGCCGCCGCAGACCTGGACTCCAACCCTCCTGCTAGTAACTAGTTGTATGGCTTAAAACCTCCACGTTTCCATTTCCTCATCTATAAAATGAAGTGAGTAAACTGGAGCTTCAAAATTCCTTCCAATACTGGTGCTCCACTCCAGAGAAGTAAAACCATGGCATCTGGGTGACCGCCGCCACGTGACGCAGCACCCTTAGAACTGAACCAGCCAAGTGAAGGGATGTCCTCTCCACAGGCCCTGGCAGGCTGAAGTGCTGAGCTAGGCTCTACCTAGAAGATATCTCTCAGTCTTCTTTACTGTCCAGAACTCCATGAAGTTGTCAATGTTACTCTGATCTTACTCAAGGAGAAAAATGGAGCCCAGAAATCTGAAGTAACATGTTCAACTTCAAATGGTCCAGTGGCAGAGCCAGGGTTGAAAGCCCCGTCTATCTGACTGTCAACGTTTCTTTCATGCTCTGAGTGGAGTTCATTGAATGTTTGATATGCAAGTCAGTCAACTATATTTTCTACAGAATAATCAAACACTTTATTAAATTAACCAGACATGACTTAACGAATTACCATGTTCACAAAAATAATACAAAATCAGTATTCTGATCCTCAGCTGTTAACAATCACTGCTTAACTGAACCCTCCTTCTTTCTACAGCTGTGGTTTTTAAACTTGAGAGTTGATCAGAACCTCCCAGAAGGCTTGTTGAACTACACATGGCTGGGCCCACCCCTAGAGTTTCGGATTCAGGTGGTCTGGGTAGGGTGGGACCCCAAAATGCACATCTCGCATGAGATCCCAACAGATGCTGGTGTTGTAGCCTAGCGCCTCGCTTGGAGAACCACTGTTCAAACACTCTTGTCTCTTTGGCTCACCTAGCTTGTAGAAGCTCAAGGAAAGCTCTAAGACCTCAAGCTATCTCCTCAAGGAGTTAAAATTCTTACAGCTTTTCAGTTGTCCCGACCACAACTGCCATCATTCACTGTGAGGACTTTGCTCCTCTGTTCAGGGTCTGCTGTACCTACTTCTCTCTCTGGCACTCAGTGCAAGGGAGAACTTGGCTTTCTGCCCCATTCGTTGGCTTTCTGCTCCACACCAGCTGGCAAAGGCTGAAAGGAAAGGCCTCTAAGTAAGAATCCCAGCAGGGTGAATTCCCTGTGCTGGTATCTCAAACCAGAGGGCAAGACTGGTCCCCTTTCAAAGCATAAGATCTTCCCTTCCCACCACACATTGGATATCTAATAAATACTTGCATCTACATACAATGGATTTCTTCACCAGCTTTTTTTTAAAGCTTTGAATTCTTAAAGATGAAATGCTCTTTTTTTGGTCCCAAAATACAGTTTTTCAGAACTTCCTTTCAAAACACACAGACACACCCCGAAAGAATGTAACCGGGATTTAAAATTGTGGTTTCTGCCCAGAAGTCCAAGTGCAAGCTATGGCTGTGTTTCTCTGTTTGGCCTCATTTCTTGCTTGGAGTTATTAGGTATAATCAAGATTGCTGCTTACTGGGTAAAGGCCAAAGTTAGGAAGTTCCGTGCTTGAGCTCCAATCCTTTCAGGATTGCTAAGTGGTAAGAACTGCTTGAAAATCAGACTGGGAGTGTTATAGCTCTTTTAGACCTCGTCTAGCAGTTTTTCCAGTTTTTACCAGAATCTCTCCCTATCCCACAAACAATAAAGAACTCCGACTGAGAAAGCACAGTGTCCTTATTGAGATTACTCTCGGCAGCGAAAAATTGCTCTGGAGCTGAGGGAGGGAAGTGCTTTGCAAGAAACCTATAAAGGAGAAAAATGGGCATTTGGTGACCTCCATGTTGCCTTTCTGTCCTCTTCCTCCAATGCCTATGCTAGGGTCGTTCTGGCAGGACAGTGCAGTGAAAAAGGCCTGGAAAGCTGGGGGACCGCGATCCAGTCTCCTCCACGGCTGACCAGCGAGTGTCCCCAGACCTCTTACTTCAGCTCCAGGGACAGTATTTGGTGGTGTGGATACAGAGGAAACTGGCCAGGATGACCTCAGAAATTCGCTTCAGCACTATCTATTAGTGAGAACTGGAAGTGGTTTTCAGTAAATGTGCTGATAACTATGCTTTTTGATGTGACAATACCTTGGCACTTGTGAACTTTTAATAACCAGGGAGGAAATGTTGTGTGTCCAAGCCCTGAAGAGCCTACCTGCCAGGGTGAGACTCGAGTGGAATCAGGAGTGGCCCTGCCCAGAGTATGGCTGCCCCCCAACATTCCCACTCCCACCTCCCCACCCCCCACCCCTGCCATCCCACCGGGCCTGCTCCAACCACAACACTTCCTGCCCCCTCAGCTCCCTTCTGCAGGGAAGGTGAAGCTAGATGACTCACTTGCCTGGGCATGGAACAAAGGGATTCCTTTCCGTTTTCTTCCCCTTTATAGAGTCACAGCCTCACCAACACCCTCTCTCCATGACAGGCTCTCACTATAAAGTCAGTCACTGAATTGCACACCTAAAACAAAGTGAATTCTATGGCACGTAAATTATTCTTCAATAAAGCTGCTAAAAACGTTAAAAGAATGTCTTAAAGATTTCATTTGATTCTTCTCTGGTTAAGCTCTGAATCGAAACTAAAGGCATTTTGGTCAGGACACCTTCCAAATGATCACACACATGCACATATGCGCACATCCAGACACACACACACACAGAAAGAGAACTATAGCCATCAACCCTAATTAAAAATAAACCACAAAGGGCAAAATCTGAGAGGCACCAAGATAATCACAACCAACCTGAAATCATCAACTTCAGGCACCAGAGTCAGGAACGGTGCTGCTTCAGTCACTGCACAATGATGTTTCTTTGCTTTCAGGAAGCCGAGACCGTCCTAGGTAGCCAAAAAGGCATAGAGTTCCTAATATTTAAGATGCCTTTTGCAGCATTTATTTTCTAATTGAGCATCAAAAGAGCAAGGCAGAGGACACAATGAAGCAGCCACTAGCTCCCCTTCCCAGCCCTGGCCAGTATGCAGTCTCAGTGGCCCCAGGTCAGCAATGCTACAGTGGATTTTGAAGTATTTCTATCACAGCCATTGCACTTGAAAACCTCCATAGTTCAGCTCTTTAATTCTCCCTACACTGAAATGGAGTAGAGTAGACTTCAAGTTGGCATTCTTTTTTTCCCTGCACTTCCAAAACCTCCACGTGACCATTTTTAAAATGCAGGTGTGTTGTACCTGCAAGACCTTAAGAAATGTCTCAGAAGTTTATTTCTGTCCTGCTGCTCTATTTTGTTCGGTCAAATCAACTGCTGCCTCTGGCAGATTCTCTAATGATTGATTAGAAGGTGGGGTGTAGGTAGCTGGTTTTCTGGTGATATTAGCTTGAAAGAGCCGTTTCTGAAGAGCTCGCTGCCTCATTCACAGGGCTCAGCTAAGCCAGAGGTTCAGCAGATGACTCAAGGAGAAGTGTAGGGGGTGAGGGACCCGAACCAGGGAAAGATCAGATGCAGTGGGTTCACTCATTTTGATAAATCTTTTATTTTTAATCATCTGTAATAAGACCATAGTACATTGCGCCACGTGTATATTTTGGAAAGGTAATGAAGTCTGGGGAGTAGGCAGTGTAACTCAGCTGCCAGCTATTAAATCTTTGCTTAGAAGTAGGGTAACGTCAGGGATTTGTGTGTGTCTATGTGTGTGCATATGTGTGTAAAAATTACAAGGCTAGTACATTAGCAGGGGCAAAAATTAGCCAGGTTCTACTACTATATTGAGATTTAGAACATCAGAGTACAGTGACTACATTTTTCTGTAGAGATCTTTACAGCTATTTGAAATTATGAACCCATAATATGCAAATGCACGGGGCTAAGAAATACACATTCTTGGCAGAGACTGAAGATGTTATAATGTGTGCTGTAAACAGCGACGCGTATGTGTATAAAATCAGCGCGCACATACTAACTGGTCGATTATCCCCTCTAAAACCACACATAAATTCTCCTGACAAGAATTGGAATTTTGCACACATCCCAAGAATGAACTGACTCTTAATGTGCTGTGTGTGTGTGAAGGATGGAGTATTAAAAAGCATCAGGAAGGGTCACTAAGCTAAGGAAGAGTGCCTGCTGATTCTCCAGTATGACAACAAAGGGTCTCGGGGCTATATTTTCCTCCTGCGCATGGTCATTATAATATTAGTGATAGTCGATAATGTTTACTGAGTTTGGGCCTCTGTGCCAGTCATTGTGCTGGGTGCTTTTCATCCATGATCTCGTTTAAGGAGAGAAAGAGAGGCAGGGAGGGAGAGAGGGAGAGAGAGACAGAAAGAGAGAGAATGTGTGTGTATGTGTGTGTGTATCAGAGGGATTGGGGGTGATGTGTATGAATGTGGATGTATGCACGTGTGTTCTATTCGAGTGTGTGTGTGTCCTATTCGAGTGTGTGTGTGTCCGAGGGGTTGAGAGTGATGTGTATGAATGTAGATGTGTGCACGTGTGTTCTATTTGTGTGTGTGTGTGTGTGTCAGAGGGGTTGGGGATAATGTGTATGAGTGTGGATGTATGCACGTGTGTTCTATTCATGTGTGTGTATGTGTCAGAGGGATTGGGGATGATGTGTATGAATGTGGATGTAGGCACGCGTTCTATTCAAATGTATCTGTGTGTGTGTGTCCGAGGGGTTGGGGATAATGTGTATGAATGTGGATGTATGCACGTGTGTTCTATTCGTGTGTGTGTACGTGTCAGAGGGGTTGGGGATGATGTATATGAATGTGGATGTATGCATGTGTGTTCTGTTCAAATGTGTGTGTGTGTGTGTGTGCGTGTGTCAGAGGGGTTAGGGGTGATGTGTATGAAGGTATATGTGTGCACTTGTGTTCTACGCCAATGCTTTACCACCCTGACAAATGGCTACTTTCCCGAGGAATGTAACCATTTACTTTGGTAAAAATGTTAGTCTGCCCATGAAGCAGGCAGGAAGAAGAGCTCAGTCATCAGGTACTCAGGGACTGGGGACAGAGTCTTCATACAAAAATGTGTCCTTTTGTGGTGAGACTACTTCCCACCTGGAGCCAAAGCCTGGGCTAGTCTTAGCCATTTCTGAACGAAGAACAGGACATTAGGGAAGTACAATCCAGAATCTGAGAAGAGGCAAAAAATTCCCAAACTAGAAAGCTGCTGAGTCAGGTCTATACAGATGCAGGGTCTTAAAAATTACAAGGAAGGAAAAGAAAAAAGCCTTTAGTTAAACAATGGCTTATAATGACTTCTGCAAATAGGTGACTCTCAGGGAGGTGGCAGAATCTGGTGCATCAGAATCTGTCACGAAAAATTCCAGCAAAGCAATGGGGTTAGAATACAGGATGATTTAGCTTTCTGTAAAGTAAGCAGAAATATTATTTTATCAAATAATTCACTTTTACAACCTTTCTCTCCATCCCTACCCCACTTCCAAAGCAGTTTAGAAAAACATCCAGGGATGGCCGGGCACGGTGGCTCAAGCCTGTAATCCCAGCACTGTGGGAGGCCGAGATGGGCGGATCACAAGGTCAGGAGATCAAGACCATCCTCGCTAACACGGTGAAACCCCGTCTCTACTAAAAAATACAAAAAACTAGCCGGGCGACATGGTGGGTGCCTGTAGTCCCAGCTACTCGGGAGGCTGAGGCAGGAGAATGGCGTGAACCCGGGAGGCGGAGCTTGCAGTGAGCTGAGATCCCGCCACTGCACTCCAGCCTGGGCGGCAGAGTGAGACTCCGTCTCAAAAAAAAAAAAAAAAAAAGGAAAAACATCCAGGGATTCCAGGCATAGACAGAGGCAAGGACACACCTACTTTCCAATGGCAGGCAAGGACAATAACTAGGATGTTGCCCTCTGCTTTGTCATTGTACTACCCAGATTATGAGCAAGATTTCTGAGTTCTTGGAAATTATCCAGATTAGGAGATGATTTGCAAAATGGGCACAAGCACATGTAACATCAGAGCTACATGAGAAATCAGAAGCATTTTCTCTGCCTTCAGGGAGCTTTCAATAAATACTCTGCAAGAGCCAAGACAAGAAGCCTGACATGAACAAAATTTCATCAGGTGAGCTCTGGGTCTACCACCTACTCATACTTCCTCAAGGCACAGGTTCCCAAGGGCTAAAGACAGTCAGAAAAATAGGAGGGCTTTTTTGTTTAAATGGTTTGTATTTATTTGTAAGCTAGTACTAGGACAGAGAAACCTTGAGATTACAAAGATGGATGATAAATCCACTGAAGGAAGCATATGCAAACATGAGCCTTTGAATGAGGTCCCTGAATCTCCTTGCCACATTTCACAGCCTAATCATTACACAAGATCCGTTAGCCTTCAAATCCTTCCCTCTGTTCCTGTCCACTCATCACCCCTAACAATACATATTACTTGGCCCACATCACAGAGAGTGGATATAATGCAAGAGGAATTCTTATGCTGAACCACGAGCCACAGTGGTGGTTGTCAGCAAGTCACATGGCTCTCATAGAAGTTGAAATACAGAAGTATCCATCTACAGAATTATAAAGCATGGGTGGACGCCTACCTCTGGGATGTCTTATCACCTGAATTTAGTGATCCGATATTTCTTGGTGCTGGTAGTTGCATTTTTACAACAGTGCTTTACGTGGCTCCAAAAGCAATTTCCTAAAATGCCCTAAGAGGTATTGGTAAATGAATAAAAATAATTCCAGTTTGGTGCCGGACTAAAATAAATGGTTTTAGTACTTGGTATCAAGTGGATAATCTCTTCCTAAATTCTCATTGTTCAAGGCTAAAATGGAAATTATGCCATTTCCCGAAGCATACTGAGCTAAACTAGGCAGAAAGCCAGATGTGAACTGCACAGAGCGGGGAACCAGCTTGGGAGTTAAGATTTGCCGCAATTACTTCCCCATGCCTAACCCCCTTAACCAAATGTATTTCCTCCTGCTTCCTACACACACCTACAGACTTCTTCACTGAGCTTGGCCCCCATCATGTTGGTCCCACTACCATTCCTTTGTACAGGCGGTTCCCCACCTGAATACCCTCTAGGGACTTCAGGGTCAATTTAGGTGCAGTGGAGAGAATTTGGGCTCTGGAATCAGAGCTCTTCCACTTTCAGATAGCCGTATCACCTCAAGCAAGTTAACCTAAACATTCCAAGCCTCAGTTCATCATCTGCTCATTTGGAATAATAACATTACATTGAAAGTTGCTGTGAGAATGAGCGGCTACGTCACACATAAGAAGTGCCTGTTGTGGCTGCTCAGCAATGTCAGTTCTCATCCTCCTACCAGCTCCCTTCGCCAAGTTCATCGCAAGTCTCACAACTTGCCAACTCTAAGCACACAGACTCTAGGTCCCTTTTCTTTAAAATCTTACAAGCTACACTATGTCATTTAGCTCTTCGGCATAAGCTTATACATCTTGCATATATTTTCATAAACAAATTTTTGCATCCTTGAAGGCAAGACCATGTCTTGGGCTTCTCCTGATCCCCTGCAGAACCTCACCCAGGACTAAAGACTCCATCAGAATCCTAATGCTCCTTATATTCCCTGTGGGATCACAGCTTCATTACCTGCACATACACAAAAGCAGCAAAGCTTCTGCATGACCGGGTGTTTCGAGGGCCAATCCACAACTATTGAGTGACTTTAGCTTGTTGCTTTCAAGCCTGCTGATGGAGGTCTACACTCTCACCCCGCGATCTGTTTCCAAAAGCATCCCAAGTCCCCAAAAGGGCAGACTGCCGGAATTAGGGACAGCATTCATTGGAAGCATAGCTCCCTCAACTCAGAAGGGGAACATCGAGCTGTGTACACACAGGGACAAGTCCTGGGATCTGCAGGTCAGGTAGGCAAAGCGTGCCTTCTTCCACACAGCAAGGATGATTTCTCCCCAGTGTCCACAGCCCCCTCTGTCCACAGGGCTGCTTGGCCATTGCTGCCTGTTTGCTGCGAAGCGATTGGCCTGAGAGAAAGAGCTTTGCTCACCAGACTCTGAAGCCAGAGGGATTTCAAAGGCCCTCAAGGTCAGAAGACGCTGCCCTTTGGAGAACCTTGCAGATGGGCAGTGACCTTGAGGTAGCTGAGGGAGACCAAGGACACGGTGCCACAAGCTGGGGTCAGGAAAGCCTAAGCTCCCAAAGAAAAGATTAGCCCAGGGCTCCCTCCCTGATACCCTGCACCTCACCCCAAGTCAAAGGGCCCAACACGACCTCTGTGGCTTCTATTTGCCTTCATCAAGGCTATGCCCGATGCTGCCTTAACCTCCTTTTTCCAGCATGAAGCTGCGTCTGTTCTCTTCTCCCATCAAAGTCACTGGCTTATCTCAGACCCCACTGCTTCCCCACCCCCACGATGTTAGCACCATCCCTCACACCCTTCTCTTTGTTCCCTCACCCCCACCGTTGCCTGGCCCAGCATCCAGCGCATAGTGGGAGCTCAGGAAACACTGGTTTCATGAATCAGTGTTGAGTGCATGATTCATTTTCTAAGAAGTTCAACCAAAAATTATTTATTCTATCTTAATCCTTAAACAATTAAGCAATTTCATCCTTTGAAGTGTCTTGTGAACAACAAGTCGGTGAAATTATTCTTAGAATGCTATAAATTTTCCTGTATTCAGAAAAATCAAGGATCGCTTTCATACAAAAATCACTGGGTATTGTATCAGCAAAAGACTGGAAACAACTGAAATATCAATGTAGGTGGGCTGGTGAAATAAGTCAAGGTATAATTGCCGGACAGTCAGATATCTCCAAGACGTTAAGTGCAAAGTGAGATTCAATGCATGAGATAAGCTTCCATTTCAGTAAAGAAATTTAAAATAAAAAAAAAAAAAGAAAATGCAGAAAGCATCTTGTACTTAAAGTCATCTAAACAAAATTTTTTAAAAAAAAGAAATTTTTAAAACATACCGTGCCCATAGATGCACACATACATACATATGTTTTGTATTGCATACAATGTATTTAAACTGAAGAAACCATTAATAGTGGTTGCCTCAGGGTAAGGAAACTAACAGCAGTGAGAAAAAGATGTTTCACTTTAAAACCCCTTTTGTACCTTTTGAATTTTAAACCATGGAAGTGTTGACCTATTCGGAAAAATTAAATTAAAAAATCAAAGCAAACAATGTGTGGAAAAGTAATAAAAAAGCTGCTTTAGGAAAACATAAAAGAGAAATCCTCATTTAAAAACAGTTCAAGGCAGCCTGTTGCGTCATCTGTTAACTGCAGGAGAAACACTGAGGAGGCACCGTGGCTGCAGGAGGACTGGCCGGTGGGGTGGCGGGGAGGTGGGTGGCAGCAGGTTCTGGCCCTCGGCTCCTCAGCTGCCTTCTGGAAGGACCTGAGAGCAGGGCAGCCTCCCTTGGCCTCGTCTGAAGCAGCTCTTAGAGCAGGCAAGCCTGTTTCCTGTCTGGGAGTTGGGGTCGTCAGGTAGACACAAGCCAGTTACTTAGTGACAATCTCATTTTAAAAAGAGGAGACCCTCCATAAAAGGAGAGAAAGCTTTCTTCCCTCCAGAAGTTGCTGGTGCGGAGATTAAAACCCCAAATCCCCACTCACCAGAGTGCAATGACACCAGTGCTGCTGACTTCAGCAGCTTAAAATACATTTGGGGACACACCCTTTCCCCCAAACACACCTGCTGCTTTTTCCTCCCTCTTCCCACATCCTCTCTTGACAGGCCAAGTGCCCATTTATGACAGAGCTGAAAAATGTCCTTTTTTGTTCTAATATTTCCTGTGGGGCCCCTCCCCTCTTTTATGGCTGCCATTCAAAGCCATCTGGGATGACCCACCAACCAGAGGAAGCTTCAGAATTGAAACAATCAAAACATGTCACCTTTCAATAGTAACAATTAATGTCCCTGCCCCATCTCCAAAAGGCACTGTTTTAAAAAAGGCAACTCATGGCGACGGCTGAACACTGTGGATTCTCAGAGAGACCTAACCGTAGAGATGGTCCAGACAGAACTTCATAAGGACATCCTTTCAAACACAGGGCCAGCAGTCCTCTCTGTTTCCCACACTCTCTTTCCAAGTTCTACCGCCACCCTCCTCAAACTTGGGAAGGGACTAAAATTGCTTTCTATGTCTTTCTTTCAGGAATTAAAGAACACCAGAGCTGAAATGGCTCTCAAAGATAGTCTCATGCTACAAATGGGGAAACTGAGGCCCATAAAAGAGTGTGTCCCCGTCTAGAGGCCCCGCTGCTCCCCCTTCCAATGCAGAGTACCCCTGTAGCCACAGCCTCCCCTAGGGTGGCCCCCACAACCTGTGTCCTGGGCTCACTGCATTGTCTGGTAGGCAGCCACTAGCCCTGTGGGGCTACTAAGCACTTGAAGTATGACTAGCTTAGATACTGAAATGATAATATCTTGGATATATTGGGTTAAATAAAATACATGATTAAAGTTAATTTTACCTACTTCTTTCTACTTTTTAAAAAGGTGGCTACTAGGAAACTTAAAGTTACATAGATAACTCTTGCTATATTTCTATTAGGCTGTGCTGCTCCAGGTCATATGTTACTTACTCAGCCAGCTCCCAGTCAGCAGAACTGACCTGGCCCGTGCTCCATCTTTGCGTGGCCAGACATTATCCACTACAAAGACCAATCCATGCCCAGGTGCTAATTGAGTAAGGAGTATGCCCCCAGCAGTGACACCTGGATTCAGCTCCTGAAGCCACAGCATAATTTTAATAAGCGCATCTCTCCTTCCGTTCGAGGTAGGGAAGGAGGGAGGGATCCTAGCACCCCTCAAGTAGTGCTAATTCTACCTGCATGTGAGCTCATGACACCCAAGAGTCCGAATTCCTGTAGGCTGGGATTTTATTCCCTGAGATAGGGTAGTCGCTTGGGGAGAGAAGCAAGACAACAAAGCCTTAACTGTTTTTCATTTTTTGGCATCGATCCTGTCTTTTCTCATCTCTCCCTTCATGTTAGGAATAGAAATTTACAAAACATAAGTAACAGTGGCTCCCCTCACTCTTCGTTGAGAGCTATTTTAAGTGCTCTGTATGTATTATCTCATTCTCCCAGCTACCCTATCAAATTGGTATTCTCACCAGTGCATAGGTGAGGAAATCGATGCTCAGAGAGCTTATGTGATGTGCCCAAAGTGATGCAGGAAAGCCACCAAGCTATGGGGCTTAGGTCTCATCAATCCCAAAACCTATGCTCCTCATCATTCCTTAACTTCTAGAGCCTCAGTTTCCCATCTGCAGTATGGGGATGGTACCTTCCTGGAGGCAGGTCAGGGCCTCAGAACCCCCAAGGACCCATCCTCCCCTGGGACTAGGTTCTGGGCCCTGAGGAGGTTCCAGTTTGAAGAGTCCCCATCTCTTGCCATTCCCTGGCTTAGGGTGCACCACCTGGTCCCAGTCTTGACTCTGTGAGGCTCCACCCATGCCACCCTCCCGCTTGGGTCCCTCCTGTTTCTGTCTCCAAGGAGTTAAGTGCTCCTACCCCCCTAAATCAAGATTTCATCTAAGCCTCACCTCCTCCAAAAACCCATCAAAATTCTTAAGTCAGAGAACCCTTTCACAGTCGACCATCCCATCGTGCCAATTCATGCTCTTGTTCTCAGGATGCAATGATGCTTCCACCCTTCAAGCCCCCAAGGCCCCAGAACACACACTTCAAAAGAAGTCTTGACCTCTGTGAACTTAACAAGGGTCTCATCTCCCACAGGAAGAATTCTATATTTTATTCATTGAGCAAAGTAGTTCCTGAGTCCTACTATGTGCCAGACACTCCTCTAGGCCCTGGGAACAGAGCAATGCAGGAAACAAAGTCCTCGGGCTCCTGCAGGAGTGAAGACATCCCCCAAACAGTGATGCCCTAAACACACGAATCCAATGATGCAGGTTCATATTTCTTGAGTTCCTCCTGCTCTCTTATTTTTAGGTAAAAAAAAAAAAAAAAAAAAAGATTAGTTAATGGGGATTGATTCTCTTCTTGTCATGGTTAAATAAGGTATGGTACATTACTTTAAGGAATACTACACATCCATTACAAGTGCGTTTCTAAGGAACACAATGACTTAGTAATGTGATCAAATGCTCAGTAAGGGGATAACTTGCAACATCATATACCCACACTCCTTAACACACTGATGGAGACAGGTGAGCATGAGAGGCATGTTTCTAAGCACATCCACAATGTGTTGGAAAGCGGGAAGGACAACTGTTTTCCTTATGCAAAGTACAGAAGCAAAGCCTGCTAAAATCTTTAGTGAAGAGACTTGACATTTTCTTCTAAGTATCAGTGTGAGTATCAATGTGAGTATCAGGCTCTCAAGAGAAAGGAAGTTTTCTGTTTGGTAAAAGATGGCATGGATTTTAACAGTTTTGGAAAACAGTGTTTTTCCCAATTATGCTTTATGTGTGTGCTTATGTGTATATGTGTGTGTGTTGGTGGTTCCAGAAAAAAAAAAAAGACTGGAAGGAAATACACCAAAATGTGGGTGTTGTAGAAGGTTTTTGTTTTGATTTTATTCTTTTCCATATTTTTCAAATTTTCTATTATGAGTCTTACTGCTTTCATAATCAGAAAATAAGCAGTAAACTGAATGCTAATAGTTTTTTAATTTCCTCATGAATCTGTTTTTACAGGCACAAGTTCAGTGGGGTTTGGAAATCAGTAGGGTGTGAACCACCAATGAATTCCCTGCTCCTGCAGGGCTGAGTGTGCCCCTGGCCCCGAAGAGAAACCCTCCCTGCATCCACGCTGGCAGACAGCTGTCCACAGCTGTTCTGAGGAGGCTGCCAATGATGAAGCGGGTGGAAAAACACAACATTCCTGACTCTCCAAGGATGGCATTATGCTTGGAGCTCTTGCCCACCAAAGAAGTAAATAAACAGAGAGGTGGTAGCCAGTCAAGCTAGAGGAACTCCAGTCCCGGAGGTGAGTCAGCTGCCAGAGCTTCCAGACTCCCAACAGAACATCTGAAAGAAGACTCCATCTAACTAAGCCAACCACCCTTGTCAAATCAGGGCTAACATCTCTCGACAATGGCCCTCCTGGGCTATACCTCTTGAATGTTACCTTCCCTCCCTGCCTACATGAGAGTATATACGAACAAACTTCATTTCTGCCTCTAGGCTGAAGAGATCCAGAAGGCAGGGCCTTGGGCTGACTCAACATCATATACCCCAACAGCACTAACTGACATATTCATTTACCAACTATGTACTCAGACACTGCTGTGTGCTAGGCACTGTTCTGCTGTCTGAGAACATAGCTGGTAAATGAATATGCCTAGTTATAGCCCAGGAGGAGACAACAGATTGCAAAACAGACAAGGTCCCTGTCCTCAGGGAACTTACACTCTGGTGGGGGAAGACAGACAAGAAACAAAAGGAGAATCAAGATTACATCCAATAAAAGACTGCACATTGGGTACAGTGTACACTGCTCAGGTGATGGGTGCACCAAAATCTCAGTAGGCACCACTAAAGAACTTATTCATGAACCAAATACCTGTTCCCCAAAAACCTATGAAATAAAAAAATTAAAATAGAAAGGGCCCTTGAAGCATCCAAAAGAAAGATAATAAACAGGACTATTTGGTATGTTAAATTATATGGGAAGCACTGTCAAATAAAAAATAATGTTAAGCCTTTAAAAAAGAAAAAAAAAAAAAAAGATTGGCGAGGCGCAGTGGCTGATGCCTGTAATCCCAGCACTTTGGGAGGCCGAGGTGGGCAGATCACCTGAGGTCAGGAGTTTGAGACCAGACTGACCAACACGGTAAAACCCCATCTCTACTAAAAGTACAAAAATTAACCAGCCGTGGTGGGGGCCACCTGTAATTCCAGCTACTCAGGAAGCTGAGGCAGGAGAACTGCTTGAACCCAGGAGGCAGTGGTTGCAGTGAGCCGAGATCGCGCTGCTGCACATCAGCCTGGGTGACAAGAGCGAGAGACTCTGTCTCAAAAAAAAAAAAAAGAATATAGTCCAGGTGATGTGTCAGTGAGAAGCCAGTTATGGGAAGATCTGAAGGAAGAACATTCCAGACAAAGAGAACAGGCAAGCCAGAAACACATGAGCTCAATGTGTTTAAGAAACAAAAAGGAGGCGGAAGGGTGGGCACAGGGAGTGAAGGGGAAGTCAGAGACACAGGCAGGGACCAGATCACGCATGCCCACAGTTGGTTACACAAGGGAGTGGCCTGGTCTGCCTTACTGAAGGAAACTCACTTTGCCTGCTCTGTGACAATGGATTGTGCCATAACAGCCTACAGAGAAGGACTTCATCACTACCTGTTGAATTGATGAATGGATGCTCCCAATATCCATTGGGGTTAGAGGTATGGAGGGGCCAATCAGCTTGGACCCAGGGTTCTCACAATGCCTATGGGAACCCCATCTATTCTTATCTACTTCTATGACTTTGCCTTCCCAACACCCCCCTTCACAGTGCCACGGAGTAAAGCAAATAAGATGCAAATTCAACTGCTGTCCACCCATCCACCCATGCCCAGCCCACAGCATTCATTCAGCAAACGTTTTCCATGTCCAGCCCTTGCTGATGCTGAGGACATGAAGATGAGCAACATGCCAGCCCTGCCCTCAAAAGCTCCGGCATGTGAGGCCTGTGAAAAGCTGGCCAGGTGCCACGCACAGCCACAGCTGTCCAGCCCCGACCTCTCTATCCACAGCATCCTACTGAAGTCTCCCCCTGGTAAAACCTGCTGTGAGCCCCTAAGACAGTTCTGATGGGCGAATCAATTCACACCAAAGGGTTAAACAGAAAGACAAGCTCAGTGCCTTGCCAGCTTCCTCCACCCTACCCCACCCCCATTCCTCCCTCCACCAACCAGGGAAAAAATCTGTTCGGCCTCAGGAATGAAGTTGTAACTGATGGCATGGCAGGTACTATTTATTCCAGACAAAGGAGGGAGGACTTTGGTGTTGGTTTGAGGAGTGGGTGGGTGAGGGACCATCGGGGACCTCTTTGGGGCAGAGTCAGGGGAGGAAGCAAAGAGCTCTGAATGCATGCCTGAAACCTCCTTGACCAGCCCCACACAGAAATGACTCAGCTTGGAGTCAGAGGGAACCACATCTAATTTGCCACTTTCAAAATCTCCTGCATAAGAATCATTGTTGTCATTATTTCGAAAAACCAACTATCCTAACATTAATGAGTTGTTGACAGCTGTTCTGTGAGATTTCTGGGGTGTACCTCACTTTGTGCAAATGGGAGAGTCGCATCTGACAAAAAGTACACACAGTGGCTCTAGAAAATCCTTGTAACCCATCGTTTCTTAGCCTTTTGGATAAGATCAAGTGTGGAAAATCCCTGTGTCCTAAATTCCCCCAAGGCAGCTGGCACTCCAAGAAGCCATGCAGGATGCTGCACACAGGCCAGGGTTCACTCCAGTACCCTCCGTGTGGTTAGTTGACAGGTTTTCTTCCAGTGGGACACAGCCATCCTGGGGAGAAGTCAGTGCTGTGGATGGTTCCAGACCCTTGAATCTCTTCTTCCCAGGAGGGGAGGAGGGGTTATAAATAGCCTGGACTCCTTCAGCCCTACACAGGCACAGATCCCACACCCCCGCCCCAGCCTCAGCCAGCTGGTCCTTCCGCGCCCAAGTTCCCACAGCCTGCTATGAGAGGGAGGACAACTGCCCACCCTCGGGGGGGGGGGCAGGGAACAAAAATGCCCTGGTGACAGCCCCCAGTGAACTGTAACTACAACCCCACCACTCCTTCATACCCCCTTCACACCGACCCTGCTGGAGACGGGTGAGGGGCTGGTAATATTACTAGGGGGTCTCTTATACCTGGTCAGCCCAGGAAGCCCAAGCTGCGTGCTGAGAATGTTAATGCAGTGGGAAAAGTTATAGGAATAATACTTTCCCTGTCTCTCTGCCTCAGTTTCTCCCTCTGTAATTTGAACAAATAGCTGAACTATCTATCTCGTGGGAATGCTGATGAGATTAGCATGCAATAAAAGTGAAAGGCATCGTAACACCGTATTATCATCAGCATATCAGATCTTGATTTCTTCTGTAGGACCGCTAAACACAGGAGATGTGGAGTAGGGGACACTGATTTTTATCTGTTCATGAGAGCAGAAGAATTATACCCAGCAACTCTGCACTAGCCTTGAATTCTTGATACTCTGTGTCCTTGAAAGCAATCAAACTTACAAAACATTCTCTCTTGCAAGTCACTTCTGACTAACACAGATTGACACATATTGCGTCCAGCTTATTTTAATAAAATTCTACTGGAGTGTATATGACATTATAGACTGAAATCTAGCATCGCCCTAGAGTATCATGGTTTGGGAGGAAAACGTTCACATAACAATCACTCTGTTTATCATTCAATTCCTTCCCACTCATATACACTGGTACAAAATAAGTGGCTAAAATCAAAGTGGCCAACTCGTAGTTCTTTTTAATTTAGACACTTTGTTTGCTCAATAAAATACAGAGTAAAAAACATTTACTGAAAACCCACTCATTGATGTTTAATGATTGTGTCAAATACTCACAACAACATTTATTCCAGCACCCCCAGATAATTGCTCATCTTTCTCATTTGGTATCCACAACAGCACAGCATTTGTGTCCAAGTGTAATTGATCCAAAATTGGGCTCCCTTTCAAAAATATCTGTAAAATCTAATTACTAGGAAAACAGCGTTCTGGCATCCTATGGAAAGTGGGTGCTTCAGTGAAAAAAAGCTGCAAATTCTTCTTGGCTAATCAAGCTGCATTATGTTACAAAAGGAGCTTGAGGAATTTGGGATAATGAGGGAGCAGGAAAAGTTGGGATAGTGTCAGACTGGACTTTGCAGTGACAGTCCTGCTTTTTTTAAGCCAAGGACAGGGGACAGAAAATATACCACATTTGCTGTCAAGCATGGATTTAGAAACTACCAGATAAAGAGGCCATGATAGGCTTGGGGTGTGGGGGTGGCATTTCTGATCTCAAGCCCTACCAGGCCTTGCCCAGGGAAGTCTCTCCACCCTTGCCTGGAAGGCTGATGTCATTTCTAGTCTCGCTGGGCCTCTAGCCACTGTAGCAGGTCACTTTCCTTCCTTGGGCCTGAGTTTGCGCATCTGTAAAATGAGTGCTCCTAATATCTCTAGGGTATCTTTCAACTTCAAAATCCTGTGACCTTCTATAAAGCAAAGAGCATGCTTTTTGCTCATGTACTTGTGGGGGCAGGGGGCAGGGAGCGGGAGACCCCAGACCAAGGAGAATGAAGGACTGAGAGTTTCCACCTCTCACGCAGTTTTGTACCTAGTCAACACCCGGGTATTGGCCCCGCTCTGGGAATAATGATTTCTTTCAGCCCAGGACGACCTACCGAGGTGTTTCTACCTCGCTGCCCTGGATTCCTCAACCCCGCCTACGAGGAACAGGGCCAAGCCACCGGACTTCTTGGAGCCTCCCTCCCAGGACTGGGCATAGTATATCTTCCTCCTTTACGGGGTCTTCCCTTACCACTCCCACTCCTCTTTCTGTCCTAGAAGCACCAGAAACTCCGGCTCTAGCCTTGCGCATGGTCCGGCGAGGCTTCCCATACAGGCAGCGCACCCCACCCACCCCCAGCTCCCCTCGGCCTTGTGCCCGTGCTGCAGAAGGTTGGGTACCAGACTCCACAGTTTTGCAGATTGCAAAGATAACGGGAGCTGCCGCTTCGCTTTTCTTTGGCTCCTCCTGGCCTTCATCCTAGTAAAACCAGACAAGCAACCGGAAAAACAAAGCAGCACAGTGGCCAGAGACAATTCGCTTTCAACGGAACAAGAGACGTGCACACCTTGAGCGAAGACGCACGCAGTTCCTGTGCCTGTCGCTGGGAACAGACCTCGCACTACCCCGCGCGGCGACAGGTACCGGGTCGGGCTCAGCATCACTTGTCCGAGGCTTGGAGGAACTGTGTGCGTGCGCCCATTTTCCCCAGCTTCCCAATTTGACAGCAGCAAGGATCTTTGAGTCCCACATGAGCGAGACTTCGGACAAGGACCGTACTCGGTGCTCAGATCTCATCGCGAGGTGCGGGATCCCAGCTTTTCCAGCTCATTTTCCAATTTTCAAGAAAAGACAGCGCAAAGTGCGACTGCCAAAGTCCCAGGAAAACGTCACTCACCAAAACGCTCCCGCGCCTTCCAGGCAGAAGTGCGGTAAAACTTTTGGCACAAACCACCTGTGGCTGCCGACGGGCCCGCCCCGCTCGGGCCCGGAGGCGTCGCCGAGTCCTGGGCCGCACGCGCCCGCACAAGTTCCTTTCCAGCCCCGCGCGCCACTTCGCTCCGGGCCGCGGTGCCAGCCAGGAGGCGCGGCGCCCGCTCGCTGGCTCGCTCTCGGCTGGCTCTCCCCTCCCTCCTTCCCTCCCTCCCTTCTCCCGCCTCCTCTGTTGCATGGCTGCCGCACGGAGACCCTGAATAGCCACCGCAGCCCCCCGCCTCCTGCCCACCGCGCGGAGGGCGCCCCTGCCCCCGCCTGCGCCCCGGGGCGCGCGGACCGCCGGCCTCCTAGCAACGACCCCAGCGATAGCTTTCCGGCGTGGCCCAGGCAGAGCCACCCTCCCAGCGCCCCACGACCTCCCGACCCGCCTCGGCTGCCGGGGTGCTGGGGAGACCGCGAACCCGGCAGCCGGCGCCCGAGCCCGGCGCGCGAAGCCGCTCACCTCCGCGCGCCGCCGGCCCCGCTCGCCTCCCGCACTTGGCGCCGGGCCGCGGTCCTGGCGTCCTTCTCCGCCCGGGTCCGCTGGTCCCCGGGCGCCCGAGCCTCGCCGGCCGCGCCGCTGTCAGAGTCTCGTGGCGGGGCTGCGCCGGCGGGTATGGAGCGGAGCGGCAGCAGCGGGCGCGCGGGCAGCTCCTCCCTCCCCGCGCCGCGCCTCCGCCCTCCCCGCGCCCCGCCTCCCGCGCCGCGGCTGTCAGCCCCGCGCCCCGCGCCCCGCGCCAGCGCCGCCGGCTCGGGGGGCGCACAGGGCTAAAGGGCCCGGATGTCTGCGGTCTCCTGTCGCTCGCGTCCGCCCCCTCCCCGCCCCGCCGCACATGCACTTGCTGCGCCACAGCCCCCGCCCGGCTCCGCTAATTTCTATTTTGACAGTAACTGTGGCGAGTGGGCGGCGCGGCGGGGGGCGCCAGGGACCGGCGGAGGAGGCGGGCGGGAGTCAGGACCCGTCGCGGAGGCGGAGTGAGGGGGCCGGACACCGCCACCAGCCGCTCGGGGCTCCGCGTCTTTTCTCTTTCTTTCCTTTTTTCTCTCTCCCTCCTCCAGGATTTAAAGGGACAGCCCCGGCCGAGGCGAGGGGGCCAGGCGGCCGCCGTTTCTCCGGTCTCCAGACGCCCTCTGCGGCCCGGCCGGACCCGCCCGCACCCCCAGCGCAGGGTCGGGACCGCGGGGTATTTTTAGGTCCACACCCGACCCGGGGCAGCGGTGCGGCAGAGATGGGCTCTGCCGCCCCGGCGCACGGCTATTTTTACAGAGTCCGATGGGGGAGGAAATAAAACAACTCGGCAACTGCTTTTCTACCCGAAAGTCGGGAGCAGGGAGTGGGGGCGAGAAGTTAGTTTCCCAAATGCTCTCGGCACTACAGCGAGCGCAGCAAGACGCCTCGCCGGCACCAGAAAACTTAAGCTTGCCGCGCTCCGGGGCGCCGAATCTCAGCGGGCAATCCCACCTGGCGGCGCTGCGGCCCGAAGTCCCCACCCCTCTGGGCCTTGGGCTTCGCACTCCGCACCCGGCTCGCCAGGGAGCAACCGCTGACTGCCAGTCACTCCCCGGGACGGCCCGGAAGGCGGCCTTCCGAAGCGTCCAATCACCGCGCAACACTGCCAAGGGGCGGGCCCGGGGAGGGCTTGTCCCCGCCCCGTCCTGCCGAGCCCCGCCCCCTCGAAGTCCGTCCTGGCTGGAGAATGTCGCCGGTACCCCGAGCGCTCAGCGGTGCTGGAAGCCACGAAGGGCCTGTGCGAGAGTAGAAGGAGGGGTCTTGGCCCTGGAGAGGGCATGAGCGTTCTCGGGCGAGGCGACACTTGGGCAGATGTTCCCTCCAGCTACGGACCGGGGCAAACTCGAGCTGGCTTTGCCTCCTACCTTTTTGCAGTCCACCCCTCTGCGCTCCAGACAGACATGGGAACCCTCGCCCTCCCTGGTACTACATCGGAGGCTGCACCCTCGCACGTCAGCGGGTCGTCTCCCGGGCTCCTCCCTCAGAAGGGGGAAAGTTTGCCGTCCTTAAACTCCTACCCGGCTGCGCTTATCTGAGCCGCACCTGGCGCCCAGGAGCGGCGAGATGGAGAATCCCGGCCGCCTAGTCCCCATTCTGGCTACTGATTAATAAAAAGGCAATGGGGCTGCTGCTATGGGGTAATGTCCTTTAATGCTGAAGACACTGGATGACATTTTTTACAGAATTCACAAAAATAAATTTGTGAACCCTTGGTGCCTCTTCCTAATATCACTCATTGGGATTTTTTAAAACCATTTCATTCATTCGTGTAATAAACGCACATTGCAAGATAGTACGTTGGGAGTGTTGAAAACAAGGGAAAACGGGCTCTGGAATAGGATGCAACAGTGGAAAACTAGATATGAATAGAGGGATCTGAAACGTAGGGTTTGGGTACAATTATGTCACGTTTAATTTGCCAAAGAGATCTGATTTTTCCTACTAAGTAAATGTCACTAAATGAACAGTTTGGACAGCCATCTTATCCAAACTATTCAAATGCATATGTAAGTCTAGGATAGTCTATCGCGGAAACTAAGGTATATTCAGGCTCGGGATGTTAGATTTCTAAGTTGCTAAAGCTTCCAGAATGGCAAAATAATATATCTCGCTTTCAGCAGCTCTGGCAGCCACTGCCCTCCCAAATTAGGTTTGTCTGTTTTTTCTGTTAAATTAAGTTGTCTGTCTTGCGTCCTTTCATTAAAGGGTCTTCAGTTACTTGGAATGCTGCTGACCCAGCTGATATGGTCCAGCTTCTAAGTCATAAGTGTGGCTGCGCCTCATGCCAAGCATGCGGATGCATTTAGAGAGCACCTAGAGGATCCCAGCCCTGCAAATGCCCAGACACCCACAGGAGACAGAAATGTAGTTCTGGGCGTGAGGGCAGCTACAGCCATAAAAAGGGCATTTAGCTTGAGAAAAGAGAGCTGTGGGCAGTAAATTAGACTCTAAGAGTAAAGAGTCTAGTAAACAGTAAATAGACTCTAATATAAATGTGGCTCTAATTCAGTTTCTCCTCCTTCTCTGGCTCAAAGTAGATGTTCCATAGCTTTAGTTCACGGAATAGATTAAGCATGGAGATCCAGTGAGTGATGTAAGATTTATTTGCAATGTACTAGTTTGGATGTAAGTGCAATGGTAAACTGCTTTGCAATACTTAATAGAATTTACTGCCAAACTTTACCAGTTATCAGCCACGTATCCTAGAAAAAAAAAGCATGTCATTCAACTCTCTAGAGCCTCCATTTCCAAACCTGTAAAAAAGAAGATAATAGTAGGCCCCTTTCTACGCCACAGAGATGCTGGAATGGTCAGGTGAGAAAAGGTGAGGGCAAGTGTTGCCCCATGAATATTCACTAAGGGGTTACTGTGTATGAAGCACTGTACAGTACATTGTAAATTGTCAATATTAGTTATGGTGATAAACTCTAAAGAAATTATCTGAGAATTGGGATCAAAGTTTTACCTATTTCCTGAGGATGTTGAAAGACTGATTCAAGAAAAAAGGGGAATTAACATTTACAGAGCTCTTTCTAGTTCAGAACTTATGGTATGCATTGCTATATGTTTCTCATGACAATTGTATGCAATATATTTTGTTGTAACCATTGTACAGATGAAAAATCTGATATCAATAGTGGTGATGATGACCATGTTCCCACCGCTGGGTAGTGACAGGAGCAGCATTTGGATCCAGGTTTGTGAGTTCAGAAGTTCACAAGCATCCTCCCCTGTGATGCTGCCTCTAGAGGAGAAATAGGGAAGAGGCCTTTAGTAAATCCGAGCGGAAGAGAAATTCAAGGAAATCATAGTGTGTATTACCTTACCATAAGGCAGACTGCGTGAAGTGCCTTCCGGGAAAAGGTAGCGCTGAACTCAGTCCCTAAGTTTGCATGATTTGTTTTTATTTTTCCTTAGTTTGTTTTTAATTTTTATTTTGCAATAATTTCAGATTTACAGAAAAGTTACAAAGATGATATAAAGAATTGTCATATACCTTCACCCAGAATCTCCATATGCCAACATTTGCCCATGTTTGTTTTACCCTGCCGTTTCTTTGTGTATACATATTCTTTTTTTCTAAACTGTTTGAGCATAGGCTGAAGATATGATGTTCCTTTACTGATAAATTCTTCAGTGAATGTTTTTTAACAATGAGAACATTCTTACATAATAATCAAAATCCAGATCTTACCATCAATACAACACTATTATCTAGTCTGAACTATATTTAGATTTCACCAACTGTCTCGCTAATAGCAAAAATGAAAAGTAAGTAAATTCTAGTCAGGATTCAATTCAGGATGGTATATTGCCTTCAGTTATCATATCTCTTGGGAGAGTATTTTTTATTTTACTAATTTTTGTTTCTCATTTTAGTGGTCATACATTTATAGCCCATATGGGATGACAAAGACTTTCTCCTTGACCACACTTGAGGCAGGCTCCTTTGAGCCTTTATTTCCACTGGGCTCTCACCCTTTGGCCCTCTCATCAGCCAGCCGAGTACAGTTGTAGAAAGAATCCTTCAAAGTCAGTTTAGTGAGAACTCCCCTTACCCTTGATCTCCGATCACCCTAGCCTGCCTTTAGCAAGAATCCTGTTAGGTTAGTCTAGCAAGAATGCACCCACCCTTAATATCTCCTCTTAGTAATTTTCCACCTATCGACCCCCTTACTCTGATCTTTGGCTATAAATCCCCACTTCCCCTTGTTGAGCCCAGTCTCCCCGACCGATTGCAACACTCCTATTGCAGTAGTCTTGAATAAAGTCTACCATTTCCCTACCATTTTAACAAGTGTCAGAGTACTTTTTTCTTTAAAAGGGCCGAAGAAAATATAGGAAAATCAAAACTCACTTGTAATCACTCACCAGCTATAACCAACATTAATCACTGTTTTATTTTTAAAATGTATATGTGTAATCCAACCATACAACCACCATTCCCTTCCAGGGGCGAGCTTCCCCTAGAAAATACCAAGGATATAGGAGTTCTACTTTCTGTTCCTCCTGAAGTTCCTCCTCAGTGTCCAGCATGATCCTGTTGTCCCTAGTTCAGCCATAACCCACCTCACCCTTTGGCTCCTCACCCCAGACTCCAGTTACCATCTCCCTTGAGAAAATGCTGCATTCCCAACAGCCCCCATGAAGAAGTTGGTGGGGACAGGCTATGCCTCTTCTATACACCTGTTATTTTGTTTGCCACACCAGGGCCTACAAAGGCTCTACTAGATAACAGATTTCACAAAGAGTTTGGAGTAACTCAAGGGAATTAGAATGTAACACTGGACAGCTTGAAGCTGTGCATGAGATATGACTTCCCTCATATTCCAGAGAAGAGCAACCAGGGGTTCAACTCTCCATACAGGATTACTTGATGGTACACCCCTGCTTCTAACCTAGCTCCCCAGCTTTCAGGACACCTTCTTGCCTCAAAGGCAATTCATCTACCTTTTGACATGACTCTCTACAGGAGAACCAACCCCAAATCTCAGGAAAGGACTTCCCTGGGATCCCGCTCCTTCCTCCTTCAAACTTGCATTTCCCAAGCCTCAGTCATCTAGCCACCTAAATAAACACTCTGGGGAAGTTGGCTGGTCACCAACACCAATGTTAATGGTGACCATTGGCATACCCAGTGTAGCTGAACAGCTAAACCAGCCAGGGAAGGTTGGGTCTACAGGTAAGTCCAGCCCCCTTCAAGACTGCCCCAGCAGTCTGAGTTATAGGTATGCCTATGTATTCTTCCAAATATTCAGCAAGTAATTGTTGAACCAAGTGTCTACACGTGTACACTTCAACACACTCCTTCCAAAGACAATTCTCAGAGATGGAGAAAATTCAGTCTAAAACTATGAGGATCAGATAAACAATTTGCTAATTACCTCAACTTCTACAAACTGCAATTGTGTTAGTTCCTTGCCTTCATCTTCCTTCCCCTGAATTTATATTGTCTAATTGCCTCTCTCCCCTCCTCCTGTGAGAATAAGGAATGAGAATCACTGAGCTAGGGACCCAGTGAGGTTGCCCGTGGTCAGCCAAGCACCTGGTCAGAGCTGTGCAAGGGTGAGGATGTGATTAAACTTTCAGCAGAGAGGCCTGGCCACACTCAGAGGTTGTGTGGAAGGAGAAGAGGGCTGCTTTTATTCAGGATGTACAGGGAACCAGGCAAATATTTGTTGCAGAGTACCTGCCTATATAAAAATTTGATTTTAAAATGTGTCATGAAATTCATGACTCATGTGAAGTATCATGATTTAACAGTGAAGATTAAGAATAATGAGTAGAATATATGTATTTACATATGTACTTATGTCAACACCACCAGTTTGTAGTAAATTTTTTTTTTTTTTTAGATAGAGTCTCAATCTGTCTCCCAGGCTGGAGTGCAATGGTGCGATCTTGACTCACTGCAACCTCCACCTCCTGTGTTCAAGCAATTCTCCTGCCTCTGCCCCCCAAATAGCTGGGATTACAGGCATGTGCCACCATGCCTAGCTAATTCTTGTATTTTTAGTAGAGACGGAGTTTCATCGTGTTGCCCAGGCTGGTCTCAAACTCCTGACCTCAGGTGATCCACCCGCCTCAGCCTCCCGAAGTGCTGGGATTACAGGTGTGAGCCATCATGCCCAACCAGTAAAGATTCTTTATAATGTCCAGGCACTTTCTCATTCTGTTCCAGTTTAGAACCCATTTTTCCTTTTTTTTTTTTTTTTCATGTTTAGTATTGTCAAATGCACTATTCTTCAGTAACTTCCTATCTCCTACCTTGAGAAAAAGTAGTAACACTTTTATTATTCATAATGTCACGGCTCTTTAGAACCTGTTTGTATTGAAACAATATAGTTTTCCTTGCCTCTGCAGTTCCCAATTACCAATTACTCATGATGCTGCATCATACATCCAGCAGTCCACGAATACTGGCTTCTGATGACTCTCAAAGGTGACTGTGCTTTGCAGATGAGGACTTCAAATGCAAGTCTTAGCCAGAGTATTCAGGAAGAGGTTACCAATAGTTTAACCTCTGTTCATGTTAAATTTATCATTTGGAATTACGTAGAATAATATAAAACCACATATCTTCTACCTATGTCTTCTCTTAAGCTCTTTAGGTTATAATCACTGTATTTCCAGAATGTGGTCTCTTTTCATCTTGACCAAGACCCCTATGTACTGGGTTGAACAGTGTTTTCCCAAAACTCATATCCACCTGCAATCTGTGAATATGAACTTATTTGGAAATATCTGGTCTTTATAGATGTATCAAGTTAAGATAAGGTTATGCAGGATGGGGGTGGTATGCCTACATCCAAACAGTGGTATTCTTATAAGGAGAAGAAAATGTGGAAACACAGAGACACACAGGGGACATGCCATGTGAAGACAGAGGCAGCTATTGGAGTGATACATATATACACCAAGGATCACCAAGGATTGCTGGCAACCAACAGAAGCTGGAACAAAAGCATGAAACAGATTCTCACTCAGAGCTTCCAGAAGGAATTGGTCCTGCTGACACCTTGAATTTGAACTTTTGGCCTCCAAGATTGTGAGAGAACAAAGCTTTGTTCTGTTTAGACACCAAGTAGGTAGTGATTTGTTGTAGCAGCCCTAGGAAACGAATACACCCTGCTTTCTACAGACTCAATGAGAAGGATGGGCCAGGAGACCATGGGTAGAGTGAGAAGGAATCTCAATCCTTGGTCCAGCATGGTATAAGACTGACCTGGAAAAACACGCCAGCACCACATCAGCTGAAGGCAAAAGAGGACATTGAAGAGAAAGACTCCTAGGTGTTGTGGAACAGTGGTCTCAAAAGTCATCAGAGGAAATAGCCACTGCCACCCCCAGAGGACAGCCTGACCAGTGACATAGAGTCTACTTAGGGTATGGGTGACAGCCAAATGTTGGCAGATGTCTTTGACAAACTTGTTGTCTTAATTCACAATTTAAAATCATTAATGATCCTGATATTTTTAATAAGCTTTCTGGCCATTAATATTTCTCTTTTTTTTTGTAATTGCTGGCTTGTGCCCATTTTCTAATGGGTTGTTCTTCTTTTTTCTTATTTGTAAGAGCTCTTCACATAGTGAGGATATTAACCCTATAACTGTCACATATGTTACAACTATTTTTACCATTTTGCCATTACCTTTTATGTTTTGTTCTTATTGATGTCTCTAATATTCTAAATTACACAACTAATGTGTCATCTCTATAAATTTCTAATAATACATAAGTATTTCAGGTTAAGAGAATTAACTTCTGGCCAGGTGTGGTGGCTCACACCTGTAATCCCAGCACTTTGGGAAGCCGAGGTGGGCAGATCACCTGAGGTCAGGAGTTTGAGACCAGCCTGGGCAGCATGGTGAAACCTTGTCTCTACTAAAAACACAAAAATTAGCCAGGCATAGTGGCATGTGCCTGTAATCCCATCTTTTCCTGAGGCTGCAGCAGGAGAATCACTTGAACCTGAGAGGCAGAGGTTTCCGTGAGCCAAGATCGTCCCACTGCACTCCAGCCTGGGCGACAGAGTGAAGACTCCTGTTGCAAGAAAAAAAAGAAGAAGAAGAAGAATTAAATTCCCTTTCACACCCATAAAACACAAAAATTTTCCTCTTCTTCCTAGAGATAACTGCTTATCACAATTTATTAACTGCTTCCCAAACCCTATTCCATGCATTTCTATTAAGATTCCTTTCGATGCACAAGCATTTTAAACTTCCCTTGGTTAAGTTATTCGTCTCTTGAAGCTTGGTGGAGATGTCACCCACTCTATGACTGGTGTCATATTAGACCTCGACCCTAAGTATATTAATACTCACCTACATTTTCTTCCAACGTATTTATGATTTCATCTGTTTTTCCACATTTAAATCTGGAATTAATCTGTAATTTATGTAGAGTATTGCTTGAGGTAAGGAACTTGCTCTGTTTTTCTGAATTGTGATGTAGATGTGATGAATATTGAACAAAAGCACATCTTGGAATAAATAAATAGAACAAAGGTAAGGATTTGCAAAGTTAGTTCAAGAAATGGTGACCTAGTGCGGTGATAGCATGCAGGGAAATAGGAAATACAACTGGAAATGTAGGTGAGTTCAGATCCAAGAGGAATTTGAAAATTTAGAGTTTCAATCTGTAGGAAAGGAGGAGACCTGAGGGGTTTGGGAAGTGAAAGCATCCAACCAGAGCCAACCATTCCGCTGATGACACCACTGGCAGCTTGACAGCAGATGGGAGCTGGGTGCACGAGGCAGAGAGATGTGAGAAGGCCACTGCAGTGGCTCAGGCGAAAGCACCTTGAGTCTGACTCAGGATGGTGGCAGTGGGGCCAGAGAGGAGGTGATGATTGCTAGAGACCTGGAGGAGGGGGTTAGCAGGCCTCAGAGAACGACTGAGTATGGAGGGGAAGGAAGGAACCTGGGGTGACTAACTCTCATGCCCGAGTTGTTGTTAGGAGGACAGAAATTTCTCATCGTGTGGCTGCAGATGTTATTCTGTTCCTCCAGCTCTTCTCCATCTGGTTCCTCGTATGGAAGGTTCATTTTACAGACGGAGAAACTGAGGTTCTGGAACTCAGTGACTTGCCCAAGAGTGATAGGGGAGCTAGGTCCCCATTGCAGCACCTGGCAGAGTTGTAGAGAGCAGGGCTCTGGAGCTATGTTGCTCCTCTTGGAGTATGATGAGCTTGCCTCATCTGTGTGCAAAGAGTGGAGGGGCAGTGGGGCAGGGGATGAGGACATGTGCTCCTATATGTGTCTGTGCCATAGGCATGTGTGGGTGAGTAGGGTGGCACATGCTCCCGATGAATTTCTCTCTCAAGAAGTGGTGATGGGCACCAGTGCTCCATGGGTGGCTTCCTCTTCCCAAATAAACAATCATATGACACAATGTCTGAAAGCCCAGAATATTTCCTGTCTCTTTGGCCTGGTGCCCTGTGTGCTACAAACCTGGAACCATTGCAGCCACCCCAGCCATCCACCTCCTTCCACCCCAGTCTCTAGCGCCAGGACTCATGGAACACCATGAGCTCATGTGCCTGGCCTGCCTGGCACCAGCCGCTCAAAGAGGCTGCAACTTCTTCTTTCAGCCAAAGAAAACCCAGAGGATGGGCCAATGACCTGGACTTCCTCCAAAAGGCTGGCCCATCTCCATTTCCACACCTGAAGGCCCTATCCTCCCAGGGGCCTGTTACTCCCCCTGGGGCCCCTATCTGGGAACTCGTGAGCTGAGTCTATGGTTACCAAAAGGAAGTTGTGTTTCCCAGGAACTGTGACCTTCTCTCCAAGCTGTAAGTAAAGCAGCAACAGCACAGGAAGTGAAAGGGGACGTGGAAGTTTCTGACCTACAGAAATCTATCCATCAATTAGGTCCAGTTAATTGGTCATCCACCTGTGACTCCTTACCCAATGATATGATTTGGCTCTGTGTCCCCACCCAAATCTCACCTTGAATTGTAATAATCCCCATGTGTTTTGGGAGGGACTTGCTGGGAGGTAATTGAATCATGGGGGTGGGTTTTTCCCCATGCTGTTCTCCTGATAGTGAATAAGTCCTATGAGATCTGATGGTTTTATAAAGGGGAATTCCCCTCAACATGTTCTCTCTTGCCTGCTGCCATGTAGGATGTGACTATGAGTCTATTAAACCTTTTTCTTTTATAAATTACCCAGTCTTGGGCGTGCCTTTATTAGCAGTGTGAGAAGAGACTAACACAACCAAACTCCACGAGAAAGCACTCTGAATTCCCACAGCAAATGTGTGTAGTGTTGTTATAACCCTTGTTACCTGGAAAGCAAATACATTCTATTTTTCTGTGCCAAGCCTGATTGATGGGTAGTGATTGTCTGGTGGCTGTCTCAAGAAGAAAGCTGAGGCCACATGCAAGCACAGCAGGAAGTCTTGCCACCACCTGGTAGGAAAGGCAGCTGCAGTGGGTCACAGCCAGGTACTGCGTGGCTACCTACTCAGACTACCACACTGCACTCCCCTTGGTTACCTCGACTACCCCCTGCCCCAACTGCCAATCACCATATAAGTAATTTGGGGACAGGATTCCATTTGTTCATTTTTGTATCTCCAGTACCTTGCATAGTGTCTGGCATTTAGTAGGTGCTCAGGAAATGTTTTGCTGAATGAATGTTTGATTAAGTGACTCCATAATCCTTCTCATAGCATGAGAGGCAGATGCCTGACCATTGACAAGTAGGAATTATGCAAACTCAACTTCCTTCAGCCATGCCTCCCTGAGCCCTACCCACAGGAAGGCCACTCCTTCTCTGGGCACTTGTAGTCTCTCCTATAATCTCGTTCCTGATGACATATTGTCTGACAATGTCTTTCTATAGGTTTATTTTTGTATCTCCAAATTAATAACTTGAGGTTAGTAATGGTAGCTTCTCCTCTAACTTACACTGAACCTAGAATGTTGAACCCAGAAGCACTTAGTAATTCCTGATTAAGTGAATGAATGTGTCATCTTCTGACTCTCCAGTTGTCATTTGCTCTTCTGTTTTTTAAACACTCTTCATTTGGTTTAATATCTGGTAGTCAATGGATTCCCACGTTACATAAATGTATCTGATTTCTTCTTAGCAAACAGTGATGATCTTAATTCAATTTCTACATATTAATCAAATCATAGAATTTTGTCAGAATGTACCATACAGTTTAAAACACTTAACAGATGAATAAACTGAGACTCTAATCATTGACAGAGCTTCTCTCTCCTCTCTCCATTTCATTCATTCAACGATAGTATTTTAGAGTAAAATATTTAATGAAAATAATGTATTATAGATAATTTTTGGAATAACACAAAGCAAACCATACTTCTTAATGTTTTGATATCTAGTTTATATTTATGTGAGCTGCTAGACAAAACCAGCCTTAAATGTAGGCAGAACTAGCAGGAGTCCCCAGCTCAGGTTCACTGGACTTTAAATCCCTCTCCCACCCACCCACAGCCCTTCAACAAGAATTTACCAACACTCTAACATGTGCTTTAGCCAAATATCAACAGTGATACAAAAGCAATGGAATACACAACCCATACCCTCCAAGTATTGAGCTCTACAACTGTCTAGAGCTTTAAACATATTCATGGGCTGCCAAAGCTGTAACAGCATCTCATTTGTGTGCTATACCATGGAAGCAGATTTTCTAGAAATTTAAAACTTAATCCTCAGACATCAGAACTTAAAATATATACATATTATATATATATTAGAAAGAAAACGTTCTGAAACATATTACATACCCACCATTCTTACTAAAGACTGTTGGCTGAGCTGTCATTTCTTCATTTTGCTGGTCTTCCTGCTTTTTTTTTGCTGTTCCCACCTGGTACTCTTCAAAAGGGCCACTCTGGGTAAACCTCTGTGCTTTTCTCTGTTTCCTTTCCTTTATCCAGGTCATTTATTGGATCAGCTCCATGAACACATTAACATAAAAGCTGTGCAGTCACGCAAGCGCCCCCCTACACCGCCCCACACTCAGGAGGGCCCTATTCTTGCTTTAATACTCTGCTGCAGCTGCCTTGATTTTTTTTTTTTTTTTTTTTTTTTTGGAGACAGAGTCTCTCTCTGTTGCCCAGGCTGCAGTGCAATGGCACAGTCTCGGCTCACTGCAACCTCCACCTCCCAGGTTCAAGCGATTCTCCTGCCTCAGCCTTCCTAGTAGCTGGGACTACAGGCGCCTGCCACCACACCCAGCTAATTTTTGTATTTTTAGTAGAGATGGGGTTTCATCATGTTGGCCAGGCTGGTCTTGAACTCCTGGCCTCAAGTGATCCACCCACCTCACCCTCCCAAAGTGCTGGGATTACACCGGGCAGCCACCGTGCTCCACCTTGAAATTCCTAATAATAATCTCATTTTTGGATTTGTGTTTTATATGTGAAGTCCCACAGGATGATGAAGCATGCACATGAGCAGTGGAGAGCTGCTCCGTGTCATCTACTCTTGGCTGCCCCGCTCACACGTAGTGCATCCTGTGCCCACTGTGCTGCTCTCATGACACCCTTACAAGGCCCTCCCTTTGAGTCTCCTGGACTCCCACGCATCGTGAGCCTGCAGGAGTTCTGTGCTCACGTTCCATATTCACTCATCTACAACAGAGGGAGCAGAGAACTGACAGCCCAGAGAGGCCAGCTTTCCATTCAAACCAGAGCTTGCCTCCAATTTGGAAAGATGACAATGACATTCTGAGAAGCACAAATGGCCAAGGAACCCTATCATATCCTTTTTCACTAATGTTGCTTCTCTGTATTAGCCAGCCACTTATACTGAAAACAGTGACATCCAGAGAAAGGAAAAGACAGGCAGCCCAAGTTCCTCATCCTGTAAGTCCTTCCTTACTTGTCAGTGAGGTGAAGGTAAAGGTGGAATGTATCAAAACGTGACATAAACAGGGTTGAGTTGGTTTTATCCAGCCTCTCCCCTATTGTGATAAGAATAAAACACATATGAATAATGGGATATGAAACATGAATTGTGAAATTTTCTAAAGATGAGTTAAATGCCTTTACATTTGCACTTAAAACTGGCATTGCTTACGTCAAAGGAGGAAACGACCCAGGTGTTCATCGAGGGATGAGCGAGGTACCTAGAGAAGTCACACTCATAGACAGAAAGTCACAGGGTGGCAGTCAGGGCCTAGGTGGAAGGAAGACTCGGGAGTTACTGCTTAATGGGGACAGAGTTTGGAAAGATGAAAACCGTTCTTGGGGAATGATGGTGCTGATTGCACAATAACGTGAAAGTACTTAACGTCATACACTTGAAACCATACACTTGAAAATGGTTAAAGTGGTAAATTTCATGTTATGGGCATTTTACTGCGATCAATCAATATAAAGACAAATGGCAAAATTCATGCTAATAATTTACGTTTTGTTTTTCATTACTTATAATCACAATGACAACATTTTTTAAAAATCATAAATTGGGAGAGATTACAGAAGGAAAAAAGCCTTGTATTTGAGTACCTTTAACTTCACTTCGCCCCTAGGTTTTCATTTTGCACCGGCACTGCCCACTCCATAGCCAGCTGGGTCCTCGCTGTCCATCAACATCTCAATTCCTGCGGGCTGGTTGCCTCCTCAGCCTCCACATTCATCACCCTCCATACACATACTCGCTCCTTTTCCCTCCAGTTTCTTCTCCTTCCCTGTTCTTCCTCCCGCCTGCCTTTGCTTTCCTTAATCAAGAGCAAGAGAGAAGCTGTCAGTCTCTCCACTTTCCTGGAGGGCATTTCATCTCCTTCCTCGCCCTCCCCCTTTCACAGAGCCCCGCCCACAGCCTTCTTCCATGCCCTGTGCTCATTCGTCTCCTCCCTTCGCCACCCGCTCCCTTCCCTTTGAAGATTGGCTTTGTCTGCCCCTTCTTTTTCATCCTGTAGCCTCCAAAGACTACTCCCATGCCCCCTGCTTCCTGCTGGTTTAGGTCACCCGTGAGTTGGGAGGAGATTACGTCCACCTGGAGGTCTGATGTTTATTTTTTTGTCTCCACTCCGCTGGATTCAAAATGGGTTATGCAGAAACACTTCAAAAAGAACAGGTGGGCAATGCAAATGGCCAGCAATGGATGAATAATCGATAAACTAAATGTGGTCTATCCATACAGTGGAATATTATTTAGCCTTAAACAGAATGAAATTCTGAAAATGCTACAAAACATGAATGAACCTTGAAGACATTATGCTAGTGAAATAAACCAGACGGAAAAGGACATATACTGCATGATCCCACTTAGATAAGGGACTTACAGTAGTCTAATTCAGAGGTAGAATGAGTGGTTCCCAGGGGCCGAGGAAAGCAAGAAATGGAGAGTTATTGTTTAATGGGTACAGTGTTTTTTATGGATGATTTTTAAAAAGTTCTGGAAATGGATAGTACTGGTCGTTTACAACATTGTGAATGTACTTAATGTCATTAATTGTACACTTCAAAATTGTTAAAATGGTAAAATTTATGTTATACACATTTTACCACAATAAAAAAAAGTACAGGTGGAAATGCTGACTGGTGCCCTGGCCTCTTTATCTTCTTCCTTCTCCTCCTAGAGGTGTGTGTGCCCTGGAGGAGGGAAAAGATGAGTTGGGTCTTCAGCTCAAGGAGGGGCAGGACAAAGAGGAAATGAAGGTGAAGATGTGGTGTTCTCCCTCAAGGTTATGGTGCTGGCTGACATTGCACTTGTCTAGTGCCTGAGCATCTCAAACACAACTTCTGCAAAAGCCAGCTTATACTTCCCCAGAGCTGAGTTCTACCTGGGTTCGTTTTCTGTTAACAGAAGTGTATCAAACTCTGTTGGTTTGGCTTCCCAGTGAATTATACCTACAGACAAGGATTCAATTGCAAGTCATTTAATTGGGAAGTGATGTCTCAGTGAGGCCTAATCTGACCATTCTATTTAAAAATACAACCCTCTTCTTGTCCCACCAAGACCATGCTCTATTCTTAGAGCATTTATCAGCTTCAAATATACTCTGTAAATCACTCATTTATGATGCTTTTTCTTATAGTCTATTTTTCCCCCATTAGAGTATAAAGCCACAATGCATGCTTTTTTCATCTACGTTGTTCATGGTAAGTATCCTGGACAGTGCACATACAGTAAGCTAGAAAAACATAGATGTTTTTCATCTGTGTTGATGTATGTTAAGCGTACTGAATGGTGCACATACAGTAAGCTTGACAAACATCTTTTGTTGAATGAAATACTGATTTGGTGAATTGTGATTGCCCCATTTTTTGCTCCCTTAATAGCCATAAACCATATTAGTGCAGATACTGCCTTATTCTCTGAATCTTGCACACCTAGCACCATGTCTGTCACATCGTGGAATGTTTGAACACAAGACAGTGTAACCCAGTCTAGAGTGACAACTCCTGGCCATGACTATTGTCTCATCATTGCATCTTTAAAGTTGTGGTGCCTTGAACTCTGAGGACTACACTTGTTTTGTGATCATTTTTCTTTTTCCTGTCTTTCATTGAGCTATCCTAAAGATAAGTCTTCAAGATCAGATTGAGCATGTCCACCAACCTAAGCACCCATTCCCCTGTAGATTTTTGGTGACATCTGAAGAGGTTGACTCTTAGGCTCTTCTCTCTAAGCTCCAGAAAGACCACTCCTCTTCTGACACTTAATTTGCTTCAATGTATTAATGTTATAGATTATCGAGCAGACGCTCACACATGCTCTGGGCACTCAGTATTCCAGTTCCTATTTTAAGTCCCTCTTGACTTTCCACCTGAGCACTTTCTCTTAGCCAAAGTACCAAGGAGGTAATGTTCCCACCCTTCTACCTACTGGGAGCAGCCCTGGTGGATGGGAGTTAGAGGGTAAGTTCTTCAGCTTATTCATACCTCTGGGCATGGGGGTCTGGGGGACCATGGGCATGTTTGATTCTGTCTGCCAGAGTTCTCCAGTGGGATTGAACCCACTTGCCATCAGAGGTTCTCTGGTACCACACCCCATAATACTCTTTATTGGTTTCCTTTTCTTCCCCATGTTACTTCCCCACTCCCTAACCAGGGCTTCCTGGGCACATCTCCCAGTGGCTGCTGTGCTGAAATCTTGGTCTCAGCATCTGCTCCTGGCCAAACTGAGAAAATTATATTATTGCTTTCTTATATGTACTGCTTTTCTGAAATCGCTAATGGTAGATTTTTTAACTTCTATATTATAAATTATAACACATATAAAATGCACACTTTCTGCATGTACAGCTCAAGGGATTATTGCAAAGTGAACACCAGCATGTCCACCACACTGGACAGAAAATAAAATGGCACCAGTCCTCCCAGAAATCCCTGTGTTGCCTCCACCCTTTCTTATACATTCCTCCTTCCCTAGCCTCTATCCTGACTTCTAAAACCATCAATAACTTTGCCTGCTTTTGAACTTGATATAAATGCACTTATTATTCTTTCAGATGAGACTTCTTTAACTCGCCAGTGTTTGTTGCAGTTCATCTATGATGCTGCACAGAGTACAGTTCATTAACTAGTGCTGTGTCATGCTCCGTTGTATGGATATACCACAGTGTGCTTATCTATTCTACCGTGGGTAGTCATTCTGGGTGATTACAAAAACAAAACAAAACAAAACAAAATGAACGAAAAAAACTGCTGCTGTGAACATTCTTGTGTGTGCACATGCATACACAATTCTGTTGGCTACATACATCAGGGTGGTCTCATTGTAGACTTGAGGGCACTTGTGATAATGGGTGGGAGAAATGACTTGTTTTTATCAGGGAACCCTCTCTGGGTGCCCATAATATGATATCATGCATGCAGTTGGGTCTTTATTATTGCCATTTATAAATGGGGCTACAAATAAGGGGATCTATGGCTGCCATAGCAAATTACCACAAACAAAAATTTATCCTTTCATAGTTCTGGAGGCCAGAAGTCAAAATCGAGATGTCAGCAGCACTGGTTTCTTCTGGAGGCTCTGAGGGAGAATCTTTCTGAGCCTGTCTCCTAGCTTCCAGTGGCTCCTGACAGTCATTGACATTCTTTGGCTTCAGATGAATTTCTAAGCCCTGCCTCCATCCTCACATTGTCTCTCCCCTCTGTCTTTTCCCCTTCTCTCCTCTTCTAAGGACACTCATCATTGGACTTCAGGCCTATCCCAATCTGGGATGATCTCATCTCAAGATCCTTCTACCTTAGTTCTATCTTCAGAGACATTTTCCCAAATAGAGTCATAGTTACAGCTTCTGGGGAGACCTTTCTTTATGGGCCACCATTCAATCCACTATAGGATCCAAGAAGTTGGAGATAGATCCTCCCTAAGAGTTAAACTTGTAAAATCCGTACACAAAGAAGAAGCTAAGTTCTCTGAGTCACCTTGGGCCATAGGCAGGACAACATCCCCCAAATCACAATATTAATACAAGGAGCAGTGTGTGGCAGAAATTAATCAAAAGCCTCTATTAAGTGATCTTCAAAGAGTTTCCATTTTGTAAAAAGGCACCATAAAAATCAAAGTGCTCCTGGCCAAAGTCATATTTAGGTTGTTATTATCTGATGATTTAGTCTCCCCCACCCCAGTCATCCCAGTCAGTCCTCCCAAAGAAAAATAGGAGGTGATGGAAGGGACACCCAGGCATAGAGTGAAAGTCAGGGCACTACGATAGAGGAGAAACTCTGAAGACAAATTCTTCACCTCAAAAATGTTCTGAGGACTGATTAAAAGACAGGGGCCCCAGTTGAAGAAAATACACACACACACACACACACACACACACACACACACAAAGCAACTTTGCTTTACAAAGTATTCTTTACAGAGAGCTCCCCTGCAAATCATTTGTCTGCAGGATCCCTTTAGAACGTAAGTGTATTAGTTCATTTTCACACTGCCTGAGACCGGGTCATTTATAAAGGAAAGAGGTTTAATTTACTCACAGTTCTGCATGGCTGGGGAGACCCTGGGAAACTTACAATCTTGGTGGAAGGCAAAGGGGAAGCAAGCACCTTCTTCACAAGGCGGCAGGAAGGAGAATGAATGCAGGAAGAACTACGAAACACATATAAAACCATCAGATCTCATGAGAACTCACTCACCATCATGAGAACAGCATGGGAGAAACAACCCCCATGATTCAATTACCTGCACCTGGTGTCTCCCTTGGCACATAGAGATGATGGGGATTATAATTCAAGATGAGATTTGGGTGGGGACACAAAACCTAACCATATCATCAAGATTCCTTCACACATTTAAAATGCATTTTTTCCCCCCAAGATTGAGTTTGCTCATAGCTTTTCAGGACCATATCTATTGCCGAAAGCCAGATTTTCTTGTATCAGTGAATATGCTCTGGTAGTTTTACTCACTCTTTTATTTATTTATTTATTTTACCCTGGTCTCATGAGCGAGTTAACATTAGCTCTAGTGAACAAACTGCTCCATGCTTACTTATCCTCATCTGGAAAATGTAAGGGTTTTCCTCCATGGAATAAGCCTCATTCTGCCTGACATATGCTGGAATCAGAAGACTTGGTGTTCAATAGCAACAGGATCCTGGCATCTTGTTTCTTCTCTCTATTCCTCCAAGCTCTCTATCTTCTAGATAAAATTAACAATTCAAAATTAGTAGAGACTGGTGTGGTGGCTCATGCCCTTAATCTCAGCATTTTGGGAGGCCAAGGTGGGAGAATCACTTGAGCTCAGGAGTTTAAGACCATCCTGGACAATATAGCGAGACCCCCATCTCTACAAATATAAAATAAATTAGCTGAGTGTGGTGGCATGCATCTGTAGTCTCAACTACTGGGAAGGCTTAGGCAGGAGGATTGTTTGAGTCTGGAAAATCAAGGCTGCAGTGAGCTAAGATTACATCAGTGCATTCTAGCTTGGGTGATAGAACAAGACCCTTTCAAAACAAAACAAAACAAAACAAACAAACAAAAGGAGTGAGAAGTTTTTCTTTGGGAAGATTTTCTATAAATCTAAAATTCATTCAGGAAGAAATCTCTATTTCTCCTGCACAAACATGCCAGTTTATTTTATTGATTCTAGAGTTTGCATGAAGCTGAAGCATGACTTGTCCAGGAGGGCTACACAGGAGCAATACCACAATCACACCACAATCACACAACAAGTAGTATAACAGCTGTTGGAGTGCTGAATCTCTGAGTCAGATGGCCCCCTGATCACCCAGCTGTGTTAGCAGAGCCCAGAACCCACCACAGCAGCAGCAGGCCTGGGGCACCTGTTCAATTTGCTTTCCCTCTCTCTCCCTACACCCACTTTGCACTGTTCCTCATAATGCTTCCCAGTCAGCTGCCTTCCCCATCCCACGAAGCTGGAGCAAGAGCCTGCCTGCTGCAGACACACCACACCCTCTCCCTCTGGCCATGGTGCAGTGTGAAGGAAAGGAAAGGAGCTCAGCCCACAGAGACCAGGCGAAGTCCCAGTTTGGAAAGCTAACCAATAATGGGGCCTCGAGCAAGTCCTTTCACCTTGCTGTGGGTAGGGGCTCCGTCCCTTGCCAACGTGGTCCTACAGGCTTGGGCTCCAGGGAAGACCACCTGGGCTTCAAATTCGGATTCCCCTACTTAGTAGCTTTGTGACCTTGGGCAAGTGGCACAACTTATCTGTTTCTTCAACTATAAAATGGGGATAATAAAGTGCCTTCCTCATAGGGTCGTTGAAGACGAATTGAAGTATTATGAGTGCGGAAGGCCGAACCGTGGCTGCCAAAGAGTAGGAGCTCAATAAATGTTGACTATTATCTCACAGGTTGTAGGACATCCTGGATGTGGAAAATCTGGGGAAGGTACAAAGTCAGAGAGAAAAAGAGAGAGAAAGAGGCACATGGTCATTTTCCTAGTGCTTATAACCCCTTATTTATTAACCCCTTATTTATATATCTCATTTCTTGGCCTTTTCAATTTCTTTCTCTAAGAAACACCCTAAGCCGATTGTGTGATGGAAGAAGGAGCGAGCGCAGTTTTCTGCCAGATTGACATGGTGGATTGTGGACAGCCTTGGAGGCTGCGATCTGAACAGTTCTTCCTGCCTGGGACATCATGACACTTTGTTCTGAACTTGAAGCTCCAGTTCTTCCCTGAGCCTCCTGCTTGCCAGTAACATGACCTTGAATATATTGCTTGCTTTCCTCAGCTGTAAAATGGGATCAGTAAAACCTTCCCTGCCTCCTTCAGAGGAATATTGTGAAGTTCAAAACAGAAGTGCTTTATAACTGGAAAGTGCCCTGCACACATGACCCCTTTCTTCATCAAGAAAGGCCAGGCTGGGGAGGTGGGGATGGCTCACACCTGTAATCCCAGCACTTTGGGATACTGAGGCAGGCGGATCACTTGAGGTCAGGAGTCTGAGATATGCCTGGCCGATATGGTGAAACCCCATCTCTACTAAAAATAAAAAAGTTAGCTAGGCATGGTGTTGGGCGCCTGTAGTCCTACTCAGGAGGCTGAGGCTAGAGAATCACTTGAACCCGGGAAGTGGAGCTTGCAGTGAGCCGAGATTGTGCCATTGCACTCCAGCCTGGGTGACACAGTGAGACTTCGTCTCAAAAAAAATAAAAATAAAAATAAAGCCAGGAGGACATTGAAGACAGGGATCAGATCTTGTTCATCTTCTTATTTAACCCTTTCTTACCCATTGTCTCCTTCAACACCTGGCTAGTACTCACACACACTCAGTGCTTAATAACATGCTTGCTGAGACGACTTGAGGTTGGGGAGAGAGAGGGGAAAGGAATCCATAACCCTTGTGGGTTTCCAGCTCTGAAGGCCCTGCCCTCTCTCAGCACTGCATGGGCTTTCAAACATGTCACCGGTGAAATCACAAGGCCACCAGGAGGGCGGTACAGAGTGGGGTCAGAGAGAATTCTCGAATTTTGTAAATTGCATCTTGCAATCACACACACACCCATGGGTGGTAGTATGGGAGAGAAGGGAAGGGAAGGGAAAGGAGACAGTTTTATGCATGTAGAATTGCAGGTCCTGCCAGATGGCTTACAGGCCCAGGGCTGGCCCTGGGCAAAACTGTGCAGCAGGAAAGTTGTGTTCATTGCTGTCACTCGCTCCATTTCATCATCCTCTCCGCTCCCCTACCCCCCGCAGCACACACACACATCCTATCCTGGCGCTCTGTCCTCTGACATATCCATACTTTCCTCTGGGATCCCACCTGCCTGCCACAGACTTGAGTCTTTCTTCACTCCCCTGCCTCATGGCCCCACCCCTTCTCCCACCAATAACTCCTTGTTCCGTGAAAGCTTCCCAACAGCTTTGAGAATTGTCATTCCTGATCATAGTAGCACTGATCCACACTTTTCAGGTAACAGAATTTGAACTCCACCTCGTATTATCACTGAGTGCAGAACTGCCTTCCAAGAGGGAGAGGGCAGGGTCCTTGAAGTTAGGGACTGTATCTGGTCCTCACTGCAGCCAACACAGAGCCCAGTAGTATCAGGACCATGGAAGGTGCTCAGGGAACACTCAGTAATGTACTGGGCTTTTTTGTTTGTTTGTTTTACCAGTTACTTACATGTTAGTTCAGGCAGTCATGAAGTCAAAGTCTCTAAAAATGTTGGGTGGGATTAGGAGGATCTAAAGACTCCTGAGGATGGAGGAAATTAGCTCCTTAAAGGAACCGGCAGGAGGCTTACTCCCTCGGGTAGTGTCGTGGGACTCTAGTGTTCCATGAAAAAACTCTGACTCAGCTTGGGTGAAGAGTCTATGGGAATTCTGTGAAACATTTTGCAATTTTTCCATTAGTCTAAAAATTATTTCAAAATATAAAAGAAGGAGGAGAAGGAGGAGGAGACAATAACAAACACAAGTGGTTTTACATAAATTTTATTAAACTTGGAGAAAAACATTATTACTGTTGTATATAAGCTCTTTGAGGGCATTGAAAAAGTAAGAAAACCAACTAATTCATCATATGAAGTTAATATGACCTTCATTCCAAAAGCAAGGACAATATAAAGAATGAAAAGCAAAGATCAGGCTCATGTGTGGACTCAGACACAATAGTTCTGAATTAACTGAGTAACCAGTTGAATATATCAGTGCATAAAGAAAAATATAGCATAACCAAGTAGGCTTTAATCTAGGAATGTAAGACTGACTTATCATCAGAAAATATTTTAATGAACTACACCATATTAGCTAATTATAGGAGAAAATTGTTGTGCTCATGTCAGTGCAGGAAAACCATTAAACATCAAATATTCTTTGATTTTTTAAATTCATAATAAATAAAAAGAAGTCTTGGCAAACTAGGAATTGCAGAGAATTTGTTAACAAGACAAAATCTATCGAAGTATAAAAATGAGAAATTTCATTCAGGAAACTTGCTATATAGAAGAATAATATAAAAATTACTGCACTTCTACAAATCAGTAATTGACAATTATAAAATGTAGTAGAGAAAAAAACCCATTCATTAGAGCAATCAAATTTAGAAGGAAAATAGAACTACATTTGACGAGGGAAATATGTGCAAGCGACTCACAAAGAAATGTGCACATCTCAGCAGTTATCCATTGCTATGGAACAAACCACCCTAAAATTTTGCAGCCTAAAACAACAACCATTTTATTTGCTCATGTTCCTGCAGGTCAGCAATCTGGTCCAGGCTTAGTTGGGGTGGTTTTTTTGCTGGTGTCACCAAGGCTCATTCATGCAGCTGCAGTTACCTGTTGTCTCGATGGACTGTATGACCTAAGATGGTGTCACTCATGCATTTGGTGGCCAGTACTGACTGTTGGCTGGGTCGCCTTCTGCAACCACGTAGCAATAGAAGAGTTCCAAGAGGCAAAAGCAGAAGCTGCAAGGCATCCTGGGTAAGGCCATGGTTTGAATGTTTGTGTCCCCTCCAAAACTGATGTTGAAACTTAATCCTCAATGCAACTGTATTAAGATGTATTCAGGCTGGGCGCAGTGGCTCAGGCCTGTAATCCCAACACTTTGGGAGGCTGAGGCGGGCAGATCACTTGAGGTCAGGAGTTCAAAACCAACCTGGCCAACATGGTAAAACCCTGTCTCTGCTAAAAATACAAAAATTAGCCAGGTGTGGTAGCAGCTACTTGGGTAGCTGTGGTACCCAGTTACTTGGGAGGCTGACACAGGAGAATCACTTGAACCTGGAAGGTGGAGGTTGCAGTGAGCCAAGATCATACCACTGCACTCCAGCCTGGGTGACAAAGTGAGACTCTGTCTCAAAAAAAAAAAAAAAAAAAAAAAAAGGGTTTATTCAGACATGGGGCCTTCACAGGGCCTTTTTTATATCATTATTTTTTATTTATTTTTATTTATTTATTTTTTCTTTGAGACAGAGTTTCGCTCTGTCACCCAGGCTGGAGTGCAGTGGCACAATCTGAGCTCACTGCAACCTCCGCCTTCTGGGTTCAAGTGCTTCTCTTGCCTCAGCCTCCCAAATAGCTGGGATTACAGGTACATGCCAACATGCCCGGCTAATTTGTGTATTTTTAGTGCAGATGGAGTTTCACCATGTTGGCCAGGGTGGTCTTGAACTCCTGGGCTCAAGAGATCCACCCACCTTGGCCTCCCAAAGTGCTGGGATTACAGGCATGAGCCACTTCACCCAGTCAAGACTTGGGACCTTTAAAAGATGATTAGACACCAAGGCTCTGCCCTCATGACTGGATTAGTGCCTTAAAAAGGGATTAAGGGTGTGAGTTTGCCCCTTCCCTCTTTCTGCCATGTGACACAGTGTTGGTCCCCTCCATAGGATGCAGAAACAAGGTGCCACATTGAAAGCAAGGAGCAGCCCTCACCAGACACGGAACCTGCTGGGCGCCTGGACCTTGGACTTCTCAGCCTCTAGAAGGGTGGGAAATAAATATCTGGTTTTTGTCAGTTGCCCAGTGTCAGATATTTTGCTATAGCAGCACAAATGGACTAAGATACATACACAACAACATTTCCACTGCAGTGTCCTGATCAAAGCAAGCCTGAAGGCCAGACCAGATTCCAGGGATGGAGGAATGACTAAGTAACAGTGCAAAGGGGTGTGCATCCTAGGATGAGGACAGGTACTGTGACCACCCTTGCAAAGAATCTACCATAAAAATTCCTATTGATCGCAAACAATAACTTGAATAAATGGAGAGGTAAATCCTATTTATAGATGCAAAGATTTAAAATTATGAAAAATGCCATTTCTTCCCAAAATAATCAATAATTTTAAAAACTGTTATAAAAATTTCAAAAGTGTGGGTTTTTGGTTTTGTGTATGTGTACATGTGTGGAATTGGATAACCCCATCCTTAAATGCATAGGAAAGCACAAAGAAATAAGACAGTGGATTAAAGGTAATGATAATAGATTGAATAAATGCTTCCACTCTCACTCCCTCCCTAAATCACACTTCATCCTAAATGACAGCAGTGTTTCAACTTTATAAACAAAGATGGGAGGAACAGGACAGAATTCTAGCAACAAAATTTTAGAAGCTACAAAGCAGATGAAACAGTGGTGACTAACTTGGCAGTTTAGCAGACACATGAAAACTAAGTTCTAGGTCAACATGGAGAAAACCAGGAAGCGATGTGATTAAACGATAGACCTCTCAAGAGACTCGGGAAAGAGTGGGACCACTCATCTCTGGAAATAAAGGCAAAGATTGGGCTAAAATAAATATTGGTGGAAACATTCAGGACATAGGCATGGACAAAGACTTCGTGACTAACACACCAAAAGCAATTGCAACAAAAGCCAAAATTGACAAATGGGATCTAATTAAAGTAAAGAGCTTCTGCACAGCAAAAGAAACTATCAACAGAGTGAACAGGCAACCTACAGAATGGGGAGAGAATTTTTGCAATCTACCCATCTGACAAAGGGCTAATATCCAGAATCTGCAAAGAACTTAAACAAATTACAAGGAAAAAACAAACAACCCCATCAAAAAGTGGGTGAAGGATATGAAGAGATACTTCTCAAAAGAAGACATTTATGCAGCCAACAAACATGAAAAAAAGCTCATCATCACTGGTCATTAGAGAAATGCAAATCAAAACCACAATGAGACACCATCTCACACCAGTTAGAATGGCCATAATTAAAAAGGCAGGAAGCAACAGATGCTGGAGAGGACGTGGAGAAGTAGGAACACCTTTACACTGTTGGTGGGAGTGTAAATTAGTTCAACCATTGTGGAAGACAGTGTGGCAATTCCTCAAGGATCTAGAACCAGAAATACCATTTGACCCAGCAATCCCATTACTGGGTATATACCCAAAGGATTATAAATCATGCTACTATAAAGACACATGCACACATATGTGTATTGCAGCACTGTTCACAACAGCAAAGACTTGGAACCAACCCAAATACCAATCAATGATAGACTGGATAAAGAAAATGTGGCACATATACACCATGAAATACTATGCAGCCATAAAAAAAGGATGAGTTCATGTCATTTGCAGGGACGTGGATGAAGCTGGAAACCATCATTCTCAGCAAACTAACACAGGAATAGAAAACCAAACACCTCATGTTCTCACTCATAAGTGGGAGTTTAACAATGAGAACACATGGACACAGGGAGGGGAATATCACACACGGGGGCCTGTTTTGGGGTGGGGGGCCAAGGGAGGGATAGCATTAGGAGAAATACCTAATGTAGATGACGGGTTGATGGGTACAGCAAACCACCATGGCACATGTATGCCTATGTAACAAACCTGCACATTCTGCACATGTATCCCAGAAGTTAAAGAATAAAAAATAAAACAAACAAAATCTCTTCCCATACCTGCACAGCCAGATGACTGCCCATCATGAAAGAAGACTGCAATTTTCTTCTCTGGAGAGGATGAAACAGGAAGCTTCACAATTGGAGACTACCAGGAAGAGTTGGGGGCAGGGTCTCCCACTGAAAACCAGAGCATTAGTGAGTGTGTGTGCACTGGAAGCTGAAACTTGCAACTCTCCAGAACCCAGGAGGACGGGAAGGAAACAATTTGATCAGCCCAAGAAGGAAAAACCTAAAGGGGCCGATATTGAAAATGTCCAAGATGACCTAGCCAGATCATCTCAGGACAGTCGCCACTCACATCCTCTGATCTTCCAATCAGCCACTTAGGCCCTTTTAAGGACACAAATCACAGATATTCAGACAGGGGAGGAAAGCCACCAATATGAAAAATAGAGGCCCAGTTGAACTAAGAGAAAACTGAGATGATTCAGGAAGAAGAAAACTCTAAAAATGCTACAATTAATATCTTCAGAGACATTAGAGAAGATGTTGCAACCATAGGGTGAGGAGAGGTTATTATGAAAAAGAACATCCAGAGAAAAAACAAGTACTCTTGAGAATTAAAAATAAGCATAATAGAAATGATTTAATAGAATTCAAGACAAAGTTGATAAAAAACGGCAAAGAAAAAGAAATGGAAAATAGAAAAGACAAGATAAGAAAATTAGAGGACTAGTTCAGGAGTTACAATATGCAAACTAGAGGAGCTCCAGGAAGAAACAACCAAAAATAGAGGAGAATAATTGCAGGAAGGAAGGAAGGAAAAAAGGAAGGAGGATAACGAAACTCTCCAAAATGGAAGGACTTGAGTTTATAGATTTAAGGACCTACCAAATGCCCAGCACAATGGATGAGATAACCAGATAAAGTTTTAGAACATTTACATTTAAAAACATTGTTTTTAGAATGCTTTTACAATTTTAAGTGTTCTGCAAAGAAAAAAAATCTTACAAACTTTCAAAGTTCAGAAAGGCCTTGGACTTTTCAATCACACTATTGGAAGCTTGAAGATGTTGGTCAATACCTTCAAAATTCTGAAGCTTAAATCCTTCCAGTCTGGGATTCCACAATCCTCTAAAGTTCCAGTCAATCAAGAAAAGGGAAGAAAGATAGTTTTAGACATAGAAGGTCTCAAAATATTTCCCTCCCTTGCACCCCTTTCTTGGAAGCTCCTTGAGGACAAGTGTCCCCAGAACCAGAAGGTAACACAAGCATGATACAGAGATCCAACATGAAAGAGCTTTGCTGGTGGAGGAAAGGCCCAGGGCGACAGCTGTGCACCCAGAATAGAGACTTCCAGTCCATGTTGGAGTACATCAGAAATCTCCAGGGGAGACGTCCTAGAAGATGAAATTGTCACCAGATAATTGCAAAGGGAAGAATCAGACAATTGATGAAGGCTTTGAGATTTAATTAGATATGTGTAAGCTAAACAGGAACCAAGCAAACAAAAAAGCAAGGTAATCATTACCTCCAGGAGGAACAAAAAATTGTGTGGAAAAAGAAAAGTCATCGTGGTTCACTACATGGTTTGGCTGTAAACAGGGCTTTTGTGCAGTCATGTTCATGTTAACCCCAAAGCTTGTTCTAACCGAGATTATGACATAAACAGATTGCCAGGATGGAGAAAGGGAAGGGTGCACCTTAGTGGAAGGGGCAGAGAAATACACAGTAGACTAATATTTAAAGCTCAAACCTAGCCAGGCTTGGTGGCTCACACTTGTAATCCCGGCGTTTTGGGAGGCCAAGGCAGGTGGATCGCTTGAGGTCAGGAGTTCGAGACCAGCCTGACCAACATGGTGAAACTCCATCTCTACCAAAAATACAAAAATTAGCTGAATGTGGTGGTATGCACCTGTAGTCCCAGCTACTCAGGAGGCTGAGGCATGAGAATTGCTTGAGCCCGGGAGGTGGAGGTTGCAGTGAACCAAGTTCATACCACTGCACTCCAGCCTGGGTGACAGAGTGAGATTCCATCAGAAAAAAATTAATTAAAAAAATAAAGCTTAAAGTTTACAATTGAAAAATTAACAAGCAGCAAGGCAAGTTTCAATATGTTATTCAGAGACATGGAAATACCATCAAGGTTTGCTTAACAATAGGAATACATTCTGAGAAATGCGTGGTTAGACGATTTTGTTACTTGTGAATATCACAGAGTGTACTTACACAAACCTAGGTGGCACAGCTTACTACACCTAGGCTATGTGTTACAGCCTATTGCTCCCAGGCTACAAATCTGTACAGCATGTTACTGTACTGAATACTGTAGGCAAACGCAATACAGTGATAAGTCTTTGTGTATCTAAACATAGAAAAGGCACAACAAAATATAGTTTAATAATCTTATAGGACTACCATCAGATATGTGACTTGTCGTTGACCAAAATGTCATTACATGGTGTGTGACTACAGTTACCAAAATAATCAGAGTTGAAATGGTTGCCCCTGGGAAGGAAGAAATGGAGGGAAAGGTAGGGAACTGCTGTTTTTCATATCAAAGCTTTTAAACGGATCTGACTCTTTAATCTATGCATACATATAGCTTTGATTAAAATATAAAACTTTTAACATAAAATTAAGAAATAATTAAATGGTGGCAATAATGCTGCCTCTTACCACTCTACTGGGTCTGAAAAATTATAAATTGCCACATAAGTAAAAGGTATTTGTTGGCTAATGAAGCACAGGAACAATATGTGGGTCAGAATTTATCATCTGGTTGATATTTTGAAATGTCACAGCTCTGTCATGTATGCTCCATCTTCCAAATTGTGCATAACTTGCTCCAAAATTGAGGAAACATTCACACTACACACACATACACACACACACACTCTCTCACATGCACACAGAGACAAGAATAGCCAAGGCAATTATATAATAAAATAGCAGAGGGTTTACTTCACCAGATATTAAGACTTTATAGAAGAAAAAGCATAATTAAGTATGGTATTAGCACAGAAGAAAGCAGCACACCAATGAAATCAAATAGAGGGGCCAAAGATATCCCTACATGCAAATGGAACCTCGAAAGGTGGCAAATACTGGGGAAAGCACATACTGCAAACAAATGGGGTTGGGGTAAGTGGTTATCTAAATGGAAAAATTAATGTTATCTCTAAAGTTCTATTTTGTTTTTTAAGGGAAAAGTGAAAACAAACAGCAAATACTAAGATTTCAGATTTTAGAAGCTGAGTAAGAGTTAGGTTTCAATGGTCTGAATATTTGTGTCTTCCTCCAAATTCCTGTGTTGAAGTCTTCACACCTCACTGTGACGGTATTAGGAGGTGGGGCCTTTGGGAGGTGATTAGACCACAAGGGGTCATGATTGGGATCAGTGCCCTTACAACAGAGGCCCCCAAGAGCTGGTTACTCCCTTCCACCATGTAAGAACACAGCAAGAAGGCAGTGAGCCAGGAAGTGGGCCTTCACCAGACACCGAATCTGCTAGTGTCTTGATCTTAGACCATCCATCCTCCAAAACTGTGAGAAATAAATCCAGTAATGCTTCTACCTGTTAATATTGGCACATCCTCTCTGCTGTTTATGAGCCATCTGGTTTATAGCATTTTGGTACAGCAGCCTGGACAGACTAAAACATGAGTAAAAACAGAAAAGCAAAATTTGATATTGTGATATAATAAGAAATATACATTTATCCTCCTTCCCTGATTCCTGGCACACAGCTCCTAAAACCCTTGTAGATGGGGCACTAGAAAAATCTTTGTTCTAATAATTGGTCTTTGACCATGATTTCTGACACAGAACTCCTAAGACCTTTGTAATTTCCTGAGTGATAGGAGTATTGACATAGAGCTCCCAAATCCCTTGAAATGTCTTGGGTGATAGGAGCATCTTTTGTTCTAATGAGGCAACTCTTGAAGGGCTCTTGGATGGCATAAGGTTGGGGGCTGGTTGCCAGGTGAACCAACCATGTGATTAGAGGGTTGGAACTTTCAGTCCCACTCCCTAAACCTCCAGAGAGGGTCGTGGGGCTGAAGATTGAGTTGATCACTAACTAATGGGCAACAATTTAATCAATCATGCCTATGTAATGAAGCCTCAATAAAAACCCAAAAGAAGAGGGTTCAGAGAGCTCTAGGTAGCTGAGCACGTGGAGGTGTCTGGAGGGTGGCACCCCCAGAAAGGGCATGGAAGCTTGGTGCCCCTTCCCACATATCTTGCTCCATACATCTCTTCCATCTTACTGTTCTTCTGTATCCTTTGTAAAAATCCTTTATAATAAATGGGTTAATGTAAGTAAAGTGTTTCCTTGAGTTCTGTGAGTCATCCTAGCAAATTAATTGAACCCAAGGAGGGGGTAGTGGGATTTATAACCAGTCGGTCAGAAGCACACATCACAATCTGGCGCTTATGTCTGGCCCCTTAAGGTAAGGGGCAGCCTTGTGGGACCAAGCCCTAACCTGTAGGATCTGACGCTGTCTCCAGGAAGTGTCAGAATTGAATTAAATTATAGGACACCTAACTGATGTGGCTAGAGGATTGATTGGTTGATGGGGAAAACCCCACACACATTTTGGTGACCACAGGGGAAGCATTCTGTGTTCTGAGAGTATATAGTAAGAGGAAAAAAAGTTCGTTTCCTTTTTTCCCCCAGAAAAATTAAGCTTCACTGTGGGTGCTGTGTTGTTGATAGACTGAGAAGGGGGAGGTGAGAATCCAGCCAAGGGGAACAACTGGAGACTATTGCAACACCAAGGAGGAGAGACAACGTGTGTTTGAACCAGAAATGATGGTGGGGATGTAGGGGAAGACTGAGTCCTGCAGACTTCACTGAGGGCAACTCATTAGATTTCGATGATCAGAGAAAAGAGATGTCAATGGACTCCCAGGTATCCAGCCTTGGAGCCTGGAATGATGTGCCAATGTTAATAGCTATAAGTAATACAGGCTTAACAGATCTAGGTGGGTAATAACTGTTTCCATTGTGGATATTTTAGATCTAACACTGCTACAGAACTTGTAGATGGAGGTGTTCAATAAGTACAGTGACAAATGCAGGTCAAAAGGGAATTGGAGCTGGAAACATACTTGGGGAGTCCTTGGTGGATGGAATTAAGTCCCCTGATATGTGCTCTTGAGACCCTCTCCCCACTTCCCATCATGGAGCCTGTCATGTTGGATTAAAACCACTTGTTTTCTCTTTAGGCTGTGAATCCTATGACAATGGAGGCTGTCTTGTTCTCCATTGTATTCTTCGTGTCTGGACTGAGGACCTGGATTATTGAGTACCTAATAAAGCAAAGATGATCAAGAACAGGATCTTAGGGAACATCAAAACTAAAGGGCTAGGCATCAAGAAAAGACCATCAAAGGAACTGTCAAAGTAATCACCAGAGAAAGAGGAGCGTTATGGAATATGGAGTCCCTGGACCCAAATAGAGAGAATTTCTAGAGTAGAGGGTGGTGCAGTAGTCAAGATGTTCTTGTTCTAGATAGCTTTTGCACCTGCCCCTTCCCAGCCCAGCCTTCTCTAGAGAAACCACCCAGTGCACAGGTACTGCACCTCTCCCCTTCTCCACAGAGGTTGTTTAGACCAAGGATGGACACCTGACCCAAGGCTGTGTTCACTAGTGGTGAGGTTTTAAGGGAAAGTAGAGGGAGGGAGAAGTCAGTATCATGACAAACCAAAGCTTTGTGACATTTATGAATGACGGGGACTCTGGGTAAACAAAGGAAACTCATAATGGACAGAAAGAGAGAATAAAGCAGAGAGGCCATCTCCGTTCCAGATAACTTTCCAGCTTCCAGCTTCTAGCTTCAGACCCTGCAAGACCCACCCTCATCTTAGGTTTCATGTGATCCAATAAGCTCCCTTTTTCTTAAGCTCATTTGAATGGCTTTCAGTTCTTCCTACCTACTTGACTCCAACTAGAATTGTCTTTACATCTGCTATTTACATAATAATTTAAGGGAAATCAAAAGTCTATGGATTTAGAAAACTCTTTCCTTTAGCTGGAGATTATCAGGAACCCTCCACTGATATTAAAAATATAATCTTCGCTTACAGTTGGGACACCCCCATTTCGAATTTTCAAGCTGGAGGAATCTCAGAATTGGACAGCGAGGAGGTTGACTGCCTGCAGTCATATGCTAGTTAGCGTCCTACGAAGGACTCAATTCCAGAATGCCTGACTCCAGTCCAGGGACCTTGACACAACCTTACCCCATCCCTGCCACCCCTGGGCTCAGGGAAACAAATCCCAATTCATTGCTCAGTCGGACTGAGGACTCAGCCCCATCAGTCCTCCACCAAATCTAACTACAGGAGGAAATGCTCCAAGACCTTGGCTGAGTTCTCCACAGTCAGACCCCTCTATCAGGAAGGTGGCTTAAATGAATTTAAACCCACCCAGGTCGGCCTGTGATGACTGTTCCATTAAGGCTGAAGGCCAGGCAGGATTCCGTTTGTTGAAATCTGTGTTCCTTTTGAACACTTTTAAAGTCACATCTGGTGCTGACCTTAGAAACAGCACTTGTGTGCTGAATGAATGCAGTGTGACTGTGTGTGCTCAGGGTTTTGGGAGTTCCCTGAAAGGCGCTCCCAACCCTCCCAAACTGGCACAGGATGTCCGGCCGTGGTCGGCTTCCTCCACCGCGGCAGAGGATGCCAATTGAAACACGACCTCCTGCCAAGACTCTGAGACCACGCTCAGATCCATGTCCCTGGGGGCAAAAGGCAGCTCTGTGCCAAGTTCTCCAAAGCCCGGCTCCTCCCGGGCTCTCATCCTGGAAGTGCTCTGGCCTCCTCTTTGGAAAGGGCCCATCAATCTTCTGAGGATTTCTGACACTGGTCGGAGCGCTGGAAACTGCAGGCCCTTCGTCTGTCAGCTGCCTCACACTCTCCAGCCCGGCAAAGCTCTTTGCAGTGTCTGGAAAAGCAGTTACTGGTTTGGTTGTGGTCTGCCTTTGCAGCTGAGCTGGTTCCAAGTGCCACGTCCTCCACCGGCTGCTCTGGCCCAGGACACTCAGGAAAGGCGACAAGGCGGCACCCTTGCACACTTGCCTGGAGCTATGCTCCCTCCATTTCTTGGAACCCAAATATATTTTCTTTTGTGGAATGAATGAATACAAAGGCTGTCACCCCTTCGCCCAGCCCCCCATCTGAAATTCTTCCTCCAGCTGTCTTGATAGCGATGCTCGACAGACTGGAGGAGAATAGTTTGAATGACGCTTCCCAGCGCAATATTTCACTGGGCTTGTGTTGAATTGATCTAGCCTGCGATGCCATTTATCTTCACAACCTTCTTAGAGAAGAGCAGGAGAACAAATCTCTTTCGTTCGCATATGGAGAAACTGAGACTAAGGGAAGCTACAGAGACAACTGTAGGGAAAAAGCCAGCCCAGCAGGGCCAATCTGAGAAAATGCATGATGATGAGATAGTCTTTTCCTGACTTTAGGGATTTATACAATCACCAGGCACAGAGGACACCATGGGAGGGGATTTAGGAAGAACTGGAGATGGGCCCCCTTACAAAATTCATTTGAGTTAACTCAAATTTAAACATGAACCCCCACCTCCAAGTCTAGTATTCTTGTGCTGGTGCCCCAAAACCTAGGACAGGAGATGGCAGCTCCAGCAAGGTTTCCCTGATCACCCCTGTCCCCACCCACCCCTCCCCTCTAAGAGCTATTCTCTCAATCACAGCCTGAACCACCCTTTCTTCTTTATGGTTTTTCACTGTTTTCAAATTCATGTTGGTCTTCTCTCACTCAGCTAGATTACTTGCTGCTTCTCAAGGGATGGACTGTGCCCTAGATTTTTGAAACCCCAACTCTTCTGGGTTTTCTCTTTGTTTTCTCACTGTTTGCCAAATGATGGAGTCACACATAGAGCCCCAGGGGCAGGATCAAAGAAGGCAGTCACTTGGGACTTGGGGGAAAGCAGTCTTGTTTTCCATAAGAAACAACCAGGGAGAGAAAAAAATCAATGTCTGAAATAACTGTTGAGAAAGAAGTGTGGCTTTCTCTTGGAGTCATAGAAAGTGGTTCTGATGTCAGCTTCACACATAAGAGAATGGATCCAGGGTGAATCCCTGATCACTGGCTGAGGCTGACTCAACCCACGGGGAGCTGCCCAAACCCATGGGGAGCTGCCCAGCACATCAAGTATGGGGATTCTCCAGCAGCTACTCCTACCGGAAACTTCTACCTGTGCCTGTGCCCACGGCCCCGTGATCTCTGGGAACAGCAACCCGAGGGGCCTATCTGCCATGTTTCAGCCTCACAACCTGCCAATTTCACCTCCCTGGCACTACCGATAGTAAATGCCATGAAGGAGACTCAGACTTAAGGGACCACAGATCCGCCCCATCTTGAGCAAATGACTTCCACTCTCTGGCTCTTGGTGTTAGTGTCTTTGTAAAACAAACAAAATCAGACTAGCTGATCTGTGAGGGAGCCTCTACCCCCAAAACTTCATTGTCTAGACTGGCAGGGAGTGTGTGGGTTTGGTTCTCATTTGGTTGGTTTTCTCGTGTATATCTTGGCCCCTGCATGGCCACTTTGGCCCAGGGTGGAGAGCATCGTTATCTACATCAAGTACTCTGTAACTAGAGAATGACTATGCGGCTCCCCTCCAGGGAGGCCTGGGGTGGGCCTAAGGCATCTCAAAAGATGTGTGAAATGTCTTTGAAGTCAATAATTTCCTTTAGAAATTCATGTATATTTTGCATTCTTTTCTATATTATGACTGAGTTGCTTAACATAGGAATTTTTGTCTCCAAATCTTAGGATAAAGTGACCCTCCAGGAGGACGCCTCTTGCTAAAAGAAGCTTGTTTGAGCTTCCTGTGGTGAACTGCTACATACTTCTGGAACTAGTTTAAGAAGTACTAACCTGGCCGGGCATGGTGGCTTACGCCTGTAATCCCAGCACTTTGGGAGGCCAAGTGGGGCAGATCACGAGGTCAGGAGATCAAGGCCATCCTGGCTAACATGATGAAACTCCATCTCTACTAAAAATACAGAAAAATTAGCCGGGCATGGTGGCGGGTGCCTGTGGTCCCAGCTATTCAGAAGACTGAGGCGGGAGAATGGATGAACCCATGAGGCGGAGGTTGTGGTGAGCCAAGGTCACGCCACTGCACTCCAGCCTGGGCGACAGAGCAAGACTCCGTCTCAAAAATAAAAATAAAAAAATAAAAAAAAAGAAGCACTAATAAGCACTAATCTGTGGGTGTTTGCAGGAATACCCAGGGCTGAAAATTCATCTTTTGGTCCATCCAGGAATCCCTTCTCAGATACTCATTCTTTTCTGTTAAAATGCAAATTCTCTTGGAAAGGGGCTAAAAGTTAGGAAAAAAACTGAGACAAATATAAAATTCTTTATCTGTGTCTGACAGTCAATTACAGCAGGATAGTCCGGGGCTGTTTGGATCAACAGTAGTTGGTGTCTGAGGATTTTGGTAAACTTCAGTTGAGTCAACAATGTGATTTGACTGTGCCCTTCAGAGCAAGAAGGACATAGTCTTAGCACTGAGAAGGCTCCCCTGGAGAACTGCATTCAGCGCTGGAACCATAAGTCAGAGGGATTTGGACTAAACAGGAATGATCTGGACAGAGATCATGGACGTATGTCACATGGGGAATGAATGGAGAGATCAGGAGGTGAGTGGGCTGGGAGATGCTCCCAATAGTCATCATGGGGATGGGTTTTTGATTTGTGTAGCTCCAAAGGGCAGGACCTAGACTAGCACTCCTGCATTTTATGAGTGCAGATTTTAGATCAGCACCGGGAAGCCCAGCACCTTGTGAAATGGGGATGGGCTGCCTCTATAGAAAGAGGGTGCCCTGGTCCTGGGAGAGTCCTCCTATTAGTGGGGGGCTGGAGGGTCACTGGGTTATGGGATCCTTTAAAAGGGTGAGATGCACATGGAAACACAGCTCCTAGATCCCCTTCAGGGAAGGGCTTGCTATCCAGCTGTGGGGAATGTGGTCAGCAGACAGCTTCCAAGGTCAGCTCTTCAGGCTTGGCCTCCCCTGCAGGGAGCCTCCTTTCCTGGGGCATTTGCACCTGGTGACTGAGAGAGGTCTGGACAAGCACAGAAGCCTGGACATCTAGGCAAGAGCTAGACCGGCTAAGGCTTTGTTGGGTCTGCCTCACTGTTTGATGTCTTCTTCTGTGCCCCAAACTCCATCCCAGTGTGTACTTGGGAAAAACTCTACCTGAGACAAAAGCATACAACATGGGATGGGTCATCCTGAGATTCCAAGGATCATACTATTATTCGTCCCTTACACCTGATTGTGAATAAACCCACTGAAATCTTTGCAGAGAACAAGTTTATACAGGTGTAGCTCAAGGAAAGGAAAGGGGAAAGAGTCACAAGACAAGTAGGTTAAGAGATAAGGGATTGAAGTTTACACTTTAAATATGTGGATTATATCCCATAAAATGGTTTTTTTAAAACGTTTAAAGAGAGAGAGAGAATGAAGCTGATCTAAGACGTCCAGACCCTCCCCGGCTGTGCTAGGGTACTAGCACACAGCCAGGTATCAGGAACTAGAAGGACTTGTGCAGGACCCTTGGCTTCTCACCAAGGCTGTCCCCATGAAGCAGATTTCACACACCCATAGCACACCCAAGGCATGACTAGCAGCCCTTGAAGGCCCTGCTGGCCTCACCATCATCACTGTGCCCCACAGTGAAACAGGGAGGAGCCCTCCTGCCAGACACATCCCAAAGCTGTTATGTGTTCTCCTCCAGTGGGGATCAGCAGACCGTTTCTGTAAAGGGCCAGATAGCAAATATTTCAGAGTAGGTGGGCAATATGGTCTCTGCTGCAACTGCTTAACCCTGCCGCTGTAGCACAAAAGCAGACATAGATAGTAAGTAAATGAACGGGCATGGCTGTGTTTCAATAAAACTTTACTTACAAAAACAGAGAACGGACCAGATTCGGCTTAGGTATGTAGTTTGCTCACCTCCGTCCTAAAATCGTGGACCAGCCTAGTTGGAAATAATCCCAGGCCACAGAACAGGAAGGTTTTCTCTATTTGCAATCCAAAAAGGCATCATGTTTCTTGTCTTCCAGGCTTTGCTGGAGAAATGGAACCAAATGTTCTATATATATTTGACATACATTAAAGTTCAACTGGGAACAGAGATTCACAGGATATGGTTCCTGCTCTTAAGGTCCCCATGTAAATAAGCAGGTAATTCTCATTCAGTGTGATAAGCACATGGGAGATGTGGGTACATATATGTATGTTTGGGCTAAAACCATCACTAGCCAACGTCAGCAGGGTTCAGATAATTAACTTTGGGTGCCTGGGTCAGTTGACCCTCATGGTAGTTAATAAAGTTGTATCTGTAGTCACTTCTAGCTGTTGTCTTTACACATCTACAGAGGACTTGCCTTTTTCTTTTTTAATTATTTTTTCAAAATTAAAAAAAAAAAAAAAACTTTAAATAAAGACAGGATCTCCCTATGTTGCCCAGGCTGGTCTTGAACTCCTGGGCTCAAGGGATCCTCCTGCCTCAGCCTCCCAAAGTGCTAGCATTACAGGCATGAGCCACCATGCCCAGTCACCTTTTTCAAATTAATCTTGGAAACAAAGACAAACATAATCCCAGTTTGTCACTGAGCCAGAGCCTACAGGTACTGTTTTGGGGCACACACCACAGAACTGGAGAGTTGTCACAGCCATTGCATGGGAAGGCCACGGGCTGGGTGTGGCTCCAGATCCACGTTCTGGTATCCTGGGCCTGCTCAGTGTGTTTCGGCTCCTGTGTATGCTTTTCCCTCTGCAGTTCCACGACGTCCGACCCCGGCCTTCTCAGAGGATGCTAACCCGCCTGCCCGCCCGAGACTGCCAGCCCTGTCTGTGGGTGCCCTCTGGTGGCCTGTCGGCTGGCGAGCCTCAGCGCCTGTTAAGGCAATCAGTCAGGGAGAAGGAGGAAGCGTGAGACTGAGTTGCAGACATTTCCACCAGCTTCTCCTTTGCCAACACAAACCCAAGCCTCTCCCTAGGGATTTTGGAGTGCATTCAGAGCTTGGGGAAGGAATCATTTTCATTCCTAATTCGATACCCTTCATTTTTTCGACCAGGATGGTTCACATGATCAAACCGCACAAGAGGCCGTCGCTCCGTGTTCTGCTTACGGCAGAGAGGGCACGGCAGCTCCCCAGGGCACTCAAGATCTGAGGGATCTGGGGGCCCAACAAGTTAAGAAGCAGCTTTGAATCTCTTCCTGGGGAGGCAATTCTTCGCGTCTAATTTTCCGCTCCTCTTCTTGTTCCTTTAGTGTCTACTGCAGTGGGGGTCTCAGTGGGAATGGACTAAGGATGCAGGAAAAGTGTGGGGGTCTGAGTACAGGCAGGTCCAGAGCTGACTCGGCTCCGGAAACACCGTAGAAACTAGTCCCAGTTCTCCCATCCACCTACTCACATGGCTGGAGGACTTAGCAAGGCCCTAGAGCACACTGGTTGACTCCATGGACTCCTGATCCAGGCTGCCTGGGTTCCGATCCTGGCTCTACCACTTTCTAGCCATGTACCCTCAGACAAGTTACTCAACCCCTTTGTGCCTTGGGGTCCTTGTCTATAAGATGAGAGTCATAATATTGCCTATCTCCAGCGTTGTTTTGAAAAATAAGTGGGTTGGTACCTGAGAAAATGCTCAGTAAACGCTTCCTGTTGTTATTCAGGAGAAAGTTCATACTAACTGGGATAGGAATCTGAAGACGTCGGTTTCCATCCCAGTGCCACCTTATCCAGCTGTGCGTGTCCCAGGAAGGGTGACTTCACTTCTCTGTGCTTAGAGCCTTCTATTCCAAGATGAGGATGAAGACTAACTCCTTCCTCTAAACTCCTCCATTGACCTCATGGTGAAGGCCCAGCTCCCTCACCTGGCCTCTAGTGCTCTTCATGCTCCAGCCCCTGCCTTTCTCTCAAGCCTCATTTCATGCAACACCCAAGGTGGTGATGGCTGATGAGTGGTACTGTAAAGCACCCATCACATCATGTCTCTCCTCTGCTCAGAGCCTTCCAACGGCTTCCCATGCCACTGAGAGTGAAACCCAAAGTCCTCTGCACAGGCTGCCAGGTCCTACAGTCTGACCTCAACTCCCCCCAACCCCGCCACACCTCCCCTCAACACACACCTCAGTGGCTGCTCCCAGCTCCCTCTTCCAGGATGCCAGCCCCCTCCTGCCTTGGGGCCTGATATGGTTTGGCTCTGTGTCCCCACCCAAACCTCACCTCGAATTGTAATCCCCACATGTCGGGGGAAGGGCCTGGTGAGAGGTGATTGGATTATAGAGGCAGACTTCCCCCTTGCCAATCTGGTGATAGTGAGGGAGTTCTCACAAGAAGTGGTTGTTTGAAAGTGTGGCACTTCCCCCTCCGCTCTCTCTTCTGCTTCGCCAGGGTAAGACATACTTGCTTCCTTCCCCTCCTCCTTCCACCATGGCTGTAAGTTTCTTGAGGCCTCCCAGTCATGCTTCCTGTACAGCCTGCAGAACTGTGTCAATTAAACCTCTTCATAAATTACCCAGGCTCAGGTGGTTCTTTATAGCAGCGTGAGAACAGACTAATATGGGCCCTTTGCCTTTGCTGTTCCCTTGGCCAGGAGCACTTCCCTCAGAGCCGCCTGGTCAGCCTTGCCTCCTTCAGGCTTTTGACCAAGGGTCTCATGATGAGAGCGGCCTTCGCTGATTTCCCTGCAGGTGACAGAACACTGCCCCATTGCTCTCTATCCCCTGGTCTGCTTTATGTTTCTCAGTGGCCTTGCCATCACTAACCCATACATGCAGATTTGACGTGGCTCACTGTCTGCCTCCCCCATGTGCGGGGTGAACAGGGGCTTTGTTTTGCTCCCTGCTGTGTCTCCAGCTCCTAGAACTCTGTTGGGCACAAAATAGGTGCTCAAAATCTGTGTGGATCTGTGAAGGATGCTGGCTTGCCTAACAGAGGAAATTGTTTTGGCAAGGAACATCCAGGAAAGATGTCTCTAAACCTAAAACCTGGAGGCACTATCGAAAAGACCTCCAGTAACGGAGACAGCACTCTGGGCTCCCCGCACCAGCACTGCCCACCTTTCTACCTCCAGGCACTTGGGAATTGGCCCCAGGCGGGATGAAGTCACAAGAGGCTGGGAGGCCAGCCTGAGTTCTCTCCCGCTGCAGGCAGGAGCGCCTCTTTTCACTTTTTATTTCTACGCCGCATTACTTGAACACTTGGTGGCTTCCAAAATGAAGTCACATGGCTTGATGGCAGCTCTCTGGAGGGAAATGCCGCCCTTTAATTGTCCTCAGGACTATTCTGAAAATAGAGTCCTTTTTATTCAAAGCTTAATTCTGTTAATGTTCCCAATATAAATGAATAATATAAAGCGTAAGCGAATTCTCTCCTGACAGTGTTCCTCTGCTCTATTTAAAGACCCTTCTGGGGCAGAACCTGGACTCTGCTTTTACCAAACCCACTTAAAAATCCCGCCCCCAAGAAACTGCACTGATTTTCCTTGGGCACAGTGTGTCCTGGAGAGGGACATAGACGGGCGTTGAGGAACATCTGCTTGTGGACCGAACCTCCCAGACTGTGAACTTTGTCCACTCCCCACCACCAATCTGATCCAAGGGGACACAGGAAGCCTCGGTCCCCAGAGGCTTCAAGAGCGTTATGGATGGGGACAAGGGACACAGGCGACAGTACAGAACAGAATGGAGCACAATGATGTAGTCACAGCATAAACAACTGAGTTAACTTGATGAGACTGGCTGGGAGTACCTTGTCAGTTCCAGACATGGGTAGATTACAGTCATTCAGGAAGCTTGAATGCTCAACTCAGTGCCTACTTCTTCCAGGAAGCCTTCCGTGCAGCTGGAGGGGATCTCCCCTTCACAGTTCCTATTGTACTAATCGCACCCCTGGGTGGTACTGAGCTGTCGCCACCTTTGAGTGTTTATTTGGGCACAGATGGAATCACTCCCTTGGGGACACCTGCTCTGGCCAGGGGGTGGAAGCTTTTCTGTGTGCTCTGTCACCCTCTGCACTCCATCCCTCCATGATGCCACAATGGCCACAACCAGTGGGGCTGGCTGCAACATGTTTGTGTCCCCCGCCAGGTCTAATGCACTGGGAGGGGAGGACCCCTGTTGGTCTGGGTCATTGCCATATGCCCTGTGTCTAGCACAATGCCTAGACCATGGTGGGCCCTCAATCAGTCTGTGGAGAATAAAGGGATCTCCCCTACTAGAATACAATATCCTAGATGTACAGGACCGTGTTCCACACTTCTTTGTCCCTTTATCAATACCTATCAGTTGTAGCACTCTCTAACTACTTGCTGGCTAAAGGGACGAATGGGAGGAAGGTGTCACAGCAAAGATGGTATTTGAGTTGGGTTCTCAAAATTGAACCAATTCAGAAAGTCTCAGAAGGAGTGACTGGTTAAGATCCCATTAGCCCTTTACTGTGCTCTAGCACCATGGTGGGGTTCTCATGGTTAATCCTCTCATGGTTAATTACAGGAAAGGCCACCCAGAGGCATAACAGAGAGGGTACGCCTGCCACCTGGCTTCTGGGTCTGCCCCGGCCATATACCTACGCAGCGGCCACCTTTGCATCCTCAGATCCCAGCACAGTGGCAGACTACTCATAAACATATGTTGGATAGAATTGAATATCTCACAACCACTAGTTAGTATTCCGTAGCCCACAAGACTGGGACATCCGAGACCCTAGGTGTAGAAGAAATGTATGCAGGAGGGGCCCTAAGCAAAAATTGCCCCATCTGCTCAGATTCTGCAGCCTAAGATTCTGCATAAGTGAAAGGATTCTAAGTCTCAGACAGCCACCAAGCCTTGTCAAGTTCATTCTGAAGGCCTGTCACACCCAAGATGTATAGTGAGAGTCATCTCCATGCAGCTGAATTGGGAGGAGTCCGGCACAGCCCCTCATGGCTGACACATGACTCATGTGAGGATGGATGGGCAGAGTGACATCTGGGAAGGAGGCAGGGTCTTCAGGAAAGGAGGTGCCTAATTCAGAGCATGGGCTGGGCTATGTGGAGGCCCCACAAGGCTCATTTATCTTGGTGGGCAGTGGGTTCCCAGAGTGGTAACATTTCATTTCTCCTGGAGCATCTGATCCATAGGTAGTTTGAACTGGTGAAACAGGAAAAGTTTGCTCGTTCCCCTCGCAGGGTGTGTGATGGAGGTGTGGCTCGCTTCTTCAGTGCCCCACTGCTCAAACCTCTAGGGGTAGCATGCAGACAGGAAGGCTGTGGGGCTCCAACACCATGGCAGCGTCTAGGGGTAAATGTTTGCAGCTGAAGCCCAGTGGGCATGTGTTACAGGGCGTTCTTTCAGTCTAGCCATCCGTAGGCAGTTTGTGTTAATCAGCTCAATTAGACTTCTTGCCTTATCGCAAGGACAGAGGCCTTTCTGTATCCCAGGGCTTCTTGCCTTGGTGTACCGGAAGAATCGGATCACACGTGGGCTTGGAGAATGAGTGCAAGGTTTTATTGAGTGGCAGTAGCTCTCAGCAGATGTGGGAGCCAGAAGGGAGATGGGGTGGGCAGGTGGTTTTCTCCTGGAGTCAGGCCGCTCAGTGGCCAGGCTCTCTTCCAACTACCCTTGGGTGAACTGTGCCGTGTTTCGCTGGTCGATGGCCTGCCGGTGTCTGCTGATGCTTGTCGGTGTGTTCTTCCACTCCTCTCAAAGTCCAGCTGCTTGTGTCTCTGCCCGCTAGGGTCTCTGGGTTTTTATAGGCACAGGATGGGGGTGTGGTGGGTCAGGGTGGTCTTGGGAAATGCAGCATTTGAGCATGAAAACAGAAATGCCCGTCCTCACCTAGGTCTGTTGGCACACGCCCGGGGGTGGAGCCCTTGCCAGGGACCCCGTCCTTCCCTTCCCAGCACTTCCCTGGCCCCCTCCTGTATCATGGGAATATTCCAAATGCAGGGCAGCAACTGCAAAGAGAAGCATAACAGTACCCCTTCCTCCTGTCCATACCTCTCCTACTCCTTCCTTCCATCCACACCCCTCCACCCAACAAAATGAGAAAAGAGACACAGAACGGGAAAGTCAAGGCAGCAGCTCAGATGTCCGTCTTCAGTCTGCACTCTACAGGGATGTGCCTTTAGGTTCACTAGGTGATATAGGTGCTGCTGGCAAGAGACCCCTCTAGGAACTGGGGGCCAAGCTCATCCAGCCCAGACAGCAGCTGTGAGCTGGTCTGGGGCAGAGCTGGGGGAGCCATTTACCTCCCATGCCTCGTACATAATAGGGGGTTCCTGGGTAGGATCTGGAGCAGGTGATCAGGCGGGGATACCTTCGTCCCAGCCCCGTAGCTTTGTCCCTGCCACCCCTACCTCTTCCTGGTGTGCTCTGGTGGCTACCAAGATACGCTGCAAAGCCCCACACTGCCGGTCTGGGGAGCAGACACACAGCTCTCAGCACAGGCAAGCTCTCCCCACCCCAAAGTCCGTGTCTCTGGTGGATGCTCCAGGCTGCCTCTGTGTCTCTGTCTTTACCTAGTTTAAGCCTCAGTTCCTTTGGGCATACAATGGGGACAATAATAATAACCTTCATTTTCTACTTGGGACTGTTAGCATAATCCAGGAGGACCTTGGGTGTGAGGTCCAGGAGGACCCATCGGGGGCTCCAGGTTAATTATTGTTATTACCTCTGCTTGACTGATAAAGAAAGGGGAAGAAGAGAGGTCACATGCTCGGACAGGCCTGCTGTGATCAGGCTGAGGCCTGGCTGGAATCTGTTCGTTCTATTTCAGCAGGTCTGCAAGCAGGAATGCAGGAAGCAGTACCAGGTCCACAGCCCAGAAGAGTGGGTGCCACTGGCTGAGAGAGGGCAGATAGGGGGATGGCCAGTGGCCAGGATCATGCCCAAGGGGCTGTCTGGGGCCTCAGCTCCTTAGGGCCCAGGGAGGTGGAACATGCCAGAAACTGTGGAACCATGAGGCAATTTGGGAGCCTCCCTGCCTGTTCCTAGATCTTCTCAGGGGGTGAAACAGCCCTAGAGCGGACAGCTTCGAGTGTCGCCTAGGCTAGAACAGAGCAGCCTGAGCTCCCCTAGAGACCTCTGGGGTTGTCTGAGGCCTGTCAGGCTCTTCCTTGGAGAGCCTCAGTGCCTTCTTCTGGGACAAATAATATATCAAACGAACTGAAATACCCAGAGAGCTCCCTGGGAGCCGGCACTGAGCCTGGCATTGCTGGGAATGCAAAGGGGACTTAGACCCATTGCTCACTCTCCAGGCAATTCCACTCCAAAGTGAGCACTTGGAGAGAAAGGGCAGCAGGAGGGTAAGGCAGCAAACACCCAGGTGGCTGCCCCCAGGGCAGAACCTGAGGTTCAAGAAGACCAGGAGAGCACCAGGAGCCAGAGACGGGACACTGCTGTCTGTCTAGGAGAGGTGGGGAAGGTCAGAAAGACTTTTGTGGAGTTGGGGTTTCCTTAGAGACATTTCTGAGCACTGGTTTGGCCCTGAGGCTGGGTTTTGGGTCTTGACTCTGCTATTCCTATGAACAAGTGGTTTTGAATTCTCCAAGCCTGTATTTTCTCATCTATAAAAGAAGGAAAATAATATATCTGGCCATGCCGTGGCCGTGATGATGGAATGAGATCATGTTCACAGCACTGAGCAGGGTGTCTGTAAAGCAAGTCTCAACAATACTCACTGTGCTTGAGGGTGGATGGGATTGAATTTAGAGAGGTGATGGGGAAAGGAAGGAGCCAGTGACAGGACTGGGCAATTCAGCCCATCAGCTTAGGTTTGAGCTACTCAAAAGTTCATTTTGGGTAATTAAGGAAGTTTCTACTTAAGGGCTTCAGTGGGGAAACGTTTTAGAAAATGAACATTTCTTTTTAAAAAGTGAAAATTCTGTCCCTGTTTTTCTGCTTTCAAGTATAGATTTCATAGCATTATTCCAGCATGTATTAAGCACATTGTTTATCCAACATGCTGCGCTCAGAGTTGTGGTGATCCAGAGACCAGGTCATTTCCACCTTCAAGGAGTTTGCAAGTTCACGTGCACAGCCCTGTGGGAGAAGGCGATTTCAGGAAGCCTAGCCCAACCCCTCTCTCAGATGCCTCCAAGGCACTGCCATGGATGGGTTCCCCATCCCCAGATGCCATGGGGTTGGGCAGATCTGCTTCTTTTGCTAAGATTAAGGGCCAATGGGCCACAGCTTACTAAGGCGGGCAAAGTGGGAGCAGCTAGAAGTGAGCACTAGAGATCTGGTGAGAAATTCCAAGACTCCAGGGCAAAACTTCCCCAACAAGCCCTCCTTTGCTGAATTTAAAATGAACAGCCCAGATGCAAAGAGAGTATTTGTTCTGTGTTCACAGGGAAATGGCCTGTGAAGATCTGACCTTGGCTCTGACTTCCACCCTCTCTTGCCACACACCAGAGCCACAGAAGCATTAACCCTCAGTCCACCGAACCATTGCTGTTCAGTAAAAGGCATCCAGCTCCTTGTTTGGGTTTAGGGGAAGTGGGTGCAGCACATCACAGCGGTCATTTATTAAGCTTCACCTACTATGTGAGGTGCCTCATTATGCTAATAGATAGACTCCCCATTTTATAGAGGAGGAAACTGAAACTTAGTAAGGTTTAATAATCTGTCCGATACTCATACAGCTAAAATGAAGCCAAAGAGAAATGCTTATCAGAGCTGGACATCAAAGACTATGTTTTTAACCATAGCTCTACTAGCACCCAAGCCAGTGCTGTGTTTTAAGAAGCTCTTAAGGGACTCTGACAGTTTTCTTTATGAACCCTTCCTCCACAGTTCTAAATAGCAGAACTGTGGATTGTAGAGAAGCAAGTTGGAAACTCACAGCCATGAGGCTGCATCTAATCAAAAATACATTTTATTTAACTAAAAGAATGATTTAGTGTGTCTGTGTGTGTGTGTGTGTGTGTGTGTGTGTGTGCACGCTTTTTTGTAGAGGTGGGGTCTTACTATGTTGCCCAGGCTGGTCACAAACTACTGGCCTCCAGTCATCTTCCCGCCTTGGCCTCCCAAAGTGCTGTGCCCAGCCCTAAAATAATGTTTTTAAATTAAAACATTTTAATTTAAGTTAAATGTCTTTCCTAACATGTATCGCATAACCTATGTTTGGCCTTTTCCATGTTGAATTACCTGCCTGGCCTGGAAAGCATCAGAATCTGTGACCCTGTAAGAGCCGATCTCTCATCCTCACTGTGATGTCAGGGCTGGTGCCTTGGGACACTTGCATTTTGAAGGTGCTTCACCTCCTTTCCCTTGGAAGGCACTCTGGGGCTGCCTCCTCTGCACTGAGAAATCAGATCGAGGGCCCAGAAAAACTGATAGAACCCTCACCTTTCCCTCACTTCACCAACTTTGCCTTCCCCTTCCTACCCTGCCGAGGACTCCATAGTCCCAGACAGGGGAGCCTGTGTTCCCAGGGCCAGAAGTCCACTGTGTGTGGGCAGCTCAAAGGGGCCAGGCTGCCAGCATTGACCTCATGATCTTCAGTGGACCCAGAAGTCCACAAGGCCTGGCATTGACCAAGATCACTGGGCTCAAGCCTGGGCTACTGCCACCTGGTCCAGAGAGCCTACAAATGCAGGGCAGCTCCCATCCCAGCTCTGCTGCCCTTCAAGACAGCACCAATAGCAGCCGAGGTGAGGGCCCTAGGCCCAGGAAAGGGGGCTGGCAGGTCCCCTGAGTGTCGTAAGGGCTATGGGTACCCCCTTGTTCACACGTTCCCAAAACAAGTCCTGGACAGCCTGTCTCATGACACCAGGAAACAGTTGCTTGATGGGAAACCTGCTGTGTGTGTGTGTGTGTGGGCACATGTGTGTGTGTGTGTGCTGGAGAGAAGAAGAAAGGAAGGGAAAAAAAAAAACAAGAGAGCACTGAGCAATTCCAAAGGCGTGTGGTTTTCTTCTTGTGGTTTGATGCAAGGGCTTGGTGGTTTAAGTAAAGCCCTGAGCCCAGATTGTGGGACAGTTAAAGACTAGGTGGAGCAAAGGCGAGTCCTGAGAACAAAGAGCCTATTGAGGGCACCCTGCCCTGGGGGAAGAGGCAGGCAGCAGAGGGTGGGGCAGCCCCACTCACCTGTGGGAGCCCTCCTTGGGCACAGGCTTCTGGTCTACCCAAAAGCCGTCACAAGTATTACTCACTTAGGAGCTCTTCTATCAGCTCTCGGGGGCAGTGCTTGGACGGGGTCACCTGCAGCTACAACTTTCTAAGATTCTAGAGCTCTTTTTAGGGGCGTGGCTTTTCTTTCTACTTTTTAGTCTCGGCGCCCTGAAGGAGTCTAAGGTACAGCATGATAATAGCTAAATGTATACAGCCCTGCTCACATGCCAGACACTAAATGTTCTAAATGTTCTGTGCTAGCTCATTTAATCCTCATCATTCTAAGAAGTTGGTCCTGTGGTGATTTCTCTTTTACGGATAAGGAAACTGAGGCACAGAGAAGCTGAGTGAGTTGCTGGTTTGTGAGTCCAGGGAGTGGGCTCTGCATCTATATTACTGATGATACGCTGGCTCATTAGGGGAAAGGGAGAATGTCCGGGACAAAGGCAAATATCAGATCCCACAGCACAGGTCCCTGCAGTCCAGGCCCTTCCTTCAGCCTTCTCCCCACAATAAACACAAACCAATGCAGAAGATGATGGTCACCCCCAGGGAGGCCGACACCATGGCTCCTGACCCAGAGGAAGGCAGAAGGAGTTGGGTTCACCTGGCGCCTGTGCTATCTGACAGACAAGGACTGGCACTGGTTAGCAGGGCCAGCTTGATGAGTCAGACACCCACTGCACTGAGCAGCCTTTGCATACACCTCTACTGTGAAGAACGTGCCCAGGGATTGGGATTTTCTGGTAAATTGTCATTTCTGGGTGTTACACACACCCTGTTAGCTTTGAGTACTGTTGCTAGAAACCTCCTTAAAATGACTGTGTAGGGATAATCCCAGCAGGGCAGCTCCCTGTCAGCCCAAAACAGAGCCCCCGGGCAGAACGCTGACACATATTTTGTGGGTGTCCTTTCGGCTGACCCCCAGGCTGTGGGAACTTGAGTTGCAGGCAAACTCCACACCTGGCCTCGCACCCCGGTGCCCCTCCAGTAGCCTCTCGCATCCCCTCTTCTCAGATCACAGGGCATGCTGAAGCCAACAGTGAGTGGGGAGACCCTCTAAGATCCCACAAAGCAGCACAGTGGGTAGAAAGAGAACGGTGGAATCCCAGAGACCAGACTTAGAGTCCATTACTCGCACTCTCTGATAGATAAATAAAAATGACCAGCTAGTGGTTACTGTGAGGATTCAAAGGGGCTTAGCTCCTATGGCACTGAGCATGGTGCCTGGCACAGAGTAAGTGCTTAGTGGGTATTAGCTCTTGCTACCTGGACCAGCACCTGAGACTACTGAGAGTGAAACTGATGATGGAGAAGTGATATCTGTACCAGGGCCAAGCGTGGTGGTACAGGCCTGTAATTCCAGTAACTCAAAAGGCAGAGGCAGGAGGATTACTTGAACCCAGGAGTTCTTGACCAGGCTGGGCAACACAGCAAGACCATCATCTCAAAAAAAAAAAAAAATCCTGGGTGTGGTGGCTCATGCCTGTAATCCCAACGACTTGGGAGGCTGAGGAGGGAAGGTTCACTGGAGTCCAGGAGTGAAGGCTGCAGTGAGTTATGATCATGCTTCTGCACTCCAGCCTGAGTGACAGAGCAAGACTCTATCTCATTAACGACAAAACAATAATATGTACCTGGCATTTTTGGTTAGCATTTTCCATACATTTCCTTATTTGTTCCATGAAATAAGATGAAGAGTCACTTGAGAGCCAGAGAGGTTAAGAAACTTGCTGTCACTTTCCTGGCCTGAGGATCTCTGCAAAACTCAGTCCAGAACTGCAAGCCAGGAAACGTCTCACAAGAAAAGTCCATGCCCGTCAACTTCACTTGAGAATGCACTATATCTGGAAGCCATTAGCTTTATCCCTAGTGAGTAACAATTTAATCTGGCTGAGGCAAATAATAAATTAGGCTTTTTATTTTATTTATTTATTTATTTATTTATTTATTTATTTATTTATTTATTTTGAGATGGCGTCTCCCTCTGTCACCCGTGCTGGAGTGCAGTGGTGCTATCTCGGCTCACTGCAAGCTCTACCTCCTGGGTTCAAGTGATTCTCCTGCCTCAGCCTCCTGGGAAGCTGGAATTACAGGTGCCCAACACCATGCCCAGCTAATTTTTGTATTTTTAGTAGAGATAGGGTTTCACTGTGTTGGCCAGGCTGGTCTCGAACTCCTGACCTCCAGTGATCTACCTGCCTCAGCCTCCCAAAGTGCTGGGATTACAGGCATAAGCTACTGTGCTTGGCTGAAATTAGACTTTTTACATCAGGATACAACATTGGGTTGTGTGAAACTTCAAATCTATTGTGTTGAAACTAAACTCTCCTTATTGCCAAATTAGAACATTATTGTTCACATTGGCAAAGAAATCCACACTTTTACAAAAGGGTTTTCTACCAGGCTTCTTGAAACATGGAGCTCTTCCATACTTTTCAGGACCGGAGCTATTACATAAAACTGGACACACATAGATGCTTGCATGGACAATGTTAGCACTCTTAAGGTCCAATTTATAATGTGTAAAGCCCCAATTTGGAGCTGGCTAGATAGTCTGTGAGGCAAGACTTAATGAGTAACATGAACCTGCTTTGTCCCTATATCCTGAAGCATCATGTGTCTAACACAGACTTTGGCTTTCTGGGGTCACCATCCCTGGCTTCCTTCCCAAACTTCCATCTGAACTATGCTGCTGCCACTGCTTGTAACAACTTCCCTAGGCTGGCAAGAATCTAGATCAGGCACAAGTCTACATGACCAACACATACCATTTGCCACACCAAGTTGTCCTCTGTTCCTAGACTTGGCTAAATTGCTACACCTAGATCATTGCATCTGGCTTTCTGAGCACCTGCTATGGAGCAAAATAATGTAAGATAAGAGTGTTAGTGCCCGCTAGAAAATGGAAGACAAAATAGAGCTACGAAATAAATGTTTCTTCTTTTCTCCCTTCTGTGGATAACTCTGAGGACTGGCTTCTCCTTGAAATTCTAGAGAAAATCCAACAAGTAGCATGAACACACACGCCAATTGAATTGCATGCCTCCTCATGGTTAATCATGAAGCAGTGGCCAGCACAGTAACACATTGCATTGTTTTACACGTATCTTTGCCTCACTTCCCATTTTTTTCTACCCTTATATCCCTGCCCTTATGCCTTGCAAATACAGTGTCAGCACTTTAATCCTTGCTTAAAGCTCTGCTTTCTAAAAGACATAGGTTAAAACAATCGTCCAAGAGTGATTCTAGAGAACAATGATCAGGATGGAATTTTGAGTTGAATGTCCCATTTGGCTTAAAGTAATAGGTACTCCATTGCTGGTAGTATATGGCTAGTAACAACTCCTTGGCATTTGGTAGACTCATGATTTTTTCAATTTTCACTGTAGTTAATTGGGATAAAATGCAGGTCAGGCATAAGACAAGGCATTGGAAGATTAAGTGGCCATGGCCTTCAACCAGTATAGAAGCTGATACAGTTTGGGTGTGTCTCCACCCAAATCTCATCTTGAATTCCCATGTGTTGTGGGAGGGGCCTAGAAGGAGGAATTGAATCGTGGGGGCAGGTCTTTCCCATGCTGTTCTCGTGATAGTGAATAACGCTCACGAGATCTGACGGTTTTAAAAAGTGGAGTTTCTCTGCACAAGCCCTCTTCGCTTGTCTGCTACCATGTGAGATATGCCTTTCACCCTCCACCATGATTGTGAGGCTTCCCCAGCCACTTGGAACTGTAAGTTGATTAAACCTCTTTTTTTTTGTAAACTGCCCAATCTCGGGTATGTCTTTATCAGCAGTATGAAAATGGACTAATACAGAAGCAATGTTACCTATGAGGCTTTTGGACTAGGATGGCTACTTATGGCCGCAGTAAAGACATTTAAATAAATAATAGGATCAGGGAAGTTGATTTATGGCTCTAAAAGCCAGGTGACTTGTATGGCAATATTAAAGGAGGTCTTTATTTCCTGCAACATCAGGGAAAACTATGTGAAAATCAGATTCAGAATCTGATTCTAAGGGTTTTGGAGCTGCCATGAAGATGAAATGCATAGCCTTGACAAGTATTGTATGTCAAGTCAGGGTCCTGATAGCAAAAGTGTAGAAATCTCAGACTTGGAATGGAGACTATTAGGTGGATGAACCTGAGCATCTAGAAACTCCAAATTCCTGTAAGCTCTCCTTCCCCAAAGACGTGACACCTTCATCTTTGCCACAGAAGACTAGACTCTACTTGCTGGCTGTAGAGTATAATAATCTCACCTGAAGCAGTGGCTTCCCAAGGTGATGTCTGTCCTTTAAGAAAAGCTAACCTCCACCACCTCTCATTCTCTCCAGACTGAGAGCCAGAGGCAGGTCTGGGCAAGCTTGGCTGCAGATGCAAAATCCTGTTTCAGGGTGAAATTGTCTAGATAAGAAAAAGGTTACAAACTCTAGCAAGAACTGCTGAACGTAAATTGAATATTGAGGGTAGTAGCCCAAAGAGGGGGCAAATACAGAGCTGGACAGTGGGGTATTCAGAAATGGGATAACTCATTTATGACTCATAATTTAGTTTTGTATCAAGAACACACAGAGAGTTTTCTAGGATGGTATTTGAGGCCTTGACTTCACAAGGAACTACAGAAAAAAAAGTGGAGACCACAGAAATACCTTGGCATAGTGTTGAAGAAGAGATTAGAAGGTTCAGGGAACTAGGAATATGATACAGGGACCTCTTATGTTTAGACCAAGAGCCTGCCACCCAGAGGGCATATTTTTCACTCAGACAGTAGAAAGCGCATTGGTGAGCAAGATACCAGCATCTTGGAGAAGCTCAGTGGTGCCTTTCAAAGGCACACACTGCAAATATAATTACTTGATAGGCAGCTAACCAGAGTGGTAGGTTCAGTCAGAGTGCTTTGGTCCACAGGGCTCTATGACAGTAATTAACAGATTACAGAGTCCAAGGAGTGAGTGGCATAGACCACCAATTAGGGTGCTATTGGGTTTATACAAACAGGAAGATATCTCGAACTGGCAAATGGAAGACTGACATTAACCACAGAAAAGGAAAATTGAAGCCTATGCCTCAGAGTCAGTTCACAGAGCCAGAGCCCATTATGAATGGAATTCTAGAACCCTAAGTGCTGATAAAAGTCATTCTCACAGAAGATCCAGTGCATCTGCAAACCCACCCTGTGGTTATTTCCCCAGTGCCCAAATATATAGTTAGGATAGATATAATTAGCATATACTTACCAGCTGGTAGATCCCTTACAGTAGTGGCCTGATATGTGGAGTGAAGACCATTATGAGAAGAAATGGAAGCCCTTGAAAGGTCAAATGGAAGCTCTTGACATTTTCCTATCCCCAATACAAGCTTCCAAGAAAAATTAGAAGCAATGCCACATTTCTGGAGGAATTTTAGAGATTAGCATTACCATTCAAGATTTGAGAGATGAAGGTATTGGTCTCTATTGTATTCCCAATCAGCTCACCTCTGGCGGTAGACACTGCAAGCTTAATACTCTGTTTCAGCTGCTGGTCAAAATATAAGTTTTTTATTTCTTATTTTTTTAGAGATAGGGTCTAACTGTTACCTGGGCTGGACTTGAACTCTTGGACTCATAGGCTCAAGTGATTCTCTCACTTTCCAAGTAGCTGGGACTACAGGCACATGCCACTGGATATGGATATTTACTGGGGTAGAGCAACACAGCCTCAGGCAATCCATCAGTAGAGCGGGACCAAAGAAGTTTACCTTTTTTTTGTTTGTTTGTTTATGTAAAAATTTATTTGACCAAAATGTAGAAAAAGTGATACTATTACATATGATACAGTTACAAGAATCTAAAGAAAAGTGTGGATTTGATTCCATTGCACAATTTGCTAGTGTATTTCCTGGGTAGTGTGGTGCTGAATAAATAGGAGTGGGGTGGTGGGGTGGGGTGGGTAAGGGATTCAGATAAGCCAGAAGCAGGGTGATTTTTAGTCGTTAATTGTAAACTTTACTCGGCCCCCACACGCTGCTGGGGAATGTGGAATGTTCCAGCTCTGAGATGTTAACTGAGAAAAGAGAAGTCAAACAAAGCCGATACGTGCAGCCCTGTCTACAGAATCCTTCATTATCCAGTTTAATCAGGAGTTTCTTGGTGTTTTATTAACTTGGTCCCAAAGAAGGAATTCAAGTCCTAGATAAGTAAATCTTCAATTTGCTATTCCCTGAAGTATGGAAATGAAGTTGGGCCAATTTTTAATCTCTGCTGCCAGAGAGGCCCTTTCTGCTAACAGATAGAAACGCTTTTGCTCAACTTATGAATGACTTGTAGTCTTTCAGATATGGCTGACCTGAATTGGACTGAACTCCACCATATTCCGGCTGAGTGGGTCATTACTGGAATGAGACATTTGCTCTTCAGAGAACAACTTTATTTTTATTTTATTTTTTTCTTGAGATGGGGTCTCACTCTGTCAACCAGGCTGGAGTGCAGTGGTGCCAATCTCGGCTCACTGCAACCTCCACTTCCTGGGTTCAAGTGATCCTCCTGCCTCACCCTCCCGAGTAGATGAGACTACAGGCAGGCGTCACCATAATTTTTTTATTTTTAGTAGACAGGGCTTTGCCATGTTGGCTGGGCTGGTCTCGAACTCCTGACCTCAAGTGATCTGGCCTCCCGAAGTGTTGGGATTACAGGCGAAAGCCACCGTGCCCGGCCAGAGAACAACTTTAGAATGAAGGAAATACGCAAAAGAACATCACATCAAGGATCTATTAATTACCATCTATTAATTATAATATGTGGGTAATTACGACTATTACCCAAGCATTCTACGTTGACTGCTTGAGAGGATGTTTGTTCTGCATGGTGGAGTGTGGAGAAAGGCCAGAATTCTTAGGTTAATCTATCCGTGGGTTATGACTTTCCACAATAGCCACCCCCGGCCCCCACCAGCCCTTTTATTGGCTCTGGATGGAAAATCCCTACCCATGTGATGGTGCCTATAGTTTGACCAACCGTTGACCCAAAAGGTTATGGTCTTCAGCGTTTTAATTATATCCACGACTAGATATTGGGGTCTGTGTTCTTCAAAGTGTGGGGCTGCCTATTCTCCCAGGAACCAAATGGCCTCTGTCTAAGAAAGTATGCTTACTAGGAAATACCCTGCCTACCTTGGGAATAAATGCAACTCAAGAAATAAGAGAGCTGAAAAAGCTGGTGCCATTTGAAAAAAAAAAAAAGGGAAGGAATGAGATTTAACTGGTGCTCAAAGCTTCTCTGATACAAAATATTTGGTCATGTATTCATAATTTGCTTGACATTTCCAGCAAAGCGAAGATGGCAATAACAAAAGGAACTTCATACAAGAGAAAAGAAAGACCCACGGAGCTCCGCAGTTTCTGTTGGAACAAGACTCTTCTGTTTTGCTTATATACAGTTAAGTTCGTTTAGTGTCTGATCCAGTGTCTGATGTAAGCCCACGTTCTCTTCTTTGGCCTGGGCAAGTTTCTCTTCCAGGTCATCAATTGTCTTTTCCAGTTTTGCAACCGTTCTCTCTGCAAATTCAGCACGGGTCTCAGCCTCTTTCAGTTTGTCAGACAGAAGTTTAATTCTTCTTCATATTTGTCCTCCTTTTCAGAATACTTTTCAGATGCAGCCTCCAGAGATTTCAGGTTGTTAGTAACATTCTTGAGTTCTCTTCCTCCAGGTCACCACATTTTCCACATTTTAGTTCAGACACCTCCGCACGCTCCTCTGCCCTCTCCAGCTCACCCTCCAGGATGACCAGCTTACGAGCTACCTCCTCGTATTTGCGGTCAGCCTCTTCCGCAATGTGCTTGGCCTCTTTGAGCTGCATCTCCTGAATTTCCATCTTCTCCTCATCCTTCATGGCCCGGTTTTCTATCACCTTCATTCCTCTCTCACTCTCATCTGCAGCCTTTTCCGCCTCCTTCAGCTTCAGGGCCGTGGCCAGTCGTTCCTGAGCCCTGTCCAACTCCTCCTCAACGAGCTGGATGCGTCGATTGAGGGCGGCCACATCACCTTCAGCTTTCTCGCGCTGCTTGCGCTGCTCGCGCTCGCGGTCCAGCTCCCGCTGCAGGCCCTGCGCGCGGTCTTCCGCCTCGTCCGCCTGCCACTGCAGGGCTTGGATCTTGCGTTTCACCGCCTCCAGGGAGTTGAGGCCGGCCATGGCGCGGAGGCGCAGAGGCGCACGAGCAGCGGCGGGCGCTCGGCTGGACTCGGCTCCGGTGAGAGCTGCACGGCCGCGCCCCGGCCCCCCAAGCCTTTGAGAAGTTTAGCTTTACTTAACATATCTATATAGCAAACCTGCACATGTGTCCCTGAACCTAAAATAAAAATTAAAACATAAAATAAAATAAATTTAAAAGAGAGATCATATTCTTTTATTTGAGAAATACTAATCCATAATACTATCTTACATATTATCTGAACAATAAAACTATCATATAATTTATTTTTAAAAGAGAGCCATCATGCTGCAGTTTCTTTGGATTTTGAAGACAACATAGTATAACTTCTCTCCCAGTTCCCTGATGCCTCAGAAAGCCACCAGTGTTGAGTGTGGGTGGCAAATTCAAGCTGTGGTTCCAGGTATTCTGTTTCTTGGGCCACGTGACCAACAGATCCAATGGTGCTAGAGGCATCTTCAATGGATAAGGATGTCGCAGTCTTAAATAGAAGAGTCACAGCACAGAGCCCTGAGATTCTGGAACAAGGCCACGCACTACTGGAGAGAACTATCTTGTTTGGAAAGTAGCTCCTGGCATACTACTGGACTCCAATGGAGACAGAACAGCTGACCATGGGGCACCCTATTACTATGCAATCTGATTTCCATTATGAGTTGGTGTTATCTAACCTACAGAGTCCTACTTTTGGACACATGTAACAGCAATCTGTCATGCAACGGAAGTGATACATTTGGATATGACTTGTAGCAGGTCCAGAAAGATTAAGTAAATTATATAAACAGATGTTCCAGACTCCCATTTCACCCATCTCTGCTGCACTGCTGACTCCCAATCGATCTACACTCATAGGCTCCTGGGAGCACCCGACATCTGACTGAACTCAGTGTTAATTTAATGGGATTGTTGCTGCATTGCTGCCCCAATCAAAAGTGACCCTGAAGGATGATGGTAAAAGGTGGTTCTTCCAATGGGACAAGCTGGAACCAGTATACGTGATCATATACTGTATGTGGAGGAAGGATGTGGCCTGAGGCCTAGATGTGTACTCCTTCATGGCAGGAGTAGATGGTTCAGCCAGCTGGCTAATGGCCTGGAAGGAACAGACTGGAAGATGAGAGTTGAGGAAATCTGGGGAAGGAGAATGCAGATAGACCTATGGAAGTGGGTACCAAGTGCATGGATAGATCTTTGGGTCACACGTTAATGATGACTGAAGACCGTATACACATTTGAGGTTCTCAGTCACCATCTAGACAGGGTGGCCCATCCTGTGTGTTTTTCATGCAATCTCTCCCCTCAGATATCTCAGTATTTGTTCAATGTGTCTATGAAGAGAGTGGTCAAGGTAACAAGGACACAGGTTACACAAAAGTCCTAAAACAGGGACTCTGACTTATTTACTGTGATTGCTGAGTACCCAACCTACTAGCAAAAAAGACCATTGCTGAGTCCTTGAAATGGCATCTTTCATCATGTACACCAGCTAGCAAACTGGTGACAAGTCAATGACATTGGAATGCTTCCATGTTACTGCAGGCAGCAATGCATCTTTCCTAGAATTGACGCCAGCTCCAGAGGGAGATTTTCTTTAATGTGAGGCATCACACACACACACACACACACACACACACACACACACACACACCAGCATGTGGCAAAATGCCCAGGATATTGTAACAATTTGTTGCAGAATAAATGAGTGAATAATGAATACTAGAAATAAGAGTGTGAGCCAGAGAGTGAAAGGCTTACATAAATTCGGGAACTTGAGTGACGCTTCTCTAGTCTCTTTTTCCTTATTCCTCAACCCAGAACATAGAACAAGCTCTTTACTGGGCCATGATAATCCCTGTTCATATATATCCCCCTCTGCAATCTCTCTCTGACAGCTCCTTCCCTCCAGGCTTCAACTACCACATCTCACTTGTTGGTAAAGTACTCTGACAGATACTGTTTTATTTTATTTTTACCACAATCTCATGAGATAGGGATGTGGAGAGGGATAGGTTCATCAATATCCATTTTCTCTTCTTCTTCCTGGACACAGGGCTCAACATTATTTCCCAACCTATCTGTCATTAGGTTAGGACTAGATTACCTAGTTCAGACACATGGAAAGAGATGTGTGCCACTTCCAGGCCTGGCACATACAAATCTCTCTCGTATGGCTCTCCCTTCTGATCCATGAAGATAGCAGCTCCAAAAGATGGAAGCAACCCGGGTGCCTGAATGACTGCCTGGAGCAGAGGCCCCTGTGTGACTTGCATTGGACTTATACATAAACTGGAAAGGTTTTTATCTTATTCAACCCCTGAGAGTTTGAGATTGTGACAACAGTTAGCCAAGCCTGAATAAGCAGGAAGACAAGTGTGAATTTTGTTACAAAGCATGTACAGAAACGGAAACATTAAAAAGTGGAAAAGGTGTAAGTAATGAAAAATCACCCGGTTTGTGGCCAAACACACCTAGAAATGGTTTCATGGTTCCATCACTTGCTGGCTGTTTGTCTTTAAGTACATCATTTAATATTTCTGAACATCAGTTTTTGTATTTGTTAAATAAAGGGGAAAATATCTGTCTTGCAGTTTTATCATAAGAATGGGTGATAATACTTATAAGGTGCCAGACTGGCACACAGTAGGTGGCATACAGTAGGTTCTCAGTGAACATCTACTCTTACTGTTGTTACATCATAGATTCACATGGTTAATCACATCAGAGCTGGGGTCAGAGTCCCATTTTCTGAAGGCCAGCCCAGAACAGCCTCTACTGTACACCCTGTTTTTCCCCAGCACTGCTTTATAATTGAAACTCTTAATTATAAAGGAATCCTCCTTAGCATTCATGTTTGTGAGAACAAGGCTGGAAACTTCTTGTGAATACTCTACCTGCACATCTATGAAAGGCTGGGATTAGGTCCCCAGGGCACAACTGAAGTGGTGTGGCATGAGTCTAGCTATAAGACAATTCTACTGTATTTGGAATAAAGGCAATGAAGAAGTCACAAATAATGACCAAAGCTACAGTATTTCACTCTGCAGTTTTTAGATTCAAACTTTGCCTGTTTCTAAGACTATGTGAACTAGCTGTGAAGAGAAAAATATAAAATAAAATAAAATAAAATAAATAAATAAATGCCTTTCAAGAGTAAGTTGTTGCAGTCTCTATTCAACATCCTTTACCCCTGCATGAGTCTCACTGTGCCCTCTGGTGGTGGCTGTGAATTTAACTGGGTTTGTTTATTCTTAGACTCTAAAGGAGTGATGGAAATTCTCATGCTGGAGCATTGGAACTTCGTCCTTGCGAAAGATTCTGGTAATCACATTTACATACACCAACTGTCCAGGGAAGATAAGGGTGACCGACCTTAGAGTGCCCTGCCTGGAGGTCACTGGAGAATGATGAGAGCCTCAGAAAGGTGTTGGCAGGAATGGAGAGGATGATTTGGAAGTAAGCATGCATTAGAGGAAGGAGGCAAAACAATGAAAGAATAGGCTAGGAAATCTCTCCCAGACCATTGGCCACATCCAGCCTATTGAAGACTACTCTTCTCCAAAAAGGTACAAGAAGTACAAAACTCCATGGGGCAATTTAAAGACAGCACCATTCATTTCTACCTTGCTGCAATTCCTTGCTCATCTGCCTCCATCCCTGCACCTGCCAGAGATGCTGGCCAACAACTCCTAGGCAAAGGAAATCGTGCAGGTCATGATACCTGAAATCTCACACTCACTGTTAGCACGTCTGAGTTGCTCCCTGTAGAGACTCCCTCCTTGAAAGAAGACTCTCTGGGCTCCAAAGCAGAGTGCAAGCAGCCCGAGGAAAAGGTAACACCTTTTTGTTTTTGTTTTTTAAGAATTTTGGAAAAACTGGAATAAGCAACGATAAATGGCTTTCTATGCTGCAGGACATCTTTGAGCCTTAAGTACACTAATATGCTATGAGAGTTAGCTATAGAGAATTATAGAGCAGCTTTTCCAGAATTGATTTGGGAATCATACCTACTTACAAGACGCTGTCCAGAACTCACTTGAGAAATACTTTCTAAAACAATGGTAAACTCATACTTTATAAGGTCCTGACTGCCAGAGGCAGGCCCTTGTGATAGAGAGTACTAGTCTAGGTTTCAAGTACCAGAGTTCCCCATTGGATCTTCCACTCTATGAGTGCTTTTGGTTAGTTCTTTTCATTTCTCTGGGTTCCATTTCCTTTCCTGCAAACCGAGGAGTTTTGAGAGATCTGCAATTTTCTCTGAGACAGAGAAACTCGGGGCTCCGTAGAAGTACTCCATTGGTTCCACGACAGTCATGCAACATCCACAAATTGCAAAAATGGGAACTTCTAATCCATTCATTTTTACCTGTTTTACATTGAGGATTTACCAAAGATTTTATTTGAATAGAAGAGATTATTTGAACTGGGCATGGTGGCTCATGCCTGTAATCCCAAAATGTTGGGAGGTCAAAGCAGGAGAATCACTTGAGGCCAGGAGTTCACGACCAGACTAAGCAACATAGCAAGACCCTGCCTCTCCAAAAAATAAAGAAAATTAGCCAGGCATGGTGGTGTCCATCTGTAGTCCCAGCTATCCCAGCTCTCCCAGCTACTCAGGAGGCTGAGGTGGGAGGATTGCTTGAGACCAGGAACTCAAAGCTGCAGTGAGCCATGATCGCGTCACTGCACTACAGCCTGGGAGACAGACTGAGACCCTGTCTCTACAAACAGTGTGTTTGTGAAAACTGGTTGAACATCTCTAGGATATTTAGTCTCTAAGGGCAATTCCAGGCATATATAGTCATACAAGTGTATGAACTAGGATTCAGATAAAGCAGTCTGGAATTACAAGTTTTCCCAGGGTGGGGGGTTGCTGTGGTTGCTGGTTGTGTTGCGTGGCCAGGTCACAAGACCTCAGGGGAATTTTTGGACCACCCAGGTCACTCAGTTATTGGGCATAACAAAAAAGAGAATGATGTGACTACACTGGAAACGGTTACTGGGCACATTTCGGCAGCATAAGAGGGGAGAAAGCATCAACTGAGAACTGCTTATAGAGAGCAGAAAGTCAATCGGGAAGACCCAGTCAGAACTCCTAGGGAGGGAACGCAGCCATTTTGTGTTGGTGATTGGTAGGTACTGCCAAAGAAATAAAGAGACCTGGCTTTGTCAAGTCTTATGAGCTAAACTGTGTCCTGCTCAAATTCATATGTTGAATTCTGAACTCCCACTACCTCAGAATGTGACTTATTTGGAGACATGATTTTTACAAAGGGAATCAAGTCAAAATAAATCATTAGGATGGGCCCTAATCCGATAGGACTGGTGTCCCTATAAAAAGGGAAAATGTGGGCCAGGCACAGTGACTCAAGCCTGTAATCCCAGCACTTTGGGAGGCCAGGGCAGGCAGATCACTTGAGGACAGGAGTTCAAGGCCAGCCTGGCCAACATGATGAAACCCCATCTCTACCAAAAAATACAAAAATTAGGTAAGTGTGATGGTGCGTGCCTCTAATGCCAGCTACACGGGAGGCTGAGGCAGGAGAATCGCTTGAGCCTGGGAGGCGGAGGTTGCAGTGAGCTGAGATCACACCATTGCTCTGCAGCCTGGGCGACAGAGTGAGACTCCATATCAAAAAAAAAAGATTTTAAAAAAAGTGTGTGTGTGGGAGTATCTGGAAAAAAACATGCAGAAAGGAAAACGATGTGAAGAGACCCAGAGAAGATGGCCCCTGACAAATGAAAGGAAGAGGCCTGGAACAGAGCCTTCCCTTACACCCTCAAGAGGAACCCAAATCCAGCCGACACAGTGATTTCAGACTTCTAGCTCCAGAGCTGTGAGACAATACATTACTGTGTTGACGCCACCCAGTTTGTGGTGCTTTGTTACAACAGCCCCAGCCACTGCTATCCCAGCCCTGAGAATAGCATGAAGGGGAGCCACACTAGGTTGCAGAAGGGGAGAAAATCTAACCCAGGGGGCTCATGGCTGAAGCTGCCTCTCCCTGGGCTACTGCAGCAAGCTTCTTCCTGTCCCATCTGCTGCTCAGCGCTCCTGCCTAGTCCACAGTGTTATCAAACAGTCTTCCTCAAGTAGCCCCCTTTCCTGCCACTCGGTTTCCCATGTACCTACAGGAATGCATTGCCACTTTTTCGGATGCTCCATGGGTAGGGCGCAGTGCTGTACCAGGCAGCGGCCATCTCCACAGCTAGCTCTTTGAAAAAAACTGCAAAATGGATACACTTAAGTCTAGGCTGCTCTACTTTCTTCCATACTCTCAATTATTCGTGCCCAGGCCCCACCTGAGATCAATTCAACTACAATCTCTTAGGACAGGCTGGAGGACCAGTGTATTTTAGAAACCACCACTCCCCTCCAAAGAATTCTAAGATGTAGTCAGGATTAGAAAACATTTCTAGATACTCCTGCTCCTCAAGTCAGCCCTCTCTAGCTTTGAACCACGCTTCAAAAATATTTCTTCTTCATCGGCATCCAAACTCTCATTCCCTCAGTGAAGTTACATTCAGCTATAAGGAAGGCAATTTGATTAATATATGCTGATCCCTCAAAGATGTATTGTCCCTGCCGGGCATGGCGGCTTACGCCTCTAATCCCAGCACTTTGGGAGGCCGAGGTGGGCAGATCACTTGCGGTCAGGAGTTCGACACCAGCCCAAACAACATGATGAAAGCCTGTCTCTACCAAAAAAGTATAAAAATTAGCCGGCCGTGGTGGTGGGCACCTGTAATTCCAGCTACATGGGAGGCTGAGGCAGAAGAATTGCCTGAACTCGGGAGGCAGAGGTTGCAGGAGCTGAGATGGCACCACTGCACTCCAGCCTGGGAGACAGAGTGAAATTCTGTTTTAAAAAAGAGAAAGAAAGGAAGAAAGGAAGAAAGGAAGGAAGGAAGGAAGGAAGGAAGGAAGGAAGGAAGGAAGAAAGGAAGGAAGAAAGAAAGAAAGAAAGAAAGAAAGAAAGAAAGAAAGAAAGAAAGAAAGAAAGAAAGAAAGAAAGAAGGAAGGAAGGAAGGAAGGAAAGAGAGAGAGGAAGGAAGGAAGGAAGGAAGGAAGGAAGGAAGGAGGAAAGGAGATGTATTGTTGTAGTCAATATTCCTGGGGAAGAGTTGCCACTATGAAAAGATAATACTTAGGCAAATCAACCCTAAATTGGAAGTATCAGAACATATTTTGACCCAGGAACCCCAGACCTACTATGTTAAATACTCCTTCTTTCCTGCTGTGTCTCATTTATATGCTGGACCAGATAGAGAACAGGAATGTGTAATACCATTTTCATTCCATTTCAGCAACAAAAAATATCAAGCACTTCCTACAGCTCTGACACTAAATAATTACAAAAGACACAGCCATGTACAGAGATGTCATCTCTACCTCCAAAGAAAACACAATCTAGAAAATAGGTATCATGGGTCTAAAAGTAAACCAAAATTGAAATGAACCAATCTTTAAAAATAAAGCAACATAAGAGCCTTATCTACCAAAATCTGTGGACTTCAGCCAAAACAGAATTTAGAGATAAATTCATAGCCTTAAAATCGATATATTAGGGCCTTAGAAAGAAAATCAACTAAGAATCCAACTCAAGGGCAATGTGGTCATCGTGGCAGTAGGTTTCCCAATCTCCTTATAACCTCTCCTGACAACCAAGTAGAGCAGATAGGATGCGCCCCTCCAAACCCGTCCCCTCACCTCAGCCAACAACAACAAAAATTCCACCTCTAACCTTTAATCTCTTCAACCAAATTAGGTGACAGGAGACCTATCAAACTTGAGGACATGGACAAACACACCAAACCAGCAACAACAGGACTTGGTCACAAAAATAAAAAAGTCACCCACAAATTCTCACCCCCAAAAAGTGAAGACAACACCCTGAGCAGAGCTGAGCGCATCCTGAGCAGGGAAGAGGAGTCCCAGGGGCTCACAGTGAAGATAACTGGGCCTGGCTTTGGGTGGAGCAGAGAGGGTGGAACAGTTTAAATTCCTGAGAGTCTCAGAAATATCCGGCAGACGATTCATTCCAGAAGGAAAGAGCCGCAGTCTGAGGGAAAATTACTGGAAACAGAAACCACATTGAGCTGGGCTCAATTTGAGTAAGTGAAAGAGAAAGCGTAGATCACAGGGGAGGAGGGTCCTGGGGACGAAGGTCTCTGTAAATACGCAGCGTCAATATTCACCATGTGAAACAGCATGGCGCGGAAGGCCAAACCTAGGGTGCCCAAGGGCCAGGGCTGGGGCTGGAGGCAGGAAATCCTGAACCTGGCTCATGTCAAAGAGACAAAGAAATGGCTACAAAGACAGGCCTAATTTTGAGTCATTCATGGTATCAGCAGAGGAGGTGGCCTCAAGCCATGAGCTAGGGATGCTGCCCTGGCCCATCCCTCCCCAAACTCCCTTTCCCCAGAGAATCTTCTCAGTTCCAGATATAACTCTCCTTGCCCCATTGTGTAGCTGCAAACCAGTTTCCCCTGGTAACTGGAATTAATCACTCCTGTCAGTAGAAAAAAATGAAAGCTAAAACCCTTGTTCTTCTAATTGGTACAATACTATACAGAGCCCAAAATAGCTGGATGGCATTCTCATCTTCCAATCAATGATCCTACCGGTGCATCCCCTGATGTAAGTGTTCTCCCCTTCAGACCTAAGACTTCCAAACCAACAAAGCTCCAAGTTGCCAGGATGGGAAGCAAAAATTCTGTAAGTGGGTGACTAGGTGTAAGGGAGAGAGGAACCACTTCCACTTCTACCCTTTGATTTCCAGACTAGTGAATTCTTGCCATGGAGAAGGCAATGCCATATAATGATTTCTGATTCAAAGGACATACTGCACCTTGTGACACAGAACCCCATGCCCTCAGGACACTGCCTTCCAACTGGTGCTGCAACTGAGTCATTAAGAAGCTATTCCACCTTTCTTTTTTTTTGAGACGGAGTCTCACTCTGTCGCCCAGGCTGGAGTGCAATGGCGCGATCTCAGCTCACTAAACGCTCCGCCTCCCGGGTTCACGCCATTCTCCTGCCTCAGCCTCCCGAGTAGCAGCCTCCCGCCCGCCACCATGCCCAGCTAATTTTTAAATATTTTTTAGTAGAGACGGGGTTTCACCGTGTTAGCCAGGATGGTCTCGATCTCCTGACCTCGTGATCCGCCCGTCTTGGCCTCCCAAAGTGCTGGGATTACAGACTTGAGTCACCATGCCCGGCCATCCACTTTTCAACAAGGCCATTTATTTCCACGTGATAGGGTATGTGGAAGTACCAATGAATCCCAAGAGCATTAACCCACTGCTGTACTTTCTTGACTGAGAAATACATTCCTTCATCAGAATGCCCTTGAGAATGCTCTGAACATGGATGGGGCATTCTTCTGTGAGCCCGCGGGTGGTGAGGGGAGGCACAAGAATCACAGGCAGGGAAACCAGATCCTTGTCCAGAATGTGTGTCTATCCCAGCGAGAACAATCACTGCCTGATTCCAGGAGAGCAGAGGTCCAATACCATCAACCTGCCACTGGGTGGCGGACTGGTCCTCTCAGGGAATGGTATCATATTGGGGGTTGGTGCTTATCTCTGCGGCTGGCAAGTTAAGCGCTCACTTAGCTATAGCCAGGTCAGCCTTGGTAAGGGGACATCCACATTGTCGGGCTTATGCACAGCTCCATCTCCACTGCCATGACCAGTTTCTCCATGAGTCCATTGAGCAAGCCCTGGAGTGGCTGGGAAAATATGTTGACTGACATGGATTGAGTATATCATTTGGTCCTCTTGACTATTGAAAGCCTCCTCTGATCCGCAAAGGATGTCTTTTGATGAGCAATCCCATGGGACACAAAAATCTTCACAGTCTGCCCATGCTGAGAGATCCATCCACATAACTTTCCCAGACTTCCTTGTCCCTAATCCTCCAGTCCTGTTCTTTCCAAGTACCTGACCACCTGATCAAACCATTTGCAATTACTCTTGAATCAGTATAAATCATGTTATGATGTGAATGTCTGTGTTTCCTCAAATTTGTATGTTGAAGACCTAACCTTCAGTGTGGCTGCATTTGGAGATGGGGCCTCTAAGGAAGTAATTAAGGTTAAATGAAGTCAAAAGGCTGGGGCCCTGATCTGATAGGATTAGTGTCCTTATAAGAGGAGACACTAGAGACGTTTTCTGTCTCTCTCTGTCTCTCTCTCTCTCTCTACACACACACACAGAGACACACAGACACACACACACAGAGAGAGAGAGAGAGAGAGAGAGAGAGAGAAAGGAAAGTCCATGTGAGGACATAGTGAGAAGGTGGCCATCTGTAAGGCAGGAAGAGGCCCCTCACCAGAAACTGAATTAGCTGGAACTTGAAATTTCAGCCTCTAGAACTGTGAGAAAATTAATTTCTGTTGCTTAAGCCACTTAATCTATGGTATTTCATTATGACATCCCAAGATGACTAAGACAGGTTTTTGTATTGAGAAGCAGGGAGTTGCCATAATAAATGCTAAAATTGTGGAAGTGTCTTTGGAACTGGATAATGCGTAGAGGTTGGAGGAGTTTTGAGGTGCATGCTAGGAAAAGCCTACATTGCCTTAAAAGGACTATTGGTAGAAATATGGCTGCTAAAGGTAATACTGGTAAGGTTTCAGCTGAAAATGAGAAACAGTTTATTGGAAACTGGAGGAAAGATGATTCTTGTTACAAAGTGGCAAAGAACCTGGCTGAATTGTGTTCTAGTGTTTTGTTGAAGGTAGAACTTACAAGCAATGAAACTGGATGTTTAGCTGAGGGCATTGCTAAGCAAAATGTTGAAGGAGTCGTTTGGTTTCTCTTTATTGCTTATAGTAAAATGAGAGAGAAGAGAGAAATTGGAAAAAAATTGTTAATCAAAAAGGACCCAGAGCTTGGGCCGGGCGCGGTGGCTCATGCCTGTAATCCCAGCACTTTGGGAGGCAGAGGCAGGCAGATCATGAGGTCAGGAGATCTAGACCATCTGAAACCCTATCTGTACAAAAAATACAAAAAAAAAAAAAAAATTGGCTGGGCATGGTGGTGGGCGCCTGTAGTCCCAGCTACTCAGGAGGCTGAGGCAGGAGAATGGCATGAACCTGCGAGGTGGAGCTTGCAGTGAGCAAAGATTGCACCACTGCACTCCAGCCTGGGCGACAGACTGAGACTCTGTCTCAAAAGAAAAAAAAAAAAAAAAAAGGACCCAGAGCTTGAAGATTTGGAAAATTCTCAGTCTATCCATATTGGAAAAACAAAAAATGAAGAAGCATGTCCTAAAGAGAACACTAAAGTTGTGGCTGGCCAAACATTTGATAAAGAGATCATGGGTGCAACCCATGGATTTCGCTAGCCAGCTCATAAGAGCCAGGGATAGAAGTTAGGCACTGCCAGTTTGAACTAAAGGGGACAGAGAAAGTGAGACAGGTTGAAAAAAGGCTGTCGGATATTGCAATTCTACAGAGCTGGATGGTAGAACTACTCAGTTGAGAAATATGCTTTGTCCTTCAAGAAAAGGCAAGAATGAACCTGAAGGCAATTCAGAGATCGTCAGGGCTCCCAACACAGAACCAAGAGGGTGAGGTTGGTTTCTTCTCAGTTTCAGTAGACCAGATGGCCACCACAGAGAGCTGTGCAGGTGAGGTTGCCACAGAGAGTGATGGGGCGATGCTGCCGCTCCAATGGGCTGGGATCGGGGGTGGACAAAGCACTGAACAAAAGAGGATTATGCTCAACCCGTAAGATCTAATGGAATTTACCTTGCTAGGTATCGAGCTTGCTTGGGACCTGTCACCCCTTTCTTTCTTCTGATTTCTCCCTTCTGGAATGAGAATGTTCATCCTATGCCCTTTCCACCATTATATTTTGGAAACACATAACTAGTCTGGTTTCACAGGTTCATAGCTGATGAGGAGTTTTGCTCACAATGAATTGTACTTCGATTTTCATCCATACCTGATTTTGATGATATTTAGTTGAGATTTTGGTCTGTAGAACTAGAGTTGATGTTGGAATGAATTAAGACTTTTGGGACTGTTGGAATGGAATGAATGCATCTGCATGTAAGAAGGGCATGAACTTTGTAGGAGGCGGAAGTGGAATGAAATGAGCTGAATATCTGTATCCCTCCAAAATTAACATATTGAAATTGTACCCCAAATGTGATCGTATTTGGAGATGGGGTCTTTAGGAGATCATTAGCATTAGATGGGGTCCTGAGGATGGGGCTCTCAGGAGACATCAGAGAGCTTGCTCTCTCTCTTTCTCTCCCTGCGCAAGCACAAGGAAGCGGTCACGTGAGCACCCAGAGAAACAGTAGCTGCCTGCAAGACTAGAGAATAGTCCGCAGAATGAAACCTCCCTGGCTGGCATCTTGACCTTGGACTTCCTGGCCTCTAGAACTGTGAGAAAATACATTTCTGTGGTTTAAGCTACCAAATCTGTGGTATTTTGTTATGCAGCCCAAACAGACAAATACAGATACGTACTCTATGACATATTTATAGAAAGGTTTAAAACATGTAATTCTTCCATATGTTGTTTAGAAACACACACATATGTAGTAATAACGTAAATGCATCCATAGGAAGTATAAACACCAAATTTAGGAGAGTGGTTCTCTTTGCAGGGTAGGGGAAGGGGAAATGCAACTGGAGAAGGGCCAGGAAGCCTCAACTATATTTGCTATTTTATTTCCTAAGGTGAATGCTATGTTGTTTTCTAAATCTTTTTGTATGTTTTTTTATGTCACAAGAATATTTTTAAAAGAAAAGATTGGGTACTCATGACATCATCAAGGCACTGGATCAAGTCTTACCAAGTTATATAAGCCAACATACCCTATAATTGTTTCAGCCAGTAGGAGTATGATTTGTTTGTTGCTGCAGTCAGAGGCTCATCAGAGATCTGGTCTCCTCCATGAGGCCTCACCTAACTACTGCAGATCTGGAATAGCCTTGTCTCTCACATGCTATAAACTATGATGGCTTTCACTTGCTTCAACATTGTGTGGATTTATTCCCTATTTCATGTGCATTTATCCACCATAAAATAATAACAATAACAACAATATATACCATTTATTGGGTGCTTTCTGTGTGTCAACAACACAGTGCTTAACTTTGTCACATCCAAGTACTAACCAGGCCTGACCCTGTTTAGCTTCTGAGATTGGACAAGTTCGGGTACATTCAAGGGTGTATGGGCGTAGACTCAGCACTTCACTTTCTACATCCATCATTTTAAACCATTCTCACTATTACTAACTCTGTTTTTGCACACAAGGAAACTGTAGCTCAGAGATGCTAAATTATTCATCCAAGGTCACACAGCAAAAAAAAAATGCTAAGCCCAATTGTTTTCTGCCAGCTCCTCAAAGCAGGAACCTATCTGCTTTCCTACCTTCCCCACCATGACCTGAGGCTAGGTCCACCAGTGTGAGCTGATAAAGCAACAGACCCTCTGCCCCCAGAGGTTGTTCAGAACAGAGCCTTGGCGACAAGGACCAGCTGCAGGGTGGATGGGCAGGGCTTCCCATTGGTGAAGGCTGCACTGGCATGGCTCCGGAGAGCCTATTGGCCTCATTGTGCACTCATGGGCCACAGCGGTACCATCCTCTGGGTCTCCACCTGACCCCAGCCACAGTCACTCAGACTTGTTGGAGCACTTGCTACCAGCTCCCACTAGGTGTCTCTGTTACTTTAGTTTTTGGGTGCTCAAAGGCGAACCAAGGCCACTTACTTAAAACTATTCAAATCTGGATAAATAGGCTGCCTGGAACTCTGCGGTGGCCTCAGAGAAACCAGACTCCAGTAGCCAGAACCTGTGGGCCTGAGAAGGAGAAGATAAAGTAACTTACATTTATTGAAGGCCTTTTGCACATCAGCCAGTTTACATACCTTAATATTAACAATAGTCAACACTAAGTAATGCTTTGTATGCACAAGACACTGTCATGTGCTTTTTGCAAATATTAACGCACTCATACCTCATAACAACCCATAAGGACAGAGGTATGAAGGGTTAAGTAACTTGCTTAAGGTCACACAGCTAGTACACAGCATGGTCATTTGGATCATTCAGGCCTCATAACTACCCTGCAAAATATATGTTGTTATCCCTATTTTGCATATGTGGAAACCAGGCTCAGAAAAAGTAAGAGGCACAACATTATACAGCTAGACAGTGGCCGAAGCAGAATTCAAACTTAGATCTATTTGACTCAGGCCAAAATATGAGTTGGCTCCATTCCCTGGGAAGGAGTGAAGACCAGATCATAGGGAGGATCTTGTGTCCTTGGCCCCACATGTGTCACACACACAGCCCTGCAGACTCCACAAAGGACTGTGCAGACCCACTTCTCTGTAGACAGGCCTGAGATGTTCTGAACTCTACCAGGAATTGCTTTGAAAGTAAGGGAGGGGTGACAAAATGTCATCTTTGCATGTAAAACCCCTCTATGGATATGTAGAGAGAAGCAACTCCCCACTCCAATTCAGGAGGATGAAGGAGAATTGCCTTAGAGGGGGTAGGTTTTGGTTGAAGCTAGCAGAGGTTGCCATAGGTGGGATCTGAGGGTATCTGTGGAAGGCCTCAAAATTGCTCCCTTTAGACTGGTTGGCTTCACTGTTGAATTCTACAACTTTTAAAGAACTAATACTATTTTTTCTCCAACTATTCCACAAATTTGAAGGGGAAGGAATTCCTCCAAATTCATTCTACAAGACCAGCATTACCCTGATGCCAAAAGCAGACCAGGACACAACCAAAAAAGAAGACTATAGGCCAATATTCCTGATAAACATAGTTGCAAAATTTCTCAGCAAAATACTAACAAACTGAATCTAACAGCATATCAAAAAGATTATATACCATGATCAAGTTGCAAGGATATTTCAACATATGAAGATCACTAAATGTGATAAATCACATCATCAGAATGAAGGACAAAACCATATGATCATTTTAATAGATGGAGAAAAAGTGCTTGATAAAATACAACATTATTTCATGATAAAAACTCTCAACAAACTAGGTATAAAATGAACTACCTCAAAACAATAAAGGTTATATATGACAAACCCACAGCTAACATATTAGTACTAATATTATACCGAATGGGGAAATGTTGAAAGCCTTTCCTCCAAGATCTGGAACAAGACAAGGATGCCCACTTTCACCACTGTTATTCAACATAGTACTTCAAGTCCTAGCCAGAGCAATTAAGCAAGAGAAGGAAATAAAAGGAATCCAAATTGGAAAGAAGAAATTCAAACTGTCCCCATTTATAGACAATATGATTTAGAAAAACCTAAAAACTCCACCAAAAAACTGTTAGAACTAACAAACAAATTCAATAAAGTTGCAGGATACAAACTCATCATACAAAAAGCATCAGCATTTCTATTTGCTAATAATGAACAATCTGAAGAAGAAAGCAAGAAAGCAATCCCATTTACAATAGCTAGGAAAAAAGCAAACCCAGAAGTAAATTTAACCAGAGGTGAAAAATCTCTACAATGAAAAACTATAAGATACTGATGAAAGAAAATTGAAGAGGACACAGGAAATGAAAAGATATTACATGTTCATAGATTAGAAGAATATTGTTAAAATGTCCATACTGCCAAAAGTGATGTACAGATTCAATGCAATCCCTATCAAAATACCAATAACATTCTTCCCAGAAACAGAAAGAACAATCCTAAAATTTATATGGAATGATTGAAGACCCTGAATAGTCAAAGCAATCCTGAGCCAAAAGAACAAAGCTGGAGATATCACACTACCTGACTTCAAAATATACTACAGAGCTATAGTAACCAAAACAGCACGGTGCTGGCTTAAATATAGACACATAGACCAATGGAAAAGAATAAATTAAGAACCCAGAAATAGCTCTTTGGCCCTGAGGTCCTACAAAAGGCCAGAGGAGTACAGGTACTCAGGGAGGCTGCACAGTCCCGGGCCTATATTGATCACCACGTCCTGCTTGGAGCCACGCTTGGAGCCGTGCACCAGCCAGATGTTGGCACGGTTGCCCAACTCATAGAAGCGTTCTTGAATCCAGAAGATACTACCACCTAGAGACTTGTGGGCATACCACTCGAGCGCCAACATGCTGGGCAGCGGTGCAGCCAGGCGGATGCCTTTCAGAATTTGCCCACTCATCTAGTATAACTAGTTCTGATGGCTGGGAATAAAGGAAGAGGAGGATGTGCTGCTTATACCTTTAATATTGAGGCTGTTGGATTTAGCAAAGGTGAAAAGTTACCTTATGTAGTGTTGAAACCACCCCCACTGTTTCCTGATGCAGATTATAAATCGGTGGCACTGAAAACAGAAAATGAAGAGTATATACTGGCTTTGAAACAGGAGTTGAGAGAAACAATGAAAAGAATGCCTTATTTTATTGAAACACCTGAAGAATGACAAGATATTGAAAGGTATAGTAAAAGATACATGAAGGTATATAAGGAAGAATAGATACCAGATTGGAGAAGACTTCCAAGAGAGATGATGTCAAGAAATAAATGTAAAAACACAGGCCCAAAACCCAAAAAGGCAAAAGACGCAGGCAAAGGCACTTCACTCACTAATACTTCAGATGTGTTGAAAAAAATTGAGGAATTGGAAAAGAAAGGTGATGGCGAAAAATCAGATGAGGAAAATGAAGAGAAAGAAGGAAACAAAGAGAAAAGTAAAGGTGATGATGATGACGATGATGCTGTAGACGAGGAGGAATATGACGAAGACGAGCAAGAAGAGGAAAATGACTACATTAATTCATACTTTGAAGATGGAGATGATTTTGGCACGGACAGTGATGACAACATGGATGAAGCAACCTATTAAGCATGAAATTTTTCAAAAAATATTTTTATGATGCAGCTTTTGAACATTTGGACAGATTTGTTTTGTATTGTTTTCTGATAAGAAATAAGTATTTTTGTTTCTGGTTTTATTTTTTTGGACAAATATTTGTTACCAAAATATGCAAAACCACTTTGAGTTTACATACTAGTTACCTTACATATTAGTCCCTGACATATTCTAAACACCTCTGCCATCTCTCTTATGTACTCTTGTGGATTTTTTTGTATTATTTGAATATGAATGTGTGTAAAGAATTTTTGCTCTCTTAATCTATGTATACGTACTTGAAGAAATCTTGATTAAGTGCTGATCTTTTGTAAAACTATTGCTAGTCATAATGGATTTCTATAACCTGAAAGTTGATATAATACAGCACATGGGGTACTTTTAAAACAAAGAAACTTGGAAATAATTTTATTTTTTACTTTTACACGGTATGTTCTAGACTACTGCATTATGACTACATAAACCAACCTGAGCTCTTACAAGTACAGAATTGTGAAATAGAGGTTTTGTGATGGAAAACATACACACAGGGAAAAATACCAAACTGAGCAATATAAATTTCACAGCTCACATCTTAGCCAGTATAAATAAATTTTCACATGGGGTGAATATTATAAATATTTGAATTTGGGACAAACTTAATACTGTATGATATATAAATTAATTATCCCACTGTAATAACTTTGACATCTTCAAATAGTTGGGCTTATGAAAAATTTGACTAAGATTTTAATTTTAAACTTTATGTAAGTGTGAAATAAGTTCTGGTCATATAAATATCACTGTAGAATGCATGTGTGTGAACTCTGTGAACTGTGGTGGCCTTTTATGTTTCAGAGTACTCAAGCTATACAATTATTTATATAAAAATACAAAATGAACTCAGGTCATTTTGAAATTAAGATTAATTTTTTTGTTGTTTAAAGCTAGCTCCCCTAACTATATATTTTTGGGGAAAAAAATACCTAAAAATCTCAGCCTACAAAGACTTTCAAAAATGCCAAAAATTTTCAAGGAAATTCATATTATGTATTTCAAAAATGATTTCTCAATGTTATCTACCAAAAGAAATAATTTAATTTTTCCATTTTGGGAAGATATCATTATCCTCTAATGTGAGAATCAGATCCCTAGATTCTATTTCTACCCGTACTATTAAACTCAACCTTGAGCCTGAAAAAAATTTAAAAAAAAGAACCCAGAAATAAATTAATGTATTTACAGTCAATAGATTTTTGACAATGACATCAAGAACATACATTGGGGAAAAGACAGTCTCTACAATAAATGTTGCTAAGAAAGTTAGATACTTGTATGCAGAAGAATGAAACTAGACCCCTATCTCTCACCATATACAAACACCAACTGAAAATGGTGTTAAAGACTTGAATCTGAAGACCTGAAACTACAAAACTACTAGAAAGAAACATGGGGAAATGCTTCCTGACATTAGTCTGGGCAAAGATTTTTTTAAAATAAGATCTCAAAAACACAACAACAAAAGCAAAAATAGAAAAATGGGATTCGGCCGGGCGCGGTGGCTCACGCCTGTAATCCCAGCACTTTGGGAGGCCGAGGCGGGCGGATCACAAGGTCAGGAGATCGAGACCATCCTGGCTAACACTGTGAAACCCCATCTCTACTAAAAATGCAAAAAATTAGCCGGGCGAGGCGGCGGGCGCCTGTAGTCCCAGCTACTCGGGAGGCTGAGGCAGGAGAATGGCGTGAACCCGGGAGGCGGAGCTTGCAGTGAGCCGAGATCGCGCCACTGCACTCCAGCCTGGGCGACTAAGCGAGACTCTGTCTCAAAAAAAAAAAAAAAGAAAAAAGAAAAATGGGATTCTAGGATTCTATCAAACTAAAAAGCTTCTGCACAGCAAAGGAAACAATCAACAGAGTAAAGTGACAACCTGTAGAAGGGTAGAAAATATTTGAAACTGTGCATCCAACAAGAGATTAATAAGCAGGACATATGGAACTCAAACAACTCAACAGCAAAAAAGCAAATAATCAGATTTTTAAATGAGCACATGAGCTGGTGGTTGTGTGCCTGCAGTCCCAGCTACTTGGGAGGCTGAGGCAGATAGTTCTTTGGGCCCAGGAGTTCAAGTCCAGCCTGGGCAACAAAGCAAGACTCCCTATTCAAAAAAATAAAAGAGCAAATGATCTAACAGACATTTCTCAAAAGAAGAAAAACAAATGGCCAACAGGTATATGAAAAATGCTCAACATTGCTAATCTTTAGGAAAATGCAAATCAAAACCACAACGAGATATCCTGATCAAAAAGACAAAAAAAAAAAAAAAAAAGTCGGCAATCATGCAGGGAAAGGGGAACTCTTATACACTGTTGGTGGGAATGTACATTAATATGGCCATTATGGAAAACAGTGTGGAGGTTCCTCAAAAAACTACAAACAGAAATACCGCATGATCCAGTAATCCCCCCACAAAAGAAAGAAAACCAGTATATTAAAGAGATGTCTGCACTCCATGTGTATTTCTGCCCTATTCCCAATAGCCAAGATACAGAATCAAGCTAAGTGACCATCAACAAATGAACAGATAAAGAAAATGTGTATGCATGTGCATATATATACACACACACACAAAATGGAATACTTTTGGCAAGAAGAAGAATGAAATCCTGTCATTTGTAACAGCACGGATAAGCCTGGAAGACATTATATTAAGTGAAATAAGCCAAACACAGAAAGACTAATATTGCGTGTCCTCACTCATACGGATAAGCTAAAAGAGCTGATCTTATGGAAGTACAGAGTAGAGTAGTGGTTACCAGAGGCTGGGAAGGACAGAGGGAGAGGTCTGCTAATGGATACAAGATTGCAACTAGATATGAGGAATACCTGTTAGTGTTCTATAACAGCAGTCCCCAACCTTTTTGGCGCTGGAGACCAGTTACATGGAAGACAATTTTTTCACAGACAGAAAGTGGGGATTGCAGGGGATGGTTTCAGGATGGTTCAAGTACATTACATTTATTGTGCACTTTATTTCTACTATTATTACATTGTAATATATAATGAAATAATTATACAACTCACCATAATGTAGAATCAGTGGGACCCTGAGCTTGTTTTCCTGCAACTAGATAGTCCCATCTGGGGGTGATGGGAGACAGTAACAGATCATCAGGCATTGGATTCTCATAGGGAGTGTATAACCTAGATACCTCACATGCACAGTTCACAATAGGGTTTACACTCCTATGAGAATCTAATGCCACTGCTGATCTGACAAGAGGTGGAGCTCAGCTGGTAATATGAGTGATGGGGAGTGGCTGTAAACACAAATGAAGCTTTGCTGGCTTGCCCTGCCACTCACCTCCTGCTGTGCAGTCACAGACTGCTACCAGTTCATAGCCCAGGGGTTGGGGACCCCTGTTTTATAACACAGAAGGGTGACATCCTTAGGAATAATTTATTGTATATTTCAAAATGCTTACATGAGAGGATTTTGAGTGTTCCCCAAACAGGAAGTGATAAAAATTGAGTTGATGAATATTCCAATTACCCGAATTTGATTACAACGAATTGTATACATATATCAAAAAATCACATATACACCATAAGTATGTACAATTACACCAATTAAAAATACATTAAAAAAAAAAGGCTTAGAAACGAGGACCAACTCAATAGTACTCAATAGTAATAAGCACCCCTTGTGTCCAGATTCTAAATATCAATTTCCATTGAAAGGAACCAGGACTACTTGAAGAAACAATTGAATCTAGGTCAGGGATACAGAAAATGTACAAGATCAGGTTGGGCCAACTTCAAAAGGCTCCCACTAGACAATGGGACAATTTGAGGTTGTGTTAGAGTAATAACTGCAATGGATTTAAAAACATAAAATATGTTTAAATTTATCGGACTATAATAATATCATAAAACATTCAACTTTGGAAGATATAAGGGAATCAACTCATTCATATGAAAATTGGTAAGTAATGGAAAATAAGTTTAAAAAGCTGCTCCCTTTACCCAACTTACAGCTGTTGACTGAAATCCCACCTTTTGTGAGTATTTATTTAGTTTTATCATTAGCCACTATTCAAGTACCCACCTGTGGTAGTCTCAGTGCTGCTCACCACATCTTTCTACTTGCCCATTCAGGCCATGGTAGGTTGGCATATCCTGTCCCCATGGTTAGGTGTGGCCACATGGCTCTCTGTGGATAATAAAACATGAGTGGGAGTGATGGGAGTCACATCCAGCTGAAACATTGAGAGCCAGTGCACAATTCTTCATACTCTTAACCTCCTTCTGCCACAGGAGCCAGCAGTGTTCCAGACTGGGTCAGATTTATCAGCCTGGGAGCCAAGGTAAACATGTCAAAGCCCCATGATCATGTAGTGTGAGTGAGAAATAAATCTGTGGTATTAAATCCCCAAGATTTTGGTGTTGTTTGTAATGATCATATAATCTAGTCCATCCTGACTGATACACCACCAAGGAAAGTCAATCTAGTAGTTAGCCAATGACATCGTAGTGTGAATTTTTATAAAGCCAAGACTAGAGAAACTGGAGCTTTACTGGTGGAAAAAAAGAAAAGAAAAGAAAAAAAAACCTGTTGTGGTTAACCTCCAAAGTTGGTCCTAAGCACTTCTACTCCTTCTGTATGTACACGTTGCTCCTCAAGTCAAAAGGTGGAGTCTAATTTCCCTTATCTTGAATCTGATTATAGTAATTTGTTTGGCAAATAGAGAGAGATGGAAATGACATTCTGGGACTTCCAAGACCAGGTCCTATGAAGCCTGGGTCTCTTGGAACAATCCTCTAGGGACGTTCCCTCTCAGAAAACAGCGTCATGTATAAGAACTGCAGTCCATCAGAGGCCATGTGTAGGTGCTCTGGTGGAGCTGAGCTCCCAACTGAGCTCCCAACCATGTGAGTGCGCCATTTTTTTTTTTTTTTTTTTTTTTTTTTTTGAGACGGAGTCTCGCTCTGTCGCCCAGGCTGGAGTGCAGTGGCCGGATCTCAGCTCACTGCAAGCTCCGCCTCCCGGGTTCACGCCATTCTCCTGCCTCAGCCTCCCGAGTAGCTGGGACTACAGGCGCCCACCACCTCGCCCGGCTAGTTTTTTGTATTTTTTTTTTAGTAGAGACGGGGTTTCACCGTGTTAGCCAGGATGGTCTCGATTTCCCGACCTCGTGATCCGCCCGTCTCGGCCTCCCAAAGTGCTGGGATTACAGGCTTGAGCCACCGCGCACGGCCGAGTGTGCCATTTTTAACATCTGGTATAGTCAAGCCTTCAGCCCCAGGCACCATTTGAACACAACCACGTGAGAACTGCCCAGCCAAGACAGTCAACACAGGAAGTCATGTGAGATAATATTAAATTGTTGTTTCAATCACTAAATTTTAGGATTGTTTGTTATTCTGTAATACATAAGCTGAACAGAAATTGGCACCTGGAAGTGGGTTGTTATTGTATTATTTTAATCCAAAATATGTGGCATTGACTTTGGGACCAGGCAACAGGCAGAAGCTAGAAGGTTCAGAGGCTGCTGTTAGTGAAGATTTGAAGACAGAAACCAGAGAAAATATGACTGCTCCTACGTAGTGGTGGAAGTTTGGTGACATGAAATAAAAAATACACCTAATGTTCCTGATTGAATGTTTTAAGTGCTAACATGTTTCTTTCAGTTATTTATGACAAGATACCCAGTCATAAAGATGAACTAAAAAGGCAATTTTCTAATTTTAGGCAAAATTTAGAGAGAGTATGGAAGACTCACAACTGTCTCTTCAGCTAATAAAAGTCCTCAGAGTAAGAACAGAGTAAGGTAACAACCCTTTGTAGAAATTTCAGAAAGATTTAAAGATATCCCATTACATGCTAACATGCCACCCTCTTAGATGGACAGTGAGGCTCCTATGAATCTTAATAGTGTGCATCTTAGACCTTCTTCTAGATAAAAAGACTTCTGAGAGTATTAAGGGTATTGTCTCACAGAACCCTAACTCTCAATGCAAAGTAGAGTTTGCCAAAGGTATCTATGGGTATGGCATTTATATGTTGGCACAAACGCCAATAAGATTAATGAGAAACCCGCAAAGTTTTTAAGAAAATTGTCTAAAGAAGGCAGCACCGCCTTGGAATGAAAAAGACAGAAGCAATCCAAAATAAAAAGAGCCCCTGGGGCCTTTTTCCTACCACAGTGATGGAAGACCACTTCCGAGGAGCAGAATTAAACTCTTATTTTTAAAAACTGGTAACGTGTGTGGCTGTATTTCAGCATCGCTATGAACCAGACACTGCTTTGTGCTTCCCATTCTTTGCCTCTCTGAAGAGAAGGGTTCATTGCAGTTATCCTATCCCTGTATTGCCATCATATGTTGGGTGTGTGGGGTAAAAATAACTCATGTGTATTTCACAGATCTTTAGATTGAAAAGAATGATACCCGAAGAGCTACACCAAAAACACAAAACCCCAAACCCCCACATATTTAAGGAGCTTCAGTCACACTTGGATTTGATTTAATGAAGATATGGAGCAAGCGCTGAAATGGGAGAAGACTTTTGGTGATTATGGGAGGGTAAGTGTATTATGCATATGGAAGTTCATAAATTGTCAGAGCCAAAAGGCAGACTTCCATGGTGCCCCCAAACAATTCTGTACTCCCTGTACTACCATAGTGTGCCTTACATTAAGAAATAGAGGTCGGGCATGGTGGCTCACACCTGTAATCCCAGCACTTTGGGAAGCTGAGGTGGGTGGATCACAGGGTCAAGAGATCAAGACCATCCTGGCTGACATGGTGAAACCCCGTTTCTACTAAAAATACAAAAATTAGCTGGATGTGGTGGCACACACCTGGAGTCCCAGCTACTCAGGAGGCTGAGGCAGGAGAAACACTTGCACCAGGGAGGCGGAGGTTGCAGTGAGCTGAGACCACACCACTGTACTCCAGTCTGGTGACAAGAAGAAGAAGAAGAAGAAGGAGGAGGAGGAGGAGGAGGGGGAGGGAGAAGGAGGAGGGGGAGGGAGAGGGAGGAGGGAGGAGGAGGAGGAGGGAGGAAGGAGTCTCGTTCCTCTCCCTATGAATATGGGCCATCTTCCTTGATGCTTGAATGCAGCAGAAGTAATGTGCTTGAGCTTCTGAGCTAAGTCATGAGGCCTTGCTGCTTCTTCCTCGGACTCTTAGAACTCTTGCTCTTGGGACACTTCCCCTAGGAAGCCCATTACCATGCTGTGACAAGTATGAGCCACATGCAGGCTTTCCAGTCAACAACTCCATCTCCCAGTCAACAGCATCAACTGCCATGTAAGTGTGCCATCTCAGATGTCAGCTCATTCAAGCCTTCAGATGACTCCAGGACCAGCTGCCATTTGACTGCAAATACATACAAGATCCTAAGAACCACCCAGTTGAGCCCAACCAGCCAACAAAATCATAAGTGATAATACTGTCTGTTTTGAGTCATTAAGTTTGGGAGTGGTGTGTTACATCAGTAGATAACAAGACAACTTCTCAGGTATGAGTCCTGGACCAGAGATCCAGAGAATGGGTGTTACCAGCTTTGAGACATCAAAGGAATACATCAGGGTACCATGGGCTAAAGAGGGTTGACAGGTGCCTGTCATAATAGATGTTCAGTAAATATTTGTTGAATGAACAAGCAAATGAATGAATGAAAGTGGGGATGGCAAGAACAGATTTATCATCCTTCCCAGCCTCAGGAAGGCCTGGCTCTCTTCAGCTACCAGCACACTGTTGTTTCCAAAGCTGTGTCCCCAGCCAGCCCTGGCCATGATGGAGGGGTGTGTCTGGAGACCTTCCTTACCTTTTCACCCTAGGAAACTAAAAGGACTTCCTTCTCAGGGTTCAGGCAGCCTCCCTTCTCATCCTGCTCTTCCTCTAGTCCATAGCTCTCAAATACTTTTTAGTTCACAAGAGTTTTCCTTTCCAAGACAACCACATGTTTCTACCCTATTAAAATGGCCACTTCTAGAAGCCAGCCCCAAAGAGGCTGACTGTCTCCATTTTTTGAATCTCTAGCAGCTCTCCACATCCCTACAATGACTCCAGGAACCCCATAATAATGGCCATGAGAGCACAAGTCTGTGTTTTCGACTGGCACACTGGATGTGCCAGGATCTACAAAAGGAAGCTCAAAGCAGGAAAACTTTTGCTCTTCTCTGAGTCTTGAGGTCTGGATTTATTCCTTCCTCAATCACTTATTGTAAAACTTTAAGCAAGTACTTAGATTTAGAGCCTTATCGTCCCCCACATCACAAGGTTATTATGAGGAGTAAGTGGGAGGGTGTTTATGTAACCTAGCACATATCTGGGACCCTTGAGACATTCCGTAAATGTCCATTTGATCATTTATTTTTTTCCACCATTGCAGGAGATAATGTTGCAACATTCCTACCCAAGGACCTCTGACTTTGGAGTTTCTCTCTAGTTTATAAGTACCACACCAAACAGTTTCCTAAAAGAGTCCTAAAATGGTGTCTTTTCTTACGTTCTAAGACATCATTAGTAAGGGAATGATTTAAACGGAGTTTCCACTCTCCTTTTTGTCTCTCCTTGTCTCTCTCCACTTTTAGGAAAACTGTGCCCCAGCTAAATCAGAGATCACAGAGGGGATTCTTCCTTCTCACCCTAAAGTCTTCCCCTCTGGGTTTTTCTGGCCTCTCTCCCCTGAGAAGTAGGCAGCTATCTTTCATGCCTCCATACCTTGGGGTTCCTCAAAAGAATTGGGCATCAGCCTGGTAGAATGGAGAGAATACTGGAAAAAGATGCAGGAGTTTTGGTGTCCAGTTTCAGCTCTTTAACTCACTTTTTAAATGGTAGTAAGATCTCTGTCACTGGAGGTATTCAAGCACAATTCAGAAAACTACTTGGCCAGGACACTGTGGAAAGGACTCAAGCATTGGATGAATTACTATTATTATTATTATTATTATTATTTGAGATGGAGTCTTGCTCTTGTTGCCCAAGGCTGGAGTGCAATGGCACCATCTCGGCTCACTGCAACCTCCGCCTCCCAGGTTCAAGCGATTCTCCTACCTTAGCCTCCCGAGTAGCTGGGATTACAAGCACCTACCATCACGCCTGGTTAATGTTTGTATTTTTAATAGAGAAGGGGTTTCGCCATGTTGGCCAGGCTGGTCTCGAACTCCTAATCTCAGGTAATCTGCCTGCCTCACCCTCCTAAAGTGCTGGGATTACAAGCATGAGCCATCATGCTCGACTGAGCATGGCATGAATTATTGAATGACATGACTTCCTCCCAAGAATTTTAAGTGTCTTTCTAAATCTTGAGATTAAGTGAGTCTATATTGTGACTCATGGAAATTTATTAAAACTGAACACTAGTTTCCTATCTGTAAGACAAGAGGGTTGAACTGAATGTCAGCTAAGGCCTCTTGCATCATCATCACCTACCACCTCCTCCACAACAATTCAGCTTACCCAGGTTGGCCTACCCTGCTTGACTCTATTCTATTCTAACCAGGTTGCTGTCCTGGGTTAGGGAAAACATTTCCCCAGATAGGACAAAAGCAAGAATCCAGGAGTACTGGGCGCATGTGGTCACTGAGAAGCCAGCCAGTTTGTATTGCCCCTGTCCTATGAAATCAAAGACTTAGATCTATAACAAAGAATTACATACTGAGAAGGTTAAGAGGCACTCAGTGAAGACGTAAATAGTCAACAGTCAGGAAGGAGCTAGGGACTTCAGCAGCAACTCAGAGTCCACTGCCAGGTCAGGGCCACCTGTGCCAGCTGCTGCCTAATCTGATATATATAGAGCAGCATGGTCTACATTCATTGTCAGCCATCCTCACACAAATGCCTTCCACAGGAGAGGGTCTTGGCCAGAGCAGAAATCAACAGGACTATGACTTGGAAATTCCAGGGGGAGGGGAGGCCTCTAGCCTCAGGAATTTTGTCACCCAAAATAATGACAAAGGTCTGTATAATAGCCTTCTTAAGAGACAAAAAGGGCACTCACAGAGATTTGGACCAGGGCTGGCCTCCACCCAGCTTTCTACATTATCTTGAGCTCACTTGGTGAGATAACATGGCTAGCAGCTTCTGCATTCCTTCCTGGAATGCCTGTGATGTTTGGAGCCCTGCCACATGGCTCAGGCATTAATCATCAGCTAGCGGATAAATGTTGACTGAGCATCCTCTATTAGGTCCCTGGTGTGCCTAAGAAGAGGGGTACGCTTTCCCTTTGGAAGGTTGCAGAAGATATATACCCATGAAAAGACTATTTAAAATCTTGGCTACTTAGTGATAACTTCCTTAAGAGTATAGGTGCTAATGAATTTCAGAAGAGAATGATATTCCTGTGGGGTGGAATGGCTCAGGGAGACCTCTTGAGAAATACAATATGGGCATTAAGGGATCAGTGGGATTGTAAATGTCCTAGGGGAAGAGCTGTCAAGACTGG